>NC_060120.1:487345496-487970496 GCF_021461395.2 Schistocerca americana
AAGCATTGTCAAAATACCCAGTTTTTTAAGAGGTTGCTGCAGGATGTTATAAAACTGACAACATATATAATTATTATGACATGCTTCTGTAATCTAAAAATACAATCCCCGTAAACTGAGTTGATTCTGTAACTCAGTAATGAATGGAAATGTACTGGCTAAACTAGTTTCTTCATTTTTAAATCGCTTATAGCAGTAATCGTGTGTCATAAGAACAGCATGTTTTAGGCAGTGGGTTTTCAAATTGAGGTTGTGATCTATATGCAGTCCCAAAAACTTATCACATTTCTATTTCTTGTGTTTCATTGTTTCAGAAACTTATTTTTATATCTTGTTTGGCTCTATAAGAGGTAGTGAAATGTTTGTACTGAGTCCCGTCAGAATTCGGTGTTGATGTTTTTGAAATAGCTGCCCTTCCAACAAGGGCACTGGTACTATTTTTTTTATTCTTGCATTTGCGTCATCTGAGAAGAGAGCAAAGTTCACTACCTTATTAGTATAATTTTTTTAGTATAATATTTACGAATATTGCACTGGTGCATAACTTCGTAGCGTTTTTCCATAAGTTAAATAAACAAACCAGATACACTTACCAGAGACTTTAGTCATCAACAATATATTTTCCTTCACCATTTACAACAGTGTGCCAAGCTGGCTAACTTCTCGATTCCGCGACTGTAAGAATCAGGTGGTTTTGAGGCGAAGAACTCGCCGAGTCATGTTTGGAACACAGTTCCATCCGGAAAAGAAGTTCATTGGAGGCTGTTTGATAGAGTGGAAAAGGTGAAAATCTGAGGGCGCAAAATTAGTTGAATCAGGTGGTCGCGGAATGACTTACCAACCCATCTCCTGTATATTGGGTTTTGTCTGTCTAGCAGAATGCAGGTGGGTGTAATTGTGGAGTAACATCGTTGATTTTAGATGCGACTTCTAGACGTCTCAGTTGTTGACAATAATGTCAGTAGTGATGATTAAACCTCGGGTGAGCAATTCGTAGCACACAACCCCGTTACTGTTCCATCAGATGCAGCACACTATCTTTTTGTGGATGCGTGCAGGTCTTTGTACGGGGTATTGCTGCTTTGTTTGGGCTCAGCCACGCCTTTCTTCTCATTTTGATAGCATAAACACACAATTTATCGTCACCAGTAACGATGCAGGATACGTATGGTCGGTGTTGTTCACGAGCCAGTTGATGACGAGCAAGCAGAGATGGTACACATGGCCTCTCGCTGATTTTTGTGATTTTGTTTTAGAGATTGCGATGCCCTCACTTCCAATTTCTGAACCTTTTCCGTTGCACGCACATGCTGCACGATGGTGGAAGTTCTCAAGTAAATTGACGTGGATAACTGTGTATTAATGCGTTTAAACGATCTTGAGCAAACCCTGAAGATCTCTCTGAAAGCAGAGAGTCATTGATGTCCAAAGGATCATTCTTAAAACGAGAGAACCACTTTTCTTGCTGGGCTCTGTGCAATGGCATTATCCCCATACACGTCGCAAATGTTTTTGACTGCTTCGACTGCTGTCACCCCTCTACTGAACTCAAACAGAAGAATATGTCGGAAATGTTCTGATTGTCACTCCGTTTTCTAGCGTCCACAGCTCCGATCACTATCTCCAAATGACAAAATGTCGATATGTAAACTCAAACAGCAATAGTGAACTACAAATAAAAAAAAAGACAATCGACAAATAAATCCATAGCAGCCGGACTGTCAACATGCAAAACAAGAACGCTGCGGACTTGTGCACCAACCTAACGTTTTCCGTACAACAGCTACAAAATTTTACCTTGCCGGTATTTTATAACGGGACAAACTTTTTGAGCTCCTGCACTTCTCGAGCCACAACTGTCTACATACGTGTATTGGCAACCGTGAACTTCTTATTAAATATATTACCTACCTTATTTTCCAGAAAAACTAACTGCATATTATAATAAACGTCATGACACTGAGAGGCTGAGACGGCAGACATGGGTGTGAAGGCTCGTACGGGAAAGAAACTACAGCGGTCTGTCAGATGCTCCTGTTCTAATGAGCTGTTCTAATGGAACTCTAAGACGCATAATGCGTGGAAGCTGTGCTACAGACGGAGGCAGGATTTACTTACACAATCAAGCAACACACGGCGCCAACTGTCAGTAAGTTTCGTTGGCAACTAATTTTGTATTCTCCAAGATTAATTCTATTATAACATTTCATTTCATAGAGGCGAATGCTAGTACCTGGTTGTTGACAATTCAGACTTTAGCATTTTCGAACGCAGATTTTAGTTTCGTCTCGCTGAGAGTTTACTGGAAGATTTTGAATTTCAGATCTACTTAGTTAGCACACCAGTAAGTTAAAAATCATTATGTGGCATATCAGTGACGCACAGTGCAAGGGTACATTGATTTCAGTCTTAACGTATTTTAATTGTCGCTGTTATCTGCCATGACATAATTAGACATCGTCCAAAATAATGAATTACGAACTGAATGACTACTAAATGAAACAAGAATCACAAGTTTTTCTGTTTATTGCGTTACGGGATTAGCCGAGCGGTCTGAGGCGCTGCAGCCAAGGACTGTGCGGATGGTCGCAGCGGAGGTTCGAGTCCTCCCTCGGACATGGGTGTGTGTGTTTGTCCTTAGGATAATTTAGGTTAAGTAGTGTGTAAGCTTAGGGACTGATGGCCTTAGCAGTTAAGTCCCGTAAGATTTCACACACATTTGAACAATTTTATTGCCTTAACGTGACTCATAAATCATTATACATGTAACAGTATTTGCAAAGTAAGACCATTGCGCCTCTGACTAAAGGATATGGTGTAATATTGTAATAACTGCATAAAAAATGAAACAATTGCAGTCGCGAAGTAGTACTATGGTTGTCATGATGTCAGCGCTAAAAAAGGGAATATGTTGCATCTGTGGCTGGAGTTGGAAGCGAATTGGGCATTTTAATCTGAAAACAAGCCTTCAGAGTGAAGCTTGAGGTTATTGAAATTATATAAATATGGCTTTACTGTCCCTTTTGGATCATTTCACTGTTGTAGCTCGATCTCGGCATATTAGTCTGTAGGTGGAGGCTGAAGCAGCTGGAGAATGGTGCACCAACGATTCGTGCCTGCGGTTAAGTTCTAGTCACCCCAAAATCCACCTAAGTCTGGCACGTCCTTCTGATAATTTCCCAGGGTTCTTGGGTATTGACCCTGCCAGTGACGAAGGCCGGCAAAGGAAGTGGCTCGAGGTGGTCAAGCGAAGAAGAAGTTGAAGAGCCAAATGCCGAATGTTGAATGAATTTGTACCGATTGTTTCTTAAAAGGAAAGCTCATATTTTTGCGTTTTGCATCCTTCACGTTGCTCAAATAGGCTGGGCTATGGATATTCCGAGCACCGATCAGTAACGAGATTCCCTGAAATATGCTAGTCCCCTTCCCTAAGTTTTCCTTCAGATAGCTAACCAGTAACGCGCTTCCTACCATTTAGTTATTAAAAAAGGCATCTCACCCCTGCTTCCTGTGGCCACTGAATTGTGTCCTTGACGGCACAGATGAGTTTCTAACTTCCAGGCTATTTACATTAACCAATCCTCGCAGTTCTTATGTTTCGGCAGTTTCTCACACTTACAAAGAGGTCCCAAGCTGTGGGCTCTCATTCCATTTTCTAGATGCTATCTTGACGCCCGGTGCGTTCCAAATAAACACAGTTTTATACATTTTGTTCAGTATCGTGGGTTTTATGGACCTTGATAAATCAGCATTTCACTCTTTCCACCTTCGAGTTGTGAAAAAGTTGCTGCTGATGACCTTACGCCACCGTGTATTGTGTTGTATTGCCTGTGGAGTGCCCAGCGTCTCGCTGCGGTCAAGCAAGTGGCATTTAGCTGTGGTCCGTCTGGCACGTCCTTCTGGTAATTTCCCAGGGTTGGCCCGTCTATCTGGCTACAAAACCTCACTGGTCGCTCAAGTGCTGGCAGCTCATTTCAGTGTGATTCGAAATGATACTTACATGCACGATGCAAATCCGAATATAATGTAAATTAAGCAATTAACTACCAACAATCACTAGTGTTAACAGGCATTTCATTTCTTGGTGTTGATTAATTATGCCAATCTAATGGGTCTTTATATTCTAATTTTATATTAGTTATGGGAGAGTTTTGGAACATACGTGACTTTTGAATCACTCAGTGTATGATATTGCACTGCTCATTATCCTTCCAGTTCAGTGCATGTTCCTTCACTTACCAGCCCAGGGGCATCAAATGCACATTACAGATATAAACAGCTTATTTAAGGACAAAGGGATATTAAGATTACAATTGGTTTGAACAACTGCAAACCTAAATTTTGCAACTCGAATGCAACTGATAGTATACTCTGTCAAGTCTCCTATCGTAGACAAGAATGGATTTAGGTGGCAGAGCAAGTAGTTTACTGAGTTGTTCACAATCCCAAAATCTACCATTAAAGAAGAACTATTTTCATCAGCGGAGATAGAACATAGGTCCTCCCTGCAGTGGACAGGCACACTGGCCGTTTAGCCTTGAATCAGATATACACTCCTGGAAATTGAAATAAGAACACCGTGAATTCATTGTCCCAGGAAGGGGAAACTTTATTGACACATTCCTGGGGTCAGATACATCACATGATCACACTGACAGAACCACAGGCACATAGACACAGGCAACAGAGCATGCACAATGACGGCACTAGTACAGTGTGTATCCACCTTTCGCAGCAATGCAGGCTGCTATTCTCCCATGGAGACGATCGTAGAGATGCTGGATGTAGTCCTGTGGAACGGCTTGCCATGCCATTTCCACCTGGCGCCTCAGTTGGACCAGCGTTCGTGCTGGACGTGCAGACCGCGTGAGACGACGCTTCATCCAGTCCCAAACATGCTCAATGGCGGACAGATCCGGAGATTTTGCTGGCCAGGGTAGTTGACTTACACCTTCTAGAGCACGTTGGGTGGCACGGGATACATGCGGACGTGCATTGTCCTGTTGGAACAGCAAGTTCCTTTGCCGGTCTAGGAATGGTAGAACGATGGGTTCGATGACGGTTTGGATGTACCGTGCACTATTCAGTGTCCCCTCGACGATCACCAGTGGTGTACGGCCAGTGTAGGAGATCGCTCCCCACACCATGATGCCGGGTGTTGGCCCTGTGTGCCTCGGTCGTATGCAGTCCTGATTGTGGCGCTCACCTGCACGGCGCCAAACACGCATACGACCATCATTGGCACCAAGGCAGAAGCGACTCTCATCGCTGAAGACGACACGTCTCCATTCGTCCCTCCATTCACGCCTGTCGCGAAACCACTGGAGGCGGGCTGCACGATGTTGGGGCGTGAGCGGAAGACGGCCTAACGGTGTGCGGAACCGTAGCCCAGCTTCATGGAGACGGTTGCGAATGGTCCTCGCCGATACCCCAGGAGCAACAGTGTCCCTAATTTGCTGGGAAGTGGCGGTGCGGTCCCCTACGGCACTGCGTAGGATCCTACGGTCTTGGCGTGCATCCGTGCGTCGCTGCGGTCCGGTCCCAGGTCGACGGGCACGTGCACCTTCCGCCGACCACTGGCGACAACATCGATGTACTGTGGAGACCTCACGCCCCACGTGTTGAGCAATTCGGCGGTACGTCCACCCGGCCTCCCGCATGCCCACTATACGCCCTCGCTCAAAGTCCGTCAACTGCACATACGGTTCACGTCCACGCTGTCGCGGCATGCTACCAGTGTTAAAGACTGCGATGGAGCTCCGTATGCCACGGCAAACTGGCTGACACTGACGGCGGCGGTGCACAAATGCTGCGCAGCTAGCGCCATTCGACAGCCAACACCGCGGTTCCTGGTGTGTCCGCTGTGCCGTGCGTGTGATCATTGCTTGTACAGCCCTCTCGCAGTGTCCGGAGCAAGTATGGTGGGTCTGACACACCAGTGTCAATGTGTTCTTTTTTCCATTTCCAGGAGTGTATATGAGTCTCAGCTGGCTTTAGATTACCTATTAAAAACGTTTTCTTGAAATTCATCTAAGTTTTCATGAGTTATAAGTCAACACAAATATTTCATCATTTATATATAAATGTTCAGTGCAATGGAACTATGAGTCCCTGCACACATCCCATGTCCCCTATTAATCCAACGTGACAAAGGTTTCGTGCGCTTGAATAGTATTCTGTGAGATTACAGTGTCTTTATTCACCAATGACACAGTTTTGCAATAATCTACCACCAAAATAAACACTAAACTACACTGAGCGTTGGAGACCTTTACGATTAATATGACCACACAATAATAAAAAATTGTTGAAGTGTCTGCTCTTCATTCGTTCATGTCGTCATATTATATCTCCCCACCTTACACACACACACACACACACACACACACACACACACACACACACACAGTTCTTCCATTTGCAAATTGATAGTTCTATGATACTTCAGGGTATGTCCTGTCAACCGAGTCCTTCGTTTAGTCGAGTTGTACAGTGAATTTCTCTTCTCTTCAATTGGATTCAGTACCTCCTCATTAGTTATTCGATCTACACTGCTAGTCTTCATAAATCTTCTGTAACACCACCTTTCAAAAGCTTCTATTCTTTTCTTGTCCAAACAATTTATTGTCTGTGTTTGATTGCAGGGCTACAGTCCAGACAAATAAATTGAGAAAAAAATCCTCCCTTATATATCCAGTGCTAATACATTTACCTTTTTTCAGAAATGCTTTTCTTGTTGCTGCCAGTTTGCATTTTATATCCTCTCTACTTTGGCCATCATCAATTACTTTCCTGCTCAAAGAGCAAAATTCATGTAATGCTTTTAGTGTCTCATTTCCTAATCTAATTCTTATAATCTCTTTGAAAGATAGTATAAACTATGTTCAACTGATCTACCAAGTCCTAACATTAATTCATTTTCCAAATTTCTCTTATTTTTTTTTTCACACCTTGCTCAATGTACTGATTGAGTACCATGAGACATCGTCTGCAGCTATGTCTCATTCCCGTCTCAACCACAGCTTTCCTGTCACCTCCTTCAACTCCCGTAACTTCAGTTTGGTTCCTGTACAATTTGCAAAAAACCTATCACTCCCTGCGACCTTCAGAATCTGGAACAATGAGTTTCCTTCAATATCGTCGAAACCTTTCACTAACTCTACAAATGTTATAGACGTAAGATTGTGTTTCTTCAGTCTGTCTTCTAAGATAAGTCATATTTCGTCCCGTGTTCCATTTTCGGGAGCCTAAAGCTGTCTTCCCCGAGGTCAGTTTCTATCACGTCCCCATTCTTTTCTAAATAATTCTACTATTTTACAGCTATGACTGATACTTTGGTAGTGTACTTGACAACCTCACGTTCTTCGAAACTGGGATTATTATGGTCATCTTGAAGTCTGAGGATATTTTACTTGTCTCGTGTACCTCTCGTACCTGGATTAATTTTGCCATTCCGCCAGGTCTCCTCGTGGCTGATGTTCTTTTTCCTACATTGAGACACGTTCCGTTATAAGCCTCATGTCGGTTTACAAACCGAAACACACACAATCAAACGTGTGACGCCAAGTCATAAGGTACAAGTTATTAGAGGCGAGGTTAATAACTGTAATGAGGTACATATTCAATTTCGTGTTACATTTACTGTTCATAACGAAACATTAATGTGTTATCTTATGCAGAGTAATTCAGATTATGATATGGAATTAATGAACTATTCCAAATACGACAGGCAAATTAGCGTTGGATACTGTGATGAGCATACACCATGTAGCTTATGAAATGAATCAGTCACCACTGTTTTGGCAGTGGCAACTGACTCGTGTAGTTCAATTTGCATGGGTGATGTCACCCAAATAAACCGTCATATCTGGTCAGTCGGAAACGAGACGATTTGGTATCGTGTGTGTGTGTGTGTGTGTGTGTGTGTGTGTGTGTGTGTGTGTGTGTGCGTGTGTGTGTGTGCGCGCGCATGCGCCTGCGCGCGCGCTGTGTCCGAGATGTGCCACCAGCGCTGAATTGTAATGACTGGCTGGAGGCGGTCGCAGCGTGTGATTAAAACGCGGACCATTGGCTCATTCAGTGGACTGAAATCGGCAGAGAATATGCATGAAGCCTGCGAGTAAAGTGTAAATGCTCATGCCGGGATGCACATTCACTGAAGTGTAGCAGCAGAAACGAACTACAAAGAGATAAACGACTATAGCCATTTAAAAGCCGACTGATGGCCTTGTGATAAAATAAATATTGTAGAACATGCACTATACTGTACTTTTCATTTATAAGATAGTCGAGACGTTTGTTGTCGCGTTAATTTCCATCGAAGTGTTTTCGATAACAAATTAATGTAATTGTTATTTAAATGTAACTGTTTGAGTTTTGTCCTAGACCTTCGATAACCAGTCATCCAGAATTTCCTAGAACAATTTGGGAAATGGATCCAAATCCTTTGTGCTGAGTTTATACTTCGTCAGTTCGAAGCAGTGTTTTAGCACTGTTAAGCACTGTTAATTGCTATTCTCAGCAAATGTGAAGGAAGAATTACAGAACCTGTTGAATCGAATGGTCTGATGAGCACAGAATGTGGACAGAGAATAAACTAAAAGAAGATGGAGTTAATAAGAAATAGTAGAAATGAGATAGGCAATAAACTTAACACCGAAGCACAGGAATACATAGCGGACCAAGTGAAAGAATACTGCTGGCTTTGTAGAAAAATCGCACGAGGCGATCGATTGGAGCTGGATATAAGGAACAACATAGTGAAAACGAAGAGGATATTCTTCTCTGAAATCAAGTCCATTAGTATCAGGCAAAGGCTTTAATGTAAGGGAAAGATGTTTCAGGACGTGCTTCTGGAGCACAGAATTGTACATAAGTCAAACGTCGACTGTGGGAAAACTGGAAGAGACGTTAAGCGTAGGACATATGTTACAGTAGGATGATGAATATCAAATGGATTTTTAACAAATGAAGAGTTTCTCCGCAGAGAGAGCATCGAAAGGAATATATTGAAAACTCAAAGTAGAAGAAGGTTCAAGATGTTACAACATTAGGGAACAGCTTCAGTTACACTGTATGAGAGTAAAGGCAAAAGTTGTAGGGGAACGCTGAGATTGTGATACATCCAAGGGGTGAATGAAGATTTTGGATGTAAGTGCTCCAGAGACGAAGTAATGTGGTTAGGATAAGAGATCTTGGCGGACCTTATAAATCTGTGGAAAGACCGATAAGCACCCCCTCTCAGCTATTCTTTTTTAATTTTTTTCCCCAGATGATCAGCGGTGATTTACTGATAACAGCCTTACGAAAATGACAGTTGATGTTACTCGCTTTTGCATGAGTGGGGCCGTATCTGAAGCGTAATTATCGATTGAATGAAGATGCAAAAAGAAACAGCAAACATCGCACAGGAATTATCTACAGTAAGTACTTATTGTCGTCCTAAGCTTCATCTCGTGATAGTCACTGTCAGTAAGGAAAAAAGGGTATTTCGAAAGCAGAATTATCTTTTAGCATACCTGTGGATGAATATTGTTTACAAATGTAAGAGACAAAAGAAAGTTACTCTTCTGCAATTCAAAAGTCAGAGAGGATTTTTAACCTTCCTGAGGGACCTGAAAATAACGAATGGACAGATGTACACGATGAAGTTGGGTGTGCCAGTGATGGGTGAAGTGGGTGAATAAAAATGCTAGCAGCTAGGAAATCGCAAGCCATGACGGATACAATTTCGTATATGAGACGTAAAGGATAATTTACGATATCTACTTCTTGCCTCATTTGTCGAAGAAGAGTGGCAGCTCTGAGTCATTGCATGGCCAATTTAGGCTGTGTTAAAAACGGCGCTTGTCCATCTAATACTCATTAAAACGGCCATAGACTCGAGTAGGAACGCCGGTCATTGAAATATCAAGATTGCAGGAACTGGACTTCAATATCTCTGTGTCTCAGATACGAAGTTAACGAATTGCAAAACAGGTAAAATGCTAATGACGCTTTCGTGGCCACTACCTGTTGGTCTCGAGACGTCGGCCGATGTTTGTTTGATGATTTTTCTGACGTTTCGCCAGCACGAGTGGCTGATGATGTCAGAAACTCTCCCTCCATTTCTGGTGGCGGAGGGAAGTAAAGTCTGCGGCGGGGAATTATACGTAGCGGTCACGGCAATGTATAAGGGCCTTTCTCTAGTCATTATCCTTGTTACCTGCGACGGTCGTTCACTACAGAACGGGAATTCACGATCTTTTTACTCTGATACTTTCTTCTTCCTTTTTTAAAACTGTCGCCATGTTTATGATATTCAATGTGTCTACTGAACAAAAGAGCGTGGTAACTCCTCTGTACAGCAAGAACCTGCGTATCGGTGCATTTTATTTCGTGGTAAGGCTCACACAGCACTTCATCCGCAATGGCGCATTTTCCCACCTCTCCCATCCTGCAGTACTGTTTTTACTGGTACTGATGTATGGTCCAATCATTCCAACATAGACTTTTCCACATGTACACGGTAAGCGATACACTCCCGACATTACGAGTGGTTCTCTTTTGTTTGATGCCGGTCTGAGACGGTCTCTGATCTTGGTCGATTTGTTGATTTGTCGCTATGCCATGTTTGCGCTATATACAACCGATTCTGTCTGTCTCGTTGAGTGGATGTATGACAGAGAAGTCCTACCGACATTTCTTCTTCCGACGTGTTACTTCACCGGTACATTCCGTTACGTTTCTTAGGCAACTGGTGCAATACCTTCTGTTCCTCAGAAAGCATTCGAGGTGTTGCATTTCCGCCCTATGTGCTGTGGGTCACATAATCGTGTTTCGCATGTTACGAGCGTATTAATCATACCTCTTTTCTTGCTGCAATGGAGGATGAATCTTTGACAATACCAGTCACTCGTTGCCACGAAACCTCAGAAAAATCAAAAATAACTGTTAATGTCGTTGTAAACAGTCAACCGAAATAAAGAAAGGATTACTATGACTATTGTTATGACTGAACTTGTGACGAGATGGGACAGTTTGTTAACGAATAGTATATGATCAAAGACGCTATCAAATTATTTGTGAATTTTAAAGGAACATATCTAATAAACTTAGTCGAAATGAAAGGTATAAACCACATAGAACCAGTAAATCTAACAAAAGAAAGCATACTTAAAGAAAATAAATTTTGAGAAAAATCAAAATTAGAAATAAGATAACCCAAATAAGCACCCAAAACAACTACAGCCTCTAATGGAAAGTCTCAGGCACAATGTATGTCTGGTTTGCAATAACGGCACTGAAGAGAGTCCATTACTGTATTTTCTTCTTCTTCTGATTGCACATTATTTTATTCCAATATTTGTTGTTTGATGTTTCCTAATTCTGACTAGGGTATCCTGTTATTTTTGATATTACACGGATCTGATCAGCTAGTCGTTGTTCTGTTAAAAAATTTAATTCTGGGTATCTGGTAATAAATGTTGTGTATACTTGTGATCTGTATCCAGTTGTGTTGGTTCCTAAGTTTGTTGCTTGGTAGTAACAGAACATGAGGTGTCGGTTAACTTCATCTGACCATCTCATCCTCTGTTTTTGTTTTCCTTCTAGGGTGGTTGCAGACGGCATATCCTGCAAAACACCTCTATTTGGTTTTAAATCATTTTCCGTGTGGCTAGAAGTGTCGTTACCATTGTGGACGGGCATAGGGTTCAAGCGTCGTCCCCGACCATGACAGCGCTTGTCCGAGGCTTCATTAGTTCTGTCCTGAACCAACTAATCACACTAAAATGGGGGTTAGCCCTATTAGTGGTTTGTTCTTTTCGTCGCCTTTTACGACTGGCAGAACATACCGGAGGCTCTTTTCCCCGGCCTCCACGGGGTTTATTATTATTGTTATTATTATTAGTAGTATTGGCTATCATTTTCATTATTTTAGTATCAATTATTATTATTATTGTATTATTGTTATTATTCCTGTGGAAGTTTTTGGTAGTATCTTTCATTGTGTGATGTATCTGATCAGGTAAAAAAACGGGCTTTAGCGGATTAATCTGGTCAGCCTAAATAAGCAATAAATAAACAAATAAAATTTCTCACTTTTCTCAGCAAGTCTGGAAACACTTGTTCTAGAGACCATTAGAAGGATACAGCAAAACTAGTTCAAAAGTGTGTTATAGTTAGGAATTTTTCTTCTCCAGAATTAAATAACTTAGCACCCTTTTTGCACCACGCAGGTGTACATAGTCATATCCTAATGTCTCAAACCATACATATTATACAAATAGATGTACTGTGTGTATGTATTTACGTATGTCTGCATGTATGGTTGTTCCACATGTCCTAAACCACTGGACTGATTTCAACAAAACTTTATACACAAATAATTTACTGTCTGTAAAGAATTGCTGTGGGAGTAAGAGCCACCTACAATCGAAGTGGTGGGGGTGAAAAATATGTGTATCCCACGAGGGATACACATCTAGTATTTGAGAACGAGAGCACTTGGTGACTTTACACGTAATTTCAAACCTTTACGAAACACTTCTCGTTGACAAGCCCCACAAAATGATGAAAGGAAAAAATTTATCGCTTACTACACTTCCACTGTTCACCAAGTAAAACTGCCACATCAGACACGACGTTTTATTTTATTACTCACTTACTACTAATCGTATTTGCGATACGTTTTTGAAGAAGTATTCAAACAGAGCATTGAATGGACCTGCAAATTATATTGTTGTACGAACATATTTCAGGAGATATGACGTCATAAACACTGAAATGCGTTAAAACGAAAGTGCAGGGCGAAATTCGCTAAAGATATAGGTGAAATATGTCTACACATATTAGTGGAGTGTGTTTGATACATGTGAAAAGTGCATACAAGGACAGCCATGTATAAAAGATCCTCCTAAACTCTCGGAGCTGTTTCAGTCAAATTTGGTGCACATATTATTTAAGACCTGTGAGACTAAGAAATAACAACCTCCTATTGGGATGGGGGTGGAGAGAGATGGCGAAAGAGGAGATGGACACAGATAGGGGGAGGAGGGGACGGACAGGTGGGGAGGTAGAAATGCCACAAGGAAAGGGAAGAGGGAGAGATGGACAGAGATGGTGAAGAGAAGATGGACAGGTGGGGGGGGGGGTAAGAGGAGGAAGAGTAGACGAAGGGAAGAGGAGGAGATGGAGAGAGAATGAGGGCAGGAGGAGATGGACAGAGAGATGGGGGAGGAGCAGCTGCACAGAGAGGTGGAGGAGTAAGAGATTTACCGGTAGAGTGAAGAGGGAGGGACTAGAGATCAGGCTGAAGGGAGAGAGAGCCATAGGAAGAGGTAGGCAGAGGGGGAAGGAGCAGATGGACAGATGGGGCAGAGGGGCAGGTGGAAAGAGAGAGATGAAAGAATCAGGTATACAGAGAGAGGAGCAAGGATGAAGTGGACAAAGAGAGAGGGGAAAGGAACAGATGGACAGAGGGAGAGGAGGAGATGGATTACCAGAAGACTGGAACAGATACATGTCAGAGGAACGCTTGGTACTCAGCTAGTACAAAAATAAAGAAACTACCTGAGGAAAGTTAGAATAATGGGAAAAAGATTAGAATGCTTAAGAGGCTGTAATGTGATATCAGAGAAGAGAAAAGTAAAGAAGTAATTTTCATGGGGAGACTGAACACTAGATATTAAACATAGACAGTATTAGTAACATAACGGTGAAGAAGTCATTTAAGGATAAATAAGAACTTTTGCAGCAAAGATTACCTGTTGAAATATTTTTATTTCTTCAACGACCGATGTCATCAGAGTCCAATCACATCTTCGGATCTTCTCGAAACAATATTGCTGTGCGTGAATCGCACAACCATATTGAGAGCAGAATCCACGTATAAAACAAATGCTTCACATTGGGTTGTGGAATACACAAAACAGGGTAACTCCACTCCAGCGCACACTGTTGGTGCTATGGACTTTTTTATGTATTTGACAAGCCAATGGATGTCTTTGTTTTATAAATGGAGTGTGCTCTCGGTATGGTTGTGGGATTCATGCACAGTAATATTATTTCCAGATGGTCCGAAGGTAATCGCTAGACTCTGTTATTGTGAAAATAAGAAAATAAAAATATTTCAACACACGATCTTGGCTACAAAAGTTCTTATTCATCACCAAATAGCAGATCGCTCCAAGCATAGTGTGTGATTTGTATCTGAAGAAGAATTTATATCTGAAGAAGAGTTGTCGAACAATCAGTCGGTCTGAGGGGGGATTTGTCGAAATCAGTTTGGCTATTAGAAAGAAACGTACACTAACAACGAGAAATCAGGATAGCTTCACTTCATTCGTGGATGTAGTGAATACTTCAGTCGAGAAAATCTTCCAAACACTCAAAATGATGATGAAATGCGACATAAAAGTAGATTACGACTTCTTCAAAAGCATTTAACCTGAATTTTGCCAGTGGCAACGCTTTGCATAAGTTATAAGAAGTCAAGGTGCACAAGGTTTCGGATTCCACTTCATGTACAGTAAGGTACCACTGCCAATGGCTGGTTAAATCGGCTCAAAGGGCTAGGAATGAAGCAAATGAACATGAAACTGTGAATATTGGGAGAATGGTGCGTCACTACATTGTAAATATAAAACTGGTTCATACGAACGGAATCCACCACAGAATCCAGTGAATGGAATGCATCCATTTATACAGTAAGCATTAAGGGAAAAAAGATACGAAATGAAGAAGGTACAGATATACAGGGCTATTACAAATGATTGAAGCGATTTCATAAATTCACTGTAGCTCCATTCATTGACATATGGTCACGACACACTACAGATACGTAGAAAAACTCATAAAGTTTTGTTCGGCTGAAGCCGCACTTCAGGTTTCTGCCGCCAGAGCGCTCGAGAGCGTAGTGAGACAAAATGGCGACAGGAGCCGAGAAAGCGTATGTCGTGCTTGAAATGCACTCACATCTGTCAGTCATTACAGTGCAACGACACTTCAGGACGAAGTTCAACAAAGATCCACCAACTGCTAACTCCATTCGGCGATGGTATGCGCAGTTTAAAGCTTCTGGATGCCTCTGTAAGTGGAAAGCAACGGGTCGGCCTGCAGTGAGCCAAGAAACGGTTGAACGCGTGCGGGCAAGTTTCACGCGTAGCCCGCGGAAGTCGACGAATTAAGCAAGCAGGGAGCTAAACGTACCACAGCCGACGTTTCGGAAAATCTTACGGAAAAGGCTAAAGCAGAAGCCTTACCGTTTACAATTGCTACAAGCCCTGACACCCGATGGCAAAGTCAAACGCTTTGAATTTTCTGCGCGGTTGCAACTGCTCATGGAAGAGGATGCGTTCAGTGCGAAACTTGTTTTCAGTGATGAAGCAACATTTTTTCTTAATGGTGAAGTGAACAGACACAATGTGCGAATCTGGGCGGTAGAGAATCCTCACGCATTCGTGCAGCAAATTTGCAATTCACCAAAAGTTAACGTGTTTTGTGCAATCTCACGGTTTAAAGTTTACTACCCCTTTTTCTTCTGTGAAAAAAACGTTACAGGACACGTGTATCTGGACATGATGGAAAATTGGCTCATGCCACAACTGGAGACCGACAGCGCCGACTTCATCTTTCAACAGGATGGTGCTCCACCGCACTTCCATCATGATGTTCGGCATTTCTTAAACAGGGGATTGGAAAACCGATGGATCGGTCGTGGTGGAGATCATGATCAGCAATTCATGTCATGGCCTCCACGCTCTCCCGACTTAACCCCATACGATTTCTTTCTGTGGGGTTATGTGAAAGATTCAGTGTTTAAACCTCCTCTACCAAGAAAAGTGCCAGAACTGCGAGCTCGCATCAACGATGCTTTCGAACTCATTGATGGGGACATGCTGCGCCGAGTGTGGGAGGAACTTGATTATCGGCTTGATGTCTGCCAAATCACTAAAGGGGCACATATCGAACATTTGTGAATGCCTAAAAAAACTTTTTGAGTTTTTGTATGTGTGTGCAAAGCATTGTGAAAATATCTCAAATAATAAAGTTACTGTAGAACTGTGAAATCGCTTCAATCATTTGTAATAACCCTGTACACTGCTGCCCATTAAAATTGCAGGAAAGATAGTAAATAACAAAATTACACTTATTGTGAATACACTGTATAGTGGGAAAACTCCATAATTAAATTTGGAGGTGATCTGGAGGTAGATAGGTGTAGAGGGTCTCTGGCCAGGAATTCTCTGACGTCAGCGTCAGGAATTTCGCATGATCACATACAGCCATGTGCGCCAGTACCATTCTGGGAATCCTGACATCATCACATCATTGGCCTCTGAAGGCTATCCACACCCCGCGTCGCCCACCCCCCACCTTCCAGCCTCAGCGCCCGCGCCTACTGCTCACGCCATCCCCAGTCCCATTCTCCTCACCGCCCCCAGCGCCTGCGCCCTCCACCCCCAGCACCTGCCTGTCACCAGCATACTACGTGCACAGTCGTCGATGTCATTGCGAACTGCACACAATCTGACTGCCCTTTGAGCAATTTTTTAATTTGATTCGCATGCACAATCATTTGCTCTCCAGCATGAAGCACCGCTAGCAGCAGTGATCAGGTGAGAAGGAGAAGACTATCGGTTAGTATTTGAAAGTTTGTAAACAGAGAACGGTGGCTTTAAATCGGCTGGGCAATGAGCCTAACTGAGCTTGGATGACAGATATCGGTGCGTCATTCCATGCTGCTTCAACTCTGCCAGAGTTCATCGATCGTAAAGGTGTGCCAGTCTCTCAGCAACCAATGATGAGATACTTTTAGTGGTTGACAGAGACCCTCTGTATTCAGAAGTCAAGACGTCATGGACAACATGCGATTTTTCATTACACATGGAGACAGATAATCACATGGAGACCTCGGCTGCTGTCCAAATTACCGGCTACATGAACCGATGGTGTTCGTGTTGTGTACCCAACAGAGCCCTACACCATCGCGCCACATATTGCGCCCATTTTGACGATTACGAATGCTATGCAGCAACGTCTGTTATTGTTGGAGCCTCCAATCACCGATGCACCCAATGTGATGCTCTACAAAGAACTGGGACTCGTCTGAAAGGATGACTTGGTGCCACTGCTGTGTCCTGCTTTATGGCATGACTTACCATTGTCGGCGCACTTCTATCGCTTCAGACGTCTAGACACAGTCCTTAAAAACAAGCACATTTTCTGATCCAAGGAACATGTCTTGGTTGTACAATACTGCGCAGAAAAGCGAATATTACATCCGTCCTTCCCAACGACGGTCGCGTGGGATGGTTGAGAATTTGCATGCCGTCTGTAATGAGATCCTCGAACCAAAGGACACAGTCATGGAACATCAACACAGATTACCGAGGAATTGACATGTTCTATTAAGCCGCCATCAGTTCAGGGTAGAATTTGAAGATTGCTGTTAAATCAGTCAGACCACTACCTGGTAGGGGAAAAGTGCCAGGTGATTATCATGAAACAACACACATTCCCAAAGTAAGAGGTGAAATTCTTCTGGCGTAGATACTTCCTGAATGATTCTGGGGAACACGTCGAATCACATTACAAAATTGGCATGATCTTTCAGCAGCGTACGAGTAAATATCTCCCAAGAAAAACCGGAGTAGTGTGGTTCACGAATAATTCCAAAGGTATCGAGACTACATTTTTCCAGAGAAGTGGGTCAGTTGTAACAGCTGTATGTAGAGAATAACTCATTTCCTTGTCAAACTAAGGTAAAAGTGTTATAGTAACAGATGCCTCGGTTTATTCAGAAATTAAAGCCACAAATCAAATGAAGCTGGAAGTTTTGTTTATTTTTTCCAATTGGTCTGCATGGCAATCCACAGTTCCCATTTACGTATAGTATGTGTTGTAAGAAAATAACGTTGTTAATTGAGTATTGTAGAAACTGAATATCCAAAAATCTATAAATTTATCTGTACACAGGGACCTGTAGGGGCATATAATAGTAAAGTACTACTGTTACGAATGGGTGGTCTTACAGAGTTCCTTGAGCACAGAACAGATGTCTGTCCGAGAGCCACTCCAGTGCTCTCCTGTTGTCAGAATGGCCTGGAGAAATATAGGCTGCCGGCCGAAGTGGCCGTGCGGTTAAAGGCGCTGCAGTCTGGAACCGTAAGACCGCTGCGGTCGCAGGTTCGAATCCTGCCTCGGGCATGGATGTTTGTGATGTCCTTAGGTTAGTTAGGTTTAACTAGTTCTAAGTTCTAGGGGACTAATGGCCTCAGCAGTTGAGTCCCATAGTGCTCAGAGCCATTTTTGAACATATAGGCTGAAACGATTACCCGGTCCTAGTTGCCAATTGCTTATCTAACGGCCTTCAGCATTAATAAAAATTTGACCGAAAATAAAAACATAAAATGCTATCATTAAGAGGTATAACTTTACGTTGAGGTTTTATAACAATAAGTCAAGTTTTAAAGTTAGAAATCGTACGTAAATATTCAGGCAGAATAACTCATGATGCGTGTGTTAACCAGACTATACTCGTCCAGAATTTATGAATGAGAGCAATTAGCGACTACCAAAAAACTTTACACATAGTTAAAAATCTTTCCCAAACTCTTCTCGCTGACACCCACCACGAAACTATGAATAGAATAAAAGTTTACTGCTTACTACTTTTTCGTTGTAAGCGCAAGTTTTGCTTTTGGATTTTCATTAGTCTATGGGTGAATTGTGCGAACCTTATAAAGTAAACAAGATTAGGGTTTTATTCTTTCAATCATAAAGATTTTACAAGCTTAACGTCAAACGTTTAACACAGTCATTTCTAAACTGACCAGACTGTTGAAGATTTTACACATAGTAGTTCGTTTCTTTTAGGAATCATACGTTGGAGACAGAGGGGGGGGGGGGATTCCTGGTATTTTGTATTTTCTAATCAGACACTATTCGCATTATAAATATTTCCAGGGGTAGTACGGAGCCAGGTGCTATCTAGAAGAAGTACGATGCCTCACTGTCCGCCGTGTCCGCTAGTCCGAAGAGACAAAAACGGAAGATCGGTAAACTGTTGAAGACGATCGTCACCACACGCCACAGTTATGAATGTGGTCCAAAAATATGAAAATATTATTAGCATCCTGCCTAGTCAAGCATTTGCGGAGGTCCTTCGATTTCAGTGTTGGAAGATCGAACTTGTGAAAACAGTCGAATTTAAAATCAGGAGCCGGCCGAAGTGGCCGTGCGGTTAAAGGCGCTGCAGTCTGGAACCGCAAGACCGCTACGGTCGCAGGTTCGAATCCTACCTCGGGCATGGGTGTTTGTGATGTCCTTAGGTTAGTTAGGTTTAACTAGTTCTAAGTTATAGGGGACTAATGACCTCAGCAGTTGAGTCCTATAGTGCTCAGAGCCATTTGAACCATTTTAAAATCAGAAGGTAATCACTGCCACTAAAATACTTTCTACATATACATCGATACTCTGCAAATCACATTTAAGTGCTTGGCAGAGGGTTCATCGAGCCACCTTCACAATTCTCTATTATTCCAATCTCGTAAAAGGCGCGGAGAGAACGAATACCTATATCCTTCCGTAAGAGCTCTGATTTCCCATATTTTATCATTTTGATCGTTTCTCCCTATGTAGGTCAGTATAAACAGATAGACCGTTCTCTTCGAGGTAATTCGTAATGTTCGAACACAATATGTGTTCCAAAATCCTGCTGCATATCGACGTTAATGTTATGGGCCTGAAATTAAGTCGATTACTCCTACTAGATTTTTTGAATATTGGTGTGACCTGTGCAACTTTCCAGTATTTGGATACGGATCTTTCGTCGAGAGAACGGTTGTATGAGATTGTTAAGTATGGAGCTAATGCATCAGCATACTCTGGAAGGAACCTAATTGGTGTACAGTCTGGACTAGAAGACTTGCATTCATTAAGTGATTTACGTTGCTTCACTACTCCGTGGATATTTACTTCTACGTTACTCATGTTGGCAGCTGTCCTTGATTCGAATTCTGGAATATTTACTTCGTCTTCTTTCGTGAAGGCATTTCGGAAAGCTGTGTTTAGTAACTCTGCTTGGGCAGCACTGTCTTCGATAGTATCTCCATTGCCATTGCGCAGAGAAGACATTTATTGATTCTTGCCGCTAACATACTTCACATAATACCAGAATCTCTTTGGATTTTATGTCAGGTTTCGAGACAATGTTCCGTTGTGTAAACTGTTATAAACATCTCGCATTGAAGTCCGCGCTAAATTTGGAGCTTCTGTTAAAGATTGCCAATCTTGGGGATTTTGTGTCTGTTTAAGTTTGGCATGTTTGTTTTGTTGTTTCTGCAACAGTTTTCTGACCAGTTTTGTGTACCAAGGAGGATCGGCTTCCCCGTTTGTTAATTTATGTGGTGTAAATCTCTCAATTACTTCCGATACAATTTCTTTGAATTCAAGCCACATATGGGCTACACTTATATTATTAATTATTTGGAATGAGTGGAGATTGTCTCTCAGGAAGGCGTCAAGTGAATTTTTATCTACTTTTTTGAATAGGTATATTTTTGATTTATTTTTGGAAGATTTTGGAGGTTACAGTATCCAGTCTCGCTACGACAACCCTGTGTTCACTAACCCCTGCATCCGTTTTGGTGCTCGTTATTAACTCAGGATTATTTGTTGCTAAGAGGTCTAGTGTGTTTTCACAACCGTTTGCTATTCGCGTGGGCTCATGAACTAACTGCTGGAAATAATTTTCAGAGAATACGTTTAGCACAGTTTTGGATGGTGTTTTATGCATACCTCCGGAATTAAACATGTATTTTCTGCAACATATCGTGAGTACATTAAATTCACCACCAACTATAATCGTGTGAGTCGGGTATGTGTTTCAAATTAAACTCAAATTTCCTTTGGACCTTTCAGCAACTGCATCATCTGAATTGGAAGGTTGGTAAAAGGATCCAATTATTATTTTATTCCCGTTGCCAACAATGACCTCTGCCCATACTAACTCACAGGAACTATCTACTTCAATTTCTCGACAAGAGAAATTACTTCTAGCAGCAACAAACAATCCACCACCAACCGTGTTTAGCCTATCAAATGGTTCAAATGGCTCTGAGCACTATGGGACTTAACTACTGTGGTCATCAGTCCCCTAGAACTTAGAACTACTTAAACCTAACTAACCTAAGGACATCACACACATCCATGCCCGAGGCAGGATTCGAACCTGCGACCGTAGCAGTCGTGCGGTTCCGGACTGCGCGTTTAGCCTATCCTTTCGGAACACTGTTAGGTTCTTCGTAAAAATTTCAGCTGAGCTTATCTCCTGCATTAGACAGCTTTTGGGGCCTATAACGGTTTGAGCATCAGTGCTTTCTGTTAGTCCTTGGAGCTCTGGTACTTTCCCAACACAGCTACTACAATTTACAACTGTTATACTGATGGTTCCTGTATCTACGTTCTTCCTATGTTCGGCCTGCACCCTTTATGACTGAAGCCCTTCTTATGTTTTCCCGAAACTCTCCAACCAAAACCCGTTCCACATCTGGAATGCCTCCACCCGGTATGCACACAGAGTGCACGTTGGTTTCCTTTCCCTTCGTGGCAGCCATGTCCTTAAGGCCTAACGTTGGAGCTCTCAACTATCAATAATCGTACCCTCTGTGATTGTCCGGATCTTGTTGGCTGAGAGGTTTCCTCTGAAACAGAACATTCGACACCATATGGCTCAGTGTCAGTGTCAGCCACAGACAGCACCTGGAACCTGTTTGTCAGACATACCGGGGAGGCCTTATGTGTGGCAGCGTGGGAAGCCTTTCGCTGCCTGCTACGCCCCGGCACGACCTCCCATTCGACCACAGGTGAGGGGTCAACCTCAACGCGAGCAGTAACTGTTTTGACTACCGTGAGGACCGATCGGAGGGCTCGGACGTGCTGGACGTACGTTGGATCCCCACGGCCGGCCCACAACAGTGGTGCCCATCCACCGCAGCCTCAAGCTGTGTAACCGAAGCCATCACAGCCTGAAGCTGAGAGGGAAGTATCACCAACTCGGTTCGCATCCACACACAACAATCACAGTCCCTGTCCATACGAAAGATGTGTAAAACCAAACAATGCAGATAAACGGACTATCGTCACGTGCAGCTCAACTCTGCAACAGACTCTGATGAAAACGCAGGAAGTGTGTCTAATAAATTAGATTAATAAGCAAACATTCAATAACCTAAGTACCGAAGCACTCAGGTGATACTAAATAATTTGCCCCTCATTAAGAACTTGTAATATGTCACAAAGTCTGTTTACTTTCCGACGCAAACGAAAACGCGAGAACTGTGGCTGTTAGATATTAAATAAACACACAGTAACTCAAGAATCTAAACTATTAAAGCACACAGATGATGTTGTAAAATTCGCTCCTGATTAGGAACTCGTAAAAGTCAGAAAATCTATTACTTCCCTGTTGCTGCTTGTGTCTCGGCCGGCTACTGCTGCCTGACTTTGATTGCTTTATTTGTTAATAATTTTTCTAGCTACAATTATTCCACACGTTTTTAACTTATTTTATAAGCTGTGATTTAACTGACCTTTTTATGGTATGACATGCAGTATTCTGGTGTTGAATCATCATGCCGAGTGCAATATTGTTCCATAAGCCACTCTTGAAAGTTATTTCGTTAGCATTGGTCACATTAGGCAGTCTGGTCCTGTGTAGGGGAGGTTTATTGTGCTGTGACGCATTTGCATTGCCATGTGCATACTCTTTGACTCAGAGCAATTGCAATACAAATTATAATGTTTGGATTTTTCAGAAGTTGGAGGGAAGTCTTTTCTTCAAATCAGAGCAACTTAACTGGAACAATACCATTTTATTCTCGCCACTTTTACGTAGTGGTAACCGCACATGTGTGTCTAAAATACGAGAAATTTTGTTGGGATAACTAATTAATTATGCAGTGGAATTGTCAAAAGTGGACTGGTGACCGTAATATTTTGCAGTATTTATTCTTATTTCTTTCAGTTTTGGCCAGCAGTGAACGCTTCTTCCGTTTCAGTCTCATAGTAATTTGCACTAAAGTCATCAAGATCAGCGTGTATTGTCTTAAGTTAAGTTTAGTAGGGGATGAGACTATCATTTTTGGCAGCGGACGTAGCTTTCTCAACTTATTTCGGCTGTGTTTAGGTACCGGGTACCGACTGCCTAAGCTGACGCTCATGCTGTCACATAGTCATTCCATTTTAATCGTATGGGATATATGGTTGAAACAAATACCAGTATTCACATTCATAAGACGAATGTGAAACTCCGATGAAATCATTCTAAAATTATAGAATGGTTTTCAGCTGATACGCGGTCACATTCAGTGAACTTAACAGACAAGTGCTAAGAACTGTTCCTAATCAAACGGTTGCAGGCAAGAATTGATAACAGTTGACCGGACAGAGCAACCAAACTCTCTCCCTCAGACACACAATTGTTACGTAGAACAGTAGATAAAGGTATACTCTAAACAAACACCAAGTACGGGGAATTTTAATCATTCGTAAATATGTAAGCGATTTTTACCTTTAGTTTACGAATACCATTCGAATTGACGGATGTAAGTGATAAATGGTCAGATAAGAGTTTAAAGGTTTCTATATTCACTGTTGCAAAGAAAAATTATCAGCTTCAAAAAGTATTGCAAGGAAGTTTAGGGGACGTCACCATAATGGGTTACATATGTAAAACTCCATGTACATATGAAAATTTTAAATTCGTTGCGATGGCTCATGGATGAAATTTTACATCTGTATTAAAGTTACAGTGCTAGAATATACGGCAGCTATGAGTATTATACAACAGCCACGTCAATTTTTGACGAGATGACGTCGAGTGAAACTTTATCAAGATCAAAATGAGCACGAAAATGTATGGGACTGCCTATGCTTCTTCTTTAAGTTTGTCAACTGCCAGGTGTTGCCCCGAAAGGCACAGGGAGTCACCTCACGCAAACGTAAACTACGGATGGCCAGTAAAAGTTTCAGACTACTCGTAATTTCTCGGCACGCAGGGCTGCCCCTTAAGGAGCGTTAAAATGGACTACGGCCTAAATCACACGACTGTAATATAAATTAACTAGGAAACGGTGTCAACTAACTGCAGCCCTCTTACCGCCTGTCCAAGGTTCGACGAAGTCCGTGGTCCATTGCCACTTTACAGTTCAGTAGGGAACTGCGTTCTTTACACTGAGGAGTAAGTGGACGCCCTATCACGTGGGGAGGTAAATAGTATGTGGACCAATGTTGTACATTTGAACCAGTCTGAATTCTCTCAGCCCTCGCAATACAAGGGGTGGGGGGGGGGGGGGAGGGGGGGACGTGATACTTCATGTTCACCTTCTGAAGATATTGTAAACACATAATTTACGTTTTAAAATTTTTAAGGAAAATGTTTACCGTTTTTAATGAATTCTTCTAGTAGATTTCATATATTTTTGTGTTTTTAGGTTACAATTAAAGTAGTAGATGTTGCTTTCATCAATGTATTTCACAGTCATTATTCCAGGTTCAGGGGCTTACCTCTTTGAAAAGTATATTGGGAATAAAAATCAACAAAGAACGAAATTTGTATTTTTAATTTCTTTGTGGTGATCGTTAAGTCGATAGTACTCGTTATTGAACATGTGTCGATATTGCTAAGTGTGTGAAAAAAGATATTTTGAGGTTCTGGAACACTTAGACATCAGTACCTCTTTAAAAAGTATGTTGTTAATGTAATTCAACAAAAGTGAACGAAATTTTTCTTTTTTAATTTTTTAAGCATGGGCACAAAGTACCCTCTCCCTCCTTCGGCACTGCAAGATATTTTAAGTGTTTTGGCATTGCTAGCGATAAGCCTCAAAAGTGTTCCATCTCCTTGAAAGATGCTGAGTGGCAGTAATGTGTACTGCGCCAACCTTTAGATACCACTGACTCGTAGGAGATATGCTGTATGAGCAAGCTCTAACAGCACTGCAATACGTAGGGCAAAATCGGACACTGTAGCTCACTCTCGTAATACTGCAACAAGTTGTACTGACAAGACCTTGCCTACGCTCAACGACGTAACCTGTGTGACTTGAAATAATCGTCTATACTAAAACGACGACTTCACGTAAGATTTGGTATTCAGCTTCTCACTCTGTAAATCACTCAAAAGCTCGATACGACTTTACTAACATTTTTCGTGGGAATGGGGTCAGGAGTAGCTATCTGGATATTAATTACAACAACGCATCTGACTATCGGAGTTCATTAGGTTCGAAAGATAAACTATTACCGCAGAAAAACACTAAATGCGAGTGTCTACGGGGAGTAGGAATGATGTATTTACTTTAACAATAACAGCAACGTACAGCGAAGCTTCCTCTGTGTACTCTGGCAACACAGCTAAACACTTTCTCAACAATGTAGGTATCAGAAACAACAGCTTTCGTAAAAAAAAAAAAATCAGTACGTAAGATAGATTCTTTACCTCTCACAGTTTCTCCTCTTTTAAAGCTTCAATGAATAATCATATATACAGTCAATCAGTGTGAACGCTATTAATTTTTACGTAAATTGGAGAATACGTTCGCCGTTCGTAAGGCAAAGATATAATTTAATATTATTTATCTTTCGTTGTCAATCAACGATAACCTCTGTAAGTAGCGCCTTACTACAACACTATCCTTGCCTCTATTGAAATTTTATCGTAATAAACTATTTCGTCAGTCTCAACCTATCAGAATTAAATGGAATAACTTTTCATTTATAATCACTCACTTTTCAATAAAATAAAAACTGGTTTTCCCTGTCTAAATAAAGATTAATTATATTTCTTTTCGTTGCAAGTTATTAACTGAAAAGTCTGTTCCTTCTCTTTAGGTTTTTGATTTCTTTGAACTTTACTTTTACCAATATGCCAGTCTTTTTCTTTATTGGCCTTTGGATTTACATAGATACGAAAAGATATATTCAAGATATTAGTCTGCTTTTACATAAACGTTTGAATATTTTTCTTGTAATAGTTATGGATAAAGGACAAGTCAGGTACTGACTTTTTCAGTTTAAATCAGTTAACTCTTTATTTCTCTATTCAAAACCCCACTAACAGAAAATATAATAGAAAAAAATAAAACAAAAATACCTGAGTGTCGCCGCCTCTTTTCAACTACATGAATTTTAAATAACCAAACAAAGCTCAGCTACTTCAGGTGTTGTCTTCCGCGAGCCACTGATATTTAAAACTCAAAACACAGCTCTCGATGACCTCTTTTAGAGAGAATTAGCATTTTTTCTAATAAATGGTTCTTGATTTGTCGTTTAGGGACAAGGGGAAAAGCTATCAAATTCTCAATAAACTTCCGACTGTTCCTCAATAAATATCTATTACGTAGGACGCCTGTTCTCTTTAATATAGACTCACATTCAGTGCTTCCAACGAGATTTCAGGTATTCACTATATTACGACGCTCACGCTGAAGTCACACAACAAATACTAACCAAATATCGCTAATTTCATCAGTGCTTGCATGTACTTGCACAACCACAAAAACGCCATGCAACGCTACTATCCCTTAGTGCGTGATTTAATCCTCAACCACTAAACAAGTAGACGAGTTCGCGTGAACGCGTCTCTTCACATACACAATCCAACGGAAAAATCTCCCAAAAATACTGAAATGCGGTTCGCCTACCAAGGCGTGGCTGTTAAGGAGCACAACGAACCATTAATCAAAAATAGGAGAAACTAATCCCATGCTTCAATAAATCGGAGCTTTTCCTATACCTGGCGAGCCTACACTCTACCAAAAGCGGCGAAATAATCACTTTCTACTCAAGCCGATAATCTTCTCAAAATGCATATCGAAACGACTTAGAACTGCTTTGAACACACTTGAATTCTATTCCCGTTATACACTAATTCACGTATCGTACGTGTGAGCCGATCTTATCATACAATTGAGATATTCAATCTCGAAGCTTACTACTCGAACAATTCTCGGATACTCAAATTCTAAAAGGACAAGCCATGAACTGTTCTCTGCGAACAAACATATCACGGTAATTCTCTCTTTAAGAAAAAGTGTTTTTTTCTCAGCAGCCGCCGGCAAAGGTTCCTAGTGGTCAGCTGCTCCGTAGTTCTCATCTTTGCAGCTCACCTCGATTCAGCAGTCGGCTGAGCGTTGCAGACTCGCTGACTTGACAGGACACAGCTTTCCTCGAGCATTAGGTGTCACATATCTACAACATTTTAACATAAAAAATGTAAGAAAACTTTACAAACCTCTTAACAAACTCTTCATTCACTGAAAACATTAAAGTCGATAATAAGTTGGGGCGATATTAACAAGTGATACGCTTATACGAGATGAAGGTGTTTGGCTTACTACAAATGGGCCATTGGTTACTCATCTAGTACTGACGGCAATGACCTGGTAACAATCGTCGGGAAGGTAGACGTATGTTTTAAAGCTCACAAAATCTCTCATGGACACATTTAACCAAGTGAGTGAGTGCATCTTGGTGTATGGAAACGTGTGTCGACCTGCACTACGAATGGTATCATAATCCTCGGCAGTTACCTTTCCTTTCGCTCTATCCATAGGATCCACTCAAATCCATCATATGATTGCCTACAGCATAGTTGAAAGTTGCCTGTTCATTTGCACTTTAATGTTTTGGTCATAATATTTTTGCTTTTCTTAAATCGGGAGCTCATCTTTGTTATTCTTGGTACGTTTGTGTTACGATCAGCACTGATGGATATCGTACCTTTGAAGGCCTGTTGGGCCATCAGCCAATGGGAAACTTTCGAGGGTGTGGGACCGCGAGGCGATATAGTCTGGATTCCATTCCTATTTTTCGGTACGGGAGGTAGTGCGATCTTTTCTTTTTCTGGCCTTACCTGGTGTCGACGGGAACTGGTTCGCAGTTCCTGCAGTGTTGAAAATTATGTACGAGATCTTTTCATTTACTTCCCATGATGTCTAATAGATGACGTATAGATTATTTCAGTCGCGTCTTCTAAATATTTGCACAGTTAACGAGCGATCATTCCGCGTACAGAACTGCAGTAATATCCTTCCGATAGGTGAAACGAATTTTCAGTCTGCTACCTTGTTCAAATGTTCAAATGTGTGTGAAATCTTATGGGACTTAACTGCTAAGGTCATCAGTCCCTAAGCTTACACACTACTAAACCTAAATTATCCTAAGGACAAACACACACACACACACACACACACACACACACACCCATGCCCGAGGGAGGACTCGAACCTCCGCCGGGACCAGCCGCACAGTCCATGACTGCAGCGCCCAAGACCGCTCGGCTAATCCCGCGCGTGTCTACCTTTTTCCTTGAAACGGAAACTAAGTGTAGGATCAAATAATTTATTTTCAATTCGTCGTGTTGTAGTTTCAATCTCATCATCCTCTCCTGCGTTATAAGTGATACATTGCCTTTTCTTGTATTGAGAATGTGTAATTTCGCTAATATTTTAGAGGAAACTTACAATGTGTCAGGTACATCCACAACCTCTGTGGGTTTTATGAATAATGTCCTTTGGCTTGATGTATTATACACTCTAAGGGAAAAAAAGGAAATCGATAGATGGTACGATACCACCGTGACAGTCTCAGGCCATATGGCCCGACAACCGGGAGTAATGATCTGGTGTGGCCTTTCTATTCATACGAGGACCCTTTTGGTTGCCATCTGCAGCACCCATACACCACAGCGACACTTCGACGATATTCTACACCCCACTTTGTTGCTCATCATGGCAAGCCATCTTGAGCTTACATTTCAGCAATACATCACCCGTGCACGAATTCAACCTTGACTAGCAACGTCGCCACTGGATATGTCCCCATTTGAGAACGTTTGCAACATTACGGGCAAGATCCTGAAACCATGTTGGGATTTTGGTGATATAATACGCCAACTGTGTAGAATTTGGCACAAGGTCCCTCAGGATAACCCTGTCAATCAGTGCTAAGACAAATAACAGCTTGCATGATGGCCAGAGGTGTATCAACGTGTTAATGATTTGCACAGTTTCTCTTGAATAAATCATCCAACTTTCCTGAAGTTGTAATTATTTGTTTGTCTGTACATGTACGTCACATCTACCGATTTCCATCCCATTCGAATAAATGTTTCGTAGTGCGTTGTTCTTTTTGTATTAGAGCATTCTTACAAGAGACAAGGTTGAAAATAAATTAATGAGAGGAAAATATATACGCGTCGTTCTATTTGTACTAGATTTTATCAGAAAATATATATATATATATATATATATATATATATATATATATATATATATATATATATATATTGGCAAAAAATGATGATAACTATTCCGATAAGACATCAACCAGCATTGCATAAGAAAATGTTCAGAAGCTGAAGGTTCTGATTCAACAAGGTCGTAGATAGACCATCCAAAACCTCTTCAACACCTTCGTCATAAGGGGATCACATCCCATTCGGATAAATGTTTCGTAGTGCGTCGTTCTTTTTGTATTAGAGTTTTCTTACAAGAGACAAGGTTGAAACTATATATGGTACAAGTGAACGCATCCTGTCAGAAGAATTTAACGTGAAAAGGATTGCTGCTATGTTTGTGTCACAACTATTTGAAGATTATCAGAACCGACATTTCGTGTAAGATTGCACGGAACTTAAACAAATTATTCAGTACAATCCAACATTCCTTCAAAGCTTTACACTGGTGAAAAAGTTGGGTTTGTGACCCTGGTACTACGGCACTATCGTTGCAGTGGAAGAGTACGTCTTCATCTCGGACAAGTAGCCAGTAAGTCAAGACCTTGTTGATCTACTTATATACTGACAGAATGTTTGATAAAGAGTGGTCAGATGGCCAAGAACATTCTAAGATGTTTGTCGGTGGACAAGTTGAAGAATGAAAAATTAAATGCAAAGAAGGAGATTAGGCGTGTTAGCAGAACATACTGAACTGCCTAACAAAGTACCAAAAGCGGCAGAATGTTTGCAATCGGTGTATCCAAGGGGATTTTTTCGAGATGATGATCCAGAACAAGATCTAGGAAAGGCGTAATAATTTTAATTAATATATTGAGCGAAATTTTGGATAGAACCTCGTAGCTTGTGGAAACTATCTGGTCTGATGTCCAAAGACTTCACTAACTCGCTTAATTTACTATAGTTCTGTACACTGAGATGACAAAAACTCATTCGACACCGATATGCGCTTACCTTAGATGGCCGTAGTATCGCGTACGCAAGGTATAAAAGAGCAGTGCCCGCAGATGTCATTTGTACTCAAGTGATCTATGAGGGAAAGTTTCAGTTGTGTATTATGTACGCGCGACAGAAATTAACAGACTTTAAACGCGGAATGGTAGCTGTAGTTAGACACATGACACATTCCACTTCGGAAATTGTTACGGGAAATCAATCTTCTGATATCAATAGTGTGCCTAGAATACTAAATTTCAGGCATTACCTCTCATCATGGACAACGCAGTGGCCGATGACCTTTATATAATGACCGAGAGCAGCGGCGTTTGAGTAGGGTTGTGAGTGCTAACAGACAAGCAACAAAGCGTGAAATAACACGGAAATCAATGTGCGATGTACGACGTACGAAGAACGGTGCGGCGAAATTTGGCTTTAATGAGGTATTGTAGCAAACGACCTACGTGAGTGCCTTTGCTAACAGCACTACATCGTCTACAGTGCCTCTCCTGGTCTCATGAACTAATCGGTTGGACACTAGACGTCTGGACCTTAGCTTGGTCAGATGAGTTCCGATTTCATCTGGTAAGAAGAATTGATGGTAGGGTTCGAGTGTGGCGCAGATCCCACGAATCCGCGGACCCAAGTACTCAACAAGGCACTGTGCAAGCTTGTAGTGGCTCCATAATGGTATGGGCTGTGTTTACATGGAATGGGTTAGGTACTCTGATCCAACTGAACCGATCAGCGGCAGGAAATTTTTATGCTCGGCTACTTGGAGACCATTTGCAGCCATTCATGAACATCGTGTTCCCGAACAACTACGGTATGTTTATGGATGACAGGGTGAATCAGCTGAAACTTGCACTGCATATATTTCGATAACGGAAGGCGCCATCGATATGCGGATTTCACAGATTCCATTGGTTGGCAGAGGCCCGCCTTTGTAGCGCGTACACATAGTGTTAAGAGTTTGAAATGTGTGTTTATTTACAAAAGGTAAAATATTTTAATGGAACAATGCTTATTGACAAAACCACAGTTAAGTAGACTAAATTAGAACTTCAGTGGTGTTTGCTGCAGGCGTCTAGTGCAAGCAGTTTACGAGACATCGTACTTTGAACGTTGTAAATATCGAAGATAACTGCGAAGAAACCAAGGGTGATAACAGAAGAAATACTTCAGTTGATAGATGAAAGAAGCACATACATAAATGTTCAAGGAAATTCAGGGATACTCCCGCACGTCACTTAGGAATGAAATAAATAGGAAGTGCAGGCAAGCTAATGTGAAATGGCTGCTTGAAAAATGTGAAGAAATCGAAAAAGGAAATGATTGTCGGAAGGGCTGACTCAGAAAGTAGAAAAGTCAAAACAACCTTCAGTGACATTTAAAGCAAGGGTGGTAACATTACGTGTGCAGTGGGAATTCCACTGTTGAATGCAGAGGAGAGAGCGGAGTACACTGAAGGCCTTCACGAGAGAGAAAATTCATCTGATGTGATTGAAGAAGAAATAGGAGTCGATAGCGAAGAAACAGGGGATCCAGTATTAGAATCATAATTTAAAAGAGCGTTGCAAGACTTAAGATCAAATAAGGCAGAAGTGATAGATATCATTCCATCAGAATTTCTAAAAACATTGGGGGAAGCGTAAGCAAAACGATTATTCACAATGGTGCATAGAATGTGTGTGTCTGGCTATATATCATCAGATTTTCTGGAAAACATCATCCACACAGTTCCTAAGATTGCAAGAACCGACCAGTGCAAGAAATATCGCACAATCAGTTTAACAGCTCACAAGAATAATATACAGACGAATAGAAAAGAAAACTGAGGATGTGTTAGATGACGATCAGTTTGGCTTCAGGAAAGGTGAAGACACCGAGGGGCATTTCTGACATAGCGACTGAAAATGGAAGCGAGACTAAAGGAAAATCAAAACACGTTCACGGGATTTGTCGACCTGGTAAAAGCGTTAGACAATGTCAAATGGTGTAACATGTTCGTAATTCTGAGAAAAACAGGGATTAGCTATGGGAAAGACGGGCAAAAAACAACAGTACAAGAACTAAGACGGAATAATTAGAGTGGATAACCAAGTACGAAGTGCTCGAACTGCAGCGGGTGTAAGAGATTTAGTGTTTCGCCACTACTGTTAACCTGTTCATCAAAGGAGCGATGACTTAAATAAAAGAAAGGTTCAATAGTGGAATTAAAATTCAAGGCGAAAGAATATCAATGATAAGATTCGGTGATGGCATTCCTATACTCAGCGAAAGTGAGGAAGAATTACAGGACCTGCTGAGTGGAATGGTCTAATGAGTACCGTATATGGAATGGGAGTAAATCGAAGAAACACGAAGGTAATGAAAAGTAACAGAAATTGGGACGCTGAGAAAACATCAGGATTGGTGATCGCGAAGCAGTTGATGTTAAGGAATTCTATTACGTACGCAGCAAAATAATCCATGACGGACGGAGCAAGAACGACACCGAAAGCGCGCTAACACTGGCAACAAGGGCATTCCTGGACAAGACAAGTCTACTAGAAGAAGACATTTCTGAGAATGTACTTTTGGAGCACAGCATGTACAGTAGCGAAAAGAGGAGACTCGAAGCATTTGAGATGTTGTGTTACAGAAGAATGCCGAAAGTTGGGCGGAGTGATAAAGTAAGGAACGAGGAGGTTTCCCGCAGAATTGAAGAGCAAAAAAATATATAGAAGACACTGACAAGAAGAACGGACAGGATGATAGGACATCAGTTAAGATATCAGGGAATAACTTCCACGGTACGAGAGGAAGCTGTAGAAGGTAAAAATTGAAGAGAAAGACAGAGACTGGGATACACCCAACACAAAACTGAGGATGTAGGTTGCAAGTACTACTCCGACGTGAAAGAGAAGAGATTAGCAGAGGAGAGTAATTCGTAGTAGGCCGTAAGCCAGTCAGAAGACTAAATAATAATTAAAAAAAAGACAGTTGTTTGTTCCACGTCACATGGGTGCGTATGTAGTACGTCTCCGAAAGTGTCATGTAGCTCTCTGGGGTCGGTCACGTAAACAACGAATGTACCCTCAAAGTCTGTGTTCAAAATGACCACCACCAGCGTCAGTACAAGCTTGCAGTGTGCCATGCGATATTTGCTGCACACGTTGTAGCATTTCAGCGGAAATTGCGGGCCGGCCGGGGTGACCGAGCGGTTCTAGGCGCTACAGTCTGGAACAGCGTGACCGCTACGGTCGCAGGTTCGAATCCTGCCTCGGGTATGGATTTGTGTGATGTCCTTAGTTAGGTTTAAGTAGTTCTAAGTTCTAGGGGACTTATGACCTCAGAAGTTGAGTCCTATAGTGCTTAGAGCCATTTGAACCATTTTTGAAATTGCAGCGCCGGGAGCAGTAACACATCGTTTCGTATTATCTGTAATTGCTTGACGAGGACGACTTCTCTTGGGATATCTTTCGGTCTACACGGTACACGAACGGACGGTATTCTTCCTACATTCACCATAAACCATGAGCATGTCCACTTTTTTCGCATTGGGAAATATCACATTCCAAGTACGTCCTACTATGTCCACTATTACACAGTAATTGGCAGGGCAGTAGCAGTGTACACAAAACACAATGTAAACAAACGTAACGCCGTCTACATCTACAGTGAAGTGCCTGGCAGAGGGTTCATCTTACCCTCTTTAAGGTACTTCTTTACCGTTCCACTCTCAATCAGCACGCGGGAAAAACAAACAATTAAATATTTCCTTGCAAGCTCTGAATACTCGTATTTTATTATGATGATCATTTCTTTCTATGTAGGTGGGCGCCAACAAGATATTTCCACATTCTGAGGAGAAAGTTGGTGACTGAAATTCATCCTACAGTAACGAAAAAGTCTTTGTTTTAATGACTGCCACCCGAATTCAAGTTTCATATCCTAGGCACTCTCTCATTTTGCAGTAATAAAAAAGGAGCTGTCCTTCTTTGAACTTTTTTGATGATCTCCATCAATCCTAGAATCCTATATGACACCGCTCAACAGTACTCGAGAAGAGGGTGGACAAGCGTAGTGGTTCAAATGGCTCTGAGCACTGTGGGACTTAACATATGTGGTCATCAGTCCCCTAGAACTTAGAACTACTTAAACCTAACTAACCTAAGGACATCACAGACATCCATGCCCGAGGCAGGATTCGAACCTGCGACCGTAGCGGTCACGCGGTTCCATTCTGAAGCGTCTAGAACTGCACGGCCACACCGGCCTGCTCAACCGTAGTGGAAGCAGTCTTTTAAGTAGACCTGTTACATTTTCTAAGTATTTATCTAAGAAATGACAGTCTTTGGTTTGCTTTCCTCACAACGTTACCTATGTGATCGTTCCAATTTAAGTCATTCTAACTGTAATATTTAAGTATTTAATTGAGTTTACAGCCTTTAGATTTGTATGATTTATCCTGCAACTGAAATTTAGTGTATTACTTTTGGTACTCACGTGGATGGCTTCATATTTTTCATTATTTAGAGTCATTTGCTATTTTTTACCCCATATAGATATATAGTCTAAATCATTTTGCAATTGGTGTTGATCATCTGATGACATTACAAGACGGTAAATGATAGCATCGTCTGCAAACAATCTAAGACGGCTGCTCAGAGTATGTTCTCAGAGTATGGTGGTCTCCTAAATCGTTTATGTAGATTATCAACAGCAGATGGCCTATAAGACTTCCTTGGAGAACGCCAGATATTTCTTCTGTTTTACTCAATGACTCTCCGTGCGTTATTACAACTGTGGACTTTCTGACAGGAAATCATGAACTCAGTTACACAACTGAGACGATACTCCATAGCCACGTTATTCAATTAGAAGCTGCTTGTGAGGAACGGTGTCAAAAGCCTTCTAGAAGTCAAAAATCATGGGTCCAGTATGACGTCCCCTGCCTATAGCACTCATTACTTCGTGAGAATAAAGAGCTAGTTGTGTCTCACAAGAATGATATTTTCTGAATCGTTGTTGCTATTTGTCAATAAATCATTTTCTTCGAAGTGATTCATAATGTTCGAGTGCAGTATAAATTCAAAAATCCTGCTGCAAACCGATGTTCGCGATATAGATCTGTATTTCAGCGGGTCACTCATGTTTCCTTCTTGGGTATTGGTGTGTCTTATGCAACTTTCCAGTCTTTGGGTACGGATATTTCTACGAATGAGCTGCTGTACTGATTGCTAAGTATGAAGCTTTTGTATCAGCATACTTTGAAAGGAACCTGACTGGCATACAATCTGGACCGGAGGCCTTGCCGTTCTTAAGTGTTTCAAGCTACTTCGCTATATCGAGGATATCTGCTATTAAGTTACTCTTCAGCAGATTCTGGAATTTTTACTTCGTCTTCCAGCATCATCGCCTAGAATCTAAGCAGTAGGAGGATACAAACAGCTAGCGGTGTTTACAGCGTTCACAATACCGTAACTCGTCAACTATTTGCACTAGTTTTCTGCAACAAAGACCACTGACATTCTCATTTACGCTAATTTTAGAATTTTACTGTACCTTTTAAAAAATTGTAACTGCTGTAAAAAAAACTGCACTTTCGTCAACGGCTCAAAATCTCTTTATTGGCTGCAAATAGGTACCCTCCCGTACAATTCATTTATGTGAAAACTGTACATCAATAGTGCCTTCCATCTCCGAAATATCTGCGGTACAAGCGTCAGGTGATTCAACCTGCATAGTACTCTGGTTTACTCTGTAGTGAATTAATGAACTGCAGTCTATTTTCAGAGTGTTAGCATGTCAAGCTACGCCGGTTCCAATTCGACAGATAATTTAACACCCTTATCTGGACTTCCTTGGTTGTTTCAGGCTGCTATTAGTGTGATTCGGGCGACTTATTACGCTGCTGTACTGCGCGGAATTCTCACACCCATCTCTCGCGCGTAGCTACGAACTCGACGGTAACGCTTTTCTAACATTCTAACTCGGCCGCTTTCGCAGTAATTTGCACCCGGCTTTGGTCATTAAGTTGTCAGGGTGATTTATAGGGGTCATTACTGTCGATTACTCCGCATTCGTTTTCTAATCATATTTCTTTCTCTGCGCGGTGGCTCTTATGATTACTTTTGTGAAGCCTTTTTTTCCCGTTCCTCTACTATTAACACGTGACTACCTGTATATTTAGTCTTATCCTTCTCGAGCTGACGACTCCGATATTATCGCAGTAATTGAAGGCCTTTGTGTTTAATCTGATCTCATATGCGTTCCGCTAAGCAAGAAGGTCGAAATGTCTTCATCTCATGCTACCCTTTAGCCATTTTTCCTTGCTCTCCTTTATTAAGCTGTTTTATTCATGTCTGTTTCGTTTACTTTTTTATACCAGTGTGGCTATATGTGTTGGAGCATTTGAACATTAAATTAATTCATTTTTTATGTATAAATTTCTTATATTTTCTTCAGTGGTCACAAAACGTTTGGTCCTTAGAGTACCGGTTTTGGTCAGCAATGGCAATCTTCAGATCTGCAGCAAAATATGAGGAATGAATACATCTAGTGGACAAATTACATTTTGAAACATTAAAATATGTTATAACAAAAACTATTACTTTCATGGATGTGGAAACATGCGCTTAAAATATGACGAGGCATACCTGTTTTATGATATGTCCTAATACACTAAAGCCATAGTGGCCTCGTCACGAACTATACACAGAATCAGCTTAGCATCATCGTCCATATTTAAATTATGGCGTAAACTAGGCCACAGTGCCGGTGGAGTCATATTTTCAACAGCGCTGCTGTTCCTAACAAATTGCAGTACAGTAGCCGCAACACACGTTCGTGCCATAAGACCGTTAGATGTCGCCACTGTATGTCTACACATATTCGTCAGTTATAAAGAGCTCAATAAGTAAAGTCTACAGTGGGCTTGCCAAATGTATAAATCATTACAGTGATAAAATGTAATAATTAGAAACACAAATAAAGTTAAATTCAAAAGTATTTAAAAGGAAATGGTTAGGTGATGTACTATTCTGAGTCGCTATTGGTGATTTTAGATAAAGGTAATAACATACACAAGAACAAGTTTGTGGAGCTAATAAAATAATATAAAGTTGATAGAACAAGCAGAGAAAGAAGCGAAAAGGATTAAAACAAGAGACTAAAGTAAGTAATCACTGACATCTGCTGGCGTGGCCGCCAGAATGAAGCATAGGCGAGAAGTCGGAGGAACTCAATAAAGACTGTAACGCTCATTGAAGTCACAATGATCTTCTAGCAGTCTTTATAACTGCCTTCATTGTATCTTTGTTTTCCATATCACGACACTCTTTTTTTTCTGAGCATGACTGATAAACATTACATGATACAATATTACCGACACAGGGTGTAAAATAGAAGGCGAAAAATTTTGCAAGAACTGTAGCAACAAAAACATTTTGTTGGGAGATGTTTTAATCCGGAAGCTCCTAAAATCTTTTGGAAATAGAATGCAGATGGCTTTTAGATGCTGTTCGTTCATTGCGCTACTCTCAGCCCCCATTGCTTGCTGATTAGTCTTGTGGACTTTGCGACGTGCAGCCTGCAGCTCGCGGCTGGGGATAATACATTGTGGCTATCCGCATGAGCTCAGCGGTTGCGTCACATATAATCCTTTAAGTAATTACGGATTATACGGCTTCGGTACTGACATATGTCTTTAAATATTGAAATGATGTAGCATAAAGCATCGCATAGCAGCACGTATCATTCGTACAGTACTCTTCATATTTATCCTAATCGGACCACTTCAACGTTTCGGCTCAACGAGTTTATGATTAAACACGATAGCTCTCTCAAAAACTTATTGTTTAACATAATCACACTTTTCCGAAGCACAACTTCAGGTTGATTTTCATAAACGATGTCTCGAAAATGAAGCGTCAAAAGATGGTAGAGTACATACAATACTTCGAAGTAAGGAAATAATGCTCTGAAATGAATATTCAGTTTTTAATTGACTTAAACAACACCCAAGATATACCCGTGAGAGACTAAGTGATTCCCGGCGGGGTCAGGGATTTTCTCTGCCTCGTGATGACTAGGTGTTGTATGCTGTCCTTAGGTTAGTTAGGTTTAAGTAGTTCTACCTTCTAGGGGACTGATGACCATAGATGTTAAGTCCCATAGTGCTCAGAGCCATTTGAACCTTTTTTTTTTTTTTTTTTTTGACTAAGTGAGGTCGTGCAGTTGTAGGTCGCTTTACTCGCATTTGTGAGAGCGGTCGTTCAAGTCCATGTTAGGCCATGCAGAATTAGATTTTGCATGGTTTCCCTAAACTGCCTGAACCAAACGTCGGGATGGTTCCTTTGAAAAGTGCACGATCGATTTCTTTTCTCCCCAGTTTCAGAATGTACTTCGTCACTTATGACCATGTCGTGAACAGGAATAGAAACTGAAAATCAGTAATCGTAAACTGTTACAAAAGCTGTTACATAATTTCACTATTTTACGTTGTCTCTACAAGTTTTCTATGCAGACGAGAAGAGATGCACTATCCCATACGCATCTTACACAACCGGGCATTACCTTTAACACATCCAGTTTGACTACTTCAGTTTACTCCTACTGCCTACAAAATTCAATATGTGTTTGTCTGTGCAAATTGTCTACAATGGGCATTCAATATCATGGCTACAGCATCTCAGAAACTAGCGGAAGCAGTTGTTTTCGTCTTGTCGACGGCTTTGTCACTAACAAGAAACAGAAACAGGCAATAACAGCGACAAAAAAGGCTTTCGATCCAACGATACGGCTGCTAGAGCCGACCTGAGATTCGCCCAGGGCAAGGGTGTCCAAGCAATTCCATTCATGTAAAGTTTTGATAAATTCAGTATTTTCAATCTGAAATTACCGCCACATGGCACTGTTCTCTCATTGGTTCATCCCTCCATCCCCAATTTTTATTTATTTTGCTCCTCAGCGGTTACTGTTCGTGTTAGGTATATTACGTGCGGCCCAAAAATACTTGTATTCTCTCAATGTGGCCCAATTAAGCTAAGAAGTTTGGACGCCCATGGACTAGAGGGAGTTACGAGGTGCCCAGGAAAGCCGAACCAGGCTGGACTGGAACGGATCTGAGTGCAAAATTTCTTCACTGTTTAACAGAGTGGTTTTGTTCGATTAAATTTTGGGAGTGCAGGTGCATAAACTTTATTTCTTCTTGTTCTGAAATTTGGGCCGTACATCTTTCGGCCATCTTCAGAGTGAGCCGACAGATTGAAGCTACAGTACTCGTTCCGTTGTTTTGCATCAAAGGTACTCAACCGCCAGAGACGTTGATCTGCGGCAAATGGTGTGCATAAACTGAACCTGTAGGTACGCAGTCGATCCATTTTGGAACACTGACGTATTATTATTACGTGCACTGTAGCGATATCTTTGCGAGTTTAATAAAAAAAAGGCGCCGGAATCTACGATTTCTCAAGTCTGAAACTGCTATATTTGATAATTAATTTCTTAGCCCAACAAATTAGAACTGCTTTCCCCACCGAATCACAGGGGATGTTATAAAGCCCAGCCTTGTGGATTATCGTCATCTTTGATGGAACCCAGAGGTACTGCTGTCTTCGATGGAGGACGAAAAATCACTTTAACTTCGTGCTTGGTGTATATCCGACCTATTCTTAACGACAGGATTCGTACTTATGGCAAGAGAGCCATTGGTTTGAATCTCTGTCTTCTTCCTCGTCCCTTATGTCCACCTTCGGCTTTGTTCGTAGCGTCCTACGTATCTGTTGTGGACAGTACCGATTTGCTTCTAAAACTCCAAGTGAAGAATTTCATCCAGCATACTGTTGTTTTTATTATTGCTATGTGCTCTGTGAATCTATTTATTATTGCTATGTGCTCTGTAAATCAAAGTGCTGAATAGAACATAGCCTGGAGAGGGTAGTGACAGCTGTATTATAATCGAGGATATAAGTATAGGGTTGAAATATTAGAAGCCAAGAAAGGAAATAAAGTGTGTCGTAATCCCGTCTTTGGACAGGGCAGTGGTCTGTAGGATGGGTTAACATGATCATAGTGCAGTGCGTCCATATGTTATTCATCAATTCATGGTGATGGCAAGACGCTGAAAGAAGTCACTGTTGCTGCATAGATTTACTTTGGTTCCGGGAAAGAAAAACATGTTTGTTGCTTACCCATTTCGGTAGGCAGATGCCAGAAATACGCTTGCAGTCATGCAGTCTAAAATACGATTTTTGAGAGCACGTTCCTCAGTGAATTTAACTTTGAGTCCGTTGTCGTAGTAGGAAGGCCAGTATGTCTGTGAATTGTAACTATCTAGAGTCGCTGGAAAGATGCTGTAATTTAATGGACGTCAGTAGCAAAGTTGCTTCTTCGAGTTAACCGAGGGGACGGGCTCCACAGAAACTGCGGAAGTGGTGCCCATAAATGACAAGGTGATGGATGACGCACTTCTTTGCAGTGAGGATGGACGGAGAATACAGTCCAAGTTCGTGGAAGTGATGGCCTATGATCCGTATATCGAGGGAAGGCAAACTTACAGGATTTATTTGTGAACGTAGGTGCACAATGTTAATACAGTTCGTAGAACTAAGTGTGAGGTTCATAACATGAACACAACCATGACAAAGAAGCGGTAATCAAAGAAAGCAGGTCTCTGTAATGCCGCGGCTAACAAAAGGTGGCGAAGGATTTTAACACAGTCAGGATTACTACGTTACGTTACTAATTAAGCAACACCATGAATAACTAAACTACGTTTTATTCCCCGATTAAAGTCATTTACAAATGAACGCTCTGGGGCTATAATCTGTTTTACACTGACAGGCAACGGGTGAAAGCTTCTGTCCTTCTTCGGTACATCGATGCACGTAGTCTTCGTAGCAAAAACTGTAATAATTAATGCAATCCACGACATATATTACATAGCGATTCGCTCAAAACAGGAAAGCATCTGCAAATACTAAATAACAGCACTGCAAAAATATATTTAGACAAATATCTACAGAAAATGTGTGGAAATGTTGTGAAATTCAGATAATTGTGTATGGTGATATTTTGCTGCTTTTGACGAATTGCCGTAATACTGAGACATAAGGAAATGGAAATTAATGGCCGAAACAGATTTAATAATTACCTCACGAATCGTGCCGGGATAAAAAAAAATATATACTTGCAGTAATCAGATCGCTGTTGCTCCATTAATGAGTACGCCAATGCTTACTACTATTCTTGTTCTCCCTGATTTTGGACTAGTGAGGGCCACGGGGCTCGTATCTACTTTTCTCGCAGTACTCCTTCATTTCCTGGCTGCGAGCCAGCTGTCTCTCCTCCGTCCGCTTGGTCCCTGTTGTCTTCTTACCGGCGAGATACATTGGTGAAACTTCTTGTCGGATGGCTTCCGTAATTACAGACAGTCTTGAGTTTTCTTTAGTGGGATCTCCAGTTGTTCCACATGCGATCCACTAGTTTGTGGAGGCCTTCCCTCTACCCTGACACTGTGAAGATCCTGTTGGTAACTCTTCGGGTTTCATGTGGTTTATGCGTGCATAAATGGCCAGTCGCTTTTCCTTACATAAATGACGATGTTCTCCTGCTGTCTGTACGGATCATCATCGTGCGAATTCTGTAGCTGCGTTCCTCTTCTGTTACGGGTCGCCAACCGGGGTGGCCGAGCGGTTCTAGGCGCTACAGCCTAGAACCGCGCGACCGCTACGGTCGCATGTTCGAATCCTGCCTCGGGCATTGATGTGTGTGATGTCCTTAGGTTAGTTAGGGTTAAGTAGTTCTAAGTTATAGGGGACTGATGACCTTAGAAGTTAATTCCCATAGTGCTCAGGGCCATTTGAACCATCTTAGGGGTCCTACTGACCTCCTTATTATCCCCCTTTCCTTGATCCTCAGTTCCCTGAGTAGACGCTTCTTGACAATTACAGACCACTAGGAGGCGTAGGCCACGGAAGGTTTTACTACCGAGTCATAGAGTCGGAGTTTGACTCTCTTGGAGAGACACCTGGGCAAGCAGGTACTACTGTAGGAGTGGTAAGCCCCCTCAGGCTTGGTGTATCTAGCGTCTATGGCTAGCTCCTCGCAGAGGTTTGTATAGGTCTGCTCTCCTAGGTATCTGACTGCAGATACTTCTATTATGCTGGAGTTTTCTAGTGGAATTGTGGATGACGCTGACGTTAACCCCTCTGTTAACTCTAGTCAATTGTAGGTACATACCGTCCTCAGTACTTGGAAGAAATCACAAGACCCACCCATTCACATGAAGTGTAATAAAAGTGATCCACAAAACTACGGTCAGTATCACTGACATATATTTGCTGTAGACTCTTAGAGCATATTCAGTCTGAGATCAAACATAACGACGTATCTCGAACGGAATGACCTCGTCCACGGAAAACGGCATGAATTCCGAAAACATCTGTAATGTGAAACCCTACTAAGACTTTCTTCACACGACACACAGAGCTTTGGATCAAGGCAATCATTACATGCAGCATTTCTCGATTTCCGAAAAGTATAGAACTCAGTACCACATCTGTCTACAATCTTATGGGGTGCCAAGTGAAATTTGTGACTGCATTGAGGATTTTTCCGTAGAGAGGGCGCAGCAAGTTATCGTGGACGGAGACTCATCGTGAGATGTAGAAGTAACTTCGTGTGTACCTCAGGAAACTGTGTTGGGACACTTGCTGTATATATTGTGTACGCATGCCCTTGCGGATTTTATCAACAGTAATCTCAAACTTTTTGCAGATGGTGCAATTATCTGTAATGAAGTACTGCCCGAATGGCGCTGCATAAATATTCAGTCACTTCTTGATAAGAATTCAAAGTGCTGCAAAGTTTGGCAACTTGCTTTATTTGTTCTGAAATGTAAGTGTGCACTTGACAAAACGAAAGAAACAGCTTAAATCATACAAATACCTAGCTGTAATACTCTGTAGGGATATGAAATAGAGGCTCAGTCGAGGTGAAGCAGTTGGTACCCTTCGATTATTAGTGGAATACTGGGGAATTGCAATCAGTCTACAAGGAAGATTGTTTAAAAGTCACCTGTGCGACCCACCCTAGTGTGCCGGACCCATACCAAGCTGAACATATGCAGAGAAGGGCCGCAGTTTACTTGATCCATGAGAGAGTGTCACAGAGACGCTGAAGAAATCGAAATGACAGATGCTTGAAAATAGTCGTATCCCGAGAAATTCTATTTACGCAGATTGAAGAGCCGTCTTTGGGTGATAACTCTAGCAAAATACTACAACACCATACACAGAAAGTATGAATGCATGTAAACAATAATTCTTCCCGCGTTTCATACGTGAATGGAACGAGAAAAACCCTAATAACTGGTACAATGGAGCGTATCCTCTGCCATGTAAATCGCAGTGGTTTTTAGAAGACAGCTGTAGATAATGTTGGTAGTGAAGTCAGTCCTCTGGGTGTTGATCTACAAGCTAGTCGTAACTGCTGCAATGTAAATGCTCTGTATGTTGTAAGTAGCCTTCGCTGGTAAAGTGAAGTCATCAGAGCAAAATTAGGTATAGTTCATGGAAGTTATCTTTCTTGTACACAAGTGCCAGCGCAGCTCCTGGTGGTAGAATTACTGTCCTTGCTCTAATAAAGTCCTCTAGGACACAGTTAAAGAGAACGCAGGCGATACCATCGCCTTGTCTTACTTTTGTTGTGATGGAGAAACTCTCGGATAGCTCACCTCTGAACTTGTTCTTCTAAAGGAGCTTTTTAGGATGACCCGGATTAGGTTCATGCTCTTCACATCCAGGCCATGTTTCCGCAGTATGGAGAGAAGGGTACCTCTTTTAATACATACATCTGCCTTCTGAAAATCTACTAGGAATTCCACTTCCGCTCTTTTAAGTAAGGATTGTCTTAAGAGTTTGTATCTGTTCTGGGCAGGATATGTTGATGCACAAGTTGGCCTCGTATTCACCTAATTGCCAGTCTCCCTTGGTGATGGCAATAGTAGAGCTGCAGAGATGATCTTGTGGGTAATTTGCAATAAGGAGATACCTCTAAATTCTGCCTTGCGTTCCTGCTTGTTCAGTGTGTGAATCGCATCAAGCGTCCATCCTTCTAGTAAGGTCTCTGTTGCCCACGTGTCCTGTATGACGGATATTCTGGAAGGCTTGTTCATCTGCTTGTTTTCACATCTCCGCTGCCGTGCTATTCTCACCTGAGGCCTTGCTGGTTTTGAGTGACTTGATGATTTCCTCTATTTATATCCCGGCAGGCGGTTACGAGAAAGAATTTCCGTTGGAAGATTCATGGAAGATAAGTCTCTCTTTAGGATCTATGTTCAGGAGCTTCTGGAAATAGAATTTTGGGGCAGTACTTGCAGCTCTATTGGAGTTTCCCATCTGGCCTGTCGAGAGGTAGGGTACGAGCTGTGGACTGGATCGTTTGCTTCTTGAGTTCCTTGTAGAATTCCTTACTGTAGAAAGAAGTTAAATAAAATGTATGCCAAACAGAACTTAAAAGATAATGAAATGCATGTGATCGATGGTAGAAGGATAAATGAGTAAGAGGCGTCGAAAATTGTAATTTATGAATTCCCACTGTTATTTAATGGTAGTAATCACCTTTCATGACCGGTTTGATCCACCAGTTAGACATCTTCGTCCCCACTTACAAACCAACCCCACATGTGACGTATCAGTCAGTATCTTATATCGCATAACATGGCTGTTAAGCAACAATAATGTCATAAAAAGTGATGATTGAGATAAATCTATTTACTATCAATTGCAGAAAGAAGTAGTTTACTTTTTAGATACACGCTGAGGTGCAAAAGTCATGGGACGTCTCATAATATGATGTCGGACCTCCTTTTTCCCGGGAAAGCTCAGCAACTCGACATGGTACAGACTCAACAAATCGTTGGAAGTTCCTTGGAGAAATGTTAGACCACGTTGCGTATATAGCTGTTCATAATTACAAAATTGTTTCCGATGCAGGATTTTGTCCACGAACGGATCTCTCGATTACATATAGTCTGCGGCCGCGAGCTCGCCTCCAGTTCACCATCGGCAATGGAGGGTGAAGCTTTGACAATGCCAGCCACTCGTGCTGGCGAAACGTCAGAAAAATCATTAGATGAACGTCGGCCGAAGAACCCGAGACAGAAGCTAATAGGCAGTTTGTCAACAAGTAGCCACGAAAGCCTTAACAATTTTCTACTGCCATTGCCCATTAACGCCAAATTTCGCAGCAGCTTCATAACGGACACGTTCGTCGTACACCTCCCATTGTTCCCTGCGGTTATTTCACGGAGCATTGCTTGTCTGTTAGAGCTGACAACTGTACGCAAATGCTGCTGCTCTCCGTCGTTAAGTGACAGCCATCGGCCACTGCATTGCCCGCGGTGAGAAGTAATGTTAGAAAATTGGTATTCTCAGCGCACCCTTGACTATGTGGATCTCGGAATGATTAATTCCATGACGATTTCCGAAATGGAAGGTCCCATGCGTCGAGCTCCAACTACCATTTCGCGTTCAAAGTCAGTTGATTGGATTCGAGTGTCCATAATCACGTCGGAAAAGTTTTCGCATGAATCATCTGAATTCAAATGACACCTTCACCAGTGCATTGCTCTTTTATACTTTGTGTAGGCGATACTACCGCCATCATTTTATATGCATACCGTTATCCCATGACTTTTGTCAATTCAGTGTAATGTCGGCAGTTTTCAGGTTTTCTGTATGAACACTATTGTTTTAAGTTCTGCAGTGTATACCTGAGAAAAGTGTTAGAAAAGGATTAAGTTCCTGCCTTTTTCGCTTTGTAAATGGTAGAAGTTACAGGGAAACCAGAGGAATGTCCTGTCAGAGTAATATCTATGGTCAAGATCGCATGACTGAATTTGTCAGCAATAGCAGCGGTATTTGGTTATGATGCACACTTGTAATATAGGACATTATATGATCTCTGTCGTATATTCAACTATTTCATCTGAGTATGTGGAGATACGCAAATATCTCACATAGCACTGACTAATCGTCAAAAATATCATTATCTACTACCTGTAGACGTGACGTGTCTTTTTTTCCACTAAGTGTTTCAATAGTTGCTCTAACATGAGCCTCAGAATTCCTCTGTACGAGAGTGAAGATAGAGATGACACTATTATTTAATCCGCAGATTGAACAATGTTTGTAGATAGAATGAAATATTCACTCTACACCGGAGTTTGCGCTGATATGAAACTTCCTGGCGGATTAAAACTGTTGCGGGACCGAGACTCGAACTCGGGACCTTTGGCTTTCGCGGGAAAGTGCCCTACCTTCTGTTAAGTTTGGAGGGTAGGAGACGAGGTACTGGCGAAATTGAGGACAGGTCATGAATCGTGCTTGGGTAACTCAGTTGTTAGAGCATTTGCCCGCGAAAGGCAAAGGTTCAGAGTTCGAGTCTCGGTCCAGCACACAGTTTTAATCGGCCAGGAAGTTTCAGTGTCTGTAGAGTACGACGTGGTGATATGAGATTGAAAAGTTCTGAGCTGGCTGTCAGTTTTGAGTTATGTCACTGACACCTGTCATTTGGTGAACGGAAGAGAGGAACTGACTTTTTGAGAATATGGAGAGGGCGGGGTGAGGAGGGGGCGGGGGAGTGAGGATGGCAGGGAGAATGTGGCAAGGCATGGACAGGAGTTCGTTGCCAGGTATCTCAAGCGCCCCTTTCTGTAAAGGCTTTCGAAAGTGGTGGTCCTCACGGGAAAATCAGTTGCCATTGAGCCAACAAAATGGGCCCCGACTATTTAAAAGAATTACCGATCCAACAGCTCCAGGATGGATAAGAGTCTACAACTTCCATGAACAGGGAACTGGCCCTGACGTCCAAAAGTGAGAACGCAACGGGCACATAGGAGCGGCCACGAGCGAAGTGTTACAACATTACCCTGTGTCTGCTATTTGGGGTCTTTCTCAGTGCCGCGTCCAAAAGTGAGAACGCAACGGGCACATAGGAGCGGCCACGAACGAAATGTTACAACATTACCCTGTGTCTGCGATTTGGGGTCTTTCTCAGTGCCGCAGCGTCATTTGGAACTTCTGTTCAGTGAAATATCGTTTGTTAAGTATGTTAATGATATTTTTCGCCAAAATGGTGAATGTGTACCGCATCTACGGGTAAAAATAAAGCCTACAGTTACGAGCCGACCACTGTCCTCCCGTTCGGAAGCTTGTTGATGTGATCCATGACTTTTACTTATTGATATCATGGATTATTTTATGAAATTAAATGATAAGTTTTATTTTAAAAATACATTAAACGCTCCCATTTCTCCTAAATGGAAAGCAGTAACTTCAAACTTCCAAACAGATTTGATTTCAGTCCAATAAATTCGTACAGAATGTTATTTTCAGACCGATTTCAGTTCTCAGTTCAGCTCAAACAGAATCAGTAAATTAAAAATACAAGGTGAACAAGCATCTACACAAACTTACTTTTAAACAGCACAAATTATTTATTATTACAATCATTCATTATGTAAGTATCTTTTATAACACAAAATATCGATATTATACTCCTTACTTATAGCTGACTTCTGGAGCTTTCGAAGCTGAGCGCGCCTTTTCTCTGGAGAGGGCACTGTCTTCCTGTACAATGGAAACAGTGTCCAAGCTGTGGTGGTCACGCGCCGTCTTGACGTGCGCAGGGCAGCCGCTGTTGGGTTTCGGCACGGCACGTCGCCCACAGCCGCTCCGCGGACAAATACTGCGAAGAATTTTCTAGAAAGGGTAACTGACAGCTGAAAGTGTTACGTTGTCGGTTCGTAGGAGAAATGTCTTCAGTAATTCAGTTACTTCGCGGAAGGGCGCGCGTGATTAGTTATTAGGTTTACGGTTGGAACAGTGTCGTGTCTGTAAACAAATAATTTTCGTGAAGAAACATATCGACAGTAAAATATTAATGAGAAAGCCTTGTGATCAGTGATTACCCTTTAAGGTAATGTGGAAATGCAACACAGCAGTGGTTACTTCAAGATGAAGCAACTGTTAACACAAGACTGGATATGTTTAGCCATTGTTAGGGAAGTGAGTTACGTGCAAAAGGGAAATTGAAAAAAAAAAATAATATGTCATATACTGTTTGTATTTTAAAGCTATGTTTTCCATTTTTTCAACTGAATGACTTCAATATTTAAAAGTGTAAGAGACACATATTGGTATTATGCATATGATAACGTTGATTTCCGAATGAAGCGCGTTCTGTGTATAGCTCCCATACTCGAGACGGATAGTACAATAGCCGCAAAAATTAACATAAAATACATCGAAACTATAAAGTACAGCTTTACAATTATAACTGGTTTCGCATCTCAGGCGCAAGCATTATGAGACCTACCGACATTACGGTCTTTGACAACAACGTCAAACTGATCGCTGAAGTTCTGTTTGCAGTCACTGCACTGGTGCCAAGACGTTTGACTCTGGTACCGAGAGGTACTTTTAACGCATACACAGTTTGTGAGGAATGCGTTTTTCCTTCGGAAAACGGAAGAGGAAACGAGTGCCACTGACACTCAATCTACAGGGCACTCTCCAGTGGAATCCTCTCTCAAAAGGGCAGTAGTACCACGGTCACAGTGCACCACAACATTAAAAATATTTGAAAAGGGACGGATCTAGACTGATGTTTGTGAATGAACTGTCTGACAACGACAAGAAGCAGCTAGCAGCAGCATGCCATGCTTTGTTGGCACAATTTTCAAATATCCTTACAGAACTTTTTTTTTTCTGGTGAATTTGCGAAAGGAGGAACACGGTTTTCTGGTCTAAGAAAATATCCAATATATGCAAGAGTTGTAAAGGAACCTCATGTTCTGATATGGACCAGTTGTTGTTGTTGTTGTGGTCTTCAGTCCAGAGACTGGTTTGATGCAGCTCTCCATGCTACTCTATCCTGTGCAAGCTTCTTCATCTCCCAGTACCTACTGCAACCTACATCCTTCTGAATCTGCTTAGTGTATTCATCTCTTGGTCGCCCTCTACGATTTTTACCCTCCACGCTGCTCTCCAATACTAAATTGGTGATCCCTTGATGCCTCAGAACATGTCCTACCAACTGATCCCTTCTTCTAGTCAAGGTGTGCCACAAATTTCTCTTTTCCCTAATTCTATTCAATACCTCCTCATTCGTTATGTGATCTACCCATCTAATCTTCAACATTCTTCTGTAGCACCACATTCCGAAAGGTTCTATTCTCTTCTTGTTCGAACTATTTTCACTTCCATACATGGCCACACTCCATACAAATACTTTCAGAAACGACTTCCTGACCTTTAAATCTATACTCGATGTTAACAAATTTCTCTTATTCAGAAACTCTTTCCTTGCCATTGCCAGTCTACATTTTATATCTCTCTACTTCGACCATCATCAGTTATTTTGCTCCCAAAATAGCAAAACTCATTTATGTCATTACATTCAGACGATATTTCTTTGAAGAGCTTTGAATCTAAATATGTACCTGGCCATGTTGTTAATAGTTCAGTTCGAAGACAACCGAATCGTGGATCACGTGTGGTTACAGTAGAACAGCTCCAGCGAACTTTGACATCAAAGTGCATGAGTTCCTCAATGAACAGTTTCGAGACCACTCGATTGGGTGTGGTTTAGTTTAATCCCCAGCCTCATTGAAAATACCACCACGAATCCTAGACTCATTATGGATAATGAGTTGCCTGGCGTGGTAAGGTCTAGAATTCCCTCAACTGCTTCGTAAAAAGATTGTATAATGATACGCATCTGACGGAAATGTAAAATGTTAAATCGGTAGTCCCATGTGGCACACAAGGCTAATCGAAAATTGCACGGAAGTGCTGAAACCTTTCGATGTCTAGCTCCTGAGTTGTTTAACAACGTGTCAAAGAGTTGAAGATGTATAGAAATCAGTGTAAGACACAATGGTGCAGATTCGCCACATAAATGTATTTTATTTGTAAGTACTCCATTGTACTTTCGACGCAGAAGTACGGGGCCTTCTCAGAGCTCACTGTACGTTCTGATAATGGCATTCAACTGGAACGTGTTATAACAGTTGAACTGGAGAAAAAGGTGCGGTCAGACGATTGCAGAAGTGCAAATCAATGTGGTATCTGTAAGCGTTATCACAAATAAGAGATGGAAGTGCCGTTTTGAAAAGTCTGATTATGAATGTGGCACAGAGCGCAGAAATGTTTTATGAAACTTACAGGTTGCCCCTTGACAGCAAGGTACGCTAAGTGCCTAGTTGCGGAGTTTCTGCCCTGGGCTCATCTTCAGGAGCAAGAAGCGCACACCACGTCGTAATGACACGTGCGGGGCAGCTGCGGCTGGCCGGCTGCCGGCGTGCCATTAGTCAGGCCGGCACTCCGCACCGCCCACCGCTGCTGCCCGGCTGACGTGTATATCGCACCCGGCGTCCGACGCTTCGAAAATATTACACCGCGCCGAGAAATATAAGCCACTACGATTTGCGTAACGAGTTTCCTATTTATTACCTCGACAGGTTTAGCGAGGCACATTGCACCTTTGCTTCTTCCTGATCCATGGGTGTGTTGGCGCCTCTTATGCGGTCGAGTGCCACAGTACATAATCGAAACACGACAGTTACTAGATCAACATAGGGACTTTGTGACTGTGGAGATTCCCTCAACTGCTTCGTAAAAAGATTGTATAATGATACGCACCTGACGGAAATGTAAAATGTTAAATCGGTAGTTACAATTACGGTATTTGTCTAACTTCATGGTGATGCTCATCACTAGAGTCCAGACTTCCACGAAAATACATGTCGCATGCATGTTTCCACGTTTTCACCATTTGGAGAGTAAATCCTTATTTCGAAGATTTCATCGGTACAAGTTTATGAATTTAGACATTTATAATGCATATTATATCAGTTTTCTGGCCCGCTGCATATGCTGCAATCACTTACATGATAAACATCATTTATTGATGTTTTCTTTGCAATTTTAATTTCATCGAAAGAGGTGAACATGAGTAATTTCGCGACTTCTGTTATCGTCTGTTAAGTTCATACTGAGCTGAAGCACCCTAGTTCGGCTCGGGAGATGTAGATAGAGCTCCTTATACTTTGTGCCAATAAATTTAAATAAAAGTAGGGCTCCATTGTTGTTGAGTGATGCTGCCCGGATATGATGATGGCAAATAAAGCAATTAAAAGATTTTATCCATATCTAAAACACGTGTCATGTTTAGCCCATGGGTTACATCGTATGGCTGAAACACTACGTGTAAATTACGAAAATGTGAATGTAGCGATATCCTCCACAAAACAAGGCAAATAGATGCACAACATACAAAATTTTGGTGATTCTGACAGCATTAGTTAAGCCGTATGATGAATTCTTTTCCTATTAAACGTATTGTTGGAAGCACCTGTCTATGTTGTCACTTTTAGAGATAAAATGCAAAATTTAGCTTTGCCACCACTGGCTATTTTAACTATAGGTACTTTCGCCTTTTACTGTTATAATGTCGTTGAAGTTATGCCTGTAACAGACCGAGAATTCTCGCAATTTTTTTTAAGTTAACATCTGTGTGCTTCATCCAACTGAAAAGGCTTAAGTTACTGTCTCCTAATTGTTGCTTTTTTCGGTTTTGGGTTGTAGACACTTTGCAAATGGCTAATGTAACTTGCATTGAAGATGCAGAAGTCGCATTCAAACTGGTTTGAAGCGAGGTCCAATTTACCTCAAATCCAGTTTTCCTCATTTGCCTGCGGTAGTAACGAAGTTGAGAGCCACATGTTACGGGTGGGATCTCTGACAATTATTGAAGAAGTTGAAAAATGTTTGCATTCATCCTTGGAAAAGTGGATGTTTTAGCAAAATGTATCATGAGCAAAATTATTAGATCAAATCCTGAGTCTGAGTTTATGAAGTTGGCAAAAAAATAAATAAATAAAATTGTGACACAAATGTAAAATACTTTGACCTTGATCTGATTTTGTCCGAAATTTCTTCACAGTAGTATACACATGTCATTTCTTCAGACGTAGAATGGTCACTTTCTATGGACAGTCAATGTTCTGTCTGATAAATACATGACCGAAAAAGAATAAAATTTGACGAAATTATTTTTGTGTAATGTTTTAGAAGAAAATTGAAATAATTATGTAAATGAATTTTGATATGGCTTATTTTTATTGCTTTGGTGACTCATTGTGTATGCACAATGATGCTGCATGGATACATGCATGTTTTACGATATGATAGTGCACGAAAATATGGGCTCTACAGTCATCACGTAACTGGCGTTAAATGCTCAAACTTTCGATCTATTTGGAACCGACGTTCATCGTCAACATTATGAGGTTCGATTCCTGTGTGTGTGAATAGCCTCTTGTACTCGGGTTGTGGCATAGAAGTTAACAGCCTCCAAATGTCATTTTGAGGAATTCTTGTCTATCCTTGGAACACATACTGTGTCAGTTCATAAACATTACTGGATGGAGGGTAGTATGAACGCTTGTTTCTTCCCATGACATCCCAGACATGTTCTATGGGTGACAAATCAGAGGACCAGATATGCCATTCAGGGATCCATACATTCCTCGAGGCACTTGTGTGAATTGCAGTGTTGAGTCTTGCGTTATCTTGCTGGAAATTTACAATGGTCATGATAAGCGTTGTTTCGTACTGGCGAGCTCTCAGCCTCCCTCCAACAACTACCGAATCGGTCCTGCAGTCACATCCGGCCGCTAACCGCACCATGATTCTCGGAAGTGTATGGTTCCAGACTCCTTTTCAAGTCTCAAACATCTGTCTGACTGAAGTGACGAATGAAATTTTGTACCAAGGGTGGAACGGATCTCCCGCTTACTAGGCAGATGCGCTAACCTCAATGCCACTCTGGCAAAGTGGGTTTGCACAACTGTAAGGGCTACTATAGCGCACATCCCTCCTGAATCCGAATTCCCATCCAGTCAAGTGGGCTGTCAAGACAGTTCCATTTCTGTCAATATATGTTTTGACAGAGATTTTGGGTTTTAGTATCTAATGGAGGCACTGTCTTTGTCCTAATACAGAAGAAAGTGTTTACACGTACAATGGTTTCACTACTCCAAAGCAGGACACAGTATTCATATATATGTTTTTCTTATGTCATATTTCGTTATTCCTTAGTAAAGGTTGGAAGATTTCAGACCAGTAATTTATTTGTGCTAGTTATCAATCCTTGTGACCAAATAATACTATGTAAAATATTCTCGGGATTCCAGCATGATTATATGTTCACGAGCTTTTGGCAGAGTGTTCTTCGAGTGTCTGTCAAGTGAGGGCACAGCTAGTACAACTCCAGTAAGTCACCACTTGACAATGGTCGAAGGGCACTCAGTCGAAAGCTCGTGTACTTATAACCATTTAACGCCGTTGGAAGCAAGAGAATTTTTGAGTGAAATCGTGTCAAAACCAAGCATTCGTACAATAAATAAATAAATAAATCCGTACTACAGTTGTACCCATTGTTGACTGCTATGTTTCGATGTTATGAACATGTCAATGTTAAGGTTGTCATAGTTTTAGTTATATCCAACTCTTGCAGTGCTCCAAGCCCTAATAGAAAGCACTGAAGCTCAAATACTTGTAGGTACAGAAAGCTGGCTAAAGCCAGAAATAAGTTCAGCCGAAATTTTTTGCACACGATCTAACAGTATTCAGAAAGGATGGATTCAATACAGTTGGTGGTGGAGTATTTATTTCTGTCAGAAATAATTTACCTTGTAGTGAAATTGAAGTAGATAGTTCCTGCGAAATGGTATGGGTAGAGGTTATACTTGACAACCGGACTAAACTTTTAATTGGATCGTTTTACCGACCTCCGGAACTTGCGGAACACAACTAGCTCTCTATACTCATGAAGTAATGAGTGCTATCGACAGGGGATGTCAAATTGACTCCATATTTCTCGATTTTCAGAAGGCTTTCGACACCGTTCCTCACAAGCGTCTTCTAACCAATCTGTGTGCATATGGAATATAGCCTCGGTTGTGTGACTGGCTCCGTGGTTTCCTGTCAGAAAGGTCACAGTTCGTAGTAATAGACGGAAAGTCATCGAGTAAAACAGAAGCAATATCCGGGGCTCCCCAAGGAAGTGTTATAGGCCCTCTATTGTTCCTGATCTATATTAACGGCATAGGAGACAATCTGAGTAGCCCTCTCAGATTATTTGCAGATGATACTGTCATTTTCCGTCTTGTAAAGTCATCAGATGATCAAAATGAATTGCAAAATGATTTACATAAGATATCTGTGAGGTGCGAAAAATGGCAACTGACCCTGAATAAAGAAAAGTGTGAAGTTATTCACATGAGTACTAAAAGAAATCCAGTAATTTCGATTACACGGTAAGTCACAGAAATCTGCAGGCTGTAAATTCAACTAAATACTTTGGGATTACAATTACAAATAACCTAAGTTGGAAGGATCACATATACACTCCTGGAAATGGAAAAAAGAACACATTGACACCGGTGTGTCAGACCCACCATACTTGCTCCGGACACTGCGAGAGGGCTGTACAAGCAATTATCACACGCACGGCACAGCGGACACACCAGGAACCGCGGTGTTGGCCGTCGAATGGCGCTAGCTGCGCAGCATTTGTGCACCGCCGCCGTCAGTGTCAGCCAGTTTGCCGTGGCATACGGAGCTCCATCGCAGTCTTTAACACTGGTAGCATGCCGCGACAGCGTGGACATGAACCGTATGTGCAGTTGACGGACTTTGAGCGAGGGCGTATAGTGGGCATGCGGGAGGCCGGGTGGACGTACCGCCGAATTGCTCAACACGTGGGGCGTGAGGTCTCCACAGTACATCGATGTTGTCGCCAGTGGTCGGCGGAAGGTGCACGTGCCCGTCGACCTGGGACCGGACCGCAGCGACGCACGGATGCACGCCAAGACCGTAGGATCCCACGCAGTGCCGTAGGGGACCGCACCGCCACTTCCCAGCAAACTACGGACACTGTTGCTCCTGGGGTATCGGCGAGGACCATTCGCAACCGTCTCCATGAAGCTGGGCTACGGTCCCGCACACCGTTAGGCCGTCTTCCGCTCACGCCCCAACATCGTGCAGCCCGCCTCCAGTGGTGTCGCGACAGGCGTGAATGGAGGGACGAATGGAGACGTGTCGTCTTCAGCGATGAGAGTCGCTTCTGCCTTGGTGCCAATGATGGTCGTATGCGTGTTTGGCGCCGTGCAGGTGAGCGCCACAATCAGGACTGCATACGACCGAGGCACACAGGGCCAACACCCGGCATCATGTTGTGGGGAGCGATCTCCTACACTGGCCGTACACCACTGGTGATTGTCGAGGGGACACTGAATAGTGCACGGTACATCCAAACCGTCATCGAACCCATCGTTCTACCATTCCTAGACCGGCAAGGGAACTTGCTGTTCCAACAGGACAATGCACGTCCGCATGTATCCCGTGCCACCCAACGTGCTCTAGAAGGTGTAAGCCAACTACCCTGGCCAGCAAGAGCTCCGGATCTGTCCCCCATTGAGCATGTTTGGGACTGGATGAAGCGTCGTCTCACGCGTTCTGCACGTCCAGCACGAACGCTGGTCCAACTGAGGCGCCAGGTGGAAATGGCATGGCAAGCCGTTCCACAGGACTACATCCAGCATCTCTACGATCGTCTCCATGGGAGAATAGCAGCCTGCATTGCTGCGAAAGGTGGATATACACTGTACTAGTGCCGACATTGTGCATGCTCTGTTGCCTGTGTCTATGTGCCTGTGGTTCTGTCAGTGTGATCATGTGATGTATCTGACCCCAGGAATGTGTCAATAAAGTTTCCTCTTCCTGGGACAATGAATTCACGGTGTTCTTATTTCAATTTCCAGGTGCAAAAATTTCGTAAATATATTTACAGGACTTTATAAAGAAAATGCTACTTTACCAAAATTCCTTACCAACTGTAACGGTAAAAGCAAAATGTACATCCAGCCCTGAGACTATACTCAAACTCCTCATCTCTGTTCTACGAAGGAAGGAAGGAAGAAATGTTGGAGATTAAAGTTCCATTTACGACGGCATTATTAGGAATGGAACACAAGCCCGGACATCCTAAACTAGAATTTCCGGATTGATATTTTCAATATCACACCCATCCGTTATACGAGGAAGAAAACAACTTCTCATCCCAAACATGGTTGTTAAACATGACCCCCTGAGAAAACAACATCAGATCCACAAGTTAGGAATTTTAAGAAGCCCAATAAAAAATCTATTTGTTTAACGCTTAACGCAAAAAAGTAAACAGGGACTCAGATGCTGCTTCATACGAAGTCAACATATTAAATAATTTTTCTGATAATATTCCTCCGATCTAAAATACAGCGGTGTAAGCTTCGTGTTGGGTTTTAAAGGCGGATTACCTGTGAAAGGAAGTCCAAATAAGCCCTGAATTAAGAAAAATGATCCATTAAATGTCGTGTTTAGACCCGTGAATCAAATTGGTAATGCAACCTGAATGCAAATAATTTGTGAAGACCTACTTATACAGTGAAAACTTCTTTGCGCAACGATTTAAAGTGGGCTTAGCAAAAGGAAACTGAATTCAAACGGTGAGCAGTCACACTGAATATCTCACCTAGGAGGAAGTTGTCTGCTTATGGCTCCGTGCAATGGAGTTGGCATGTGGACCTGCTCTATTATAGTGTCTCAAAGATACACGGCATCAAATAGGCACGTTTTATATACAAAAAGTACTGCGTCTCTGTCAGCTGCGTTAACACAAACGCCAACCTTCTACTGCTAAACATTCAAAGAAATGCGAAACCTAACATGCATAGTGACTACTAATCTTTTTGTTATTACTTACATCAATAAATTTGGCCGAGCGGTTCTAGGCGCTTCAGTCTGGATCCGCGAGACCGCTACGGTCGCAGGTTCGAATCCTGTCTCGGGCATGGATGTGTGTGATGTCCTTAGGTTAGTTAGGTTTAAGTAGTTCTACGTTCTAGGGGACTGATGACCTCAGATGTTAAGTCCCATAGTGCTCAGAGCCATTTGAACATCAATAAATTCTTGAAGATCCTACAAATTTCTGAAGCAAATAATACGTTTAACATCAAGTTATCATATTTTAACTACTGAGTGCAAGTTGGTCCAGTTCGTCTAAATAGTAAAATGTGTGGCAGGGAAACTGGTTCGAAAGAACATTTGAATGTAAATCTATAGAACTGACACTCCGAAAGTAATTCATTCACATTAGTACGTGTAATATAAGTGTTCAGAAAACATATTTACGAAATAAACTCGTCAAAATAGCTTGTTCTTGGGCAGTGGGCAACATCTCGTTCAAGTGGGAAAGAAAGAGTGTGATACCAAAGTACAAGATTCGCTGGAGGCCTTCAGTTATACTGCCTGAGTCTGACAAACGACTCACGACGGTAATACATTGATGAGGTAAAGTGAGGAGGCTACTACACTGACGATAGCTTTACTGAGTCACTTTAGAAAAGAAGCCATTCAGTAAATTCGTGTATGAGTGACTGTAGTGCAAAGTATAGCAACTGGAACCTGTAAGGCAAAGCTCAAGTGGATTCTCAGGCAAAGAACCATCCAGAAATAAATCAATTATTCCCAAAATTTATACAAAAATAGCATGTAAAATCCATTCTGCATCATATTGAGGGAAGCGGAGAAACAGTGAAAGCTCTTGTTCGGACTGAACCGCATCTAACTGAAGCATCAACACATAGCTCACCACACGTAGAAAACAACGCCAAATTGATCGGTTAAGCTCACTGTTTATATAAGAATAGCAAGAAAGTACATTGTTCATAGTATGAAGGGAAGAGGAAACATTATGAAATAATTTAGTTGGTGTGGATCGCATCCGACTGAAGCTTAAAACGTGGCTCACTACACAAAGAAAAACCTACAGTTTACTATTTATTCCTAGAAAGATTTAGCAAAAAATTTACACGCTTTGGAGAATGCTTCTACATTACTTATCGCATCCATAAGCGAGCAGTTCATGGTAGAAAACCGATAGGTGCTGTCTAAAACAAAGTCATCTATCAGAATCTCTTAGCCTGGTGCAGTAAGCTTTCTAGAATATTGAACGGAAATCGAACATGTACTAACGGACCGCGGCCGATTTAAAGCTACCACCTAGCAAGTGTGGTGTCCGGCGGTGACACCACAAAAGACACCAGTCATATCTCCTATCGAATTGATCTGTTACGCCTTTATAGAGTGTGAGAATTTAATTTAGATTGTTTTGAAGCGCGTCACCACGTTGGAAGTCGTGACATTTTAATTTACCTACTCTTTCTATCTTAGGGATTGTGTGCATGATATTTTATCGAAAGTCTGATGTCATGCCTGCAGTCTCATAGGTCTAAACACCAACATCAATAGCCGTTTTGTTGCCACTTCGCCCATTGATTTCACAGACTCCGGCGGAAAGTTGTCAGCTCATTATACACTTGTTTGCCCACATATCTTCCAAAGCTCTGTCAAAGTCTGAAAGTATCCCGTATCACCTCTATCTCCTCCTCTGTCGCGTTATCAGGCAGCTCCTGCCAATCGTAGAGACCCGCAATGTATTCTTAAAAATTGCTCTCTCCTCTGATTTTAACGATGGAATTCATTTTGGTCTTATAACGATGACATCACTGCTCTTTATTTCACTGAGTGTTGTTTTGATTTTTCTACATGCTGAATCTGTCCTTTCGACAACCATTTATCTTTCGATTTCTTCATACAGTTCCTCTAGTCGTTGAGCTATAGCTTCGTTACATTTCCTACTGACATCATTCCCAAGTGATTTACATCGTGGTATTCCTTTATTTTCTTTAAATTTTTTATATGTTCGTCATTCATCGATAAACGGAATTATTGTTTTCGTTAACCCACGATTCCTCCGCAGTTACCTTCTTTCTGCCTGCAGTTGTATAGCCAACTCCTGTGATGCTCTTTGTACGGACGTTCATTCTTCTTTAACTGAAGCACGCACGCCATCATTCCTCAATTCCTCAGTATCCCACTTCTTAAACAATGATTTTATCTGTCGGTTCTCTTATACTTAAGGGTACTCTTCTTACAATAATTCGAGTAAACAAGTGCAAAGAAAACGCAAATATAACTGTCTTGTCAGTATTGGTGGTTGCATACGTTACTAAAGAAGATGACGATTGTTCGTGTTCCACCAAATGTCGACATTGTATTTTCCTCGGTATCCTTTGACATGATTACTTTTACGGTATACATCTGCTCACTCTTACATACATATTGCGAAGCTTACCATACCAGCTCTCAAGTTATAAGGTTCGTAGGTCAAACGGATTCCTTTTGAAAAAACGGATCTTGTCTTGCATTTGATGACCTGTGAATAGCAAAATGATAGAAGTGGTTTCTACGCCGACCTCGTAAATCGGTGCATCTCAAGTGAGAGATCTGATACTTATTCTTCGAGTCTGTGCGTTTGTTTGCAACACTGTGTTCTTTGTCATTAGCAGTGAAAAATCTATGATGGTCACTGGCCACTGAATTCAACAATGGTAACATACTCCCTAAGTCATCTGTCCATAAAGAAAAATATTTTGCTGATGGGAAACGTGTTTTGGGTGCCTGATATGTTCTCCGTGTTTGTGGAAGTTGGCATGTACTCGTGTGTAATAGCGTACGTTAGCGGCCGGTAGCATTAACCAGCGCAAGAAGCGGAAGACTGTTGTAAACAGGAAATGCATGCCCTTCCCGTTTGTAGCTGAAATAGCACCCTATGCGTGCTTGTACCTAAATGCGGTGTCATATGCACTACCTAACATAATATAACTTATGTCGGAAAAATCCCAAGCAAGGGCGGATACAAATCAGAACGGTGTTAGATAATGTACAGGAGCATAACGTTTCTAAACATAGACTTTCTACAATGGCCAACTACGTGGTTAAAACTATCCATTTATCTTGTGAGAAATAAGTCGAAGAAATACTGATAAGAATTTTGCTGGGTGGTTAGTCAAAGTACCATACATTTCATGATTTTTTTGCTGTATTAATTTAAGGAAGCGAGATAAATCCGAGTTTAACGTTTCGTCCACATTAAGATCGTTGGACAGCGAAGCACTACTATATGTAGACACGTACGTGCTAATAAATCGGCCGTAATTAATTTATATGCCTTTAAATCGGTATTTTTTTACTTTTCACGTGATGAATTACTTAGAAGCATTCAAGTTATACTGCAAGATAACTGATAAGGAATCATAGACCAATACAAACAGAAACGATCTTTCCTCGAAGCACTCGGAAGCATTATCAGCACTATAGTCTGTGCACTGTATGGCTAACATCCCATACTAGTTCGCTGCTGACACACGATCTAGCTAAAGTAGCTTTTTGTTATAACTGGTAAGTGCACATTGCTATAAACGCTTAAATCACTGTAATGCTTACTGCTGAAGTTTCTGTCTCAGAGACAATTTCCTCGTTCTACTTTCAGAGGAGTACCATTCAAACCTTCCTCTTAAATTTAGTTTTCCCAGTCCGTTGGCTAACAGCCAACAGAAGTTTCTACAGGCCTTTTAATGGCTTCGTTGTGTCGAAATCGATTAACGGCGGGGCAATCGCTCATTGCTTTCGATAAATGGAATTCGGGTAGTGCCAAATGGGCGCATACGTATTCGTCTGTACTGGGGGAACTATTGTGATCCGAATACCAAGGTAGCTATAGAATTACTGAACTCTCATTCTGCACAACTTACAAAAGCAGAGGCACAAGAGCATCCGTGAGCTACTGAAATTTGTTTTTTAGTTTGGAGCGAAAATAAAATTACTACTTTTCATTCACTACATGTTCTGCGTCGTATCATATCCTGATACTGTGAAAAACAGAAAAGGATGAAATTAAATCTAAAAGCCTGACCTTGCCCATATAATACACAAAAACAGACTCGAATTTGTTTACCAACTCAAGCATATATAGCTCAGTCGAGCCCGCATCTCGTGGTCGTGCGGTAGCGTTCTCGCTTCCCGCGCCCGGGTTCCCGGGTTCGATTCCCGGCGGGGTCAGGGATTTTCTCTGCCTCGTGATGGCTGGGTGTTGTGTGCTGTCCTTAGGTTAGTTAGGTTTAAGTAGTTCTAAGTTCTAGGGGACTGATGACCATAGATGTTAAGTCCCATAGTGCTCAGAGCCATTTGAACCATTTTTAGCTCAGTCGATTGAACAGTACAAATGGCCAATAGTAAACTGACAGCCTCGTGAAGAGTGCTGGTGAAGTAAGCGCAAATATCAAACAGATGGCTCTTGAGGAGAGCGAACTTGTACAGTTATGAAGTTGATCAATGACTTAAAATAAAATTAAATTTCAAAAATATGACAAGACCCAGACACATAAAATTAACATGCATAATATACATCGAGCCAAACCAAATATGCCTATTTCATAACAGATGAAATATTTTTGCAACCATCACGGGACGCAGATAGAAGCATACTAGCACTGCTGTACCCTCAAGTGGCGGAAGGTATCTAAATATAATTACACAGGGTGGAGCAAATAAATGTGGATACGATTAGACATGAATTTGTGGGAGCATTAACTTACAGTTACTTCCAACATGATAGAGCAACTGCCCATAAAACCGGCTGAGCCATGGAGCACATTTACACAGTCTTCACGCCTAACACAATTGTCAGCAGATGTCATTGTGGTCGCGGCCGTAGCTGGCCACCCAGGTCACCTGATCTGTCAGTGTCCGACCGCTTTGTGTGGGAGCCCTCTAGTCTAAGGTGTCTCGCAACAACCCTCATAGTCTTCAAGAACTGCAGCAGAACATTGCGGATGAGACTGCAGCAACTTCAGCAGTCTAGCTTCGATCCGCCTTCAGCAACTTGCTGACCAAAAAGTGCCAAGAGATCAATGGAGGTCACGTTCAACATCTGCTGTAGTCAGGATAGTACTGTATTTCCTTTCGTCTGCTGTGTTTCTTTTTACCCTGCAACTCTGTTCTCCAGCCCACTTTTATTTGCCCCATCCTGTACAAAGCGAAATCAAATGAAAACGAGACATACGGAAAATAATAAGCAAACTCTTTATTATTTCAAAAGTAATCTCCAAAACTGCTAATACATATATCCCACTGTGAGATAAGACGGTCAACACCTTCACGGAAAAAGTTTGCAGTTGCCTACAGAATCATGATTGTACCCGGGCGTGCACATCTTCATCTGAAGCAAATCCACGGGCACGAATATCTTACCTTAGGGATTCTAGAACTTGGAAATGGCATGGGGAGTGATCGGGAATGTATGGAGGACGTGTAAGGGCCTGCCAGCGAGACCTCTATAATGGAAGCGAAACAAACTTGACAACCTGCGCGCCCGCCTGAACAGATTCTGACGAAGGTATTGACTGTCTTGTCTCACAGTGGGATGAATGTATAGACAGTTATGACAGTTACTTTTGAAATAATAAACAGTTGTCTTACTTTTTCCTATCTGTCTCGTTTTCATATGACTGTCCTTCATAGCATTATTGTCTGAGACAAAAATATGCAGCACACGAACTTAACACGTCTCAGAGTTTACAGGAGTATTCACCTTGAACGATTGTTGGTAAGCCACCGTGTGGAATCGAAGCTCTCTAATGCCATCTTCAAGGACTTTTCGCGACCTTAGCGGGAAGCAGTACATAGGTTCTCTCTTCTAGGTACGTGCGCTCTCGGAATTTTAATTTTAAGTCATTCCGTGATGCAGGAGGGCTCTTGCAGCGTCTGCTACTGTCGTTGACTGAGCATTTCCGTGACGCTTTCGCGCTTACAAACTGAACCTGTCATGAATTGTCCTGTTCTTCTTCGTGTCTTCCCTATTATTTCTATTAATCCTGTCAGATACGGATCGCAGACTGCCGAGCAATGTGCCAGTATTGGTCGAACGAGCGTTTTGCATGCTTCTTTCTTTGTCGATGGACTCCATTTCCAGAGGATTCTTGCAATGAAACTCAGTCTGGCATCTACCTCATTCTTTATTAATTTCATGTGCTCGTTCCACTTTACAACACTCCTTAGGCATACTCCTCGATATTTGAAGGATGTAACTGCTTCCAGTGGCTGTTCTGCAATTGTGTAATCATACACCACCATACAAGAGGCTACAGGGAAAAGTCGTGGAAAATTCGAGGGAAATCATACATCATATTTTAAAATCACGGAACATAGGGATAGTGAAGGAATCAGCAAGTGCAACATATACTGCGCGTCATTGGATTCTTATATTTTTCATTCTTCTTTCGTGGAATCATCCGTCGTTTATGCAACAAGAATACAAAGCCGTACTATAGAGTACAGAAATATTGATTACAAGTGCAGAGGTTGGGCTGAATGACCACTATGGAGGATGGTGGAGTTACTAGTTGGCAAAAGGGTCTTTAGTCCTTCACCTACGGCGTGGTTGCAGCGGTGTAGTGGGCAGAAACCAGATGGGATTCTGTCGTCCAGTCGTAAAAGACAGTAATTTAATATATTCTTTAATTTCAAACAGAATACATCAGTCTTGGAGGGCCTAAGCAGCAGTCAGCTCCCTGCAGGCTGGTTTTGAACGGTGAAGCTTGGCGACATCAGCAGGACCCCATGCGACGTCGCCTCGCCCGGCACGTTACGCGACAGCAGTCAGGCGGTATAGCGACGCATCGGCTCCGAGGCACTCGGGCGGCAATCCGGTATGAAAGGTTCCTCAAAGTCGGTCGCGCTGGTTGGGCGGATGCGCGACCCAGTGCAGGATGCACCACGACACACAGAGTCGAACCGTGGACCTCGGTGCGGCAGGTCGTGTCAATGATGGCAGCCACGGAGGTTGCTTGGCGAGGGCGACGAACAGCAGTAGAGTTGGCCCGCACGTAGACAGAGGTGGCTGGGGAACTAAGTGGTCCAAGCACGATTAGCGGATCCTAAAGGTGGGTGGAAGTTAGCCCGCAGGTGGCCCGGCAGATAGAAGGTAGCAAGTCAGCAGCATTCGGACTCAGGCAGACTCGCTGCTGTCTTCAGACAGCATCCAGCGGCAACAAACTGATGACCCGTTTTGGGACGTTGACCGACGTAAACTGAAGCACGTAGCTGGCTCCTGGCAGTATCCCATACTGCTTGTCTCAAATAAGCAATATTTGTATCAGAGCATTCCACCACTGAATAAGCCGCGTTGGCTCGAATAATATTATGGAGCTTTCGATGACAATCTCCGCGACCGTCATCAGGAGTAAAAACTACTGACTGCTGAGGCTGGCACTGTTTCTCCTTATATACGAACGATAGCAGCATCTGGCACCAATCCTTTCAATGACGGATTCGCGGAAGGTGAGTTTGGCAGCTCCGGCCCATCGCGGGACCGAGTGATGTAAGGTTGCCCGAGCAGCCGGTGCCACGTTTGAAACTCCCACTTCAGCCTCTCTAGAAGCGTTTCGTTCGATATCAAAATCACACCCCCGCGCCCTACTATGTTTGTACTCCTGGTCTCTGTTAAAAATGTTGCTGTTTATTCTGACTTCAACCGCTTTCTTTATAACGGAATCTCAATATGTTGATGCATGAGCCAAGACTTTCGTCTTTTAAAACTGTATTCTGTGGTCGTTTCCCAGTCAATGATCAGCTATGGACGACTTGTAAAGTTCCCTCTGCTATGTTCAGTACAGCCCTCCAGCACTGAGTGAATTGTGTAATGCATTTAGATGCTGCTGCCGCATTCGCAAGGTACACCATACACACTGGGCACACGAAGAACTATGTCGTTGTTAACAGGGTGCAGCATATTTCTCATTCCATGTCCCTGCAGCACGTGTCGTACTTTACTGCTCGTCGCGACTGAGATTAGAATAAACAGAAATAATTTTAATAGAGAGCAGGGGAACACACTTAGTAGGACATCTAGGCGGGCTTTCGTTGTCGAAAGAAAGCAAAGAAGGATGCTTGATGCTTCTATGGCAGTGTATTAAATATCGCAAAATAGGAAAGCTGAATTTACTTAGAACATTAAGGTAAAAACAGAGACCGACAGGAAGTGAAGGAACGTGCAACTGCCAATGAGCATATTTTAGATGATAACGTTCTATAGTTACTTACACTTTAAAGCTTTATACTGATATACTGAGAAAGCACTGGACTCCAGCCTTGGAGGTACCAGGTTCAGTTCCAGATAGGATTGGGAATGTCAATGAGGAACTTTGTAATATTTGTAATTTTTTTGTAATTGTAATTGTAATTGTAATAATTGTAATAATAAAATTTGTAATAACTATATTAGTTACTGGACTGCCCCAGGTCCTCTCATTCTGCTACACTCCTGGAAATGGAAAAAAGAACACATTGACACCGGTGTGTCAGACCCACCATACTTGCTCCTGACACTGCGAGAGGGCTGTACAAGGAATGATCACACGCACGGCACAGCGGACACACCAGGAACCGCGGTGTTCGCCGTCGAAAGGCGCTAGCTGCGCAGCATTTGTGCACCGCCGCCGTCAGTGTCAGCCAGTTTGCCGTGGCATACGGAGCTCCATCGCAGTCTTTAACACTGGTAGCATGCCGCGACAGCGTGGACGTGAACCGTATGTGCAGTTGACGGACTTTGAGCGAGGGCGTATAGTGGGCATGCGGGAGGCCGGGTGGACGAACCGCCGAATTGCTCAACACGTGGGGCGTGAGGTCTCCACAGTACATCGATGTTGTCGCCAGTGGTCGGCGGAAGGTGCACGTGCCCGTCGACCTGGGACCGGACCGCAGCGACGCACGGATGCACGCCAAGACCGTAGGATCCTACGCAGTGCCGTAGGGGACCGCACCGCCACTTCCCAGCAAATTAGGGACACTGTTGCTCCTGGGGTATCGGCGAGGACCATTCGCAACCGTCTCCATGAAGCTGGGCTACGGTCCCGCACACCGTTAGGCCGTCTTCCGCTCACGCCCCAACATCGTGCAGCCCGCCTCCAGTGGTGTCGCGACGGGCGTGAATGGAGGGACGAATGGAGACGTGTCGTCTTCAGCGATGAGAGTCGCTTCTGCCTTGGTGCCAATGATGGTCGTATGCGTGTTTGGCGCCGTGCAGGTGAGCGCCACAATCAGGACTGCATACGACCGAGGCACACAGGGCCAACACCCGGCATCATGGTGTGGGGAGCGATCTCCTACACTGGCCGTACACCACTGGTGATCGTCGAGGGGACACTGAATAGTGCACGGTACATCCAAACCGTCATCGAACCCATCGTTCTACCATTCCTAGACGGGCAAGGGAACTTGCTGTTCCAACAGGACAATGCACGTCCGCATGTATCCCGTGCCACCCAACGTGCTCTAGAAGGTGTAAGTCAACTACCCTGGCCCGCAAGATCTCCGGATCTGTCCCCCATTGAGCATGTTTGGGACTGGATGAAGCGTCGTCTAACGCGGTCTGCACGTCCAGCACGAACGCTGGTCCAACTGAGGCGCCAGGTGGAAATGGCATGGCAAGCCGTTCCACAGGACTACATCCAGCATCTTTACGATCGTCTCCATGGGAGAATAGCAGCCTGCATTGCTGCGAAAGGTGGATATACACTGTACTAGTGCCGACATTGTGCATGCTCTGTTGCCTGTGTCTATGTGCCTGTGGTTCTGTCAGTGTGATCATGTGATGTATCTGACCCCAGGAATGTGTCAATAAAGTTTCCCCTTCCTGGGACAATGAATTCACGGTGTTCTTATTTCAATTTCCAGGAGTGTATAAGTTAAGTGGCAGGGACGTTATCTGGGGCTGAAAGGCAGTCTGTGTGATGGGCCCTCCACACTCCCTCCTCCCAGTGCTGTGACGAAGAAAGCTGTAACCTATCTGCCACCAGGCGAGTAGTGAAGTCACAAGCTTGCACAACAGAGTTTAACTTATCTATCTTAATTACTTTGTGGTGGTTGTGCATCTAAAACATGAAGTAGTCTAAAATCACCATACAACCTTATTATCTGTGTTAATATAAAATATCTACAATTGCTTAATTAACGTAACTAATGGTTACATCATGAATACCATGCATAATATAGACATCGCGTGATGGGTCAACTGAGTTTTGACATACCACTTTGGATTTCAGAAAGATGTGAATCGCTTGGACTGGCCGACAATAAGACCGCTCCCAAGGACTCGTACGCATTTAAAACTGTAGTGCAACGGACAATTAACAGGACAGAGGCGGTGCTAGTAAGCGTGAGACTTGGGTACTGCACCTCAGTGCAATTGCAAGTGCCACATATCTCTTACTTCTGTAGTGGTTTCTCTTAGCTTTTGTGTGGTTACATTTCTTTCTTCCGCCGGTCGTGTTGGCCGAGCGGTTCTAGGTGCTACAGTCTGGAACCGCGCGACCGCTAAGGTCGCAGGTTCGAATCCTGCCTCGGGCATGGATGTGTGTGATGTCCTTAGGTTAGTTAGGTTTAATTAGTTCTAAGTTCTAGGGGACTGATGACCTTAGACGTTAAGTCACATAGTGCTCAGAGCCATTTGAACCTTTCTTTCCTTTAATCTCCAGGAACATCCTCACGGTCTTGCCTTCTGTTTGACCATTCTTTCTCCTGTACATAGCTCTTACTGCTTCGCCTCGTCCACGGTACCGTGAGTAGTGGGGTTAAAAGATTTCTGGCACAATTTTGATATCAAATTGATATCAAATTTAGTGACTAGTTATTTAAATTAACCCATTAGTCCTCTCTCCATGAACCATGGACCTTGCCGTTCGTGGGGAGGCTTGCGTGCCTCAGCGATACAGATTGCCTTACCGTAGGTGCACCACAATGGAGGGGTGTCTGTTGAGAGGCCAGACAAACGTGTGGTTCCTGAAGAGGGGCAGCAGCCTTTTCAGTAGTTGCAGGGGCAACAGTCTGGATGATTGACTGATCTGGCCTTGTAACATTTACCAAAACCGCCTTGCTGTGATGGTACTGTGAATGGCTGAAAGCAAGGGGAAACTACAGCCGTAATTTTTCCTGAGAGCATTCAGATTTACTGTATGGTCAAATGATGATAGTTCTCTTGGATAAAATATTTCAGATGTAAAATAGTCCCCCATTCGGATCTCCGTTATCTGTAGAAAAAAAGCTGGCGTTCTACAGATCGGAGTGTGGAATGTCAGATCCTTAATCGGAAGGTAGATTAGAAAATTTAAAAAGGGAAATGGATAGGTCAAAGTTAGATATAGTGTGAGTAAGTGAAGTTCTGTGGCAGGAGGAACAAGAGTTCTGGTCAGGTGAATACAGGGTTATAAATACAAAATCAAATAAGAGTAATGCAGGAGTAGGTTTGATAATGAATAAAAGAGTAGGAGTGCGGGTCAGCTACTACAAACAGAGTAGTGAACCATCAGACCGACGTACAACTTTGGAGTCAGGGTGCGTGGGATAACCACGAGAGTGCTCCTGCTGTCATATCGAATCGCACCCCAGATCATAACTCCAGGAGAAGATCCAGTCTGTCAAGCAGGCAGACAGGCTGATTGCAGGGCCTCAAGTGACCTCCTCCTAGCCATCAAGTGCACCGAAGAAGAACCAGGTGTCGTTGGAAAACACAAAAGACTTCCACCCTGCCCTCCAAAAATGGCTCCAAGCACTATGGGACTTAAAGTCTGTGGTCATCAGTCCTCTAGAACTTAGAACTACTTAAACCTAGCTAACGTAAGGACATCACACACATCCATGCCCGAGGCAGGATTCGAACCTGCGACCGTTGCAGCAAGGCGGTTTGTAACACCTCGGTTCAGTTTAAAGTGATAAAAGCTATAGAAAGAATAATTTAAAATTAAGAATAGAATTTTTAGTGGGGAAAATAGTGTAGAATTCGGTAGAGTTTGGTAATTTCAGATCAAAATTATAGTATATCAGCAAGTAGTTTAACGCCTAAGTACAGCAAAGCCACGGAAGCTCCGTCATGGAGAAGCCAGTGATGTTAAACTATTGTGATGGAAGACCTATAAAAAGGCCTGATCTTCATTATTGCCGCCTTTTTTCCTTGATTGTTTCGTTAATGGACGTGGAACACGTGTCAGTCAGCGAGACAATAATTATATTAGACTGTATCGTGTAAAGATTCACGATAAACTGTTAGAGTATTACGGAGATTAAAAGTGATGTAGTGTACAATCTCTGACAGTTGGTAGGGGATTTTAGGACTTTAGTGCTAGATTGGAACTTTACGGACATATAGACGACAGAAACTCAAATTATCTGCTGATACGAGTGAATTCAGAGGTATCAGTATTCAGATATTCACGTGGACCTTTGAAAGTGTCGTGTGCCCTTAGTTGAGAATCTGGACGTAGAGCGCGTGCATATCGGCATTTGCGGACTATTTAGATTCTTCCAGGCTAGGAACCTTTTAAATAGACCATCATCCATCACCACCTTAATCCTTAAATATAGAGTGAAAGTTAAATACAAGAGTGTTGTACTTATTTCATTTACCTAGTACTAATCAGTGAAGGCTTTACGGAACCAAAGCTATTAAGCAGTAAGTCAGCACCATCTAGCGGAAAGCGTAGGCATTAACTAACACGCTAACTGAAGTGAAAGTTTACGTGTTTTACGGACTGCTTAATATGAACTTTTGTGACTTTTTGACGTCCCCACTCCCTCCGAAAGGTGGCGCAGGCTGTCTTAATCATAAAAGGGGAGAGTTTTAGCCGGGGAAATTACTAAATAAAAGCGATATTTACAAGACTCGCAGTAATAGCAAAACACAAGGCTGGCACCTCATCGGAGAGTCGTCGCTGTCACGTCGGGAAGTAAAGCCGGAAAACCTGCCTACGATACGTATCTACGAGCAGACGTCGACGTGGAGTACCTAATAAGGGAACCACAAGAGAGTTGGGGATGCTTCAGGTTCCGGACTGAAGTGCCCTCCAATGACCTGTTACTTGACACCACTGAAGCCGAAAATTGCGGTGGTTTGAGGTCAGTGGAATGCATCCTACAGGGCGTCTGACTCGGAGCTGTCCTTGAAGTAACCGATTCGTAACAGTTCGCCGTGTCACTGCGGCGCTAACTGTTGCTCAGATTGCAGTTACAGATGCAGTACGATTCAGCAGAGCCACAGACCAAAAACACGATGATCTCTCTCGGTAGCGCCACGTGGCCGTCCAGTGCCCGGTCATCTTGCGATCGTACATTCTCGTGACAACCAGTGTCCGCAATCATGTGCACTGGCTACATACCTGCCAAGTCTTTCTGCAGTATCGCAGACGGAACATCCAGCTTCTCGTAGCCGTATTACGCGACCACATTCAAACTCAGGGAGTTGTAGATAATGACATCTTTGTCGCCTTGAAGGCATTCTTCACTAACAAACTGACTACGTCCGGTCTCAAAGGTATCTGACGCTCAAGACCGTTACAGCCTGTATTTAAAGCAAACCTGATTTGAATCGTCATAGTGGTGCGAAATTTGAATAGACATCTTTCAGATAAAGAAAAACTCTTACCAACTTCCGTTTATGTCGTACAATTCCTTCTTCGTGATGCGATTTTTTCCCTTCAGTGTATATCTCGTCACCCCATGAAAACATCTTGACGGACTTGGCTCTTTACTTAATTTGAATTCTGTTTTTGTTTCTTCTTTCAAGTAAACACTGCTTCCAGAACTTAATTTATGCCGTTCTCGTACAGCTTAATCCCATTGGTCTTGTTTCTTGTAGTTGCTCACGTTACAGGATACGTTTTTAATTTCTGCTGCTAGTTAATAGGACAATTTCTGCCTTAGTATACCTACGTGTCTCTTCTCACACTGCAGTACAGCCGGCCGAAGTGGCCGTGCGGTTAAAGGCGCTGCAGTCTGGAACCGCAAGACCGCTACGGTCGCAGGTTCGAATCCTGCCTCGGGCATGGATGTTTGTGATGTCCTTAGGTTAGTTAGGTTTAACTAGTTCTAAGTTCTAGGGGACTAATGACCTCAGAAGTTGAGTCCCATAGTGCTCAGAGCCATTTGAACCATTTGAACTGCAGTACATGACTCCCTTTGCCGCAGTTGCTGCAGTGACCTGCTGCCCTCTCTGAGTGGCTAGACGCAGCCTGCGGTGCCTCAGCAATGCGTGAGCCCGCGGGTGGTCGCACCACACGCCGATTAGCAGCATTTAGCAGGCCAGCTTAATGAGGCGGACGCTGAGATAGCGCGACCGGGTTGATGGACTGCTCAATTGAGCCGCGGCACAATGATAAACCAGTGGCGCGCATGACCTCGCGAATCCCAGTAAGTCCAACCTGACAACTCACGCACAATGTTTCTTAACGGAAAGAATACAGTGAGATACTATGTTAATGACTCTTAGAGCCGCTGTACAGCGCCGGAAAAGATATTTGTTTATTCAGTTGATTACCTTGTTGAGATTAAAAATAAATAAAACGAAGCACCACAACCATATCATCAGAGCAGTTTATTTCAAACGACTAGTTTCGGTGCAACACTTAGGCCATCTTCAGGTCCACTATAAACCAAAGTAGTACTTTCATTCCTTGGTTCGTGTATCGTATAACCTATCTAATAGTAGAAGTCACGACCGTATACATCAGAAGTGTATACTCTACAACGTGTTGTCACCGCTGTTGACACTGGTGACTGACAGTGGGCACAACGCGTTGTACAGGATATACTCATGTTGTATGCAGTCCACGACAACTACCATGAGGTGACAAAAGTCATGGATAGCGATAAGCACATATAAGGATGCCGGCAGAATCGCCTACACAAGGTATTATATAAAAAGGCAGCGCATTGGCCGAGCTATCAAAAATGGTTCAAATGGCTTTGAGCACTATGGGACTTAATATCTGAGGTCATCAGTCCCCTAGAACTTAGAACTACTTAAACCTAACTAACCTAAGGACATCACACACATCAATGCCCGAGGCAGGATTCGAACCTGCGACCGTAGCAGTCGCGTGGTTCCAGACTGAAGCGCCCAGAACCGCTCATCCATAGCGGCCGCGCCGAACTATCATTTGTACTTAGGTGATTCGTGTGGAAAGGCTTCTGCCGTGATATTGGCCGCACGGCGGGATCAACAGACTTTGAACGTTGAGTAGTAGTTGGAGCTAGACATTCCATTTCGTAAACCGTTAGGGAATTCATTATTCCAAGATCCACAGCGTTAAGAGTTGCCGAGAACACCAAATTTCAGGCATTACCTCTCACCACAGACAACGCAGTGGTCGATGGCCTCCGCTTAAAAAACGAGAGCAGTGGCGTTTATGTAAAGTCGTCAGTGCTAACAAACAAGCAACACTGTGTGAAATAACCGCAGAAATGTGGGACGAACGACGAACGTATTAGCTAGGACAATGCGGCGAAATTTGGCGGTAATCGGCTTTGCCAGCAGACGACTGACGCGAGTGCCTTTGCTAACAGCACATCACCTGCAGAGCCTGCCCTGGGCTCGTGACAATATTGGTTTGATACTAGGAGACTGAGAAATCGTGGCATGGTAAGATGAATCCTGACAGCAGTTGGTAAGAGCTGCTGGTTGGGTTAGAGTGTGGTGCATGAACCCAACTTGTCAACAAGGAAGGCTCTGGGCAAGCTATGTTGACTCCACAATAGTGTGGGCTGTGTTTACATGGAATCGATTAGTTTTCTGGTCCAACTGAAGCGATCATTGACTAGAAATGATATTCGGCTACTTAGATACCATTTGCAGCCATTCCTGGACTTCATGCTCCGAAACAACGATATCATGTCACTGGGCCACAGTTGAACGCGATTAGTTTGAAGAACATTCTGGACAAATTGAGTGTATGATTTGGCCACCCAAATCGGACGACGTGAATCCCATCGAACATTTATAGGGCATAATCGAAAGGGCAGTTCGTGCGCCTGCACTGGTGACACTTCCGTTATTACAGACGGCTATAGAGGCAGCGGGGCTCAGTACTTCTACTGGGACTTCCAATGAGTTGTTGAGTCTGACGAGGCTATGGGTGTTCTTCTTGTACACGAAGTACCACTAGGCTGTGCCCGTCTGACTTCGGAGTGCTCTAGGGGTTTTCTTGAAATGAGGGATAGGGTTTTGTGGTTGTTTCCTGTGTGTAAGCTTGTGTTTGGTGTTTTATGTGTGTGTTATTGGTCTCTAAAGTGGCGTGTAAGGGTTAATTTTGGACGTTTGTGAGAAGCTTCTGGTGGTTAGAATCCTAAATTTTGTATGAAGTCCATATCACGTCGAGTTTGCTGCACTACGACGGGCAAAAGAAGATCTGACACTATATTCGAAGGTATCCCTCGACTTTTGTCACCTCAGATTACGTGAGTTCTACTGTACAAGGGGCAAGGAATGAAATTACTCTTTTTGTTGGGGGGGGGGGGGGGGGGGATCTGACGACAGCGCAGGTGTTGTGCCGAAACTAATCGTTTGAAAAAATTTATTTGATGATTCGGCTGTGGTGGTTCGCTTTCTTTATTTAAATCTCGAGTCGCTGTCCCAACTCCACGTGAACGATGGCCTTCCACAAGTTGTTGAGATTAGGCCTTCGAAAGACCTCCTGCGTTGGACCAAAGAAATTATGTTTTGTATTTGAGAAATAATAGTTTATGTAACAAATAATAAGCCATTCCTGGTTAACATGGATAGCACTAAGTATCTATGGCTGGACTACTTGTCTGGTTTAGCTGTAATTTTTTCACTGGGCACTACTTGTAGTTATTACTAAAACTTAAGAACAACGTTAGGTTGCTGAATATCACGTTTCCTATAACTTATGTGATTGAAACAGCACACATCAGGAAAATTCTCTAGAGGTCTCTCTTCTAGATAGCCACACTGTTCGCTCACGTTGTCGTTTGTCACATAACAGCATGGACGTCATATCGTCAGAAGAACAATGTACAGCGCCAGATCGGCACCTGCCCGTCAAAACTAGAACTAATTTTTCCAGCGTAAATCAGTCCCGCGTTATCGTATTAGCATATCTACCAAGTTTAGTTCCCATACGATAATTACAGCGCACACTGGACCTCCGTGGGCAGCTGCGCTTTGATTGTAATCACTCGGTACCAGCTCCGCAATAAAATAGATGTAGCCAGGAGACCCAAAATAAAACGGCGCAATCCGTTGACAGAGTGGACTATCGTGTAATAATTCATCTTCTGAATTTGAACGGAACATCAACGCAAAGTCGATGCTGAGTTGAAGAAGTGTATGACGCAGGGGTTGAGTAGCGTAGACGCTTTTATTGTGGTGAAATAAGTTTAAAGGGTACAAAACCAAGTGGTAAACCAGATCTCTGTAAAGAATCGGTAGTCATAAGAGATATGGGTATCTGGTGCTCGAAGACCTGCGTATAATATTTCAAGATTTCAGTGTCGACTGGGGCTGCCGATATGCATGTCCAAAAATTAAAAAAATTAAAATTAAATAACTATTTGTTTGAGGCGCGAACTAAAATTTTATGACTACCCCAAGCGATATCTTTTTAGGAAGGTAGGCGGAATTGATCGAAAATCGCTTCAACCGCACTTGTTCCTCCAAAATTTTCGTAAGTAAATACCTTTTTTTGTTTCTGTATTGCTTCCCACACGCAAAAGGTGAACGCAATCTAGCAATCTTTCTGCAAGCATTTCTGTCCTTGGGTATCATAAGCGGAAAGATAGATACTTGTACAAAAATATTTATGAATTTCAAAATGTGTAGTCAATGGTAACTGCATATTTTTAAAACAATTGCTATTGCAAAATTATCTGACTATTACGGAAAGTAGCCAGTAAGATAATTAACACGTTTCACTGCGTTAGTGTTTTATTTTGGTGTCTAATCGATGTTAAATACAGTGAATGAGAACTAAATCTACGATGGACTACTTCGTCAACGCAGAACCCGGACAGGAGCTATTTGAAGTATCAGAATTTCTCGAATACTGGCGGTTTAGTTACACGGAAACCTTTCAGCGGCGTCTGGTCCTGAGGCAAGATGTGGTGCGTACCTCGTGGGAGCGCAAACTTCGTCGATAGCAGGTGGGTGTAGCCGGCCGAACACACAGGAGTGAATTTCCCTGGAGGGAAAACGGAAAGGCTGCATCCAAAAATAGAAACAGCTGTCGCCGCACAGGCATCTCTGCATCATGTTCCTTTCTGCCATCGCTATACTCTGGGTCTTATTCTGGAAGGAGGTAGCGCTACACACAGTATGCTGGAAATAGAAATCACTCAAGAACATTGAATCAGCTTGATTTCTTTCACACTGTATGTTTTGACACCTAATACTTTAGCTGAAGCTAAGACATTTTCCTGTTATTAAGAACGCGCAAGATGTTTATGAATGATTACAGCTATTTCAGTAGGAGTCCAAAGCTAATTTCGACATTCTGTTAAAAAGGATCGCCGATTTATTCTCGCAATGGTTTCGAGAAAGTGATACACCATGTATGGCCAGGTTCACACCGGAAACAAAGATATGAATAGTTAGGTCAGAAAAAACATGAAATATACTTAATTAACGTACTGTTATATTAACAGCATTTTAACATTTCAAAAAGCAAAATAGAGAAAAAAAGAAACAGGGTAGTACTGAAATGATTTTAGAAGCGAAAGGTAAAATATTTGTTGTTTACGGATCGATACGATCTGCATTTCAAAACTTCCATTTACGTAGATCAAATACCGTCGTATTTAGTAGCTGTAGTCGGACTGTTAATGATGGAAATGAAAGAATACGAAGATCTTGATTGTGGTGTTGTTCAAATGGCTCTGAGCACTATGGGACTTAACTTCTGAGGTCATCAGTCCCGTAGAACTTATAACTACTTAAACCTAACCAACCTAAGGACATCACACACATCCATGCCCGAGGGACGATTAGAACCTACGACCGTAGCGGTCGCGCGGTTCCAGACTGAAGCTCCTAGAACCGATCGGCACATCGGCCGGCTTGTGGTGTTGTGTATAACTCTTATATTACTTTTAATGATTTGGTTTGAATATGTATCTAGATAACTTCCTGTCTTCAATAATTAATTGCAACAATTGTTCTTCTAATCTGAGTCTAGGATTAGTATGAATCAATCTTGATGCTAGCCTGTTTTGCGCATACCTCTTTATCTCTGCATAACTGCCCCAATACACATTCATTTGCACTTGCTTACTGCACTGAAAATTTGCTTTTCTTCTACAAACCCCCCTCCCCACAAACACTTCCCTCCATAAACAAACTGACGACTCCTTGATATCTCTGGATGTGTCCTATGTAACTATCTCAGGCTTTAGCCTATTTGTGCTACAAAATTTATTTTTTCAGCAAATAGATTCTGTATGCCTTCATTAGTTAGCCATCATACCCATATAATCTTCACTTTTCCTCTTCCTGTCAGAACTTTTTATGGCTAAGGCTATACTTCCGTATAAGGCTACTGTTCACACAAATACGTTAGAGAAGGCATCCTAACAGTGAAATTTACATTCTGTGTTAACAAATTAATCTTTTCATGCTACTGCCAGCCTGCATTGACTGCTTTTAGTGTTTCATTTCAAAACTGAGTTCGAGTATATTCCATTACCCTCGTTTTACTTTTGTTGATGGCCATTTTATAGCCTCATTTTAAGACACTATCCATTCCCTACAACTGATCTTCCAAGACGTTTGACGTCACTGACGGAACTGCATTGTCGTAGGTAAACCTCAAAGTTCTTATTTCTTCTCCGTGACCTGGAACAGTAATGTAGCAGTAATAACAGTAATGTGAATGTGATAAAGTACAAATATCCAAGATTTCACAACGGTTAAAAATAATCAGATTACAAGGAAAGTACATCATATGGAGAGAAAAAGGTTGGAAATTTGTAGCCTATATGAGAATGCAGAGACGCAGAGAAGCCCGTGATGCAGAGAAGCCCGTGGTCCAGCGGCTATAAAGACCCAGACGAGACGTGAACCCGACACTTCGCCTGAAGATGGCAAGTAAGAAACTTACTGAAGCGTTGCCGGAGGACACATTGACTCGGCTGTCAACCCGAGAAGATTTTATTATATTTAACCTATAAGTTGTAGTCTACCATATTGATGAAAATTAATAATGGATATTATTAACAATGATGACAGAGGCTTTAAACCAAGATGAAAACGTTAAAACAGGAGAATGGGAAAGAGCGTAGGAAAGAAACAGTTTCACCTTCATCCAACCAAATCGATCGTTGGCCGTTCTCTTCCAGATACTTCAAAGAACAAAAATTCCACGTATGCGATATTACATCACATGGATAACGTTTCCGAAATTTCCTCTTGTTATTTTTTTTCACGTTTTCTGAGTCGTCCCCTACTAGTCGTTACCAACCCTCCTCTTCCGTTAGCGTGAGATTCAGAAGGCTTATTTTTTATGTAATAAGAGAGCTGTATCCCATTATTGAATCGAAATAAAAAGCTCTCTCTGGTGATAACATCGTTGTACAGTTATTTTAGATTGGTGTGTAGCGACTGAGGTTGTCAGGAATGGTAAAGACACACTGCGGCACAACAACGGTGTTAGAAAACTTGACTACGAATGCAAAGGGAGCATCACAGATTTAAGCGAACTAGAAGTCTAATTGACAAACAAAAGCTGAATGAAACCAGAATTGGTGTAAATAGAGCAATGCTCTAAGCGTTTAGTGAATTCGAAGGTAAAATTTTGCCAAAAGGTTAGACTAAAATCCAAAAAAGTTCTTGTCGAAATCGTATGTTCAGTTGCTTAGTGACCTCAATAGCACCCAAATGAAGATGACAGAAAAAGGAATACTGGATTCGGTGTTTCGAAATTATTTCATCGCGGAGGACCATAATCCTGTGCTTCCTTTCAGTCATCTCATGAACGCCGCAGCGACAGATCCTGAGATCAGTGATCACCGACTAGAAAATCAACAATAATATCTCAACGATGAAAAGCCTAATGGGTCGGAAGATATATCCGCGAGGTTCTATAGAAATTATACGAAAAAAATTGCTTTCCTTCTAGCAGTAGTTAACCGTAGGTCGCTGAGCCGTCCGCTGTGGCCGAGCGGCTATAGGCGCTTCAGTCCGGAACCACGCGGCTGCTACGCTCGCAGGTTCCAATCCTGCCTTGGGCATGGACGTTGAAACGTCCCCTTAGAAAAATTATAGATGACTGTGCTTAAACTGACACACAATATTTTTAGCGCAACGCAATCTGACTTTCAAAAATCCCTACAAAAGATTGGCCCTGACTAACATTAATCTATACGTTTCACAAATCACTTACCTCACAAAAATCTTGGTTACTCGAACTACTGCAATACAGCGAGCGCCACTACTGCCAGCTAAATAAAAGATTCAAACTACGGAAGGCACTAACTACTGATAGGCGTAGTTAGCAAATGAAAGATTTTTATAGAGAACAAACAATGTATTTACCTTAATAGTCATCAAAGGTCATAATATATATAGCAGTTCATGACATCAAGTCTTACAAATTTCAGAATTCCGCCATTTCTCTCCCCCCATCCACCACTGCTGGCGGCTCACCTCCAACTGCGCAAGGCTACGCGCTGTTAACAGCCAACTGCCCAACACTACAATGACGAGTATTACAACAATGCCAACCAGCCTCAGACTGCACACAGCACAGTCACTGATTTTCATATAGAGTGCTACGTGGCGTTACCAATAGAAAAACCTAAACAGCCTACTTACATAGCCCCCATGCTCCCCACAAAAAATTTTACAAATTGTCTTGGGCACTGGCCAATACATATTTGTTAAAACTTTTTTACAATTACAACAACAAAGAAATCAAACACACGCACTTATTGATACAATGTTGGTCAAAAGATAAAATTTTCTCACAGTCCATAAAGACAGTCCTGATCATTCATCACAGTAAAATTGCAGTGTTTTTTTTTTTTCTCAAAGTCTGAGCAGTAAAAGAGAATGCACATGGAAGTAGTGGAATTCCATGCACCCTTAAGAATTAGTGCTGTCCTTCCAACGGAAAGACAGTGCTGACTCTCGACATGCCGACAGGTAATGGGCCACAGCAGAGCAAACCCACAGCAGAGTCAGTCGAAGTTTTGAAGAGTATTGGTAGGTAGGTCACCACAGAGCAGGCCCACTGTAGTCCTGGTAGAGTGTATGGTATTGGTGGGCCACCAGAGGTGCAGACCCACTGCAGTCCTTGTAGAAATAATGGTACTGGTGGGCCATCAATGATGCAGATCCACTGTAGTCCTTGTAGAGATGGCCAGCAGCCATCTGCTGCGACTGTGCTGGTGCACAATCACAATCGAAGAGTCTTGCAGACAATATAGCAAGTCCATAACCACCACTTGTGCACTCACAAAGTTTTTGGAATTGTCCTTAGAACCAGCAATGCTGTTATCCAGTCCCTTGCTGAATTATTAACACACGTGCAAACACTAACAGTCCCTACTTCTCACATATTGTCCATATACTATGACCAACAGAAACGTGTGCAGTCAAATGGAACTTACAAGTTACTTAATTTGATGAACTGGTGTCAATTACAATTTTATAACATACGAATACAATTACAAAGGTACAAAATACATCATTAAAGAACATAACAATACAGATAACATTTGTAGTACAGGCTTTACAAAAGAATCGAAATAACATATACATCAGTGTTATAGGAATTATGACATAAATTCATACATAAAAGATCAGAATAACTTTTGAAACATCAACTTCACACATGAGCATTAAAACAAAACAGAATAAATAATATCTAAACATCTTTATGAAGTAAATGTATTATTTATGCAAATTATATTTGAGGATAACAGTATTCCTCATCATAGTGAATGTAGCTTAGTATTAGAAGAGAAAAAATTCTATGAAATAGTAGACAGAGACAGGAAGAAAACAAATACACAAGGGTACACAAACACATAGTGAGATAACACAAAAGGAAAGGACAGGATTTGTTCTCAGTGTAACATTTGGTACTGCAGTCCAACCCAAAACTTTATTCCATAGATCTTTCGTCTTATTTCAACATTTGTTTCCACCAAAAAAAATCCTATCCAAGCATGCTTTCTGTATTTATATGTACACATATTTCTTACCTCATTATTTATTTTCCATTATCTTACCTCATCATTTATTTCCAAGAAAATCCTACCTATACCTGCTTTCTGTATTTTTTTCGTATAACTTCTCAATGCATTTCTTCCAATTCATCGCAACTCATTCTCTTATATAGTCTGCCCCTCTTAAGCTAACTTAAATCTACTGAGCTCAGATGCTAAACTAAGGAATGAGTCAATGCAGCAGCACAAAACAGTTAACACAATGATAAAAAATACATGTGGCAAAGCAAGCAGCATAAATTAGCAAAGCAAATGCAATATTACAACTAATATAAGGCAATGCACAGCAAACAAGAAAAATAAATTCGTAGTAAAACTGGCTTATCAGAGTAATGTAAAGTGAAATTTAGTAGCACTATGCCTGGCAAACAGCAGCAGCAAATGCAATAACTTATATCTGAACATGACATAGCTCAAACAGAAAAAATATTACACTAAAATGGCCATGTCTAATACCTATGCCACATCTTAACACTAGAGTGATGCATCACAAAAACTTACTCTGCGAGAAAGTTACCAAGTCATTAAAAAAATTATTTATGCAATTCCTGTGAAGGGAAATGTCTATTTGTGCTCTCTTTTCTAAGAAAGTATATGAAAAACGTATTCTTTACTGGGTCTGTAGACAGAAAACAGTGATATTAGTGCATCTATTAAATTTTATAATAACCAATGCAGCAGTGCAGCTAGAAGCTAGATATTAAAGAAAATGAGCAAATATGTACAAAGGAAGGCATGAAACATCATTAATTAGCCATATGGCATTGCATAAGGTAGTAAAAAAAATCTCTCAACTAGAAAGATAGTAGTCATAATCAGGTGTATAGACATAAAATATTTCTCGTCATTTCATTAGACATTTCAGTAAATATCATAAATTATGAGCTCCACAGTGTTATCATATGTTTTCAAGTTTGAGCGTGTCGTATTTGCGATGCTTTCTACAAAGGAATGTCAATAGCGAGGATAGTGCCCCCCCCCTTTTTTTTTTCTCCTGTGCCTCTGAAAGACACACACAAATTGCTTTTTTCCAGGCGATTGTTTGCGCAGGTGGGTGCCCACGACGCATTACGTGCAGGTGGTCACTTAACTTTCTTACCGAAATATTTACGACACCAGTTTGCGCTACATTGACAGTCTCATATACAAATAAAATTTCACAAGTCGAGAAATTACAGTAGAAAAGTGTAGGAACAAAATCCTATAAATATAACAGTATCCAAAAAAAAATTCGACAGCATTGTAATACATTCACGCATGTATACACATTTCATAACTCTTAAAGTACGATTCTTGGTTTCCAACATCCTTTTTCACATATCGGAGACCCTAACCACTGTTCATTACTCCTTACTTTATTACACATATACATATTCGTCGACACTTCTTCAATATTTCATCATAAGAAATATGTAGCATAATCAGATTCCTCATATATGGTAGCATCATCTTATTGATCATAAACATACCTCAGCAGCATAATACACATCGTCGTCGTAATAATAACATCATAAAACCTCAGTCAAATCTTGAAAACGTTGTAGCTTTCTGGAATAATTTCAAAACCTAAAGAAAATTCTCTGCTCATTTAAATAGTGTTCAAAATGGTTCAAATGGCTCTGAGCACTATGGGACTCAACTGCTGATGTCATTAGTAACCTAGAACTTAGAACTAGTTAAACCTAACTAACCTAAGGACATCACAAACATCCATGCCCGAGGCAGGATCCGAACCTGCGACCGTAGCGGTCTCGCGGTTCCAGACTGCAGCGCCTTTAACTGCACGGCCACTTCAGCTGGCTTTAAATAGTGTCATCTACCTCAAATGTACTATAAAAATCATGATCCCATATCAAATATATCATTCAAGCTCTCATAGTATCACAATGATTCCGAAAAAATATGAACAGTTCACAAAGGACAGACAAAATACAATTTCATAAGTATGAAATTATCCAACTGTGTAATTGCGAAACAAGTGTCACTGACATTGTAAAAAAAATTTTGTTTCTCTGTTAAATAATCAGATAGCTGTGTAATTTAGTGTTAGAGAAATATGGTATTGATGTGTAAAGTTGTATAAGCAAATACCACATTAGCTAGGGCTCCTTGTGCTTGCCAAACACATGGTACACAAAGTATGCGTGTACCCCCCTGAGGATTAATATAATTCTACCCTCAGGTGTTACAGATTACAGCAATGGAATGAAATGTATCATGGAAAACCTTTGTATCATTGTAATTCAAAAATCTTTAAAAATAAATGTTTTAAGTACAAAATTAATCTCTCAGATATGTGTCCTTTAACGCTAAATGTGCGTCTTGCTATAAGATAATTCTGTGGAAGTGTCGTAGTTATCGTTCTCCTAAAACTAAGTTCTACAGAAGTCAATGTACTTACCCCATGAAAAACAAAAGTGAAATGCTATGCGTATAGATATCGTAGTTATTACATACATTACCGTGATCAAGAAAGTACTATACTGTAACGTATTGTTGTGCTACGAAAAAGGCTGTCACATTGTAGCTATACCACAAATGTTACTACTAAAACATGTTTTACTTTCCAGAAGAATTCAGAAAAACAGATACACTGCAAAAGCAACAATGTAAATTGTGTCACACATTAGTAGCGTCGTGATATAATCGTGTAGCTGTCAAAGAAACCAAATGCTAAGTCATCTTTAATCCCACAGAAAGTACTTCAAATAAAGAATGTATTTTCAAGTAAACCAAAATGTTGCATTAAAATCTCATTAGCAGTACCTGTATATGTTCAAAGTATGTAAGCCTCATAGTCGTTACGTAATCGTGCAACTAACAAGCAAGAATGTACACACACAATAACACTGTGTCGTCTGTTCACTATAACAATGCACTCGTAAATACTGTCTAAATACGTTCCCTAGGTTCTAGACTGGATAGTTAACTTCAAAACATTGTTACATGTTAACAGTTTCTCAGTGTGACAAATTGTACTAGTAGCGTGAAGTGAAAAATTTTATGGCAAAGACAAAGTTAAAAAAACAGATTATCTCTCAATAAACGGTTTTACATGTGAAATGTGGTGCAATCCTTTACTCTTCATAGTATTCAGAGTTTCAACTTCAACGTAATTATCATGTTGTATACATCGTAAAGGAATGCTAAAATCTTCTTAAGGTTAGCATCTGTTATTTTTCGCTGAGCCAGCCGGCGCACGCGGCTGTCTGCGGTGCGAGTCATTGTCTGTCTCTTTGTTGGCGCACGTCGTTATTGGGATTAGGAGACCTAACTTCGACAAATTCACCTTCACGAGAAGGCCTTCCCTGTTTGAAGCTCGCCAGTTCTGATGGAATTCAGGTCTGTCGTTTTGTCAGTAATTTACATAGTTTCTTGTTTGTCAGTCATGTGGTGGAGAATTTCTCCCGGAATCGGAACTGCGTGGTGGACCGTTGCGTCTCAAGTTATTCCGTCTCCCTTGATAATAATTGTTTTGGTTCCCATATTGTCTGTTTCTATTGTTATCTCTGTCATGTTCATTACTACGGAAATGCGATCTTCCTCTGTAACTATTACTCTGCCAGTGGTTGTCATACGGGTGGTGTCTGTTTTGGTCACGATTTACGTTGTAAGAATAGCTTTGTCGTGTATTATTTCTGTCATCGCGGAATTGTGACAGATGTGACCTGTAATTGTTGTGCTCCTGTTTTCGCGTTCCGCGATTGTCAGTGTCGATTTCCAGTTCTTGTAACAGTCCCTGAAAAGCTTCAATGTCGTCTTTGCAACGTCCTGCCAAAATAATATGTTGTAAATGTTCAGGTAATTTGATTAAGCAAATGCGGATGAGTTCTGAGGGGCTGTATGGGTTTCACAGGTTCTGATTCTTGTGCAACATGTCTTCAAAATATTTCACAAAACTGGAAAATTCAGATTGTTCGAAATGTTTCATCATTATGCTATGTTTTACTCGGTCTTGTGTAGCTTGAGACCAATATGCTCAGAGAAAGGCACGACAAAATTCTCCTTCACTGTGGCAATTGTGAATGACCGATCACATTCTTACAGCTGGTTCATTCTCTAAATACCCACACATAAATTCTAATCTGTGCTCTAATGACCAGTTGGGAGGAAAACAATGAGAGAATTGATGGAGCCATGCTTGTGGATGAATGTCGTTGTCAGAATTCTTAAATATTTTAAATTTACGTGTAGTAATGAACAGCTTATAGTCAAAGTCATCATGTTGGCGAGTCGCATATCGGTCATTGTTACGTCGTTTCGGCGGTTCCATTTCAAAATTCGGTGCACCTTGCCAATTTCTTTCATAATTTCCGAAATGCGCTGTGTTATTATTTTGTGGCTGTTCCGTATTTCTATGTCCCTCTTTCCGTATTGGGGCGCGAGTGTCCTCTGAAATACGTAATTCTTGTATTACCTGTGTCAGCTGATCTTGTACTTCCCGGATTTCTCTTTGGTGTTGCGTATTAATTTGATTCTGATTTTGTTTGAATTTCCTAATTTGTTCGCACTCTTCTGTGTCATTAAAGAGTACCGGTTTTGTCTTTCGATTATCGTCTACCTTTGTAGATAAATTATTTAGCTGACCCGAAAGTTCAACTACTTTCTCTGATAATGAACTAATTTCCTCCATGTGTCTTTCTGAACCAATTTTCAGAGTATCTACTGTGTTCTTTAAGTTTTCCTGAGTTTTTGCCAGTTGCATAGCCGAATCAGTAGATGCAACTGAGTCAATTTTAGCTTACAAGGTCTCATGATTTTCATGAACAATAGTTTGCAGTTCTTTTATGGCTGCTTCGTGATTCTGTAATGCATTTTCATGCCGCCAAAAAAATAGGTTGAAAATGCTCAAAAATTTGTGTTTTTACGTCATTAAGACTTTTTGACATTTCGATTCAATGTTATGTAACTCAGTAGTTAAATCTTCACGTGTTTGTTCAAGCGTGGTGTCTAACTTCCGAAGATTTTGTTCCTTTGTGTCTAACTTTTGAAGCTTTTGCTGTGTTTGTCTCTGATTTTGTTCCATTGTGTCTAACTTTTGAAGATTTTGTTCCATTGTGTCTAACTGTTGCTGTGTTTGTCTCTGGTGTTGTTCCATTGTGTCAAACTTTTGAAGATTTTGTTCCATTGTGTCTAACTTTTGAAGCTTTTGTCCCATTTGTTGCATTAATTGTAATAACAATGCACTGGTGTCTGAAACATGTTCCTCAGTGCTATTCGACAATGCATTTGAACTGGCAATATTCGCATTTGAAAAGCAGGAAATGTGTCTTTACTTATTTGAGAAAACGGCGAGGACGCAAAACCTGAATCTACAGTATTTGCAGGATTGTGTCCTGTCATTTCGGATTCCTGAGGCAAGCTGTTGCCGACCGATCGATCGATAATGCTTCCCTGTTTACTAATTGTTTCACTGCCTGCACCATTATTTGCAGCACGCTCCATTTCCCTATTGTACATGACTGTGCTTAAACTGACACACAATATTTTTAGCGCAACGCAATCTGACCTTCAAAAATCCCTACAAAAGAATGGCCCAGACTAACATTAACCTATACGTTTCACAAATCACTTACCTCACAAAAATCTTGGTTACTCGAACTACTGCAATACAGCGAGCGCCACTACTGCCAGCTAAATAAAAGATTCAAACTACGGAAGGCACTAACTACTGATAGGCGTAGTTAGCAAATGAAAGATTTTTATAGAGAACAAACAATGCATTTACCTTAATAGTCATCAAAAGTCATAATATATATAGCAGTTCATGACATGCAGTCTTACAAATTTCAAAATTCCGCCATTTCTCTCCCCACATCCACCACTGCTGGCGGCTCACCTCCGACTGCGCAACGCTACGCGCTGTTAACAGCAAGCTGCCCAACGCTGCAATGGCGAGTATTACAACAACGCCAACCAGCCACAGACTGCTTACAGCACAGCCACTGATTTTCATATAGAGCGCTACGTGGCGTTACCAATAAAAAAAACCTAAACAGCCTACTTACAACGTGTGTGATGTGATTAGGTTATTTAGGTTTACGTAGTTCTAATTATAGGGGACTGATGACCTCAGATGTTAAGTCCCATAGTACTAAGAGCCATTTGAACTATTTCGTAGGTCACTGGAACAACGAAGAAAACCATGCGATTGGAAAAGTGGAGCTCTTCCTGTTTTCAAGAAGGATGGTAGAACACGTGCACATAAATATATGCCTATATCGCTGACAGCAGTCTGACGTAGAAATGTGTGATGCGTTCTCTGCTCAAGTATAATGACGGTTCTTGAGAACAAAAATCTCCTCATTAAAACCAATACGGATTCCGTAAACAGAGATATTGCGAAACTCAACTCACTCCCAACTTTTTAAAGCCTGTCTTCCTCAGTTCCGTATAATATTACTGTACGTTGATAATATTTACTTTGGGGTCGTCTAATTACACTGAATGAAAGACAGTTTTTGTGCTACATACATTTCGTCTTTATTCTTTGCAAGGCATCTTCAGTGGCCTGGAACATATACATATTTTGGTTTATACTATTTAGTTTACGATATTCCAGCGCCTGTGTTGTGAAGACGTATGGCACAATGTTCTTTCGGGCAAGCACGAATGTCCAAAGGAACAGGCGTTGCAGCGTTTACAGTCATCATGAGATACATGATATGTGTTCGCAGTTGCCATTACGGACCATCAGCTGTACAATGGAATAACAACAGTAAAAGGTTCATCCACATGAGTGCAAAAAGGAATCCGTTAAACTTCAGTTACACATGAAATCAATTAAATCTAATAGCCGTAAATTCAACTAAATACCTAGGAGCTACAATTACGAACAACTTAAATGGGAAAGAACACGTAGAAAATGTTGTGGGGAAGGCGAACAAGAGACTGTGATTTATTGGCAGAACACTTAGAAGATGCAACAGTTTTACGAAAGAGGTTGCCTACACTACGCTTGTCCGTCCTCTTTCGGTGTACTGCTGCACGGTGTGAGGTCCTTGCCAGATAGGCCTAACGGACTGCATCCACAAAGTTTAAAGGAAAGCAAAACGTTTTGTATTATCGAGAAATAGGGGAAAGAGTGTCACGGACGTGATACAGGATTTGGGGTTTACATGATTAAAACAACGGCGTTTCTCATTGCGTCAGGACCTTCTCATCAATATTTCAATCACCAACGTTCTCCTCCGAATGTGAAAATATTTTGTTGCCCCCTGCCTACATAGGGAGAAACGATCATCATAATAAAATAAGGAAAATCAGAGCTCACACGAATAGGTATTCGTTTTTTTTCCGCACGCTGTTCGAGAGTGGAATTATTGAGAATTACCGTGAAGGTGGTTTAATGAACCCTCTAACAGGCACTTAAGTGTGATTTACAGAGTATCCATGTAGATATAGATGTAGAGACAGAAGTAAAGGTGCTGCCGATGGTAGCGATCATGTGTGCACGACGTGTGCTTGCATGTGTGAATGTGTGTGTGCGTGTGTGCGTGCGTGCGTGTGTTTACTTTGCTGAAGAAGGCTTTGACCGTACGCTGTAATATGTAACAGTCTTTTCGTTTTGCCCGTCTAAATACAACGGGTAATTTCTTTGGTGGATAGCAATCTATCCTTTTCCCAGTATTGTCAAAATTCCAGCCTGAATTTTCCATTGTTTCGTGTTTGTAATTCGGCAGCCAATAAAAGAATAACAGCACGTTGGTCCAGTTTGGTCGCATATGGTAATAACGTCGTCCTACCTCACTTTACCGCATTTACGGAAGACACGAATTCCACACTCATTTCTTGTCTAGATGTTAGTGCTAATACAGGGTGGTCCATTGATCGTGACCGGGCCAAATATCTTACGAAATAACAGTCAAACGAAAAAACTACAAAGAACGAAACTTGTCTAGCCTGAACGGGGAAACCAGATGTCGCTATAGTTGGCCCGCTAGATGGCGCTGCCATAGGTCAAACGGATATCAACTGCCTTTTCTTAAATAGGAACCCCCATTTTTATTACATATTCGAGTAGTACGCAAAGAAATATGAATGTTTTAGTTGGACCACTTTATTCGCTTTGTGATAGATGGTGCTGTAATAGTCACAAACATATGGCTCACAATTTCAGACGAACAGTTGGTAACAGGTAGGTTTTTTTAAAATTAACATACAGAACGTAGATACGGTTGAACATTTTGTTTCGGTTGTTCCAATGTGATACGTGTACCTTTGTGAACGTATCATTTCTGATAACGCATGCTGTTACAGCGTGATTACGTGTAAATACTACATTAATGCAATAAAATGCTCAAAATGATGTCCGTCAACCTCAATGCATTTGGCAATACGTGTAACGACATTCCTCTCAACAGCAAGTAGTTCGTCTTCCGTAATGTTCGCACATGCATTGCCAATGCGCTGGCGCATGTTGTCAGGCGTTGTCGGTGGATCACGATAGCAAATATCCGTTAACTTTCCCCACAGAAAGAAATCCGGGGTCCTAAGATCCAGTGAACGTGTGGGCCATGATTCGACGACCAATCCACCTGTCATGAAATATGCTATTCAATACCGCTTCAACCGCACGCGAGCTATGTGCCGGACATCCATCATGTTGGAAGTACACCGCCATTCTGTCATGCAGTGAAACATCTGGTTGCCGGCCGAAGTGGCCGTGCGGTTAAAGGCGCTGCAGTCTGGAACCGCAAGACCGCTACGGTCGCAGGTTCGAATCCTGCCTCGGGCATGGATGTTTGTGATGTCCTTAGGTTAGTTAGGTTTAACTAGTTCTAAGTTCTAGGGGACTAATGACCTCAGCAGTTGAGTCCCATAGTGCTCAGAGCCATTTGAACCATTTTTGAAACATCTTGTAGTAACATCGGTAGAACACTACGTAGGAAATCAACATACATTGCACCATTTATATTTCCATCGATAAAATGGGGGCCAATTATCCTTCCTCCCATAATGCTGCACCATACATTAATCCGCCAAGGTCGCTGATGTTCCATTTGTCGCAGCCATTGTGGATTTTCCGTTGCCCAGTAGTGCATATTATGCCGGTTTACGTCGAAGGCTTCCATGCAGCCACTCACTGATCAGTCTGGCCTGGCAACGGAAGACAGCAAAACGAAAGCTGAAATTTTAAATTTAGCATTAGAGAACTCTTTTACGCAGGAGATCCGTACAAACATACCGCCGTTTGAGTCTCGTACAGATTCCCGTATGGAGGACATAGTGATAGGCATCCCTGGGGTTGTGAAGCAGCTGAATGGATTGAAAATAAATAAATCCCCAGGTCCTGATGGGATTCCAATTCAGTTTTACAGAGAGTACTCTACTGCATTCGCTCCTTACTTAGCTTGCATTTATCGCGAATCTCTTGCCCAACGTAAAGTCCCGAGCGACTGGAAAAAAACGCTGGTGACGCCTGTATGTAAGAAGGGTAGAAGGACGAATCCTAAAAATTACAGACCAATATCCTTAACATTGGTTTGTTGCAGGATTCTCTAACATATTCTCAGTTCGAATATAATGAATTTCCTTGAGACAGAGAAGATGCTGTCCATGCATCAGCACGGCATTAGAAAGCATCGCTCCTGCGAAACGCAACTCGCCCTTTTGCACATGATATCTTGCGAACCATGGATGAAGGATATCAGACGGATGTCATATTTCTTGACTTCCGGAAAGCGTTTGACTCGGTGCCCCACTTCAGACTCCTAACTAAGGTACGAGCATATGGGATTGGTTCCCAAATATGTGAGTGGCTCGAAGACTTCTTAAGTAATAGAACCCAGTACGTTGTCCTCGATGGTGAGTGTTCATCGGAGGTGAGGGTATCATCTGGAGTGCCCCAGGGAAGTGTGGTAGGTCCGCTGTTGTTTTCTATCTACATACATGATCTTTTGGATAGGGTGGATAGCAATGTGCGGCTGTTTGCTGATGATGCTGTGGTGTACGGGAAGGTGTCGTCGTTGAGTGACTGTAGGAGGATATAAGATGACTTGGACAGGATTTGTGATTGGTGTAAAGAATGTCAGGTAACTCTAAATATAGATAAATGTAAATTAATGGAGATGAATAGGAAAAAGAATCCTGTATTGTTTGAATACTCAATTATTAGTGTAGCCCTTGACACAGTCACGTCGATTAAATATTTGGGCGTAACATTGCAGAGCGATATGAAGTGGGACAAGCATGTAATGGCAGTTGTGGGGAAGGCGGATAGTCGTCTTCGGTTCATTGGTAGAATTTTGGGAAGATGTGGTTCATCTGTAAAGGAGACTGGTTATAAAACACTAATACGACCTATTCTTGAGTACTGCTCGAGCGTTTGGAATCTCTATCAGGTCGGATTGAGGGAGGACATAGAAACAATTCAGAGGCGGGCTGTTAGATTTGTTACTGGTAGGTTTGATCATTACGCGAGTGTTACGGAAATGCTTCAGGAACTCGGGTGGGAGTCTCTAGGGGAAAGGAGGCGTTCTTTTCGTGAATCACTACTGAGGAAATTTAGAGAACCAGCATTTGAGGCTGACTGCAGTACAATTTTACTGCCGCCAACTTATATTTCGTGGAAAGACCACAAAGATAAGATAAGAGAGATTAGGGCTCGTACAGAGGCATATATGCAGTCATTTTTCCCTGGTTCTGTTTGGGAGTGGAACAGGGAGAGAAAATGCTAGTTGTGGTACGAGGTACCCTCCGCCACGCACCGTATGGTAGATTGCGGAGTATGTATGTAGATGTAGATGTAGATGTACGTTACCGCTGTTGGTGAATGACGCTTCGTCACTAAATAGAACGCATGCAAACAATCTGTCATCACCCCCTAATTTCTCTTGTGCCCAGTGGCAGAACTGTACACGTCGTTCAAAGTCGTCGCCATGCAATTCCTGGTGCACAGAAATATGGTACGGGTGCAGTCGATGTTGATGTGGCATTCTAAACACCTACGTTACTGAGATTCCCGATTCTCGCGCAATTTGTCTGCTACTGATGTGCGGATTAGCCACGACAGCAGCTAAAACACCTACTTGGGCATCATCATTTGTCGCAGGTCGTGGTTGACATTTCACATGTGGCTGATCACTTCCTCTTTCCTTAAATAACGTAACTGTCCGGCAAACGGTCCGGACACTTGGATGATGTCGTCCAGGATACCGAGCCGGCCGAATTGGCCGAGCGGTTCTAGGCGCTACAATCTGGAACCGCGCGACCGCTACGGTCGCAGGTTCGAATCGTGCCTCGGGCATGGATGTGTGTGATGTCCTTAGGTTAGTTAGGTTTAAATAGTTCTAAGTTCTAGGGGACTGATGACCTCAGAAGTTAAGTCACATAGTGCTCAGAGCCATTTGTCAGGATACCGAGCAGCATGCATAGCACACGCCCGTTGGGCATTTTGATCACAATAGCCATACATTAACACGATGACGACCTTCTCCGCAGTTGGTAAATGGTCCATTTTAACACGGGTAATGTATCACGAAGCAAATCCGTCCGCACTGGCGGAAAGTTACGTGATACAACGTACTTATACGTTTGTGACTATTACAGCGCCATCTATCATAAAGCGAAAAAAGTGGTCCAACTAAAACATTCATATTTCTTTGCGTACTACATGAATATGCAATAAAATAAGGGGGTTCCTATTTTAAAAACGCAGTTGATATCCGTTTGACCTAAGGCAGCGCCATCTACCGGGCCAAACATAGCGCCATTTGATTTCCCCCTTCAAGTTAGACAAGTTTCGTCTTTGTAGTTTTTTCGTTTGATGCTTATTTCGTGAGATATTTGTCCCTGTCACTATCAATGGACCATCCAGTATAACCGCATCGGAGTCGCTCTACGTTGCATGTACGCTACACTAACGCTCTCAAACTGAAACTTTTCGATCGCTTCTTATAACTCCTCTCACATACGTTTCGCAAAATTGTTACTACCAGAAAATCAAAGAAATTAGTGTTCATGCGGAAGTTATAAAGAGTCATTTTCCCCAAGCACCATTCGCCACTGGAATACAGAAGAGCGACAAATACATTGGTGCCAGAGGAGGTACCATCTGCCGCAAAACTTAACCTGGCTTGCAGAGTATAATGTAAATGTGGATGCAGATCTAGATCTAGATTTGAGAGTGATTAAATTTATGCCAACCATCTTGGTTTAGGTCTCCTTGCGTTGCTTCTGGAGGATGACTGGGGGGTTCCTTCGGCAAGGTAGGGTTCAGCTGCGTGTCACTTCTGTGTTCAGCTAAACTAGTGCTGCCATCTCTAATGACCATTCCGATGGTGCGTTAAGCAAAACCAAGCTTTACACCATTACATATCCCATATTCAGTCTTCTTCTTCTTCTTCTTATTCTTCTTCTTCTTCTTCTTCTTCTTAGTGAGTTGATGACAGCTATTTAAGTGAAGTGTAGCGCCTCAGCATGTTGCACTAACGTTGGTTTTGCTGTTGCGCAAGGCGTTTGATACAGTTCCCCACAGTCGTTTAATGAACAAAGTAAGAGCATATGGACTATCAGATCAACTGTGTGGCTGGATTGAAGAGTTCCTAGAAAACAGAACGCAGCACGTCATTCTCAATGGAGAGAAGTCTTCCGAGGTAAGAGTGATTTCAGGTGTGCCGCAGGGGAGTGTCATAGGACCGTTGCTATTCACAATATATATAAATGACCCTGTGGATAACATCGGAAGCTCACTGAGGATTTTGGCGGATGATGCTGTAGTATATCGAGAGGTTGTAACAGAGGAAAATTGTACTGAAGTGAAGGAGGATCTGCAACGAATTGACGCATGGTACAAGGAATGGCAATTCAATCTCAAAGTAGACAAGTGTAATGTGCTGCGAATACATAGAAAGAAAGATCCTTTATCATTTAGCTACAATATAGCATGTCAGAAACTGGAAGCAGTTAATTCCATAAATTATCTGGAAGTAGGCATTAGGAATGATTGAAAGTGGAATGACCACATAAAAGTATTCGTCGGTAAAGCAGACGCCAGACTGAGATTCATTGGAGGAATCCTAAGGAAATGCACTCCGAAAACAAAGGAAGTAGGTTACAGTACATTTGTTCGTCGACTGCTTGAATACTGCTAAACGGTGAGGGATCCGTACCAAATAGGGTCGATAGAAGAGATAGAGAAGATCCAACGGAGAACAGCGCGCTTCGTATCAGGATGATTTAGTAATCGCGAAAGCGTTATGGAGATGATAGATAAACTCCAGTGAAAGACTCTGCTAGAGAGATGCTCAGTAGCTCGTTACGGGCTTTTGTTGAAGTTTCGAGACCATTCCTTCACGGAGGAGTCAAGCAGTATATTGCTCCCTCCCACGTATATCTCGCGAAGAGACCATGAGGATAAAATCAGAAAGATTAGAGGCCACACAGAGGCATACCGACAATCTTTCTTTCCACGAACAATACGAGACTGGAATGGAAGGGAGAACCGATAGAGGTACTCAAGGTACCCTCCGCCACACACCGTGAGGTGGCTTGCGGAGTATGGATGTAGATGTAGATGTAGATGCCGGAGTCTCTTACGCCACGATGTCTGAGAAGATGGTGTAAACTCGGCAGTGACGAAAATAACACGTCTTCTGCTTCGCACCACACGCACAGGACACATCTTGCTTATCCAGAATCCCCATTTTAATATGGCGGTTTTAAATGGTTCAAATGACTCTGAGCATTATGGGACTCAACATCTATGGTCACCAGTCCCCTAGAACGTAGAACTACTTAAACCTAACTAACCTAAGGACATCACACAACACCCAGTCATCACGAGGCAGAGAAAATCCCTGACCCCGCCGGGAATCGAACCCGGGCGCGGGAAGCGAGAACGCTACCGTACGACCGCGAGCTGCGGACTGGCGGTTTTACTTCGCCCATTTCCTATACGAAGATGATTAAGTGATCTCCTTGTTGGCCATGTCAAGCTGTTCCTCTTTTGGCGGTATCCGGTCATGTCTAGCTCTGTCCCGCCAGTGTCAAAACCTCTTCTTCCTTTGACTTTACTAAGAGGGCGGCACTTGAGATAAAACTTTTTCCGCTGAGAAGGCGCTGAACAACTGGTTAATGCCCACGAAGTGGGTGCCTATCATCAGTGTTCACTTTGCTCCTTTAGGATTTCACCGAGCTGGGTAGCACAGTGGCTAGCACGCTGGACCCGCATTCGGGAAGATGACGGTTTAAACCCGCGTCCGGCCATCCTTATTTAAGTTTTCCTCGATTTTTCTAAGTCGTTTAAGGCAAATGCGCTTCGAAAGGGAAAGGTCGCGTTCCTTCTCCATTCTTCCCTAGTCCGAGCTCGTCCTCCGTCTCTATTGACCTCGTTGCCGACGGGACGTCAAACACTTAATCTCGTCCTCCTCCTCCTCTTCTCCCTTTCAGATTTAACTATTACTGTCGGGATTATGTTGCTATTCCGGCCACAGCTTGGATCTTCACAACTGGAGCTGGTGTCAAGTATCCTATCACCTGGTGGCAAATTTGGTGAAGAGCAATGCCTACTTGCTTCGAGTGCCAGGTTTGGTAAGACACAGTGGAAGCATATTTTTTCGTCGAGTAGCACAAGGTTAGAACCGACGTCCGAAGAACACGTGCCTCTTAGTTTTCTTAACGTATATTTACATGCTGCGAACTTCATTCTAACACTGCCGCATTGGTCCTTAAATATCAGACTACTATCAAGGACAACATCGAGAAATGTGACTGAGAAGATTTCCCAACGATGAGACTTATAATTTGTAATTGACATGTTCGTTGGGGAGGTAGAGAGCCCTGACTATTTCTTTACTAGGATTTGGCTTCAGGCTGTTGACTTCGTTATACTGTTCCACGTCGTCAACAGCAAACAAAAGTAGTCTTTCGAGGCCTTCAAATGTCTTACGCTGGGTCGAGAGGGGTAAATCGTCAGCATAAATAAATGAGATGTAAGCCTTGTTAAGTGACTGGTCGTTGAAGTACAAGTTAAATGTAGAGAGAGCAAGAACGCATCCACGCCGGCCGGAATGGCCGAGCGGTTCTAGGCCTTACAGTCTGGAACAGCACGACCACAACGGTCGCAGGTTCGAATCCTGCCTCGGGCATGGATGTGTGTGATGTCCTTAGGTTAGTTAGGTTTAAGTAGTTCTAAGTTCTAGGGGACTGATGACCTCAGAAGTTAAGTACCATAGTGCTCAGAGCCATTTGAACCATTTGAACGCATCCACGGGGAAGATCATTTTTTATTTTCCGCCACCGAAATTTGACATTTTGAATGCTAACATAGAATCCTCTGTTTCCGAGCACCTCTGTAGTGATGTTCATGTTATTTACCGTGTAGTACGCCAAACTCAGGTCAACGAAGGCAACACCGGTGATCCAGACGTAGAACTGCTGAAACATCTTGGCGAAAGAGGTACTGACTAGTTCCTCCAAATGTTCAACAATCGCCTATACATGGTGTCCTAAGAAGAAAGGTCAATATTCAAGAATATGAAAGGAACGAAGCAGAAAAATTCTAGTAAACATGGGAACTGAAGTGCATACCTTAACAGCTACGAGCATTTGCTCATTTAGCTACTACGGTATGCATTTTAGAGCCCATGATCACAATACTTATTTGTTTCGAACAATCCTTTCCTGTCGTATCCCTGCATATTTGACGATTCCTCCTGCAACAGAGTGATGCACCAAATTAATTTTTCGATTGAGTAATACGAAAGGCCTAAGAACGTTACCAGCTTCCTGTAGAATGGTCCGGTGGTAGGTTTGCTATCTTTGAAACTCCACTCTGGCCCAGGTTTCCTTCAGCGACTCCCCTCCCTCCGCCCTCCCCTCTCCACAGGCTGTAGCTATTAACACCGTTGGGACATAATGCTCTTGCTTTGCTAAGACAGTTGTTTGGCTTTCACCTGTAACACTACACAGGGACCGATGCTAGGTGCTATCACATCCGGAGCCAGATGGATTTTTTTTTCTTCCGCTCCTTCTTCCCCTTATGTTGTAGAATGGCGTCCTTCGCACCTAGCAAGCTGCACGACTGGAGATTGGAGATGTTCTTTATATCCGTGAAAGGATGCACGGGGTTGAATAGATTTACTTTCGATTTTCGAGGATATCTGAACATCTGTAAAACAGAAGACTAACTCAACGAAAGTAAATATGGGTCTCACACATGAACAGAATGTGGTTGGGTTGCGTTGTTGTGGGGGAGGAGACCAGACAGCGAGGTCATCGGTGTCATCTGATTAGGGATGGACGGGGAAGGAAGTCGGCCGTGCCCTTTCAAAGGAACCATTGCAGCATTTGCCTGGAGCGATTTAGGGAAAGCACGGAAAACCTAAATCAGGATGGCCGGACGCTGGATTGAACCATCGTCCTCCCGAATGCGAGTGAACAGAATGCAGGAAGGAAAATAACAGTAGAAGTTTTATCTGGTAAGACACTGAAAGACCAATCAAAAGTTGGGAACAACTTCCTCTGCGATCGGAACAATTGAATCGCCAACGCCTTGAAAGAAGAAGGCAAAGAAGCTATCACCAGAAGAATAAGTGTAGAACCTATAGAATCAAGGGCACTGCGATTCATCTAGGTCGTTCAATACGACGCATGCCTACCAACTTTAGGTAATCACGTGATCGTAACTGGTGGTGGAATAAAGCCATTAATGGTCTTGGTAGATGCGATTGTAAAATGCCACAAGTTCTGATTTTCCGACATGGATTTACTTGTACCTCAATATACCTAAGTCCAATTTTATGGATGTTATTGTAAAATAGATGCGTAAGGGGAACAGGAAACAAGTTGCTCTGGCACACCTAAAAGATTACAAACTGTGAAACTCCCTGTACGAACTAATATAGTAACAAATCTGTCTATTACAGCAGGGTATTTCAATTGCAGCTGATATATACTGAGATCCATGAAAGAACTATCGCCGGCCGGAGTGGCCGAGCGGTTCTAGGCACTACAGTCTGGAACCGCGCGAGCGCTACGGCTGCAGGTTCGAATCCTGCCTCGGGCATAGATGTGTATCATGTCCTTAGGTTAGTTAGGTTTAAGTAGTTCTAAGTTCTAGGGGACTGCCGGCCGCGGTGGTCTAGCGGTTCAGGCGCTCTGTCCGGAACCGCGCGACTGCTACGGTCGCAGGTTCGAATCCTGCCTCGGGCATGGATGTGTGTGATTTCCTTAGGTTAGTTAGGTTTAAGTAGTTCTAAGTTCTAGGGGACTGATGACCACAGATGTAAAGTCCCATTGTGCTCAGAACCATTTTTCTAGGGGACTAATGACCTCAGAAGTTAAGTCCCATAGTACTCAGAGCCATTTGAACCAAAGAACCATCCGTTGCCTTTGGTGGCAAGAAGAAATTCGGGATGTTGACTACAGTGCTGCAAACATCGTCGCCTTTGGTATCTGGATCAGTAAACAACGATTTTACAGAAGTTCCAGTCACGGAGTATGACGTCGGTTTCATATGACAGCATATTTCTACATCTACATTTATATTCCGCAAGCAACCTAACGGTGTGTGGCGGAGGGCACTTTACGTGCCACTGTCATTACTTCCCTTTCCTGTTCCAGTCGCGTATGGTTCGCGGGAAGAACGACTGCCGGAAAGCGCCGGCCGGTGTGGCCAAGCGGTTCTAGGCGCTACAGTTTGGAACCGCGCGACCGCTGCGGTCAAAGGTTCGAATCCTGCCTCGGGCATGGATATGTCTGATGTCCTTAGGTTAGTTAGGTTTAAGTAGTACTAAGTTCTAGGGGACTGATGACCTCAGATGTTGAGTCCTATAGTGCTCAGAGCCATTTGAACCATTTGCCGGAAAGCCTCCGTGCGCGCTCGAATCTCTCTAATTTTACATTCGTGATCTCCTCGGGAGGTATAAGTAGGGGGAAGCAATATATTCGATACCTCATCCAGAAACGTACCCTCTCGAAACCTGGACAGCAAGCTACACCGCGATGCAGAGCGCCTCTCCTGCAGAGTGTGCCACTTGAGTTTGCTAAACATCTCCGTAACGCTATCACGCTTACCAAATAACCCTGTGACGAAACGCGCCGCTCTTCTTTGGATCTTCTCTATCTCCTCTGTCGACCCGACCTGGTACGGATCCCACACTGATGACCAATACTCAAGTATAGGTCGAACGAGTGTTTTGTAAGCCACCTCCTTTGTTGATGGACCACATTTTGTAAGGACTCTGGCACCCGCCTTACCAACAATTAATGCCGCACGCATACTCCCAGATATTTTACAGAAGTAACTGCTACCAGTGTTTGTTCCGCTATCATATAATCATACAATAAAGGATCCTTCTTTCTAGGTATTCGCAATACATTACATTTGTCCATGTTAAGGGTCAGTTGCCACTCCCTGCACCAAGTGCCTATCCGCTGCAGATCTTCCTGCATTTCGCTGCAATTTCTAATGCTGCATCTTCTGTGTATACTGCAGCATCATCCGCGAAAAGCCGCATGGAACTTCCGACACTTTCTATGATTGTGGATGTGGTTGTCGCCTGTGAAATTGTATTTAGAGTTACCCGACAATATTACTGACAAATCGAAAATCGGTAAGCTGGGTGACGATTAAGGGAGGGCTACAATCATTAAAGATGAAGATGGGCTAATGGTGGAAGCAGTGGACTGACATTGAAAAATAGCGACTATCAAATTCACTGCTGGCCATCCCAATTGCTAAATTATCATTCTCTGTTGCTGTTGTGCGTTTGTGCAGCGCAGGAATTGGTTCAAATGGCTCTGAGCACTATGGAACTTCACATCTGAGGTCATCAGTCCCCTAGGACTTAGAACTACTTAAACCTAAATAACCTAAGCACATCATGCACATCCATACCCGAGGCGGGATTCGAACCTGCGATCGTAGCAGCAACGCGGTTCCGGACTGAAGTGCCTAAACCGCTCGGCCACAACGGCCGGCCGTGCAAGAAATATGCGTCAAGGAGATTAGAAGTATTGTGCGTCATTATATAACATTGCAGCTTACATTTCTTCTGTAAAGAGAATATTGCCCATTATTTGTCGTGAAATGTGGGCCCTTGGTTAAAACGCGAACGCTGTTGCCAGTACAGCACGCTCGCTTGCGTAGCGGCCAGGTCGCCGCCCAGGGGGCGGAAGCTCCGTTCGCTGCGCCCGTATGAATATGGAGGAGTGGCGAAACGGGGGGCGCGTCAAGCGGCGTGGCTTAGGCTGCCTGATTGGATTCGGCTGTGCTGCGCTCCGCTACACCGGCGCCCGGCCCTGCCTCCCGACGCTGAATGAACGCCAAATTAATGTGCGCGCCCACGACGCCTCGGCGCACGGACTTTCGTCAGCAACCAGCAACACCGATGGAAATGAGTCGTTTAATTCTATAAGCTAAAGTGTTTGCAGAATTTTGGGATTTCTCAGGGAGCAGTAGGATTAATACGATCTTAATATAAACATTTACAGGGTGGAAAGTAGTTAAACCGACAAACTCTGGGAGGTTGTAGGGGACATAAAAACAAATATTTTTTCCCTAATGTCATTTTTTCCTACGAGGATTATTTAAACCGGTGGAGGCCGTATTACGCTCTTCACTTGTCAGAGGCCATGCTACGATCTTCAGTTGTTAGACGGCGTATTACGCTCTTCAGTTGTAGGCAACTGCTGTCCACCAGTGTAGTAGTGCATTGCCTCTGTTTGCTAATGGAGCGATACACCTGGAGTGAGTACACTGATATGGTTGGGGCGTATTACGTAGCGCACCACAACGGACGAGCTGCACAGCGGGTTTATCAACAACAATATCCTAATCGCCGTATCCCGCATCATACGACCTCTGCTGCTGTACACTAACGTCTGCGTGAGACCGTATCATTTAGCAGATTACCTGGATAGGGACGCCGTCGCACGGTAAGAACGCTGCAATTTGAGGAAGCTGTCTTGCAGCTTGTGGAGCAGGATCCTTCAATCAGCACTCGTGCAATTGCACGTATTATGGCGACGAATCAGACGAATGTAAGAAGAGTCCTTCGAGAGCAACTGTTACGTCCATTTCACTTACAGCGTGTCCAAAACCTGGAACCAGTTGATTATGTACCCAGAGCTCAGTTTTCGCAGTGGTACCTGGAACAGTGTGAAATGCATCCTACATTTCTGTCCTCTGTGTTGTTTACCGATGAAGCAACGTTCGGGCGTGATGGAGTCTTCAACATGCACAATTCGCATGTTTGGTGTGAGGATAAACCATATGCCACAGTTACTAGCGCTCATCAAGTGCGGTTCTTCGTTAATGTATGGGTCGGTGTTGTTGGGGACTGTTTAATTGGGCCGTGTCTGCTACCTAGGCCATTAAATGAGCAGGCACCATTACAGTCTTCTCGCCAGAGCATTGTCAGAATTGCTGGAAGACATACCGCTCCCTACAAGATAAAGGATGTCGTTTCAACATGACGGGGCGCCGGCACATTTCAGTCGTCGTATGCGTCGATTCCTGGATCGACGGTTTCCAGAAACGTGGATTGGCAGAGGTGGTCCTGTACCACGGCCTGCTCGATCCCCAGATATGTCCCCTCTGACTTTTTTGTGTGGGAAGAGATGCGGAACCTTGTTTACGCAACTCCAGTTGCATCAGAAGAGAATATGGTTGCCCGGATAGTAGCAGCAGCAGGAACAATTCAGGATACTCCTGGGGTTTTTGCCCATGTCAGACAGAACATGATGCGACGGTGTAACCTTTGTTTACGTGTCAATGGAGGCATTTTTGAAATCTACTGTAATTGAAATTGGGTTGTATTGTGGTCATAAAAAAATGGAAAAGTGTTTGTTGGTTTAATTAATTTGCCGCCAGACCAATCTTCCTCTACCGGTTTAAATACTCCTCATGGGAAAAAATGACATTAGGGAAAAATATTTGTTTTGATGTTCCCTACAACCTACCAGAGTTTGTCGGTTTAAATGGTTCAAATGGCTCTGAGCACTATGCGACTCAACTTCTGAGGTCATTAGTCCCCTAGAACTTAGAACTAGTTAAACCTAACTAACCTAAGGACATCACAAACATCCATGCCCGAGGCAGGATTCGAACCTGCGACCGTAGCGGTCGCACGGTTCCAGACTGCAGCGCCTTTAACCGCACGGCCACTTCGGCCGGCGGTTTAAATACTTTTCACCCTGTATACCTACATGACTACTCTCTAGTTCACCGTTAAGTGCCTGGCAGAGGGTTCATCGAACCACCTTCGGAATATTACTCTGCCGTTTCACTCTCAAACAGCATGCATCAGAAACGAACACTATAATCTTTCCGTGTGCCCTCTGATTTCTCTTATTTTATTACAATGATTATTTCTCCTGTGTAGGTGAGCGTCAAAGAAATATTTTACCATCCGCAGGAGAAAGCCGCAACGAAAAACACCTTTGTTTTAATGATTGTCATCCTAACTAGTATATCTCTCCCCTATTTCGGAATAATACAAAACAAGCTGCTCTTCTTTGAGTTTTTTCGATGGCTATCAAACCTATCTGGTAAAGATATCATACCACGTAGCAGAATTCCAGAAGTGGACAGACAAGCATAGTGTAGTGAGTCTCTTTAGTAAATCTGTGACATCTTCTAAGTGGTCTGACAATAAAACGAGATCTTTGGTTTGCTTTCTCGACAGCATTTTCTAACATTTTCTATGTGATAGATCCAATTTAAGTTGTTCGTAATTGTAATCTCTAGGTATTTACTTGAACTCACAGCCTTTAGATTTGTGTCACTTATTGTGCAACCGAAATTTAACGGATCTTCTGATAACTTCACTACATGGTAAACGACAATATCATCCGCAAACAATCTAAGTGAGCTATTCAGACAAACTCCTAAATCTTTCACATACTTTAGGAACAACAGAGGACCTATGTAACACGACGGAAGTACGAATGGGTGGGGGGAAATCTTAAACTGTTTGTCGTTTCGGTCTGTTGCTTGACCGAGCGCCCTATCCACTGCACGTACCTGGTAATCCCGTGGCGGTCGTACTGTCCTGCTCCACACTGCTGCTGGCTTGCCTGAAATCATCTATCGATATATGCAAGCGGGTTTAGGGGAGCCACTCAACGTCAAGCACAACACTGTCCTAACGTCTGTTATGAACATCTATATTCTGAGACGATAAGGAATCACAGGTTGCACTGTTTACATTCTAAGTCGTAAATTAGTCGAGTCCATTCGACGTCGTGTTGCGGCATTTCTGCTTGCTCGTGGGGGCCCTCCACAGTATTAGGCAGGTGAACCAGTTTCTTTGGCTCTTCAGCGTACTAAAAGTCAGTAAAACGAAGTGATATCCTGAGACCCATGGGTGAAGCGTAACAGACAGATTCCATACTCCTCTATTTCGAGAATGCGTTTGATATACAGCGCCATTGCAGATTGTTAACGAAGATCTGAGTGTGTGGAATAGGTTGGACGGCAAGAGCAAGCTGCAACTGTTTGTTGATGACGCTTTAGACTACAGAAAAGTGTCTTCGTTGTGTGCCCGTAGGAGAGTAGAGACAGACTCAGAGCAATTTGCTCTTGGGTGTGATGATTGACAACTTGCTCTAAATGTATAAAACTGTAAGTTATTGCAGATGGCTAACAAAAATTTTCCTGTAATATTCGAATACAGTGTTAGTGGTGTGGTGTTTGACACAGCAACGACGAATAAATATCCAGACGTAAAGTTGAAAAGTGATATGACGTGGAACGACAACGTAAGATTGGTAATAAGGAAGACGAATGGTCGAATTCAGTTTATTCAGAGACTTGTAGGAAAGTGTTGCTTGTCTATAGAGAGACTGCATGTAGAACACTAGTAGGCCCATTCTGGAATATTTTTGCAGTGTTTCGGATCCCCATTAGGTCGGATTAAAGGATGACATCGAAGCAATGCATAGGCGTGTGGTTCAGCTTCTTACCAACAGATATGATCAACATGCGAGTATTATGGCGATGATTTATGAACTTAAATGTGAATTCCAGGGGCGAGGACAACGATCTTTTCACGAAACACTATTGAGAAAATTTAGAGAACCGACATTTGTAGCAAATTGCAGAAGGATTTTACTTTTCCGAATGTACAGTTCGCAAAAGGACGGCGAAGACAAGAGAAGAGAAATTATTAGGTCTCCTGGGGAGGCATATATCATCATTAGAAGATTTACTCATTTTTGAGTGTCATGACCTCACTTCATCATTCATTACTTAAGTTACTGAAACTTCAACTAGACGTCTTCAACCAACGCTATTTTCAGCTCTTCTTAATATATGGGAAGAGACAGGCCGCTAATCTCATTCGCACCATCCAACTATCTACTTGCTGTCGTTCCTCGTGGTCTTATGTGTTCGATTTTGTCTTGTAAAATGGTTTCTTCCTCTAGATTATCCACTCGCTTCACAAAATGTGCCCAAGGAACTGGAAGTATTTTTGATTGACATGGGACGATAAACTTCATGTGATGTTAAGTTGTCCTGTGACGGAAGCATTGTTTCTTATTCCTGTATGGAGGCATATAGATAGTCGTTTTTCCCTCGCTCCATTTGAGAGTGGCACAGGAAAAGGGGTGATTTGTTGTGGTACAAGGTACCCTCGGCAGTGGCCTGTATGGCAGCTCGTGGCGTATTTATGTAGATGTAGAAATAACGATGTTTGGTAAGTCGAATAGAGGGCAGTATAAACAGCAGCAGAAAATGGTGTAACGGATGTGGGATTCTGTATTAATAGGAAGGTAGGACAGAGCTAGTTACTAAAGTTGAGTGATATGATTGTTCTCATCCGAAACGACAGCACCAACGCCAACATCAATAGTTAAGGTATTTACGTCTACATCGCAAGCAGGAAATGCCGCTCTTTACTCCGGCTCCTTCGGAGGAGTGAGGAACACTTGACTGTTCGCTTGACACTGATAGCCAAGCAGCACCATGCAAAGCTGGCTTATTCTCCTTTTGTGGAAGTCTGTGGTGTCTTAAATAGAAGACAGGATTGGAAATTGTTTAGTCACAGGTAAATCAGTACTCTGGTTAGCAATTGGGGATTTGCATGCTAAAGGGACCATAAAAAGGAACCGCAATTCTAATTAAACACGTCGAACATTAATGAAGACACTTATTAAGATACTCTTAATGCCAAACAGATTTTCGGATTCAAGACAACATTACCAGTAAGTAAAGAAGAATAAAATGAATGTAAATATGTACGACGTACGAAAGTTATGGATGATGGCAAACTGGAAGGCAAAACTAGAACACTGAATTTAAAAAAATCCTCCAGTTTTCGATTGCTGTTTTCTACATTTATTTACTTTTCTTTTCAGTGTTGGAAATGATTCATCACAGCTTAGTCGAAAAACTCATTTCAGATGATAATCTCATATGGAGCATCTCAGTAGTGTTTCACACAGTTTCATTAGGGAGAAGAACTGCTCACAACTGTACGTTCATCCGAGCAGACTAAGTCTCTGTGCTGCATGTCTATGAAGTTCCGGGTAACGCTTCACTAACAAATTTTTGTAAAAGTTACTTAAGTCTTTGTGCTCTGATATCTGTCTTTCACTTTTCTATCGCACTGAAGATTTATGATTTCCATATGGAGAGGGTGGCTTACTGAATCGGCGTCCACAGAGTACGGAGTAGCAAAATATCCTAAATCTATATCCAAGCGCAAAATGTCAGTGAATCTTGTTTCAAATTCAGTACGCAATTTTCTTAAAAGGTCTGTGAACCTCTAAAATATGCAGTAATGGCAAAGTTTGTTAAAGCTGACAGTTTTGTGAAGTAAGACAAGTTTCGAGGTTCCAGCTGTCCTTCCCAGAGCTACAATTTCACCTTGAAGGTCTTTATTTTGTCACAGAAAAGGATCAGAATATTCTTTCCTTGAAGTGACGCATAAAAATCGTGAAGATGCCCTGTTATATCAATTAAAAAGGCTAAATCACAAATCCATCTGTTATCCGACAGTCCAGGAACACCTTCTCCATTCTTTTCTATGAATAACAATATTTCTTGGCGGAGCTTCATAAATCGCTCCAGAACATCGAGACGACTCAGCCAGCGAACCTCACAGTTGTAAGATAAATGTCCATATTCACAACCAATACCGTCCAGAAGTCTTAAAACAAGCGAAGACTGAATGTTTTTGCTCGAATAGAATTACTCATTACATTCACTTTCAGACATTTCAAACACAAATGTTGTTGATGAACTAGTCAATGTCGGAGGATAACCAGGTGATGACGATTCTTCATTTTTCTCTGGACGCGCCCTACTAGGTCACTAATTTCGCCAGTCATAGCTGGAGCACCGTCTGTCGCTACGGAAGTTAGTAATTCCCGCGGAAGACCAAACTTCTCCAAAACCGCTTCAAATGCATCGACATGTCTTAACCTGTTGTGTCCTGTAATGGGATGAGATCTAACACCTTCTCGTCAACTACGAGCAATTTTTTTACTGTCCTAATTAAAATTGCAAGCTCTGCTGTGTCTAACAAGTCAATAGAGTCATCCAGAGACAAAGAAAATGCAACACTGTCTTTAATGTTCATTGCGAGTTGAGGCTCTAAATCTTCCGCCATTTCTTCAGCTCGGCACATTACAGTGGCTCTATAAAGTGACACGGACTGTAGCTGCGGATGCCGCGCGTAGTAGCCGAGCAGTCTGGGCGTCTTGTCACGGTTCGCGCGGCTTCCCCCGTCGGAGGTTCGAGTCCTCCCTCGGGTATTGATGTGTGTATCATCGCTAGCGTAAGTTAGTTTGAGTTAGATTAAGTAGTATGTAAGCTTAGGAACCGATGACCTTAGCAGTTTAGTCCCGTAAGACCTTACCACAATTTCCCAAATTTTGTAGTTGCGGAACCAGTTGTGGGCCCAGCTCTTCTACATCTACATTTATACTCCGCAAGCCACCCAACGGTGTGTGGCGGAGGGCACTTTACGTGCCACTGTCATTACCTCCCTTTCCTGTTCCAGTCGCGTATGGTTCGCGGGAAGAACGTCTGTCTGAAAGCCTCCGTGCGCGCTCTAATCTCTCTAATTTTACATTCGTGATCTCCTCGGGAGGTGTAAGTAGGGGGAAGCAATATATTCGATACCTCATCCAGAAACGCACCCTCTTGAAACCTGGCGAGCAAGCTACACCGCGATGCAGAGCACCTCTCTTGCAGAGTCTGCCACTTGAGTTTGTTAAACATCTCCGTAACGCTATCACGGTTACCAAATAACCCTGTGACGAAACGCGCCGCTCTTCTTTGGATCTTCTCTATCTCCTCCGTCAACCCGATCTGGTACGGATCCCACACTGATGAGCAATACTCAAGTATAGGTCGAACGAGTGTTTTGTAAGCCACCTCCTTTGTTGATGGACTACATTTTCTAAGGACTCTCCCAATGAATCTCAACCTGGTACCCGCCTTACCAACAATTAATTTTATATGATCATTCCACTTCAAATCGTTCCGCATGCATACTCCCAGATATTTTACAGAAGTAACTGCTACCAGTGTTTGTTCCGCTATCATATAATCATACAATAAAGGATCCTTCTTTCTATGTATTCGCAATACATTACATTTGTCTATGTTAAGGGTCAGTTGCCACCCCCTGCACCAAGTGCCTATCCGCTGCAGATCTTCCTGCATTTCGCTACAATTTTCTAATGCTGCAACTTCTCTGTATACTACAGCATCACCCGCGAAAAGCCGCATGGAACTTCCGACACTATCTACTAGGTCATTTATATATATTGTGAAAAGCAATGATCTCATAACACTCCCCTGTGGCACGCCAGAGGTTACTTTAACGTCTGTAGACGTCTCTCCACTGATAACAACATGCTGTGTTCTGTTTGCTAAAACTCAATCCAGCCACACAGCTGGTCTGATATTCCGTAGGCTCTTACTTTGTTTATCAGGCGACAGTGCGGAACTGTATCGAACGCCTTCCGGAAGTCAAGAAAAATAGCATCTACCTGGGAGCCTGTATCTAATATTTTCTGGGTCTCATGAACAAATAAAGCGAGTTGGGTCTCACACGATTGCTGTTTCCGAAGTCCTTGTTGATTACTACATAGTAGATTCTGGGTTTCCAAAAACGACATGATACTCGAGCAAAAAACGTGTTCTAAAATTCTACAACAGATCGACGTCAGAGATATAGGTCTATAGTTTTGCGCATCTGCTCGACGACCCTTCTTGAAGACTGGGACTACCTGTGCTCTTTTCCAATCATTTGGAACCTTCCATTCCTCTAGAGACTTGCGGTACACGGCTGTTAGAAGGGGGGTAAGTTCTTTCGCGTACTCTGTGTAGAATCGAATTGGTATCCCGTCAGGTCCAGTGGACTTTCCTCTGTTGAGTGATACCAGTTGCTTTTCTATTCCTTGGACACTTATTTCGATGTCAGCCATTTTTTCGTTTGTGCGAGGATTTAGAGAAGGAACTGCAGTGCGGTCTTCCTCTGTGAAACAGCTTTGGAAAAAGGTGTTTAGTATTTCAGCTTTACGCGTGTCATCCTCTGTTTCAATGCCATCATCATCCCGTAGTGTCTGGATATGCTGTTTCGAGCCACTTACTGATTTAACTTCCAGGGGTTTTCTGCCAAGTCGGTACATAGAATTTTACTTTCGAATTCACTGAACGCTTCACACATAGCCCTCCTTACGCTAACTTTGACATCGTTCAGCTTCTGTTTGTCCGAGAGGTTTTGGCTGCGTTTAAACTTGGAGTGAAGCTCTCTTTGCTTTCGCAGTAGTTTCCTAACTATGTTGTTGTACCACGGTGGGTTTTTCCCGTCCCTCACAGTTTTACTCGGCACGTACCTGTCTAAAACGCATTTTACGATTGCCTTGAACTTTTTCCATAAACACTCAACATTTTCAGTGTCGGAACAGAAATTTTCGTTTTGATCTGTTAGGTAGTCTGAAATCTGCCTTCTATTACTGTTGCTAAACAGATAAACCTTCCTCCCTTTTTTTATATTCCTATTAACTTCCATATTCAGCGATGCTGAAACGGCCTTATGATCACTGATTCCCTGTTCTGTACATACAGAGTCGAAAAGTTCGGGTCTGTTTGTTATCAGTAGGTCCAAGATGTTATCTCCACGAGTCGGTTCTCTGTTTAATTGCTCGAGGTAATTTTCGGATGTGCACTCAGTATAATGTCACTCGATGCTCTGTCCCTACCACCCGTTCTAAACATCTGAGTGTCCCAGTCTATATCTGGTAAATTGAAATCTCCATCTAAGACTATAACATGTTGAGAAAATTTATGTGAAATGTATTCCAAATTTTCTCTCAGTTGTTCTGCCACTAATGCTGCTGAGTCGGGAGATCGGTAAAAGGAGCCAATTATTAACCTAGCTCGGTTGTTGAATGTAACCTCGACCCATAATAATTCACAGGAACCATCCACTTCTACTTCACCACAGGATAAACTACTACTAACAGCGAAGAACACTCCACCACCGGTTGCATGCAATCTATCCATTCTAAACACCGTCTGTACCTTCGTAAAAATTTCGGCAGAATTTATCTCTGGCTTCAGCCAGCTTTCTGGTCCTATAACGATTTCAGCTTCGGTGCTTTCTATCAGCGCTTGAAGTTCCGGTACTTTACCAACGCAGCTTCGACAGTTGACAATTACAATACCGATTGCTGCTTGGTCCCCGCATGTCCTGACTTTGCCCCGCACCCTTTGAGGCTGTTGCCCTTTCTGTACTTGCCCGAGGCCAACCTATAAAACCGCCCAGTCCACGCCACACAACCCCTGCCACTCGTGTAGCCGCTTGCTGCGTGTAGTGGACTCCTGACCTATCCAGCGGAACCCGAAACCCGACCACCCTATGGCGCAAGTCGAGGAATCTGCAGCCCACACGGTCGCAGAACCGTCTCAGCCTCTGATTCAGACCCTCCACTCGGCTCTTCCTCCGCTCTTCCGCCGCTATTGCAAGGCATTCTTTAATAAATTCATCTTCAGCAAATGGCTTCAAGTGCACAGCTATCTGATGAGAAATTTTGAGCTAATTTTCACAGAAGAGTCCCTTTCAGGATGATCAGCGCTCTGCAAATAATATAAAACTATTTTATCAAATAATATCACTAACACGAGCTCTGAAAACTGACATGGTAATTGTTGAAACGTAGCAATTTTGTGGTATTCCTTCCATTGCCAACGTATTACAAACAAAACTTATTATTAAGTGGTAACTTACTTCGTCTGAATAGCTGGCTATCGGTTGGTGCATTATTGCCTCTCATTCGTCGTCCGGTACAGATCCCCCCATGTTGAATTATAATCAGGCGGCATGCTGGGGGCCTGCTGTTAGAGCTGCTCGCTGCTCCTGCTATCCACGTCTCAATGCTCCGACGGCTGGGACTGGCGACCGACATTGTCCGCGCTCTTCCCGTTGCTCCCGCCTATCGCTCTGTTTACTCCTTGTGGTTCTGCGCTCCCGTTCTGCTTTCCTGAAAAAAAAAATGGCTCTGAGCACTATGGGACTCAACTGCGGAGGTCATTAGTCCCCTAGAACTTAGAACTAGTTAAACCTAACTAACCTAAAGACATCACAAACGTCCATGCCCGAGGCAGGATTCGAACCTGCGACCGTAGCGGTCTTGCGGTTCCAGACTGCAGCGCCTTTAACCGCATCTGCTTTCCTGAACGGCACTGGAGTAGAGAAATAAATGTCTCAGGATATGTGTTTATATCACAGCAACGTACGCAAGTGAATCAAGAGCTATGTGAAAACCAGGAAAGTAGGGTACAGAAGCGTTTGAGATGTGGTGTTATAGAAGGATGTCGAAAATTAGATGAATAAGGAATCGTCGAGCAGCGTAGCATGTAGAAAACATTGACAAGAAGGAAGGGTGATAAGACACATGAAGAGATCATGGAACAACGTCCATGACACTAGAGGGAGCTGTAGAACAATGGTTCCCAATCTTTCTCAGAGCGTTACTCTGAGAGCTGTCAGATATTAGCTAGTAGCTTTTGTCTCGCTACCGGTCGCAGGCCATCAAGCTGAGACAACAGGCGGCCAGGACGCCGGAATTTTGTAGCCGCGCTTTCTATTAATGTTACCAGGGTGCGTAATAATTTCTGTCACCTCTCGTAATTTACGTCGGCACGTCCACGACTCTTTTGCCAATACACGGATTTCCTGAAACATTATAATGTTCACAGTCTCTGTGGTGTTCCGTTATCGTCGATTTATTGTGCTGTTCTAACCGCATGTAGCGTTCATGTTATGCTATCCCTGTGCTGAATGGCCCCCGTGTGTCACATATGGAGACAGCTCCGCCTTCATATACTCCTGCACTATTAAGATTGTTCAAGTAACTTACGGTATTGGAGCCAGATGACGTTGTTGACAACCGGCGACATTTCGAGAGGTGCCTATTTTGGCACTTTCCAGACAGAACTGCAGCAAGAAAACACTGTGCAGGGGATCTGAAAATCTCGGTTTGCAGAGCGATTCCTGGAAGATAATACACACACACACACACACACACACACACACACACACACACATACACACACACACACTGTGCACACAACCGCCACCACAACAATCAAAGAAGACTGACATCAGAATAATTCGATAGTGAAAATTAATAACCAACGAGTGAGTTAGCATTAACTCTGTTGCTCTATTTTTTGCGAAGGGAGAGAGCAGGATTTGATCCAGAATTTAAGCAAACCCTCCATCTCTGTTTATAAAGTTACTGACTAATTTAGTGTCAAGCTTCCTAAATATCACTATCCGAATAACTGGAAGTGCATGACAGTCTCCTTGCTGTTATATTCCATAGAATGACCGGTACCAAGACAATGTTCTCCAGCATAAGATTTGCTCGGTTGTTGTAATCGCTTATTCTTGGTACACGGGTCCTCCACAGTCCTGATTGTCTGGCCAATACATGAAACTCAACAGCTCCTAGAGATGCGACAGACTCCAGGCTTAGTGAATCAGGATCATCCTCTGCGGAACGTAAAGGTACTCTAATATTGCCCGCCTGGTTAGCCGTTCGGTCTAACGCACTGCTTTCTGGGCGGGGAGGCGTGTCGGTCCCCGGCACGAATCCGCCTGGCTGATTAGTGTCGAGGTTCGGTGAGCCGGACAGTCTGAGGATGGTTTTTAAGGCGATTTTCTATGTGCGTCGGCAATGCGGGCTGGTTCCTCTTATTCCGCCTCAGTTACACTATGTCGGCGATTGCTGCGCAAACACTTTCTCCACGTTCGCGTACACCATAATCACTCTACCACGCAAACATTGGGGTTATACTCGACTGGTGTAAGAAGTTCCCGGGGGGAGGGGAGAGAGGGGGGGAGGGAGGGTCCCTGGGGACCGAACCGCACAATAACCCTGGCGTCGGTTTGGGGCGGCGGTGGCGTGAGTGTATTTCTGTAGCCTTTCGTGGGGCTGTGTACCACTGAGGGCTACGGCGGGGACGAAGACTCTCCGTCGTTCCTAGGTCCCCAGTTCCATACAACACAATACCCTAATGTTAGATGTGGTCGAAAAGCAATTTCACATCACATTTCCGCAGATTAAGACCTATCCTGCTGAAAATGCTCCCTGTGTAAGGGGAAGGACCATAGACTTTGGTGCCACCTCGATATTATCACCACTCCTCCAGTGTACGGTTGGACGATAGTGTAAAGCACGTCTGACCTATCTTTAACCATTCTGACGGACGGTGATGGGCTAACTCAGCTGACAAGCACAGAGGGTCAGACAGGAAGTGGACCCTGTGAACCAAGGTACGAAGCTGGTTGGTGACAACTGATGGTTAAAATTCTTCTGGGTGTTGTTCCGCGTCATGATATAAAATACTTCAAATATAAACTATAAAACCAAAATTTCAGCCGCATTACAACTGCCGTCTTCAGGGTTGGTGACGACTATCAGCCTGTAGATACACGTCAGTGTGAGTAGGCTTCCTATAGGCGGCATGTCCCAGCGTACCATCAACCTATTTCACTATCGATAACTTCTTACGTCGGCCATCTCTAGTTCTTGACACTAGTGTTTAGTGTGTGTGTGTATGTGTGTGTGTGTGTGTGTGAGAGAGAGAGAGAGAGAGAGAGAGAGAGAGAGTGTGTGTGTGTGTGTGTGTGTGTGTGTGTGTGTGTGTGTGTGTGTTATCAAAAAATGGTTCATGTGGCTCTGAGCACTATGGGACTTAACATCTGAGGTCATCAGTCCCCTAGAACTTAGAACTACTTAAACCTAACAAACCAAAGGACGTCACACAAATCCATGCCCGAGGCAGGATTCGAACCTGCGACCGTAACGGTCACGCAGTTCCAGACTGAAGCGCCTAGAACCGCTCGGCCACATCAGCCGGCTGTATGTTATAGTATTATCTTTCCGGAATCACGTTGAAACTCGAGATTCCCTTGCAAACCGCTTGCTTGCTGTGTGCACCTGCCGAAATACCGGCAATTGTCAACGGCGTCACCCGGCTGCATCCCTGTTAGTTATCTGAACACTGAATACGCCGGGAGAAACTCAGGTCTCAGTATTAAGGTTTCTGGAAGCATACTTGGTGGAACCTGTCATCTCGTGGTTTCAGTTGCTGCTTCAGAATATCGGTTTGTAATTTATCTTTGGAGGACGTAGCCAATCCCGTTCACTGACGTCCATCGCAGACGGTAAGTGCACGAGCGGAAGCTTCTCTTCCTTGCCTGCTTGTCTCGTTTTACTGGCTTTCTTGTAATTTTGTTATCGTACCCTTTGACGCGAAAGATGTGGTATAGCTCCCGCAACTCTTGTGTTATTAGTAGCACTTATCCGGTAAGCATGGGCAGACAGTGTAAGCACTACAGAATACTTCCGAGTAGGGTGATGGTGGCTCTCCGCCTGCAGTTGCCGATACGTGTGGGTTGGCTTCCAGTACACTTTGTACCCCAGTCTGCCATCGGTGGTTCTCTATGCATCCACATCCAAAAATGGTAACTCACCGTTGTATTTGTGTCATGTGTGAACTATGCATTCTTATCCGACCTGCTTAAGTGCTGAAGGAAGTTTCCCAATTCCGCTTCCCCGTGTGTCCATATATGATTGTGTCGTCTAAATGTCGTAACCGTCAACAGAGGAATAGCTGTGGAGAAGCTAGGGCCTTCTGCTCAAAACCTTCCACGAACTTGTCCGCAACGACTGGGAAGTGGGGGTGGGGGTCCCATTACCTAAATGCTCGTAACATTTACCCAGCAGGTGTAGTACATCGATGAGAGGCATCAGATATCTGGGGTATCTGCTCCTATAGGATGCGAATTGTCTCCTCTATGGGTATACTGGTGAAGAGAGACTTGATATCAAAAGTAACCATGATGTTAGTTGACTATATCCGCTGTTCCTTTAACAGATGTTCAAAGTGGAAACACTCCTTCACTAAGAATCTGTATGTCCGACTAGACGGTGCAATTTAAGTGCCGTATGTTGCTATGTAGTAGGTAGGTGAACGATTCCGTTCATATAGGCCTCAGAGGGCAACCCTCCTTATAGAGTTTAGATACTCTATAAATTCTAGGAGGTATGGGAACTTCAGTGGTGAGTCTCTCGGCCATAGCAGAATCAGTTCTCTAGTCAAAACTCTCATTCCGGAATTCTCGAGTCCTTTACAAGAGCCTTTGTAATCTTGGCTTCCCTCGCCGTCGGATCACTCCTTAGATCTCTGTAAACGGGGTCGCTCAGTAACTCATCCATTTTCGTTTCATATTCAGAGATGTCCATCACAATTGTAGTGTTTTCTTTACCCGTATGAAGGACAAATGTACTCTTGTTATCCTTGAGCTGTTTGAGATCTGTCTTTCTTCACGTGTAATATGTCTGAGTGTCTTTTCTTCGTGTAGGATTCTAGCGGTTTCCTGCTTTATATTTTCTGCTTCGACTTGTGGTACTTGTTGGAGCAACGCCTCCACAGATCTCCTCCATAGAAATCTTCGTGGGCGTAACTGCAAAGGCTAATCCTTTGTACGGAAATGGCGTCGCTGCCTCGCTGATGGTCTGCGTCGAGATGTTTACCACTGTGCAGGCTGCATTCACGCTACGCATGTTGTTTGTTCCTTGTTAACTCATCAGATTTGTTTTTTCTGTCGGCTACTGACTAAATCTTTCTCCATGCTAGCTTGCTTGTGACCCATTCTCTCGATGTTATCCCAGTCATTCGCTGATAACTTTGATGATGACCATAAATGCTTGCTATGCAGATGCCTGTTGTTGCAATCTATGAAGCTGGGTAGTAGTTGTATCATTTCCCTTAGGAAAGCGTGGACAGCCCGAAGGTAAAGGATTCTTGCTTTAATAGTATGAATCTGCGATAATATCCTGGTGAATTCCGGGATGGCATGGTGATCTCGGCACCTTTTGAAGAACACCATGCCTTTCAGCAGTTTCAAAATATTTTTCACTCTAAGCGGCTATAATTGCTCAAGTGGATTTCAGTGTCTCTAGAAAACTCTGTTGTTGAAGAACTTTTCCATGGGACTGCATGAAACAAATTTCAAATTGACATTAATTGCAGTGCATGTTTGGTCATGAAAAAGATTAACGTTTCAACACAACTGTATGATGCAGGTAAGAATAACATCATATACATGATACAGGGTGATTCAGTTGTTTCTATCGATGTCATGTTATGCGAGCTACTGTGTTATATCTGGCCTTCATGAACCACGCGTGACATTTTCTTATTTTCTCGCTCTCTACGCGCAAACTATTAATCCTGCAGAAAACATTAATAGGATTTTTTGTAGGAAATTTAATGAAGCTACATTTTTTACGCTAAATTTTGTACTGGGATACCTTTACACTAGTGGCTGTAGTTTTCGAGTTATTCAAGAAAAACGGTACAAAAATTATCTTCAAACGCATCTCCACCCGCGTACCATTCCTCACCAGTCAGGATGTCTGCTTGTAGTTCGTGGCACTCTCTCCTACCACTGTACAAAAGTTTCCGACTACACGAACTATTCCCGGCTCAAAATGATTCAAATGGCTCTGAACACTATGGGACTTAACATCTGAGGTCATCAGTCCCCTAGAACTTAGAACTACTTAAACCTAACTAACCTAGCGACATCACACACATCCATGCCCGAGGCAGGATTCGAACCTGCGACCGTAGCGGTCGCGCAGTTCCAGACTGAAGCGCCTAGAATCGCTCGGCCACACCGGCTGGCGAACTATTCCCGGTATTCGCCTTTCTTTTTGGTCTCTATTGATCGGGCTATTACGCCGCCAGCATAGTATTTCGTAAACGTTATTAAATCAAAAGTATTTGTGAGGGTAATGAAAATAAAATAACTTCTGTAGATGTTACGCTAAAACTAATCACGCTGACAATTCGTACTACATTTTATACTTTCAGTCACAGTAGTTTTTTAGGCAGAAGACCTGACGAATACAATGATATAATTTTTTATTTTATGCTGTTAAAAGTCACTGAATAGCTAGGTAAAATTTACACAAACGTCAATTTTAGTTCGTAAATACTCGACTAAGCCGGTGGCGTAATAACGACAGTCAGTAGTCGCGAATTTGTGTACACTGGTAAAAGGGACTGCCATGAGCAACGTACTACAAAAAAATGGCTCTGAGCACTATGCGACTTAACTTCTGACGTCATCAGTCGCCTAGAACTTAGAACTAATTAAACCTAACTAACTTAAGGACATCACACACAGCCATGCCCGAGGCAGGATTCGAACCTGCGACGCAACGTACTACAAATCCTGACCAGTGGGGCTGAGCATGAGTGCATTTGAAGATCACTTTTGAACGTTTTACTTGAATAACTCTAAAACTACGGCCTCTAGCGAAAGCATTTCCATGCACAAAATTTAACTACATTAAATTTCCTACAAAAGATCCTGTTCATTTTTTCGATAAGACTAACAGTTTGTGTGTAGCGAGCAGGACCATATGAAAATCTCGCTCGTTGTTTATGAACACCAGATATAATATTGAGTGTTGCATAAAACCACACTTGTAGGGACAGCTCATGCATCCAAGTTTCTGACAACAATAATATACAGAACAAATCAAAAGAAAATTGAGGATCTGTTAGATGACGATAAATTTGGCTTTAGAAAAGTTAAAGGCACCAGAGAGGAAATTATGACATTGCGGTTGGTGATGGAAGCAAGACTGAAGAAAAATCAAAATAGGTTTATAGGATCTGTCGACCTGGAAAAAGCGTTCGACAATGTAAAACGGTGTAAGATGTTCGAAATCCCGAGAGAAGTAGGGTAAGCAGTAGGTAAAAACTGGTAATGGTTCAAATGGCTCTGAGCGCTATGGGACTTAACATCTGAGGTCATCAGTCCCCTAAAACTTAGAACTACTTAAACCTAACTAACCTAAGGACATCACACACATTCATGTCCGAGGCAGGATTAGAACATGCGGCCGTAGCGGTTGCGCGGTTTCAGACTGAAGCGCCTAGAACCACTCGGCCACGCCGGCCGGCAAAGCTAGTAATATTCAATATATACAAGAATCAAGAGAAGAGGGGACAATAAGAGTGGAAGACGAACGGATTAAAAAGAGTGTGAGGCAGGGATGTAGTCTTTCACCCATTTTGTTCAATCTATACGCTGAAGAAGCAACGACGGAAGTAAAAGAAAGATTAAAGAATGGGATTAAAATTCAAGGTGAAAGGTTATCAATGGCACGATTCACTGATGACTTTGCAAACCTCAGTTAAATTGAAGAATTTCAGGATCTATTGAACGGGATGAACAGTCTAATGAACACAGAATATCGACTGAGGGTAAATCGAAGAAATACGAAATAAACGAGAAGTATCAGTAATGAGAACTGAGAGAAACTTAACGTCATAATTGCTGATCATGAAACAGATGAAGCTAAGGAATTATGCCACCTAAACAGCAAAATAACCCATAACGGACGGAGCAAGGATGACAGAAAGCAGACTAGCTCTGGCAACAGGGACATTCCTGTCCGCGAGAAGTCTAGTACTATCAAATACAGATCTTAATTTCAGGAAGAAATTTCTGAGAATATACGTTTGGGGCGCAGTGTTGTATGGTAGTGAGTAATAAACAGTGGGAAAACCGAAACAGAATACAAGAATTTGAGATGTGATGCTACAAGAGAATGTTGAAAATTAGGTGGATTCATAAGGTAAAGAATGAGGACATTCTCCGTAGAATGGGCGTGGGAAGCAATATATGGAAAACACTGATAAGAAGAAGGAGCAGGATGATAGGACATCTGTTAAGACGTCAAGAGATTACTGATATGGTACTAGAGGCAGCTGTAAGGGGAAAAACAGCAGAGGAAAACAGAGAATGGGATATATCCAGAAAATAATTGAGGTCAAAAGTGCTAGCGCTACTCTGACATGAAAAGTTTGACACAGGAGAGGAATTCGTGGCGCGCCCCATCAAACCAGTCAGAAGCCTACTGATTCAAAAAAATAAAAAAAAGGCAGCTGTTCACCCTTTCTTTATGGCGAGAGTCTCATTCAGAAATCCCATTTAACTGTTCGTTCTTAGTGACTAATGTAAAGAGAAGAAACGTCTACCAGCTTGTTCAGCAATTCGACAGTGGGAAGCTGGTGTTTACCAGGTCTGTCATTCAACGTTCCGCCATGTCTGCTGCTCGCGAAGGATACGGCGCCACGACTGCCATGGGAATATGGAACCGATGAGCTCAAGAGGACCATAATCAACGTCATGCAGTAACATTAACAGCCTCAGGCTACTTGTGTCTGAGAAGACAGAAATACCATAGTGAATAAAAAATTGATTCATGTATTAGTAACCAAACAGCCGCACACTGTGCACCAAAGGAGCGGCTCCCCACCATCGTGGGTTCAAGTCCTCCCTAGGGCATGGGTGTGTGTGTTGTCCATAGCGTTAAGTTAGTTTAAGTTAGATTAAGTAGTGTGTAAGCTTAGGGACCGATGACCTAAGCAGTTTGGTCCCATAAGATCTTACAACAAATTTACAAATTTTGCATCAAAAGTTGTAAATTAAATGAAAAATGAGTACTAAATAAATTTAAACATTCCTGTTTAGTATTATTATCATCCACAGATCAACAGTACAAATATAATATCAAGGCCAGTTTGACTGGGCGTAGAAGCGACCCAGTAATTCAATCAGTTTGGTGGATTGGTTGGTTGTTTGGGGAAGGAGACCAGACAGCGTGGTCATCGGTCTCGTCGGATTGGGGAAGGAAGTCGGCCGTGCCCTTTCAGAGGAACCATCCCGGCATTTGCCTGGAGTGATTTAGGGAAATCACGGAAAACCGAAATCAGGATGGCCGGACCCGGGATTGAACCATCGTCCTCCCGAATGCGAGTCCAGTGTCTAACCACTGCGCCACCTCGATCGGTAGTTTGGTGGAAGGGAGGGCGGGGGTAGAGTGGAGGAGGGAATAAACCACTTCATGTCGCCTCATGATGAGGTCAGCAATACTTTCCGGCACGTGCGGCTCATGCAGTATCGGTGAGAGAAGTCAGTCCCCTCTTGTATTACGTGACTACTTGTTGACTGCCATCAGTCTTCATTTTTCACTTTCCGCAGTTTTGAGGAGACCGCTGAGGGGCTTAACCCTTAACTACTCTAGTGGGGTCCTGGAGAACCCCAGGCGATATGTATATAATACATACATAGTATGTGAACGGATCAACAGATAGCCCCTGTATTCTTGGTAGTCCTCAGTGAAGAGATGCCGTTTAACGCGGCTTGTTGGATGCGGTGTTTCCGGTAATATTTTGTGAGATAATGAGAAAGAGGTCTCAGAATACCCCACCAGAGTGTTAACGTAAGTTGTTTTTCATTATCTCAATTAGTGTTTTAAACGACTGAAGTCAGGGTACTTCGAAAAGAAAATTCAATGATAACGTCAGTTTTTAAGGTTATGTATGTATGCATTATTTTTCAGAATGGCATCATCGCAGTCATTAACAGATGACGAATTGGAAAGAACAGTGAATAATCCTGCGTTTTTGCAATCTCATGAGGGGAGCACAGCAGATGAGGATGAATTTATACTAAGTGATCATCAGTCCACCTCTGAAAGCAGAAAGTAGTTGTGAAGAATAAGATGAAGAGGCGTGTATTAGGCCTTCCGCTGACGAATACTTTCTTGGAAAAAAGCAGTGCTACAAGTGGTCAAAAGAAGCTCCTCCTACAACTCCTAACCGTGCTCAGAATATAGTCAGTCGCCTTCCAGGCACTAGACCTGACTCAAAAACGCTTGATTCAACTGACATATTATCTGCTTCGGAATTGTTCATTACTGAAAATTTATTACAACTAATACCAATACAAACGTCAAGTACGTGACACGTGAAACAAATACAGGGCTCCTCAAATAGCATTCATAAAGCCGCTAGATATAATAGAACTGAGAGCATTTCTAGTTCTGTTTCATCTATCAAGAGTAATGAAATCTAATCACGAAAATGTAGTTGGACTTTTTGCTAATGATGGAACTGGTCGTGATGTGTTTTGAGCCACTATGAGCATTCATAGATTTTTATTCATTTTGTCTTGTTTGCGTTTCGATTGTGCTACTACAAGAGAAGTTGGGAAGGCTGATGACAGACTTGCAGCTATTAGAGATGTCTTGGAACTCTTTATAGACGAATTTCAAAAGTATTATACTCCAAGAGCGAATGTGACAACCGATGATATGTTAGTACCCTTTCATGGTTGGTGCAAATTTCGCATATATATGCCTAAGAAGCCAGCCAAATACGGCCTCAAAGTTATGTTCCTTTGTGATTCACGAACATTATATTTGTGCAATGCATTTGTCTACACAGTAAAGGAAAAGAAATGAAAGTATATATTCAATTCCAACACAAGATGTTTTGAAATTAATAACTCCAGCTGAGGGAAGCAAGAGAAATGTGACAGTAGACAACTGGTTCATCTCACTTGAACTCTGTGATTAACTCGAAGACAAAAAGTTGATTGTCTTAGGCATTCTAAAGCTAAATAAACGGCAGGTCCCAGAAAAATTCAAACCAAACAGAAAGCGCCCAGTATAATCTGTATTATTTGGGCATAACGAAGGAAAGACAATTTGTTCTTATGCTCCTCGGAAAGGTCGAGCTGTTCTGTTGCTTTCATCTATGCACCACGATCAGAAAATTAGTACTCAAAAGAGAAGACCTGAAATGGTCATTGATTACAATGCCACAAAAGGAGGAGTGAACGCACTGGACCAAATGTGCGCCAACTATTCGCTATCGCGACGAGCACGCATATGGCCAGAGTCTCTATTGTATGCCATTTTAAACATAGTAGGAGTCAGTGCTGGTCTTTTACTTCAGTGCACCAAAAAACTAGATGAAACTGATGATTTAAAAAGAAGAGAATTGCTACAGAGGCTTGGAATGGATTTAATAAAACCCCATATACAACGTCGAGATATTCTACCGCTTTCTCGTGAACTGAGAGACGTTGTTGTTAAAATTGGTGGTACTCCTCTTGCCTCAACATCTTCAGAGCCAGAACCCATGAGGAAAGCAAGATGCTACATGCGTGCAAGAAATTCGGACAAGAAAAACCAAAACAATGTGTGAAAAATGTTCAAAACATGTTTGTCCCGATTTCAGATTTTCAGTTTACCAAAATTGTTTGTAATCATACCTCAAATGCGTAAAATGTTTATAATATTCAGTGATAAAGTGCAATTCAAAATAAAATTTCCTTAAATTACAGTTTCGTTTAACTTATTCAGGTACTCCAAGACCCCACTAGAGTGTTAGCGTGTGAGCATTTCACTAGAGTAGTTAAGGGTTAAATTCGCATATTCTGCATAATTACTCTTCAACCCTCCGCAGTTGTGAGGAGACTCCCTTAGGGTATCTTCGTATTTCCTACCTGATTCGTCTCCAGGTAGAGGGCAGTCCGGTGTTCTGTGGCATGTTACAGTGCATACACGGCCATTATTGTTTGTGTGGTTAACTCAAAGAACGATTAAGCCACACCAGGGTTACTCAGTCGGATACCTACAGACTGAAACGCAGGACCATAAGTGCATTAGATATGGGATGGAAAATGACTACGTGACCAAGTTACGAAAAATATCGAAACGAATGCAGAAGAGGCTGACGCGCCACCAGAAGGAAAAGGTAGAATACTTTGCGTGAAGCAATGTGCCAGTCATTTCTTCTCAGCCATCTGTGTGTCTTCTTCTTTTCCAAGGATTCATTGCTTGGCAGTTTTGTTCATTGTCCACCACTCTATACTCCAGGGTGCTGAATTTCCCATCATACTGTAACCTCCCCCTCACTTATCGACCTTAATGACAGTAAAAATTAAACCACGTGTACCTAATGGAAATTTGGGAAAAGCAATCGTCACCAAAGTTAATTTATCGGTAAAGAGGGAGGAAAGGGTTACATCTAAATGAAAGGAAAAATGCAAATGAAATTGGTGGAAATTAATTTAGAAAAGGGGTAAAGTTAATAAAGAAAGTTAACGTGCGGTCGTTACGTTAACAATTAATTGGCGTTAATTAGACATTTGAGATTTGGGGAAAATTACGGTCCCAAGTCCTGTGGACAACTACTATAATAACTGAAAATGAAAGATTAATGCGCATATAATTAGCACTAAAAGTGTGGGAACTGAAGGTTGACACGTGCTGTGTGAAAACTGAATGTTTGTCAGAAGTAATGAATTTCGCCACGTTCTGACTTAATTTAGCAAAAGAATTAATAAAACCGGAAAATTGAAAGTTAATTTAGTGACTGAAATTAATAGTGAACTTTGTTTCTAAAGCACTACGAAATTCAATAAAATAAGGTCAGTCTTGCGCTACCTCAACAATCATTTCAAAAGCTACTTGAATCTACGCAATTTAGAAATAAGAGATTTAACTTTGAACTTGACTTAAATGATTTCCAACAATTAACAATAATAAAATTTAGTATGTACCAAGCTGAGCTGCAGTCACAGGTAAGCTAAAATATGGTAACAAAACTCGCACTCTTAATTTGTGCTTGTGTAATCTAAATATTATTGCCAGCTATGAAAACCTTAACTGAACTTTGAAATTAAAGCAGTGAAATCGAATGATATTACTTTAATGCTGGCGTTTGAATTTCAACGACACTCGGGTTCATTCCGGAAAAGGAAGGGACCCTGCTTGGTAATGCAATTGGGACAATGAGCAACAAAGGTTCATGCTACGTTGCTGTAATTTAAAGAGGCAAATGGAACAATTTTAAAAGCTGAGGTCTGCCATACAGTTCTAAAACTTTACGTGCTTCCAGTCTTCCTTGCTGGTTGATTGAAGGTTTGAAGTCGTCGATCGAGGAGGTGGCGACAGTCACTCATTGTCGGCCGTCGTTGTTGCAGAAGCTGGATGTTGGCGCGCCTTCTTCTCGACACGGTCACCAGGCGAAACGGGCTCTTGATGTGCGCCAGCTAATGCTTCCCGTCCGCGACACCGTGTCAGAAACTATCATAGCAAGTCAAGCGCAATTACATGCTGCCAAACCCCGAAAGCGCGGCAACTCGCGGGAGCGTCACACAACACAACTGCTCCACCGTCCTACTCCAGCCCGACTCTGCTCTGCCCGCGCTCCACGCGGCAGAGCTAACACTACCAAAGATCCTAAGCACTTTGGTTCTCTACACGACCTATCGATGTAGTCGTTCGATAGCATAGTTTTCCCTAGGCCAGACCCAGCGTAAGAATACAAATAATATTTACAAAACAAACCAATTATACATCGACATAAATGCATATATATACAAACAGTAAAACAATTACAATATACAAAGACACGGAAACGTCATATCTTCAGGTAACAAAATAAGGAAAAAAATTTACAGTACAATAGATGGAAATAGGAGGATATGCATTTCCGGCGTTACAATACCAACTACTTAATAATGGTTTCAATTTGCAGTCTCACCCAATGAACGATCACCAACAGCAGTCTTCCTGCAGGATGATAAAATTTCCAATTTTTGACTCAAAACGTCACTTGGCAGGAACTTCTAGGTACCGTGGTAACTTTCTCATAGATTTCATGTATTTCTCCTTATGGAACTTCGAACTGCAGCTTGCGAGTTCCCTCGCGGCTTGCAAGACAGATTTTCTCGTGAATAGTGCTAGGAATTGCTATCTGCATTCCTGAGTTGCCCAGAAGAAGACTTAAACCCAACAACAAACTTGTTTGTATTGGAATGGCTGTGCTCTGATCTAGTGTTCCCAAGGTGGTTCGGGCTCAGTATTGGGCCTTTGCTATTAATCTTTAAGCGAGAGAACCCTTTCAGAATGAAACAAACATTTCAGTTAACCCATACTCATATGACTTTTGTATAAGGCTCAGATGCGGTTGAGGCCCAAGTGGTGCCCTTTTATGGTGGGTGCATCGTGACGAAATCTTACAATAATGTTCGTTCGGTCATGTAGGATTATTGAACCATGGCATGTAGTTCGAGTTAAGGAAAGTGCTGGTTTACAGCTAGAAAAGTACGTGCACGGGCAATGCTGCGATGTGTAAAGCAGCATTAACTGTAAGCACAGGGACCATTGTTATGGTTTACCTTTTAAATGGCAATAGATAGAGCTGTGCCTGCAGTGTCTACCCTACGAGAAGCACTGGACATAGAAGAAGCAACGTCATTTAAGGCTGGCCTCAGTTCTGAGCTTAGCATCACAATGGACGTATCCGAATGTGAATTCTCCAAGAAGAATGATCGTTGCGAAATTGCATACATCATCATCATACAGGAGCAACACCTGGCATGATGCTATGTGGTAACATTGTGCACACAATGTGATCACCTCTGATTCACATAGCTGTTAATGTGGACACCAGGTCTTCTTATAATGTGTTTAAATATGTGGCTCTGCCATATCGTCAGAGTTTCCACAATGTTATCTTTCAGCATCATAGTGCAAGGCAAAACGTGCTGTGCTGATCTACTTCAATATAGGAGGTGTTCGACTGTTGGCCAGCACGTTCTGCTGATCTATTACCCTCTAAAACATCTGGCAATAGGCCACCGAGAAAGTGGCACGCCACCACTCGCCTCTCCCAAGTGCCCGAGTTCGATTCCCGGCTGGGTCGAAGACTTTCTTCGCTCAGGGACTGGGTGTTGTGTTGTCTTAATCATCATGATTTCATCCCCATCGACGCGCAAGTCGCCGAAGTGGCGTCAAATCGAAACACTTGCACCCGGCGAACGGTCTACCCGACGGGAGGCCCAAGTCACACATTTACATTTTTTTACCTTGCGCAGCACCAAATCACCTCCGATTTTGTTAATGTATCTTTCTACTACGCTGTATATGCTGTGCAACTAAAATTTTGTTGCTTTCTAATCTTCATAGTGTTGAAATTTAATGGTCAAAAGTGTACTTGTTATAATGTCGGCCCGTATATTTCGCAATGTTCTCGTCCTCATCTATGTAATTCAATTTCATATTTTTATGTTAAAATTGCGTTTTACACTGTCGTTTTACATAGTGCCTAATATATCGCTTCACTTTTTGTCTTTAAGCAACCCTTATGTTGTTGCTTTCTAATCTTCACAGTGTTGAAATTTAATGGTCAAAAGTGTACTTGTTATAATGTCGGTCCGTATATCTCGCAATGTTCTCGTCCTCATCTATGTAATTCAGTTTCACATTTTTATGTTAAAATTGCGTTTTACACTGTCGTTTTACATAGTGCCTAATATATCGCTTCACTTTTTGTCTTTAAGCAACCCTTATGTTACAGTCATATTGTGAGTATTCCGATATTTGCTAAAGTGATCTTCGTCGAAAAATTAGCTACTCAGAACATTCGAGAATGCCATGTACGTATACAGAACGAGGTGGCACGATGGTTTGAGACACTAGGATGGCACTCAGAAGGTACAGGGTTCAAGTCCCTATCTGGCCTTCCATATTTAGGTTCTTCGTAGTTACGTTAAATACTTTGAGGCGAATACCAACAGATACTTTACAAAATGGAGATGGCTAAGCTCCTACCCCCGGAGGTTCGAGTCCTCCCTCGGGCATGGATGTCTGTGTTGTTATTAGTGTAAGTTAGTTTGAATTAGTTAAATTAATGTGTAAGTCTCGGGACCGATTACCTAAGCAGTTTGGTCCCTTAGGAATTCACACAACTTCGAACGGCTAATTAGCCGAGCGGTCTAGGGCGCTGCACTCATGGACTGTGAGGCTGGTCCCGGCGGAGGTTCGAGTCCTCCCTCGGGCATGGGCATGGGCATGGGCATGGGCATGGGCATGGGCATGGGCATGGGCATGGGTGTGTGTGTGTGTGTGTGTGTTTTTGTCCTTAGGATAATTTAGGTTAAGTAGTGTGTAAGCTTAGGGATTGATGACCTTAGTAGTTAAGTCCCATAAGATTTCACACACATTTGAACATTTTGAACGGCTAAACTAAAGAACCTGCGACAGTCACCCCTTAAAGTCTCACTTAAGTAATTTTTCAGCGGACATTTCTTAACAGTCGGAAGCAAGATATCGTTGGAGACGTTATCTCATTTCCTTTCAGTTTTCGGTTATTAAAGGTAACGTGATATTGTGTGTTATCTTTGCTCGTAACATGTGGTTAAAAACCAGTTTTGGCCATGTGTCATTTTCTGCATCTTTATACAGCGTAAAAACTGTTTGTTGATACAGTCCTAGTTCTTTGATAACAGCATTTCCCTTACTAATGTTCCAATAACAAAGCAGCCCTCACATGCATAAAGGGCCAGCGATATGTTCTGTCAGTTCACCTCCGCTGTTTTATATACTACAGGTATTCCCCTGCTTTTTGGTTAGTGCTAGTAGTCATGGGAGGAAAGGATGTGCACGAGAACGATTTTACCCCTACCTAGTGATAGAATCTAGAAAAACATTCTGTAGGAGACAGCTGAGGCTGCAGTTTGCCCAAGTGTTCCAGTTTGTGGTGTATTTATGGGGCAACCAGGCTGTAGAGTACGTGTGAGGCAACACACCATTGTTGTGCCTGCAACAGACTTTATTCTTTTATCATCAGAGTTGATATGAGAAAAGTCAAGAGGAATTCCGAAAAGTTTCCTGGACTTTTACTTGCAATGTGCTCGGACAGGATGCTCTATTTCAAACCGGTGAATAATAAGTAAAATTTCAAATAGAAAATACTGACTAACGCTGCGAATAACTGTGCACCTACAATGTTGTTTCATCTTCGTTATATTTGTTTTTTTTTTTTCGGCTGTGATTCACTTTCGATTTCGTCGTATTTCAAAGATTTTAATATGGAAGTGCACTAACGAGAAACGTCTGAGAATCGTTTTCATCAGTGAGATTGCCGTGAGTTCCGGCGCGTGAATATAACTTTGCTCGTACATTCCTTTTTCCGCTGGGGACTGCAGGAACTTTGTCAGAAAGTTTATCGTTTTACCTGAAAACTTAGAGTTTAAACAAGGACGTCAGTACCTTTCTTTGTGTGCAAAGTGTTCCTACACTAATTGCCCTCCAACCTTTGCTGTCAGCCAGAACACTCTAGAAGAGACGAGTAAACAAAAGAATTACTCTGATCATAAATCGTTCACTGTTTAAACATAGTCTACTGCATAAATTGTAGCCGGCCTCTGTGGCCGAGCGGTTCTAGGCGCTACAGTCCGGAACCTCAGATGTTAAGTCCCATAGTGTTTAGAGCCATTTGAACCATTTGAGCCATAAATTGTAATAACAGTGGGAGACTTCCAGAGACACAGTGTCGATTTCGTAGAAAGAAAATTTAAACATCGCAACTGAACTGTCAGTGATGAAGTAAGTTTACCAGAAGTATTGTAATTCTTGTAACGGGGTAGGTCTATGGACAGCAAGGACACAGCTCTATGCCTTTCGCGTGTATACGATTATAATGTGTTAGAAGAACGATACCGGTAGTCTCCCAATCTCGTGCTGAGAAAGCACCCTATAACCTATCAGAGGAGCGCTTGCTCGTGCCTTCTGTTCCATACAGTTGTCAAATCGCTCTGCTACGGCAGGTAGTAGCTGTGAGACGATTACAGCCGGTAACCCAACGGTCATTATCTGTTTTCGTCGTGTGTTTTGTTTTTTGTCCGGTGAGTTTACTTTGCGCTACAGAATGTATGAAGCTTGCAGCTGGAGTGTGCAGAAAAGTGTGGCTCCTTAGCTCAGCGAGATGTTCACGTTTTGCGAGGTCAGACAAGTGAGTTTGTGCGCTCGGTGCTAACGAAGTTAGTAGAAAGAAAAGCAGACACTTTGAAGATTCATGAAAACACATTCGTGGAAGTTTGTAATGAAAATACTGCACAGAATAGGAAGGACTGGTTCATGTAAGGTACGAACACAAGGTAAAAAGAGGAAGACAATGCAACGAGTAACGAGCTTTGATTGATTCCAATGAAATACTATTCGCCGTCGCACAGAAGAGTGCGCTGAAAGGTAATGCTGTTGGATTTTTTATGCTTTTCTCAATATCGGTTGAGGTATTGCATGCCGTGCTTATTACTCGGTTGACTTCCCCACTTCACTGACGCAAGTTCCAACTATCTGCCGCTACAGGACTACGAATTGTAGCATTTTACATGGTGGTGTCTAATGTAACTATGTCAATGCGTGAGAGATCCTCAGAGGAGTGAAAGCACGAATTCGAAGAGTTCTTCAACACAAGGAGCACCTCTCCTTAGCATGGCAGTGTCAAACTACACACGAGCGCTGCACCTTCTGCAACAATCAGACGCCATCGCTTCACTGACAACGGTCATTCTCCATACAGTCCCGACTTGGCCCCATTCGATTTTCATTTTTTCCATAACATTAAGAACACGTTCTAAGACTTCACTTTGATAAAGATGAAGCGGTGCAAGTAGTGGTGATGTTATGTGTCAACGAAATCAAACATTCTGTGGTGACGGTAGCAACAAATTGGTCTCTTGTTGGGAGAAAAATGATGGTCACCATGGTGACTATGCTGTGAAATAAATATATAAACATGAAGCACAAAGATGGAGACTGTTAATAATGGGCGGTAGTCTTCGAAAGGCAGAATTATTCACTGGCAGCAAAACATCTTAATAACAACAATAACAGTAACACACGAAAGTGATCGAAGCAGATGAAATGAATTAAAATTTGTAGTGCGGCCGGGACTCGAACCCGGGTCCTCTTGCTTGCTAGGCAGAAATGCTAACCATTACAGCACCGCGGTTATCGTAGGTAGTCAAAAGAGACTTAAATGTCTCAGGGAAACTTTTAATTATAAGTTCTATAAGATCACCAAATGGTACAAGGACGTCCCATTACGTTCAGTGCTGGGGTGCTTGCCAATATCGGAGAGTCTTGGCAGCAGTGACAATATGTAAAGGAAAAATGAATTGAAGTTTGTGTTGGGGAGGGCACTCAGGTAATTCGTGCAGCAATGTTGACCATCGTACTGCGCTGGTGTAGTTGGTAGCGTTTCTACCTAGCAAGCAAAAAGACTGGGGTTCAAGTCCCGGGCGCAGCACGAACTTTAACGCATTTCGTCAGCTTCGATCATTATCGTAGATAATAAAGAGACTTAAATGTCTCAGGGAAATATTTAATTATAATACACGAAAGATTAAAATGAAGAGGAAGTCATGTTGTTGCGTAACGTCGAGTTTTGACAGACATTATTCAGGTAGCTTTTGAAGGCATTCTGTGACTCGACGAACTTGCCAGAGAAGGCTGTGACACAAATAACGCCAGAGAAGTGGAGTAACGCTAGACGCCACACAGAAGTTGATGTTAAAGAAGCCTGAGAAACTAAAGTGAGTGCGGAAGGTAATATATATGCATATTACAAAAGTGAATCTGTGCAAGTATTTTCCACATCTTCTCCTAACACTGAATCGATTTGAACCAAATTTGGTGGCGTATTGAGGAGGGGGCGATAAAGTGAAGAGATGGCCGGACACAGATGGGAGGAGGTAGTAGACAGGAGGAGGAGATGGATAGAGAGAGGCGGAGGAGTATTTGGACAGGGAGAGGGGAAAGGACGGGATGGACAGAGAAAGGAAAGATGAGGTGGATAGGGTGGACGGAGGGTGAGGATCAGACGGACAGTGAGATGTGGGGAGGAGAAAATGGACATAGAGGAGAGAGTAGGACAGAGAGAGGGGGGAGTAGCAGCTGGATAGAGAAAGGGAGTGGAGGAGGTGGACAGAGAAATGGGAGAGGAGGAATGGATAAAGAAGGGTGGCAGCTCCTTGGCAATACAACTGTACCCAAGAGCAATTCCAATCACTCTTCCACAGATGGCACAGATAACAACAATGTCGACGAAGGATGTGACGCTGAACCGAGAGGAGTTTATCCATTTTTTTCCACGTTTCGAATGAGTGGCGTCTACCGCATTTCCATTAAATGTCATCTCGTTTTTAAGGAACACTCCTCTGCACAGTTATGATGTACTGCGTGTACACTACAGTCACTGATAAGCACTTACGCAGTCTATATTATTTTAATATTGTTAGTTTTGTATTCACATGAAGCGTTCAAATCCATTCGAGTACCATTTTCGTACAGAATACCCCAACTGACCGTGAATCACAGGGATTATTGTAAAAGACAGTGCAACTCCCGTTGCTTTTTTTGAGATGTACGAGATAATTTAAACACCATCGTTTCATACATTAGACTGCTATCGTTAAGCGAGGGGGATGTTAAGATCCTGAACTTAACAGCGCACGTTTACGGGGAGTGTGAGAAAATAGTATGGCTCTGGCTCTGAGCACTATGGGACTTAACAGCTGTGGTCATCAGTCCCCTAGAACTTAGAACTACTTAAACCTAACTAACCCAATGACATCACACACATCCATGCCCGAGGCAGGATCCGAACCTGCGACCGTAGCAGTCGCGCGGTTCCGGACTGAAGCACCTAGAACCGCTCGGTCACCTCGGACGGCTACTTATAGTTCTATGTAAAGTAAAGTAATTTTGATATTGCAATTTTTCCTTCTGATTTAGCACTGACGACTGCTATTTATTGGCGAAATCAAGATCTGCAAGAATAATAAGAGCTAATGGGATTGCGACTGACTGCTGTGTGCCTCTCCTGCCTTATAGTCTACGGTCGCTGTGCACAGCTGTTCCTAGCGGAGTCAAAGTTGGTTAAGAAATTACTGGGGCGCTGGCCAGTTGCAGCAGTCGGTCGCTGCTTCGTGTACACGTAAGTCTAACGAGCGGCTTCTGTGCACAACTGAACGTCGATTTTGGATGGGAGTTGGTTCAGTTTTGAGGCAGTATTCCCCTTAACTATTAACTTCTACCTTTGGAAGCAATGCGAGGTCCTCTCTCGTGATATTTCCGCCACTGTTTTACATAGATTCAGATGGAGCCGAACTGGTTCTTTAATCGGCCACGATTCACTTCGCCCGTCGTATGTCCATATCACTTTCATTATTCTTTTCGGTGCGAGTCGGATCTCAGCGTTTATTGTTCAGTCACTACTGGGAAATGAAGAACTTTGCTTTCGAGTATTCTGTAAGCCTGAATCTTTCTGTGTGAGCAATAGCACGTCCATATTGCATTCCGCAGTCAACCCAATTCATCCTGAATAATGATCATATCTACGATATTACAGATTGCCTGTGTGGAAGCTAGTGTTAGAATTTTGTATGTGTTTCATGTTAAATGAAATTCAGGGCTACACTCCGCTTTCGTGACTAAATGCTTTTCATGCAGCTAGTCAGTTTGTTAAACGTAAGGTGCAAACCAGCACACTTTCCCTCCACATATGACCTCTAACCTCACACACCCCGTAAAAGAGAGTTACAAGGAAATATTGAATAAAATGTAAACCCTAATCGGTCGATCTAAATTTCAGTATTTAGATGCCCTTTGAGAGCTTCTTTTCTTCCTTTGGATAGCAATTAGGACTATAACAATTTTTGTGGTGCTTCACACGATTTGACACTCAGATGCAATTAGGCAATGTTGAACACTATACAGGGTTTCCCTTTCAAACCTCCCGCATTTTAGCTGCGAGGAAAAAAGACGCTATAGTAGATATGCTAATTGAAGATGCACCATACGGTAGAGTATCTTAAAGAACTGATACAGTATTAACGCGTCAGACGCGCCACCTGTTGTCGCCAGAGTCCAGAATGATAGCATGAAGCGAAAATGGTGACGTCGCACCAGCGTGCACAAGCAGTAGTTTGGTTTTGAAAAAACAAAATCGCCGATGAATGTGCAAAGTAATTATCGTAGGATGAATGGATGTAACTCACCTGGTGTGAAAACAATTAAGCAGTAGTATCGTAGCTTTCTGGTAACTCGAAGTGTCCTGAAACGTTCTCGTGGCGGACTTCCTAGAGTTGCGAAAGACACAGAGGACGATATCAGACAAGTGTTTCTTGGACGCCTACAGAAGTCAGTTCCGCAGACGTCTAGGCATTTTAATGTACCCCGAGCAACACTGCATCGTGCAGTACACCAACTTCTTCGTTTGTATGCTTACAAAGCGCAAATTCTGCAACATCTGATTCGGAACGACAAATCATGTCGACAACAATTCGCTATAGATGCGCTGCAGCACACTGACATGAATACCAGCTCCCTGGAAATATTTTATTTACTGTTAAGACCATCTTTCATGTACCAGGAATGGAGAATCGGCATAATGGTGGGATTTGGGGCTCACAACAGCCGCACGCTGTCACTGAACATGTTCGTGATAGCCCTAATCTGAACGTCTGGTGCACGCTAATGCGCGACAGGACTGTTTGACTTTCCTTCTTTGCAGGAAACACAGTGAATGGATCAGTGTGTCTCGACATGGTGGAGCAGTGTGTGTACCCTCCAGTACAAGACCTTGAATCGAAATTCGTCTTCCAGCAAGATGGAGCTCTGCTGAGTCGTTCAATGGCTGTTCGCAAGTTCCTGGATACAAAATTTGCCAGTTACTGGACCGTACGTGGAGGGCCCCATCCCCTGACCACGACGCTCACCCAACATTATCCCGCTGGATTTGCTTTCGTGGGGATTCGTGGAGGACTTCATGTAAAGGCCAAAGTGGACGATATTCCAGCTTTAAGACGTTGCACCAGTTATGTAATTGCGACAGTGACAGGGACATGTTACAAAGAACATGCCAAGAAACTGAATAAAGATTCTATATTCTTTGATCTACAAATGGTTCACATGTAGGGGCATACTGATAATTATTAAATAAACTCTTGGCGAACTCCAGCATATAGCACAATTTCATTATCGTACCTACTGAAGTTTTATCTTTGGGCCTTTGAAATGTGGAAGGTTTTAAAGGGATACGCTGCATTTATTAAGTCTGAAGTTCGTGGCTACGAGAAGTCCACATTATAGAGCGCAAGTTGGACCCACCAAACAATTAACTGCCGATTTTTACTTAACTAGTCAGTAAACAATGGGCGGCTTTTATTCTGACTGCTGCCAAAGAACGCAGTGTTTTGGAGCTTTTAGTGTAGATTGGTGGACGATGTTTACTTTCATTAGGTGTATTTTTTAAATTTTGGTTCTTCCTCTTTTCTGCTATTTTGTGTGTGAGTGTTTTAATTTTTGTGGGCACTCCGTACATCCTAGGACAGTAATGATTAATCCTTGATATAAGGCCCATCGGACTAAAATCTACAGGGCCGTGGAAATCTACAATATATGAACTGTTGCTAAACAGGTGGGAGCACAAACTTCACAAATGAGGTCTTTAGACTAATTTGTTCGTATTACATCGTCCGGTCAACAAATGAAGAGCGATAGATAATGTGCAAACGAAGCGTGTTACTGCGCTCATTTACGGGGCTGCGAGAGCGGTACGTCAATTCAGGGCGACCATACGCGTCCCGACAAACCTCGCTGTCGGCTCCACTGTTTGGACTCCAGCGCGCAAGGGTGCATTACAGTAATGAGTCGCACGGGCGCTCGCTTGGAGAACACCATTTGGAGTAAGTTCCACTTCGTGCTGACTTGCTTGCTGTATTTGTATCCTGTTCTTGATTGTTTCCACCTAAGGCTGGCTCGGTTCACTTTGGAATGGATGTTGATATATATTCACTGTCAGTTTTCAGCTTCACTTATGAACTGGATACACAGGCGATTATGAACTGGATACACAGGCGATAGTCGCGCTATCTCTGCGTCGGCATCTCCTCACCGACGTTGGTCGTAGAGACAATCAACCCGCATCGTGTGATCGTGAACTGAGCCATGGCCGAAAAAACGACAGAATGATGAAAACTTCATATTACTGAAGAAATTAATTTTATAATATAGTTTTTTACATCCCTACTGCGAGAGAGAAAGACTGATTTGATGAAGACTTCATTCAGAATAACGTAATAATTAACTTCTTTGGTTTATTACGCACGACCTGCTGCCTGCACAGCGTAATAACAATTTAGTAGCTAGCTCAGAACTTTCCTCCTCTGCTTAAACAGGTAACATTAGGGACAGTTTAATAAAGATTAACTCAATTAATTCAACCTACGATGAACATACATATTTTGTAATAATTCCTCGAACATGACACGGTTGAACAAACAACTTTAATATATTTTAGACGTTGTCATTTCTTTGCAATTCTTGGTCATAATGAAGATTACTTTTGTAAAGTGACTTTCCTAAATTGGCCTATACACCTTTTAAAAGAATCAGCATTACCGTCATCTATTAGGTCGTCATCCACTCTCCAATCTTTCTCATTCAGTAGATAAAACTTCACAATTGCAGCTAAACAAATGCAGACACATTACGTGGACTCACTGCACACGGTGTTCACCTGTAGTTAGTTTGCCTTTCAATAAATGAGACGCGCCTTTGTAGTAGCTTTCAATAGCAGCAGTAGCATCAGCAGTTTCGGGAGAGCAGTTTCCCGAGAGTAATTCATTGTCACAGGTAAGGCAAAAGAGAAGAAGAAAAAGTTACATTTCAGATTTCAATGACCTCTCATTCAAACAACCATAAATCAGTAACGTTTTGTCAAATTTCATGGCAGAGAAGTAAATAAGTATGAGGTAGCAAACTTATGTTGAATGTTGTTTGCTTTACTAGGCGAATCGGCAAACTTTCATGGAAATATCTCAGTCAGATTAACTTCGACTTCGATTCATCGTTTTCAATAGACACAGCTTCGAAAACAATCTTTTTAGACAATCCAACAATAGCAACTGGCAACGCAGAATGAATATATAGAAACTGTCAGTATAACTAATAATACTTTTTTAAACGAACTTTCTACAATCATCCATCATTAGTTCTAGATGACTTGTATGCCAGCGTAAAAACTTAGTTATCTTCGAAGCAAAATAACACATGACTGACGAAGCAAAGAGGACGTAAATAAAATTATCAGACGCAAAGACGGTATTCCTCCCCAAAAAATGTCCAGTGGTATCAAACATCGGCGTTAATTAGAGGAATAACTTTCTGAGAATGTAATTGCGGAGCACAGTATTGCACGGAAATGGAGCGTCGACTGTAGGAAAACCGACAAAGAAGAGAATCTAAGAGCTTGAGATATGGTGCTGTAGACGGATATGAAAATTAAATGGACTTATAAGATAATAAATAAAAGGGTGCTCTGCAGAATCGACGAAGAGAGGAACAAGAGGAAAACATTGACAGTGAGAAGGGGCAGTACAGATGTGCATGCGTTACACATCAAGGAATAACTAGAATGTTAACTGAGCAAACTAAATACGGTAGAAACTCTACAAGATGACAGCGATTAAAAAATACCCAACAGATATTGGAGGACGGTGGTTACATGTACTATTCTGAGATGAAGAGGGTGACACAGGAGAGGAATTCATAATGGGCCGCATCAAACCAGTAAGAACACTGGTGGAAAAAGAAACCGAAAATATTTAATTCCAAACTGTTACCACAATATGTGAAGACGTGGGATGCTTGAAACTCCGGAATTAATGATGGAAGAAAGGAAAATTACCATTTAACATCTCGCGAATGGGATTGCGGGAGATGCAGGATGGGGACAGAGAAGGACATAGGCTTTGCACACTTATTTTAGTCAAGAGTAATTACGTGTGACTTTGCTTCCTTCCCTTTGTCGACGACGTAGTCCTCAGTTTTAATGTTAGCTTTATCGCCAGTACATTTCCGCTACTCTTCACTACTTTCCTCTTTCTACTGTTTACTCTCAATCCATAGTGTGTGCTATTAGACTGTTCATTCCATTCAACATGTCCTGCCACTCTTTCTTTCACTGAGGCTAACAATAACCTGATAATGCCCCTGTCTACCATCTTAGCGTCGGCCTATAGCGATTTAGGAAAACTTCTGAAACTCCACATCTGGATGGCCAGTTCATCGGTAATGATTCCAGCCCAAATCTGGTATAACAGCCCCTGGCCACCACATCAGCTGACGATTTTCACTGTGGCCACAATGTACTTGGGTAGTTGTAAATACCTTTCGCCAGGCGATCACCAGATCCATACACTCCCTCATGGATACTACTGGTCACTGCTGGGGGGCGTTGTTGTACGCCTCTAATCGACATCGCACATTCGTTCTTGCGACGAATAGGTTGTACACAGCAAAACGACTATGAAATTACATTTACTTTTGGATATATTTCGACTTGGGCAAACACACTTTATCCTTCTTTTTACCCTTGACATGTTTCACTTACTTTACATAAGTAGTGGATTTAAAAATATTGTTTCCGTCAAATTACTCTTTGCTATCTGTACATGCAAAAATTTTAGTTTTTGAGAAAAGTGTTCACAAATCTAAATACAGACAAAGTCTTCAATAATTCTTTGTTACCACATGGTATAATATTTATAGTTTTCTTTATTTTTGGGTAAAGAGTCTTTTATTTTTTTATCATCTACAACCGTAGGGAACTTAAAGCTTACTTGTATTTGCATCAAAAAATTACGACTGGGATTGTTATAGTTAACATTATTTTACTCTTTAGGAAGATTGTCGGTCTGTGTCTTTGTGTCTGTATGTGTAACATATTTCCACTTTTTTTTCTGGTTTCCACATTACCTACGTCGTGAAAACTTTCACCCTGTCTCTGTTTACAAGATTCGGAAACAAGGTGGCGGATAGTTGAATGGGGCGCGTGGAAATTTTGAATCTTGTTCTGGTATTAGGCTTTGAGAGGTGTATCTGATACTGTGTGCGTGCGTGCGCGCGCGCGTGTGTGTGTGTGTGTGTGTGTGTGTGTGTGTGTGTGTGTGTGTGTTTTCGTGGATTTGGGTCGTTTGACAGTTCTTTGATGGCAGAAAACAGAGTTCCGTTGCAGAGAGTTGTGTATTCTTTTATTATGTCTTCTCCTACAACTATGGCTTTCTTTATTTGATAGTTTACTTCAAATATTAGATTTTTTCGGAAGCTGTTGCTACATTTGAGAAATTTTAGGTAGGTGTAGAGGTCTATTGGTCTGTGATCCATATTCATAAGGTGTTCTGAGAATGATGTGGAATGGCAGCTGTTACTTTTTAGTGCTCATCTGTCTTCTGTCTCCGTAAAATTGAAATTTCTTCTTGTCGTCCAATATTTTCCTTTCATTTAAAGGAAAGAAAATGAAAAAGCCACTGATAACGCAGTAACCTTAGGGAGACATGTTTGGGTAAAAAGAAAGAAAAAAAAACTTTTGTCTGCTCGAGTTGAAACCTACCCAAAAACAAATTTATATGTAAGCAAATATGGGCAGAAGAGTGAACTTCAACCTGAAGACCATTACGGCTCTGAGACCTGAATCGCATTGCTTCTCTGTGGCTTGTTCTTTTGCTGACTTCAGCTGCATGGTTAGACTCATGCTATAGTTGGTACAGTTGACAGAACACTTAGTCCGTACAGCACGCTTAAGGGTTCAATTCGTAAAATCTTAGGGGTACCAGTACAATGAATTTGCTGCTCCCGTTACAGTTCTACTCTACAATAACGTCCATATCGTGTTATTATTATTATTATTATTGTTATTACGATTGTCACGATTGGTGGCAGCAGCAGCAACAGTAGTACAAGTGTTTTCGGTTTTAACTTCGCTACTTCATAGTCAGTATTATTTATTCATATCGTCGCTACAGACACTAAATGATTTTAATACTATTTGTCAAATTAAGATTGTTTTTTTTAAGTTACTACGATGCAAACAATATATGTGTGAAACCCTAGTCTGTTGTAAGACAGGGTCTGATAGACCCAATCAGATCAGGCTAAGTAAATAAGGTAAATAAAGTTGGACTTCGGCATCTGCAGCTCCAGAGAAATCCGTACCTGAAAACCGGCTTGTGGCATACTAAATCGCATCCACCTTAACCGTTAATGATTTTATTCCACTGGCGATTACCATAACATGATCACGTATAGTTGGTAGGCATACGTCACGATATTATAAAATAAGATGATGATGTTTGGTTTGTGGGGCGCTCGACTGCGCGGTTATTAGCGCCCGTCGAAATTCGCTTTTCTCAGTCCTATTTCACCACTTCAATGAATGATGATGAAATGATGAGGACAACACAAACACCCAGACATTTCGAGGCAGGTGAAAATCCCTGACTCCGCCAGGAATCGAATCCGGGACCCCGTGCTTGGGAAGCGAGAACACGACCGCGAAACCACAAGCTGCGGACTGTAAAATAAGAATTTCATTCTTCTGCTCAGTATAAACTTCTCACGTGGTGCATATACCTGTTGTAGTTGCTTCAGGTTTGGCATTTCATGCGATATTTCTCTCATATACTTGTCACGCCCCGATACAGTACGACGACACACTTTCATGGCACTGTAGCGAATGCAATGTAAGTATTGTCGTTGACTTGCTATGCTGTATGATATTACGAGGTGAAGATGATTATATGGTTGTTAATGACAGTACAATAACGACGGTGAATTATTAGCTGCGATGGGCAAGAAAATATTTAATAATGAATTACACAGCAGTTGTAATGGGCGAAATATAATAAATCCTTGCACTCATGTATAACAATATGTATAGACTGTGTTAAGTGAAGTGTGTGGGATTTTCTAGTCATATCGTGTCGATCTTGTTGACCAGAAGAGTCTGCATTCAGTCAATTAGTAATACAATCTTAATGCCGAGTATGTTTGTAACACCCTTTTGCTGCAAAAAGCACTTCAGCCCATCGGTCCTGTCCTTATTTTGTCAGCTTCACATGTGGCCTTTAAAGATGATATATTCCTGTTCGTAAGAGACTGTGCAGATGAAGGAATGTGCTTGATTGCAAAACATGTTTGAGCAGTTCTAAAAGTGAAAAGAAAGAGAGAGAGAAATCAAGTGAATATTTCTGAACACGTACTCTCGCTGAGCTTTGTAACAATCGAGATTATATTGAAAGAGATAGTACCTTTTTAAATAACACAGGAACTGATAATTAAAGACGGAAGCAGAAATTTTCCTCAAAACTGAAAAAATGTTATTCATCACCTAAAAAGTACGTCACTTTTAGGAATAATTGATATTTCTATTCAAATATAAAATTATTGTAGACTAGCTGTTAATCGCTGCGTCGCTCGCATATCAGCAGCTTTGTTATGATGAGTGAGCAAGCTAATAGTTTTACGATCTATCTGTGTATATAGTGGTGTAGAGAAGTGTGTATAAAAAATATGTGCAGTATCGGTATATAGGCACATAATGAATGTGTTTCTATGATTTTGCTGTATGTCAAATCTGAAAACATGCATTATATTTTCTAATTATATTTAAGAAATGTCTCAATTCATTACATACGCACAGAAGTAGAGATTTTAGAGGTTTCTCTTGTTCACCTAGTACTGAATGTGAGATTTTGCTACCAGAGCAACACGTACCAACCGTTTCTCCCTTCCATTTTAATGCACCATAGTGCCTTCATTTTTCATCCATTCCATTACGATGGTTAATTTATGACTAACAGTCAGTTAGTAGGTCATAATAAACAACAGTCCTAACTCAAATCCTCCAACGTTCCTGATGTAAAGGTACAATTCTCTGTTTGCCGTATAGCCTCTAAATGACACCGTCGTTGTAAGTCTTCAAGTGTCATCGAAACTGTAAGAGAATCGTGACGCTCAGCTCTTAAATGCGTCGGGCTTGTGACTGTCTCTGAAGTTCTTAAGGCCTCTTAGCATTCTGCATCCAAATTCTGGTGGACCTGAGATTGCTCGTATGTTTGTTGGAATCGAGTAACTTTCGTATTTGAGCTGTCGTGGAACTATGCTCTAAATCAGACTTACGTTTTTCAAGGCATATAGTAACAGTTTTAAATATGGTTTTCGGGCTAACCTTCCGATTATATATTGCATCTCCACCAAAACTCTCTATCTATTGCAGATGGTGTAGGAACTCAATATCATAAACCACACTCACAATAACATTGAATTTGCAGTCATGGAATAATTTATAAACACTAAGAATGGCCGACCATCGCACCAGCATCGTCTGCATGCCACTGCGTATACCATATTTAACAATGTTCATAATATTCAAAAAGATAAAATTTTCGAAAGTAGCCCATCGTCTTCCTCAGGGTTAAAGCTATCTTTATTGTTGTTGTTGTGGTCTTCAGTCCTGAGACTGGTTTGATGCAGCTCTCCATGCTACTCTATCTTGTGCAAGCTGCTTCATCTCCCAGTACGTACTGCAGCCTACATCCTTATGAATCTGCTTAGTGTATTCATCTCTTGGTCTCCCTCTACGATTTTTACCCTCCACGCTTCCCTCCAATACTAAATTGGTGATCCCTTGATGCCTCAGAACATGTCCTACCAACCGATCCCTTCTTCTACTCAAGTTGTGCCACAAACTCCTCTTCTCTCCAATTCTATTCAATACCTCCTCATTAGTTATGTGATCTACCCATCTAATCTTCAGCATTCTTCTGTAGCACCACATTTCGAAAGCTTCTATTCTCTTCTTGTCCAAAGTATTTATCGTCCATGTTTGACTTCCATACATGGCTACACTCCATACAAATACTTTCAAAAACGACTTTCTGACACTTCAATCTATACTCGATGTTAACAAATTTCTCTTCTTCAGAAACGCTTGTCTTGCCATTGCCAGTCTACATTTTATATCTCCTCTACTTCGACCATCGTCAGTTATTTTGCTCCCCAAATAGCAAAACTCCTTTACTACTTTAAGTGTCCCATTTCCTAACCTAATTCCCTTAGCATCACCCTAGTTAACTCGACTACATTCCATTATCCTTGTTTTGCTTTTGTTGTTGTTCATCTTATATCCTCCTTTCAAGACACTGTCCATTCCCTTCAACTGCTCTTCCAAGTCCTTTTCTCTCTGACAGAATTACAATGTCATTGGCGAACCTCAAAGTTTTTATTTCTTTTCCATGGATTTTAATACCTACTCCGAATTTTTCTTTTGTTTCCTTTATTGCTAGCTCAATATACAGATTGAATAACATCGGAGAGAGGCTACAGCCCTGTCTCACTCCCTTCCCAACCACTGCTTCCCTTTCATGCCCCTCGACTCTTATAACTGCCATCTGGTTTGTGTACAAATTGTAAATAGCCTTTTGCTCTCTGTATTTTACCCCTGCCACCTTCAGAATTTGAAAGAGAGTATTCCAGTCAACATTGTCAAAAGCTTTGTCTAAGTCTACAAATGCAAGAAACGTAGGTTTGCCTTTTCTTAATCTAGCTTCTAAGAAAAGCCGTATGGTCAGTATTGCCTCACGTGTTCCAACATTTCTACGGAATCCAAACTGATCTTCCACGAGGTCGGCTTCTATCAGTTTTTCCATTCGTCTGTAAAGAATTCGCGTCAGTATTTTGCAGCCGTGACTTATTAAACTGATAGTTCGGTAATTTTCACATCTGTCAACACCTGCTTTCTTTGGGATTGGAATTATTATATTCTATCTACACAACAAATACTATCGGAATCAGTTCAGCGGTACAGTTGTAAAAACGTAACAGAGTGCTGCAGTTACTTTCGCAATTAATAATACTGATATTAGAAGTATGGAATAAACACGTTGGGAATTGAATAAGCGTGATAATAAAATGATGAGGACAACGCGCAAATCCAGACGTGAGCAGAATAAAAACGACACTAGCGGGAATTCAGCTCATGAACCCATGATCGAGAGTCTATAGCGCTCGCTAACCGCATGACCAGAGGCTCTAACACACATTATAATGGAACAAAGAAGTTATAAAAACGCATTACGCCCAGCGGCTAACATTTAAAGTGTTGTGAGTGATATTAGTTTTGAAGTAGGGATTAAACAAGTAGAGAATTGTGTAAGCATTGTCTTCATGTAGAACACATCAAACAATGAAAGCATTTTCACGGTTACAATGAACTTCAAACTTCAAAAGTCAAAGAGTAAACAGCTTTTTCAAAGAGTGATTATTGTTCCATATTTCACGTTATATTCTGCAAATTAGTAAATATGTTGTACTGCATACTTCCTAAGTAGCCAGCATTCAAGCTGTCATTACATCAAATTTTGCCAAAATCGGTTCAGTGGTTTAGTCGTGAAAGCATAACAGACAAAGTTACATTCGCATGTACAATATTAGTATGGATTACATACTTGAAAGAAAATGGTTACATGTTTGAGAATAGTTGACTACATTGGAGAGCAATTTAAAGAAAGAAAAATCGTCGATCTGTCTTTTTAGAAGTTTGTAATCTCTGGTATCGGGTTGTTACACTTGTTTGTTACAGGTAATAGCAATTATTAATTGCCGGCCGAAGTGGCCGTGCGGTTAAAGGCGCTGCAGTCTGGAACCGCAAGACCGCTACGGTCGCAGGTTCGAATCCTGCCTCGGGCATGGCTGTTTGTGATGTCCTTAGGTTAGTTAGGTTTAACTAGTTCTAAGTTCTAGGGGACTAATGACCTCAGCAGTTGAGTCCCATAGTGCTCAGAGCCATTTGAACCATTTGAACCAATTATTAATTCGCAACCATTTGTGTTCAAAAAAAGAGTCGTATAGTTACGATTTGCAGGAGGAAAATACACTTTGCAGAAAATTACAAACCGTGTGACAACTTTTCACATCACAATACTTTTGAGCTTGTGAATGCAGGATTACGACAGATTAAAAAGGAGAGAGTGGTAAGATCGAACACTAAGACACTGATTCACCAGTTGTCGCAACTGAAGAGCTCATCTAGTGAATGCAACTCACGGACCTTTTCTCATACCGACTGCAGACCCGGAAACGGTGTTTTTCGATTTAGCTTGAGAGGAAAGATTTTACGAGTAACGGGAAAGTTTTTGTGGGGCAAAAAGCGTTCCTGGTCTCATAGCAGACGAGCGTGTGCGTTAAGCGCGCCACTGTTCACTGGGCGAATTCCACGGCTGCACCGATGCGAATGACTGTGACTATAGTTTTGTTCTCGTGAACTTTCGTGTCGAGTGATAACAGGCACACTGTACGCCGACTATGACGGTGCTGGACTAGTTTCAGTGTCAGCTCATGTAGAATTTGAAATCTGGATAGTGTGTTCCTCGTGGGCTGAATTGTTGAATGAGTGTTGATGATTCTCAATACTTTGATTTATTTTAATTTCTACTGAAGGAACCTTTGAATATGTTCTTTTAGACTATTACTTTACAGTTAAAAGACCACAGATTTCGAGGAATATATTTACGAGGAGGATTAGTAATTTTCAAGGAAATCTAAAAACTCCTGAAGGTGGAACTTGGTCAGTTTTTTGTGACTGAGTATGCTACAGATTGACATTATTCCGCAATATTCACTAAAGGATTTCATTGCACGTAACAGGATCTTTTGCTAAGGTGTTGTTTTAACAGAGAATAATAAGAAACAAATAAGTGGAGCTTTGCCTTTGGCCTTTCTTCGAATTTATGGATTGCAGGAGACAGGAGCGAGATGATTGAGAATCCGAATGAGGGAGAGAAAAAATTTGAAATTTGTGGTAAGGTCTTAAGGGACCAAACCGCTGAGGCCATCGGTCCCTAAGCTTACACACTACTTAATCTAACTTAAATTAACTTACGCAAAGGACAACACACACACCCAAGCCCGAGGGAGGACTCGAACCTCCGACGGGCAGAGCTGCGCGGACCCTGACAAGACGCCTGAGACCGCGCGGCTACCCCGCGCTGGCAGGAGAGATACCAACCAGTGGCAGAAGTGGAACGTTTAGGTCTTTCTCTTTCCACCAGAGCGTCTGGTATTCCGGGGTCGCTCACTAAGCTTCCTATAGCTAAAATTGTCAAGTGAATAACCCAGGCAGTGGTAGCGAAAGCAATTCTATGACACAGCTTGTGTAAAAAGTGACTCGTTAACCATCCAAAGAGAGTTTGAGGGAAACTATATGGTGAAACATACGTCACTAGAACAAAGTTTGAGTTTTGTGTCAATTTATCGTTGGTCATTCGATAGCTGATCTGACATGTAAATTGTTATCTACAGGCTGAAAAAGGTTTGGAAAATTTGGAAATTTGTGGTAAGGCCATATGGGACCAAACTGCTGAGGTCATCTGTCCCTAAGCTTACACACAACTTAAATTAACTTACGCTAAGGACAACACACACACCCACGCCCAAGGGAGGACTTGAACCTCCGATGGGGGCAGCCGCCTCAGATCGCGCGGCTACCTCGCGCGGCGAAAAAGGTTTCTTTTGTCATAGTGTCCTGTTATTGCACTACTTGATGACATAATGCGCCCTCGGTCTGTGTGATCGTTGAAGACTAACGCGCATTACTATCGGCTTGTAACACGATCTTTACGAATCTTGTGTGTCTGTGTCCGTCTTGGTGTGCACAAATCGTTCACGATAGAGGAGATGGCCGACCCCTCGAGCAACACGGCTTCAGATGGAAATATATCAGTCTGTGGCTTCTATTGTCAATTGGTTTCTATTCAACTTAGTACAGACTCGAACGATTAACAAACTCGACAGTAAGCGATAAAGGGTTAGTTTTCAAAATGGGTCAAATGGCTCTGAGCACTATGGGACTTAACATCTGAGGTCATCAGTCCCGTAGAACTTAGAACTACGTAAACCTAACTTAACCTAAGGACATCACACACATCCATGCCCGAGGCAGGATTCGAACCTGCGGCCGTAGCGGTCGCACGGTTCCAGACTGAAGCGCCTAGAACTGCTCGGCCACACCGGCCGGCCGGTTAGTTTCCAAAGGACCTGTGACTGTAGAACCTTACCTCTACTGTTGAAATAGCTTTGCAGCAGTGTTACATATATGGCATTGCCTGCCCTATACATACTTCCACTAACGACGATATCGGTGTATAGACAGACAGAAAACATTAAGTTTTACGATGAAACCCAAATTTGCTCCCGTGGGCAGAGTCAACACTTGTTTTGCAAACTGTTACACTTTCCAAGTGGTCAGTGTTGTAGTACTACGTAGCTATGAAGTAAGAAAATAAAACATCTCGCGGGAAGTTCGAGATTGGCGGTTTAGAATTTGTGAGGCGAAAATTCGTAACAGCAGTTACTGTGCCAGAATTTTGGCTGCTTCTCAATTCACTCAATTAGCGGAAGAGCGCGGCAGCATCACGCCCAATTTAAGGGAGCGTTTACTTCACTTGACTTGGAAGCCATTTATCACACAAGAGAGCCATTCATTCACAGTTAGGCCAGAAAACGCGCCACTAATATTAGGCCTCTCTTCATCTCTTAAAAAAGGCTGAGGCACGCACTGGTTTATCACTTCGGAAAATACATGATATCAGGTTACAAAGTTCGAGCCACAAATTATAGTTCTTTGTGTGACGACTCCTGATATTTTTCCTATTTAGTGAATAACCCTGATAAAATTAACATTTTCTTGGCAAAAGCCAGCCGCTGTGGCCAAGCTGTTCTAGGCGCTTCAGTCCGGAACCACGCGGCTGCTACGGTCGCAGGTTCGAATCCTGCCTCGGGAATGGATGTGTGTGATGTACTTAGCTTAGTTAGGTTTAAGTAGTTCAGACTCTAGGGGACTGATGACCTCAGATGTTAAGTCCCATAGTGCTTAGAGCCATCTGAACCATTTTTCTTGACAAAAATTTAATTTTTTCAATGTATGACACATTTTTGTGTGAAACTGCAAAGTGAAATGCTGAGCTAAAACCTCACAAAACCACAATTTCACACCATAGCAGAATTAACGATAACGGAACCATGATTATCAAATAGAAGAAATTCTAAATGTGTGTGTGTGTGTGTGTGTGTGTGTGTGTGTGTGGAATCTTACGGGAGTTGACCGCTAAGGTCATCAGTCCCTAAGCTTAACACTACTTAACCTAAATTATCCAAAGGACAAACACACACACCCGTGCCCGAGGGAGGACTCAGTTAACCCCGCGCGGCAGAGCATCTCTGCTCGAGCTAAAGAGCGTTCTTAGTCGACTTTATAAGAAGTACCAAAAATTAGTTATACGTGGTGACTTTAATATTAATTTTGTATATGATTGTGCAACAAAAGGGATGTTGATACAGACTCTGTTTTTTTACTACTAGGGTGCAGAGGAACAGTAGCACAGCCATAGACAATATTTTTATTCACTCTTCATTACTAGATGGCCATTCTGTTGGAAAAGGGTGAATGGCCTTCCAGAACATGATGCACAAATTTTAATAGTAAAAGGCTTTTTTACTCAAACAAATGTCACATATAATTAAAAACCATGTAGGAAAGGTAATCCAGTGGCAACAGAGAGTTTTTTAAACCTTATTAAAGAACAAGAGTGACAGGATATTTATAGTGCCGATAACATAGATGACAAATATAATGCTTTCCTTAACATATTTCTTATGCTAGTTGAGAGTTGCTTTCCATTAAAATGTTATAAACGGGGTACTAGCAGTAAAAAGAAGCCTGGGTGGCTGACTATTGGGATAGGGACATATTGTAGAACAAAGCGGGAATTATATCAAAATGTTGGAAGTAGTCACAATCAAGCTACAGTAGCCCATTACAAACAGTATTGTAAGGTGCTTAAAAATGTTATTAAGAAGAAAAAAGAGTGTGTGTTACGCAAATAGAATAGTTAATTCACACGATAAAATTAAAATTATAAGGTCAGTTGTGAAGAAAGTGTGTCGTCAGCAGCACAAGATCAATGATTCAAAGTAAGTTGGTAGTAAAAATATTTCTGTTACTAATAAGTGATATATATGTACAGTATTTAACAACCACTTTCTGGGCATTGCTGGTGAATTAAATAAAAACTTATTTTCCACACTGAATCATATAACTCTCTTGGAAAATGCCTTTCCGAGAGTGATGTTTGAAATGCTCTCTTTGACACCGATTAGGGCGAGACTGAGTTAATAATTAAATCACTGAAGACTAGGGACTCTCATTGATATGATGGAGTTCCTAGCAGAATATTAAAGTACTTGCTGCACATGTTAGGCCTGTACTTAACCATATTTGTAATTGTTTCAGAACGATTAAAGTACTCATTAGTAAAGCCGCTTTATAAAAACGGAGAAAGGGGTAACGTAGACAATTTTAGACCTATTTTTATGCCATCAGTGTTTGCTTAAGTTATCGAAAAGGCTATGTGTGTAAGGATAATTGATCATTTTATTTCACATAATTTGTTTTCAAATGTACAGTTTGGCTTTAGAAGTGGTTTAACAACTGAATCTTTTCATTGTGAGGTACCGGATGGATTAAACAAAAGGTTTCGAACGCTAGGCACATTTTTTTTTATTTAACTAAGGCGTTTGATTGCGTTGATCAAAAAATATTGCTCCAGAAGTTGGACCATTACGGAATATGGGAAGTATCTCACAATTGGATCATTTCTTATTTCAACAGACAGCAAAAGGTCATTATTCACAGTGTTGAGAATGGCTGTGATATGGGGTCTGAGTGGGGTACATCCAAATGAGGGGTGCCCCAGGTATCAATGTTGGGGCCATTCCCGTTCCCAATTTATATAAACCATATGGCCTCTAGTATTACAGGTAATTCGAAAATATTTCTGTTTGCTGATGACACTAACTTGATAGCAAAGAATGTTGTGTGCATCATTGGCTTTGTTTCAAGTAGTGCAGGACATGACATAAGTTAATGGCTTGTAGAAAATAAACTAACTCTAAATCACAGTAAGACTCAGTTTTTATAGTTTGTAACACACAATTCAACAAACCGAACGTTTTAATTTCACAGTATGGGCATATGATTAGTGAAACTGAACAGTTCAAATTTCTAGGTGTTCAGATAGATAGTTAACTGTTATGGAAAGCCCACATTCAGGATCTTGTTCAGAAACTTAATGCTGCCATTTTTGCTATTCGAACGGTATTTGAAGTGAGTGATCGTTCAGCGCGGAATTTATTGTATAAGCGATACGAAGAAGCTGCAATAAATGCTTCGTTTAACTCGTTGTTTATAATTTATAATTTGGAAGCACATAACCTCTATTGCTTCCCTCATGTTTTCCTGGCTCATTGTCGCGCTATTAAGCCGCCAAAGTATCTTGCCTTATCGCAGGCAGTAAAACCTGAACTTCGATGGCAGCCGGTCCTCCCGCGCCGTCCGTCCCCCCTCCCCCCCCCTCCCCCTCCCCCTCCCCCTCTCCCGTGGTCTTTGCGCCACCATAGCCACTGCGTCCGGCCGTTTTATCTCCGGCAGTAAACAGCCCACAGCGGCGTTGACCCGATGACAACACAGCACGGAAACTTGGGGCATCTGAGAGCTCCGCCGTCCCTTTCAGCGGACGTTTCACTACGTCTTCCGGTTTCTTAAATGGCACTAAGAGTCGAAAACAGGGACACGAGGTGTCATTAAGTGTTGGTTTTGGCGCACGAAAGACTGATTTTTAGAGCCCGTACAAAAATCTTTTACGAGACGAGCTTAGGTAAGTGTGGAAAATGCAGAATACTCGAGAGAGAGAGAGAGAGAGAGACAGCCAAACAGGTACACTCCGAAACCTCAACCCGAAAAATTTGCACCAGAGGGCAGATACTACTCAAAATTGTAAAAGGTTCACCACACCCGTCTTGTCAGCTGAGATAAAGGACGTAGTCCAGTCATCGACGGAAAATTGCCATAAAAAATTCATATACTCACAAATTTTTGTACAGCTGTAGGAGACAGTGTAAAGACTAGCATACTAAAAATTATGAAGTGTCAGATGTCAGGGTGAGGGTGGAGGAGGAAGGCGTATAAAAGTTAAATTTTAGTTTTTCTTGAATATCTCCAAAATCGCGGCTTATAGCGAAAATTTTTTCAGTACAAAATTGAACTACTTTACATTTCATACAAAAAAGATTTTCATTTTTTCTCTGTGTCGAATGGTTTTCATGTTGCCGGATATGGAAAATCGCAGAATGAAAAATACTGTTTTAATGCTACAAAATTAACGTATAATGTTAAATAACGTGGCTTGAGAATAAATATTAATTTTTTGTACCATGTCTCCATGTAGTAGACCCGCATTAAGGTATAAATTGAGCTCTGAGTGTGTAACAGGGTGGAGGCTAGAACCGCAAGAGAATATAGGTCATCAGACTGTGGTAATGCCTTTCCCTCCCTCATAGGTCTGCAAAATCGAGAACGAGCGGGCAACGCCCTATTGCTTCTACCACACTACATCAAAACAGCAACTACAGGGTGTTTCATGAAGTTATACAGACCCTTCCGCTGCTCGTCTTAGGAATCACTGGTGACACAGTGTGTAGGCATGCATGGGGGCGTTTATTTCTGACAAAACTGCATTCACAATACGTGGAATAAGGATGTGAGTTACTAATAACACTAATTCAACAACTGCATATGGGGAGAATCTACGACATGTCTCTACGTAATTCTCTACGATGCAAGAGGGAAACTCATTCTTTGTCATCCTGTACGGTAGCTGTAGTGCTACTACGAGAAAGGCAACTTCTCCGATCACGCCTTTCATTTTATGGACAAACTATCCTCCCAGCATTTTCTGTCCAGTTCTCTCAAGAGAGCAGACAAAATAACCTCACTGAGCTTATGTTCATACAGTGGAGTTACTTTCAGTTTAAAGAGTGAGTATTTGTTAGCAGTTATTAACTGAGCTAGTGAGTAAAAATACTAAACAGCTGGAGCTGTCTACTGTCTATCACACTAAAGAGCCTGGCCCATGTGTAATATCCTGCCAATATGTATTTGACAATGTCAGCTCCACTGCCGCCCATAGCAGTGGTTGGAATACTTTTCGCAGCTGGAGGATCTCAACGCCTCTTAACATCTGAAGAGGCCCATAGGCTTAACTCGGGTCCTCAGGAGCAGTTCACCTGTATATTATGTAACTTCAGGTATATCAACACAAGTCAAACAATGTGTTACAGCAGATTTCTGTGCTTGATTTAAACATTGTCGGTCCTATTTCATGACACATCTTGTCGCATCCTTTACAAGATGTACTGTGGATGTATGTGAAGTGGCTCCAGTCAATGAAGCCCACTCTAGAAGTGCCAGAAATTCCTGACTGGAAGAGATTTGTGCAGTCTACCAGAAATGCAATTAATGGTGAGAGAAGTGTAGTAACTTTCTGGTTATTTATTAATTCACTACTAAGTGACTACAACACGGTTACATGAATTTACAATATGCTATCAACGACAGATGACAGCAAGATGCCACATTTACCAATCCAACCCCTTTCTCAACGACACTACATATGTCGCTGCCATCATCACGTAATTAAGTATTTCTCAGCCCTTGTTTATAAGAACATATTTCACATAAAAGCCCACTTAACACCTGCAAAATAGTTCTCACTTAAGAAACTTGAAATATCTCTACTGTACAAACACGAGTTCAGTGAAGTACCTTGGTCTACTTTCATAGGAGAACTGGACTGGAAATGATGAGGACATACAGACTGTTTGCTGACTAGGAAGCGAGCAATGCTCTTGGTGGAGGAAGTCGCCTTCCCCGGAAGAACACCATGAGGGATGACTAAGGATCAATTTCCTCCGTGGCAGCGTAGATTTACGTAGAAGCTGTTCATTTTCTTTTCTTGATTTTATGTTATTAGCAACTAATATCTGTATTCAATGTGGTGTTAACATAATCTGTGGAAAATAAACACCCCCGAACACGTGTGAACACTCTGTCACCAGTGATTCATAAGGTGAGCTGCGGAAGAGTCCGTATAACTTTGTGGAACACACTGTAGTTGCTTTTGTGATGTCCCGTCGAGGGACTGGAGAGCTGGCGGCTAACTTTTCAGTTTGCAGACCTATGATGGAGAGAAGTGCATGACCACAGCCTGGTGACCTACCTTCCCCCACGTCCCTAACCTCCGTTAATATGGTTCCACTGCATTTAGATGTGATACAGACATTTAATTTTTGTTCTCAGCCAACATTATTTAACAATATGCATTAATTTTATGACATGAAAACAGTAATTTAAAGAATCTTCGTCTTTTCCATCCCATGGAAAGCGAAAACTATTCATCCTAGAGAAAAAATGTATGAGTCATTCTTTGTAGGAAATTTAGTGTAGTTTAATTTTGTACTGAGAAACATCTTTGCTAGAGGCCGCGGTTGACGATATTCACGAAAAACCTAAATAAGTGATGTTTACACGTACCCCACCCTTACGCTCTCACCCAATCGGTCAGGATTTTTGTATGTATGCCCCCTACCTTTGCAACTGCACGAATTTTCTCCCTCACCATTTGGTCTTCGTTGACTAGGCTAACAGGTCCCCATTTAGATTAGATTAATTAATCATTCCATAGACCCACGAACGATGGGATCCTCCTGGGTGTGGAACATCTACATTTGGTTCTTCTCATTACTCAAAATACAAATTACACTCAGTGAAAATATTACGTACAGGAACTTCTACTCGACAAGCATCACATCCGGGGGGGGGGGGGGGGGGGAGGGGGTATTCATCCAGTCGGAATATGAAACTATGTGTTAATACTATTTAGAGGCAGGTGAAGGTGAAATCGCCCGATCGGAAAGACCAATAGAAGCTACCCTCCACAACTCTCACCTCCCCACACCCCTCCGGCCCAATGATCAGTTTCACTAACGAAATCTTTCTGTCCTCGTTGGTAGCCACTCAGTCTCCTTACAACTGCATGTTTCTCTGCCTCATCAAGGAAATAGCAGCGCAGGGGCCTGGGACATTGTTCACTTAGCGTGCTGTTGGCGTAGGGTCTCGGATAAGGCCTGACTAATTCCGCCATGTGCGCCGCTTCCAACATTTTTAAATACGAGGGTCTTGCGAACCTCTACACCGTGTAAACTTGAACATACAAGTAAGATCGGCTCCCCAAGTACCATAACTAATATGTTTTATAACATTTTGTGCTTTTAGGAGCATGGTTTCAGATCCCTAAGGTTGTGTTGTTATGGTCTTCAGTCCGAAGACTGGTTTGATGTAGCTCTCCATCCTACTCTATCCTGTGCAAGCCTCTTCATCTCCGAGTAACTATTGCAACCTACATCCTTCTGAATCTGCTTACTGTATTCATCTCTTGGTCTCCCTCTACGATTTTTACTCCCCATGCTTCCCTCCAGTACTAAAATGGGTATCCTTTGATATCTCAGAATGTTTTCCACCTCTCGATCCCTTCTTCTAGTCAGGTTGTACCGCAAATTTCTTTTCTCTTGTTGTCCATGTTTCACTTCCATACATGGCTACACTCCATACAAATACTTTCAGAAAGGGCTTCCTGATACTTAAATCTACATTCGATATTAATAAATTTCTCTCCTTCAGAAACGTTTTTCTTGCCATTGCCAGTCTATATTTTATATACTCCTAAGGTATGTCACACTAAAAATCAAGTATGAGGCCCAGAAACTTAGTAGTTTCTTTAAAACTACAACACTAAAGGGACGAAGCCATTACAGTGTTACTAAACCACCGTAAATGTTACTACTCACCGAGCGAGGTGGCGTAGTGTTCAGTACACTGGACTTGCATTCGGGAGGAAGACGGTTCAAACCAGCGTCCGCCCATCCAGATTTAGGTTTTCCGTGATTTCCCTAATTCGCTGCAGGCAAATTCCGGGATGGGTCCTTTGAAAGGGCACTGACGATTTCCTCCGCCATCCTTGACACAATCCCACCTTGTGCTCTGTCTCTTATTAACTCGATGTCGACGGGGGGTTAAACCCAATCTTCCTTCCTTCCTTCTTAATACTCCATATTTTATTCAAAGGAAGTCAAGGAAAATACGATTGTAAGGTCTCCAATGGTATGTCACATACAAAAAAAGCAAAAAAGTCCTCTTTTACATCCTTTACTGACAATGTCAGATTGACGGGAACTGCGAATTGGTACCAACTGCAATCGCAAATTTTGCTAGGGTTTAGTAATCTACGGTTAAATTAACAAGAGTGTGTCTAGTCCTCAAACCAGGCAAGTTACAAACAGAATCTGGAATTTAAAGGAAGATACATCACAGATTTCTCAGTTTAAAAATTATTTTTTTCTTGTCGGTGCATTCATCCAGAGTTCTAAATGTCAGCAGCAACTGAAGGGTTCTTCTTACAAATCTGAAGCAGGAAAAAATCATGAGAAGTACTGGCACACCTCACATATACTACTTTGAGGGAAACTATTCTCTTAATCATTGCAGTAGTAGTAGTACTAGTAGTAGTAGTTTTATTTATCCATAGATCTCTTTTACAAGTATGTTTGATATGTCTTGGTATTAGAATTTAAGAACAACAAAAATAAAGTAATTCACATAGACCTACTGGTCTAGAATGACAAGGATGGCACAGGTAGTCGGCCGTGGCCTTATAGTGGGAACTATCCCTGCATTTGCCTGAAATAATTTAGGGAAACCACAGAAAACCTAAATCAGCATAGTTGGATGAATGTTGGAGCCTCCACCTTCCCGAATACAAGGCCATTCTGTTCGAAACAGTGGTACCTCATTCCGTTTACCCCTGCAGAATAGTTTTGTTTTAACAATGATCAAAGGCAAATGCTACGCTGTTCATTCACTTCTCACTCCTAGTCACTGAATGCACTATACACACTTTACACACATTGGTTCATGACACTACTCATACCATCGATTGATGTTAGGACCATTTTACGCACCGCAACTTCCCACTTGCTAGTGTGAGAACTGAGTCAGCACCCTTCTAAGATGGCGTCGCCAGCTGGAGATACGGCGGGGAGGGGAAAGGTAGTGTAAAGATGGGGAGATGAACTCGGAAGCATTTTTCATGGAGCTTCTGAGCGACAGTAGGACTGTTGATAGTTGCAACCGTGAGGCGGTAACTTCAGCTGACACAAATACTTACGAGCGCAACATGTGGGCTCTTTCTAATTCATCGTTGGCAAAAGTGCATAAAAATGAGAAATGGTATTATATATGTCATGAAATATTATTCTATTTCTTCTCCTTCTTCTGTACTGGCCGAGCGGTTCTAGGCGCTGCAGTCTGGAACCGAGCGACCACTACGGTCGCAGGTTCGAATCCTGCTTCGGGCATGGATGTGTGTGACGTCCTTAGGTTAGTTAGGTTTAAGTAGTTCTAAGTTCTACGGGACTGATGACCTCAGAAGTTAAGTCCCATAGTGCTCAGAGCCACTTTTTCTTCAGCACTTCAAGGTTTATTCGCGTGTGCCTCTTCTGTCTTCACTTTTCACTGCCACGTCGATCTGGTTCCTCCTATGCCCCCTCTTCCTCTTGGCTGGTAAAGTATGGTCTGAAGTGGATTCTCGCTACATTCATTTTTTGTAGGTGAAGCTTCCATCATGTTTTACTTTCTTCAGCGTTTTTTGTAGTAATCTACGTGATTTCTAATATCCTTATTTCTTATGTGGTCTTTCCTGGTAACACCTGTAACTTTACTGAGATTTATCAATTCTGTTACTTTTAGTTTACTTGTTTTAGGTCTTTTGTAGGGATCCATGACTCACTTCAATGTAGCAGTAAACGTGTAGCTATGGTTTTATAACATTTTTATTATGTTTTGGAATGTTTTTTTTATCACTCTGGATATTGATTCATATCTGATAATCTTTTATGTATATCTTTGTGCATATCACAATATCACAGCTTATACCGCAGCCTGAAAGTTAAACCTGGACACCAACTAAAGTGGGGTGTTAACTGTTATTGTTTTTGAACTGGTGGGGTATTTCCTATGATGAGCATGATTTTAGTCTCCTGTATTGATGTGCAGAATATTCTCTTGCCCCTAATTAATGTAGTTTATACGCTGGTGCTTGTAAGTCATGTTCACTTTCTTCCAAAATCGTTACATCATCTACATATATAAGGATATATATAACATATTTACTATTTACTGCACTATGAAACTGTGTTGTTGTGCTTTCTGTATCCATTGTAAGTTCCATGGCAGCAACTGAAAGGCATTACATTCGGAAACACCAACGAACTTTCTTACATTAACTAACTAAACTCAGAAATACAGAGACGGAATTGATTTCAGGCAGCTTTCCTTCTATAACAGTACTCTGCAATACGCCTGACGTAACACGAATCTTCATTCATTACTCCTCCTCATACGAATCTCCATTCATTACTGCTTGTCTCTCTCTCTCTCTCTCTCTCTCTCTCTCTCTCCCCAGTCTTCTGACGTCCGATATATCCCGTCACGAATTCCTCTCCTGTTCCAGTCTCTTCATCACAACGACTGCCATTCAAAGTCCTCAATTATTTGTTGCATGTATTCCAACTCTGTGTCTTCCTATATTTTTATTCTCAACAGCTCCCTCAAGTACAATGGAAGTTATTGCTTGATGTGTTAACACATGTCCTATTATCATATTCCTTCTTGTTCTCAATGTCTTCCACATTTTTGTCTATTCTGCAGAGAGCCTACTCTTTTCTTACCAGTTCACCTAATTTTCAACATGTTCATGTACCACCACGGTTTAAACGATTCGGCTCTTGTCTCTTCCAATTTTCCCAGTCTACGATTCACTCCTATTCGATGCTGTGCTACGAACGTACATTGTCAGTAATTTCTTACCGAAATTAAGGCCGATGTTTAATACTAGTAGAATTCCTTCTGCCAGGAACGCACACTTTGATTATGCTAGTCTACTCTGTATATCTGTTATGCTTTCAGTGTAGCAGAATTCCTTCCCTTCGGCTACTTCGTAGTACCCAGTATTGATGTTAAGTCTCTCAGTAATCTCACTTCTATTACTGCTGATCAATTCCGTACCCGTTCCGTACCCGTATGTTCACACTCTATCCATAATGCTTGCTCTTTTGGGTGTTCATTCCATTCAACAGGTCTTTTAAATATTCCTGCTTTCTACAGGGTAACAATGTCATCAGCGAATCTTATCACTGATATCCTTTCACCCCGAATTTTATCGCACTCCTGAAAGTATCTGTTGTTTCCGTTATTACTACTTCGATGTACAAGATGAATATTATCGGAGAATGACTGATTTTTGCCTTATAATCTAGGCACTTCCTTGGTCTTCCATTCACATTAAAGCATATTGGCTTTAGCATATAATGTATATTACCCGTCTCTGAATAGCGCCCATACGTCAGTTTGTTGGGGTGGGGGATAAGACCGGAGAGGGGGCGGGGGAGGGGGTTATGGAGTATTTTTAATATTTTCGACGACTAGGGGCGGGTTAAAGTACCCACAAAAATGTTTCAGTTCCGACCCTGTTATAAACTTGCGTAATACCGAATTTTAAATGACCTTGAAAGAAAAACACTTGACTACACTATATTTTTTCCTTTCTCTAAGAACTGTGGGGGAGGGGAGAGGGAGGGGGGTCGCAGCTTTTGCATATAATGTGTATTACCCGTCTCTGAATAGCACCCATACGTCAGTTTGTTTCTCTCTCCCCATAGGGCTTATATGCACATTTATATTAATTTCGAACATTTTGCAGCATTTTATGATGCAGAACTCTTTTGCCTCGTCGACAGATCCTTTGGAAGTGTCATGATTTTCCTTAAGTCATGCCCAGATTGTCAAACGCAACCTCAAAACTGCCATCCTGTATCTTTGCCTTTCATAAAGACAAACTGAACGTCATCTAACAAGTAACTCAGTTTCCGTTTCCATCCTTCTTTATATTATTCTTATCAATAATTCGTATGCATAAGTTGTTCAGCTGATTCTGCGCTAGTTCACTCAGTTTTCTGCCCTTTCTGTAATCAGGATCGGGCGGAAGATATTTTTCCGTAAGTCTAACGGAAAGTCCTGCAGGGGATTGAATATTTCGCGATTGCGAGTGGCGTGAGACGGCCGACCACTCCGGAGCGGGCGGCGCGCGCTCCTGCGGGGGCGGCTCGGCGGCAAGTGGCGGCGCGCCCGGCTGCTACTGCGCCCTCGCCCTCGCCCTCACCGTATTAGCCGCCTCCCTGCTCGGGCTGAAAAATTTCATTAAATCTGGCTGAGCCCACTCCTCCCCGCCGCCCGCGCTGCCCGCACCGTCTCCGCTTTCCTCTGCCGCTAATTCGTTTGGCGCAGACATTCTGCCAGCAACCTCCCTGGTACCCCGCCCCCGAGCACTCGTGCTGGATTCACCCGTCTGCAACACGCAATGTGATTTTTAAAGAATACATAAGGCCTTAAGATTTTCTGTTAAAAACCTGTAAGGGCGGGTGGGGGATTAAACTACGATCATAGCTAAGACTCTGAACAGGGTACACACCGTATATTTCAGCAGCAAGTAAATCAAAATCAGTTAATTTGTAAGTCTGGGTATCTTCCGCAGCAGCTACTATCAGTTATTATTGGTTTCCCGTCCTACACTTGCAGCAGTTACTAAAAGAGAATATTACACCAGACGTGTTTCATTTCTGGTTACGAAGCATTCTGTGGCCTGTCAAATGTTTTTACAAAGATTTTAGGGAGAGGATTTTAATTTGCTCACTGTGTGACAAGCTCGCCCATATTTTATGTAAGTGGCCAGCCAATAACAATTTCCTGTGACATTCTTGTTGCTATGTTTCCCCTTTCCTTAGGTTTTACTTTCTTATGTAGCATTTTCCTACTTTTCCTGCTTTCTTTGAGTGTGTGCTTTAGTTTTCTTAGGTCTGTCCACATTCGTTCCTTTTAATGTGTGTCAGGGCGCTGATGACCTCGATGTTGAGCGCCCATAACATCCAACACACCACCACCACCACGAAGCATCTTGTGTGGTCATTCTGCAAACTGGATACACCTAAGTAAGCTGTACATCAACTTATAAACAAAATGCTGTTTTTAATCTACAACAACAAAATATGCACAAATATACGGGTCTAATGTGTAGAAGCCCAAAAAAAAATGCTTGGTAAATAAAAGTCAGACGCGTGTGGTGTAAAACTCCCTTTAATTAATTTCAGTAAGCCTAATAGTCCAGTCAAATAGTAGATATACTTTGCAAAAGGTGGGGTAGAAGAGTTTATTTTTTCAACTCGTTCATATGGTTGGAAAGATCAGAAAACCGAGTTTTGCCAACAAAATTTCGCTTGGGAAAACTTTCTGCAGTCAAAAAACTTCGAAAATTTCGGTCTTTCTTCAGTTTTTTCAAAATATCTCAGTTTTATTTGCTCCTATCGCTTTAACGTCTATTTTCTTTTTTAAAGAGCACAAAATTCTCTACAAATTTGATGCTTGCCATTTTTTTCTACTCCCAATATCTAAGACGCTACAGCGCCTCAAAAATTACCAATTTTTCAAATTTTGAGCATAGTGGCAAGATACCTTATTTTTGAACACTATTTTTTCAGTTTCTGTTTGTGTAGTATAAATACATTATACATCATGTTATAAGTTGGAATTTACCACCTCACTTTCAGGTATTCAATTTCTCTGTATGCAACATGAGGATTGCTGGGCACCCAACTATTGTGATTCTTACATCACTATGGGCCACCTCCGCCCTGGTATTTGTAAAACTATAAATATAAAAATACATCATTAAGAGACATAAACACACACACACAAACACACACACACACACATACACACACACACACAAAATAAATTGTCTCAGGAAACTGAACTATAATTAGCTGCAATAGACAACCTAATTAGGTAGGTAATTATTCTTGTGTATAAAAGCCACACAGTTGACATTAAAAATAAGTAGCTTTATTACAATTAAAATGCATTGTCAGTTACTAAAAAATGTTGACAGTTCTGGGTGTGTAATACTTGTAATATTGCACTTAAGCGCACTTGAGACAGATATGAGCATCACTTCCAACGTTTTGATGGGCCAGGTTCCTCAGTGTCACCAGAAATACCTTGAGTTACGGATTCAGGGTCTGTACATAGAGTTGATCCCAGATTGACCTCTTCTTTAAACAGCGAGTCAGCCTCAGCAAGTTCGTTGGTTTCGTCAGCGGTTTCCTCAACATCCTCCATAACATCTTCTTCACTGTTTTCATACAAAAATTTTGGCACGTTTTCACAGTTGACCCCAATACATTTCTTGCAAATTGAAGAACATTTCAAACCCACTTTTCTGCAGGATCACGCTCCGCCACAGTTCAGCTTGCATGAGCATGAAACAATGTGAAGAAGTGCTTCAGGTACTGGATCTTGGCTCATTATAACGGGTATTGGACCGTGGTCACTGTGATTCCAGCCCCATTTCTCAGGAGGTTCCCAGTTTCCCATCCAACTGTGGACTTGTTGGTAAGTTCGCAACGAATGATGTTGTGCAGCATCTTGTGTAGGTGGCAACCGTGCAAGATTCAGTTTGCTTTTTGTGGCAGACTTGGCGAATAGCTGGTACCGCAAATGGTCTAGTGTGTGGGAACTGCTGACACCTCCACTATACAATGCGATAGTAACCTGTTCTCCTGCTGTTATTATTTCTTCACGGGTAGCATGTGGTTTATTGAACGTGCAAAGCGCTGAGGTTAGGTGTTCATTTTTCGCAACAATATTGCAGCACTTAATTTTCCTTGACTAAAAAAAGCAGATGTTGTATTACATCCGCTAAAGGCGTGAGTTAACAAAATATATTCACTGTCAAACTTGTAAGATGCAGTGGAAAACCATTTGTCTTCTGCATTTCCGCTTCCTGGCTTTAAGAAAAATAAGTTTTCAATGCCTTGCCCCAAACCGGTCATGAGCACAAGCAGGTCAACATCTTCTCCTACAATGACAACACTTCCAAAATCTTTGGTTCTTGAAATGGCGGATGTTACAATTATAACGTCAGCATCTTCTTGTGCCTGGTGCACTTCAATGCTACACTCCAGAAATTCTATTTTAAGAAGTGTGATCAAACGCATCTTGTTTCGTTCGTTGTACGAGGACTTGTCCTGAGGGACTTGGTTCACCATCTCTGATTCAACCACAACGTCAACCGAAGAATGTTGTTTGGACCTACACATCCTCTCAGCACTCTTTGTGCTACATTTGTCTCCCTCACATGGATACCCATCAAATACAGTAGCAAATTGAGATCCAAAATGACGTTGCAGGCCCGCATCTCGTGGTCGTGCGGTAGCGTTCTCGCTTCCCACGCCCGGGTTCCCGGGTTCGATTCCTGGCGGGGTCAGGGATTTTCTCTGCCTCGTGATGGCTGGGTGTTGTGTGATGTCCTTAGGTTAGTTAGGTTTAAGTAGTTCTAAGTTCTAGGGGACTGATGACCTAAGATGTTAAGTCCCATAGTGCTCAGAGCCATTTGAACCATTTTTTTTTGACGTTGCAGGTAAGAAACATAGCTTTGGGCTATTGACTTGAAGCAAACATTTCGAGTCCAAGTCACTTTGTGGATAATGTACCCTCCATCAATGACAAAAAATTTACTCGGTCCACCTGACTTCACATCTTCCACTGGAACGAAGGCATTGTAGAATGAAGATTTTGTTCCTTTTCGCATGCCTTTTTCTGAGAATAGGGGAATTGGGTAAGGAGCAAGTTCATGTTTCAGAAGGGCTTATAACTCTTCTTCACTTTGTTTCATTAAACAAATCCTTTAGAAAAGAGTTAAAGGATCAACAGGAGTAATTTTAGTGCTCCCAGCTTTTACAGAATTGAACGCAGAAAGGAGAGTCACAACTTTATCTTTTCGGAACTTTACATCGTGGAAATTGTCACCAACTATTCTTTGCTCGAAATTTGAAAAATTGGTATTTTTTGACGCGCTGTAGCGCCTTAGATACTGGGAGTAGAAAAAAGGGTAAGAATCAAATTTGTAGAGAATTTTGTGCTCTTTAAAAAAGAAAATAGACGTCAAAGCGATAGGAGCAAATGAAACTGAGATATTTTGAAAAATCTGAAAAAAGTCCGAAATTTTCGAAGTTTTTTGACTGCAGAAAGTTTTCCCAAGAGAAATTTTGTTGGCAAAAATTGGTTTTCTAACATTTCCAACAATATGAACTAGTTAAAAAGATAAAATCTTCTACCCCACCTTTTGCAAGGTACAGGCTTTTTTTCTGGCAGTTTCACTGGACTATAAGGCGAAGAAACAATAGTAACTAAAAATCAGTTAATGTTCCCAGAATGAATTTTCTCTGTACATTCGAGTGTTCCGAAGGTAGGGGAGAGATACTGTGACTAGATTCAAGACTTCCTTGCAGACAGATCTCAAGCCGTCGGAACAAAGTCGATAGATGTAATTTCCCGAGTACCCCAAGGAAATGTGCTAGTACTGTTTCTGGTTACAGTGGGTATAAATGATTTAGTGGAAACTTTGGAAGACTGTTCGGAAATGATGCGGTTGTTTAAAAGTAAGTAGCAAACTTCGGAAGACAGTATAGATTTGCCGAATGATCTACAGAGGATTGCTGAATAGTGCAGGCTCTGGCAGTTGACGCTGAACGTAAATAAATGTTGCACACAGCGAATACTTACGAAAATAAATCCATTAATGCACTGCTATGCAACTGATGACCAATTTCTGAAAACAGTAAAATATCTATGAGTAACTATCCAGAGCGACTGTAAGCGTGTAAGTAGGCTGAATATGTGTTTGTTGGCAGTGCTACGTAGCGCTCTGCATTAATAACTCTGATAGCGCTGTGCGCACTATGTAAGAGACTCTGTGGCTGGTCGGACTAGCAGTTGGAGGTGAACAGCCAGCAGTGATGGAAGTTGAGAATGAGAAGTCTGCAGTGATGGAGGTTAGAGGTTAGAAATTAATAATTACCAGTGTTGGAGGTTTGCAGTATAGCGCGAGCGGACGGTCTGAATGTGTATATGTCATGGATATTTATTACTGACGGTTACATGGAGGGTGGTCTATTGATGGTGACCGGGCCAAATATCTCACGAAATAAGCGTCAAACGAAAAAACTACACAGAACGAAACTTGTCTAGCTTCAAGTAACTGCGTTTTTTCAAAAAATAGGAACGCCCATTTTTATTACATATTCGTGTAGTACACAAAGAAATATGAATGTTTTAGTTGGATCACTGTTTTCGCTTTGCGATAGATGGCGCTGTAATAGTCACAAATATATGGCTCAAACTTTTAGACGAACATTTGGTAACAGGTAGGTTTTTAAATTAAAATACAGAACGTAGGTACGTTATATTTCGGTTGTTCCAATGTGATACGTGTACCTTTGTGAACTTATCATTTCTGAGAACGCATGCTGTTACAGCGAGATTACCTGTAAATACCACATTAATGCAATAAGTGCTCAAAATGATGTCCGTCAACCTCAATGCATTTGGCAATACGTGTAACGACATTCCTCTGAACAGCGAGTAGTTCGCCTTCCGTAATGTTCGCACATGCATTGACAATGCGCTGACGCATGTTTTCAGGCGATGTCGGTGGATCACGATAGCAAATATCCTTCAACTTTCCCCACAGAAAGGAATCCGGGGACGTCAGACCCGGTGAACGTGTGGGCCATGGTATGGTGCTTCGACGACCAATGCACCTGTCATGAAATATGCTATTCAATACCACTTCAACCGCACGCGAGCTATGTGCTGGACATCCATCATGTTGGAAGTACATCACCATTCTGTCATGCAGTGAAACGTCTTGTAGTAACATCGGTAGAACATTTCGTAGGAAATCAGGATACATTGAACCATTTAGATCGCCATCGATAAAATGGGGGCCAATTATCATTCCTCCCATAATGCCGCACCATACATTAACCCGCCAAGGTCGCTGATGTTCCACTTGTCGCAGCTATCGTGGATTTTCCGTTGCCCAATAGTGCATATTATGCCGGTTTACGTTACCGCTGTTGGTTAATGACACTTGGTCGCTAAATAGAACGCGTACAAAAAATCTGTCATCGTCCCGTAATTTCTCTTGTGCCCAGTGGCAGAGCTGTACACGACGTTCAAAGTCGTCGCCATGCAATTCCTGGTGCACAGAAATACGGTACGGGTGCAGTCGATGTTGTAGCATTCTCAACACCGAAGTTTTTGAGATTCCCGATTCTCGCGCAATTTGTCTGCTACTGATGTGCGGATTAGCCGCTACAGCAGCTAAAACACCTACTTGGGCATCATCATTTGTTGCAGGTCGTGGTTGACGTTTCACATGTGGCTGAACACTTCCTGTTTCCTTAAATAAGGTAACTGTCCGGCGAACGGTCCGGACACTTGGATGATGTCGTCCAGGATACCGAGCAGCATACATAGCACCCGCTGTTTGGGCATTTTGATCACAATAGCCATACATCAACACGAATCGACCTTTTCCGCAATTGGTAAACGGTCCATTTTAACACGGGTAATGTATCACGAAGCAAATACCGTCCGCACTGGCGGAATGTTACGTGATACCGCGTACTTACACGTTTGTGACTATTATAGCGCCATCCATCACAAAGCGAAAATACTGATCCAACTAAAATATTCATATTTCTTTAGGTACTACCCGAATATGTAATAAAAAATTGTGCTTCCTATTTTAAAAAACGCAGTTGATATCCGTTTGACCTATGGCAGCGCCATCTAGTGGGTTTACCATAGCGCCATCTAGTTTCCCCCTTCAAGGTAAACGAGTTTCGTTTTTTGTAGTTTTTTCGTTTGATGCTTATTTTGTGAGATATTTGGCCCGGTCACTATCAATGGACCACCCTATATATATAATCTTTCCTTTGCTAACCACATTCCTATTAGTAGTTAGAGCCTACAGTAGTTAGAATCTTTTATTTACCTGGCTGAATTGGTGCTTGCTGTATCGCTGTAGTTCGTGTAATGAAGATTTTCTGTGAGATAAGTGTCTTATGAAATGTATAGGTTATTGTTAGGATTTCTTCTAATTCGGGACCATTCTTTTGTGTTAATTATTTATGCAATCAGATTGCATTTGAGTTGTATTTGTCAGGAATGATTCTGTAGGTCAGATATCTAATGATAAACACAAGCAAAGTGACACTTGCATTCAATCTCACTCATCAGTTTAAGTACAAAATTTAATTAAGAATTTTCAAGTGGAATGACCACATAAAGGAAATAGTAGGAAAAGCAGACAGCAGACTTCCATGGGAAGGATCTTGATGAAATGTAGTTCATCCACGAAGGAAGTGGCATGCAAGGCGCTTGTTCGATCGATTCTTGACTACTGTTCATCTATTTGGGATATTTTCCAGATAAAACTGATGTAAGAAAGAGAGAAGATCCATGTTTCATCACGAGAGAATTTGGTCGACGCGAGAGCATTACAGAGACGTTCAACAATCTCCACTGCTAAACGCCACAAGTGAGGCGTTGTACGTCAGGAGAGGTTTACTGTTGAACACCAGCTGAGCACTTACCGGGCAGCGTCGGACAACTTTTACTTCCTCCTACAAACGTCTCGCGAAATGACAACGATGAGAAAATTCGAACCGGCCGCTGTGGCCGAGTGGTTCTAGGCGCTTCAGTCTGGAACCACGCGACCGCTTCGGTCACAGGTTCGAATCCTGCCTCGGGCGTGGATATGTGTAATGTACTTAGGTTAGTTAGGTTTAAGTTCAAAAATGGTTCAAATGGCTATGAGCACTATGGGACTTAACAGCTTCGGTCATCAGTCCCCTAGAACTTAGAACTACTTAAACCTAACTAACCTAAGGACATCACATTAGGTTTAAGTAGTTCTAAGTTCTAGAGGACTGATGACCGCAGATGTTAAGTCCCATAGTGCTCAAAGCCATTTTGAAGAAAATTCGAGATTAGAGCTGATACATAGACTAACCGACATTCTTCACACGTGAAAATCGCGAGTGGAACAGGGAAGTGGGGATCAGTTTAGTAGTCTCAGAAACACCCTCCGCCACACACCGTTAGCTTACTTCCGGTGTAAGATGTAAATTTACATCCTGGCAGAAGTCAAACTTGGAGGACGGATTGGTGAGACGTGTCTGGATAATTCAGACGGTGGAGCATTTGTTGCCGAAAGTCATAGGTTCCGGTTTGAGTCCCGGTTCGGTATCAGTTTTAATATGCCATGAGGATTTAAAATCAAGTATCGCTTTTATCTCCCTTCTAATAAGACAAATAATGGTACTAAAATACATAGAGGGGACTGAGAAATTGCTGTCTTGAAACGGGGTGAATGGAATAGACAAAAATTGACTCATAATCATTAAAAACCTGGCCACACAAACCGACAAAACTGCTGAACATGCCGGCACGGTAGGTCAGCGTGTTCCGTTAGAGCGCTGGCCGCTCTCTTCAGCTGATGTAATATGAAGTCCGCTACGACCAAATACAACGAACAATAACGAACAAAATGAGAAAAAAAAAGATTAGTTGAGTGGTAACGTGCGTGCCACACAGTGGCCCTGGGTTCGATTCCCAGCCGGGTTGGAGTTGTTCTCCGCTCGTGGACTGGGTGTTGTGTTGTCCTCGTCATTTCATCACCGTTACCGACACACAAGTTGGTCAATGTGGTGTCGAATGAAGCAAGACTTGCAACTCAGAGGGCCGAACTTCCCCGGATGAGCCCTCCCGGCCATCAGTGCCACACGATCATTTCATTTTTTACTAACATGAATAACCTTCCCAAAAATAGAACGACTGCTAGAAGCCGATCTGGGGAAAGCCCAGATTTGTTCCGAATTAGTCCATAGGAACAAGCGAGGCTATACTGCCCATGCGACGTATCTTAGGGGACAGACTGAAGGACAAACCTACATTTGAAGACTATGAATTGCTTTTGGCAGTGTTGACTGGGGTATACAGCTTGTAATTATAAAGTAGTCGGGGATGAAATACGGGGAACGAAAGATTATCTGAAACTTGTACAAACACCAGATTGAAGTTATGAGAGTCGAAAATCATGAAAGAGAAGCAGTAATTGGAAAGGGAGTGAGACAGTGTTGTATCCTGTCACCGAAGTTATTCAGTCTGGAAATGGTGCAAGCAGTGACGGAAAAGGACTTAAAGTTACAAGAGTAGAAATAAAAAAAAATCACGTTTGTCGAAAGACAAGTCTGTCGAAAAAGTCTGTCAGAGAGGGCACAGAATTTGGTAATCGATCGAAAGGAGTAGATAATATATTCACAACGACTTATAAGATGAACATTCGTGGAACTAAAATAAGGTTAATGTAGTGCAATCTGTTTAAACCACGAATGCTGAGGGATTTATTTTAGGAAGTGAGATACCAAAAGTAAGACATGCGTTTTGCTGTTTCATAACTGACGACGGCCGAAGTGATAAGGATATGAAATGCAGACTGACAATAACAAGAAGAACTTTTCTGAAAAAAAGGGGAATTTGGTTTCCTCTAACATAAATTAAAATTTTAATAAGTCTTTTCACAAAGTATTTGCACGGTGTATTGTGTATTGTGTATGTTCAGTAGAAAAGGCAGGTACAGTATAGAATCTTTTGAAAAGTGGTGACGCAGAAGAATGACACGCATTACACGGCTAAAGTGGGTAGCTAATGAAAAGCTACTGAATCGATTGGGGGAGAAATGAAAATTATGGTATAATTCGATTAAAAGAAAGGTTAGGTTGCTAGCACACATCGTGAGGCATCAAAGGATAGTTAATTTGTTAATGTCGGTTTAATTGTAAGAGGAGACAAATTCTCGAATGCAATAAGAAGATTCAGATTGATGTAGGGTTAGTAGTTACACAGATATCAACAAAACGGCACAGAAGAGACTAGTGTGGGAAGCTGTAAGGGGTGATCAAAAAGTTTGCACTTGCAGACTACCCTAATCCCTTGCCAACATGTCGGTGCATATATACACACATCGAAGTAGCGATGGGCTGCATGTACGCTGTAACAACTGCGTCAGACGGAAACTTTTTGATCGCACCTTGTAAATCAGAACAGTCTATTGACTGCAGGCCAGGACAGCAATATTGAAAACACTGTTGTACATACCAATTTTGATCATATCACCATTTGAGCTTCGGAAGTTGCTATTGTTTTCTTCAGTTTTCTGCAGATTCTAGGCAGTACGGGACTCACTACTCAACTTCTCCTTACTAACAGAAAAAAACTGTAAATATTTAACGTGGTACGGTTGGAACATGTGGTATATTACAGTAAAAATTACTTTTTCGTTATTTTTTTTTTCATCTATATGAGTTCGTCGAAGTGACAATAAATAGTTTATTTGCAAGCACAATCACGATCACAATTTTTGTGGGCGCTTGAAAATTGGTATTCCACTGTTATTTCACGCTAAGCTGAGAGCATTATTCGTATCACCACACAGTTACTTGCGTGCTGCGGCGCGCACATCACGCTGGTCCGGTATTTAAATTGCAGTGGAGTTGTGACGTCTTGTGACGCCAAAAACATGTTAATAATAAATTGTTTGATTAGAATAATATATTATATAAAATGCTTTGATGTAGTACCACTACTTCTTTGCGTCAGTTCTTAGTAGATCGCCCCATAACGTTCAAGAAATTGTGTCTGAGTGTAATATAACATTTCAGAAGCATGAATCCGAAAATAGGAGAAGTGTACTTGTCATGCAGTTAATTTAGGAGCTATGATAGCAAAACCTCTCACAACTTTGAGAACGTCGTAGCTTACACCACATAAAATACGAGAAAAAGTTTGGCCTCACCACTCTTATTATTCCCTAAACGGACAGCTTATGGACTCAGGTATGCAGACTACACTCCTGGAAATTGAAATAAGAACACCGTGAATTCATTGTCCCAGGAAGGGGAAACTTTATTGACACATTCCTGGGGTCATATACATCACATGATCACACTGACAGAACCACAGGCACATAGACACAGGCAACAGAGCATGCACAATGTCGGCACTAGTACAGTGTATATCCACCTTTCGCAGCAATGCAGGCTGCTATTCTCCCATGGAGACGATCGTAGAGATGCTGGATGTAGTCCTGTGGAACGGCTTGCCATTCCATTTCCTCCTGACGCCTCAGTTGGACCAGCGTTCGTGCTGGACGTGCAGACCGCGTGAGACGACGCTTCATCCAGTCCCAAACATGCTCAATGGGGGACAGATCCGGAGATCTTGCTGGCCAGGGTAGTTGACTTACACCTTCTAGAGCACGTTGGGTGGCACGGGATACATGCGGACGTGCATTGTCCTGTTGGAACAGCAAGTTCCCTTGCCGGTCTAGGAATGGTAGAACGATGGGTTCGATGACGGTTTGGATGTACCGTGCACTATTCAGTGTCCCCTCGACGATCACCAGTGGTGTACGGCCAGTGTAGGAGATCGCTCCCCACACCATGATGCCGGGTGTTGGCCCTGTGTGCCTCGGTCGTATGCAGTCCTGATTGTGGCGCTCACCTGCATGGCGCCAAACACGCATACGACCATCATTGGCACCAAGGCAGAAGCGACTCTCATCGCTGAAGACGACACGTCTCCATTCGTCCCTCCATTCACGCCTGTCGCGACACCACTGGAGGCGGGCTGCACGATGTTGGGGCGTGAGCGGAAGACGGCTTAACGGTGTGCGGGACCGTAGCCCAGCTTCATGGAGACGGTTGCGAATGGTCCTCGCCGATACCCCAGGAGCAACAGTATCCCTAATTTGCTGGGAAGTGGCGGTGCGGTCCCCTACGGCACTGCGTAGGATCCTACGGTCTTGGCGTGCATCCGTGCGTCGCTGCGGTCCGGTCCCAGGTCGACGGGCACGTGCACCTTCCGCCGACCACTGGCGACAACATCGATGTACTGTGGAGACCTCACGCCCCACATGTTGAGCAATTCGGCGGTACGTCCACCCGGCCTCCCGCATGCCCACTATACGCCCTCGTTCAAAGTCCGTCAACTGCACATACGGTTCACGTCCACGCTGTCGCGGCATGCTACCAGTGTTAAAGACTGCGATGGAGCTCCGTATGCCACGGCAAACTGGCTGACACTGAGCCGGCCGCGGTGGTCTCGCGGTTCTAGGCGTGCAGTCCGGAACCGTGCGACTGCTACGGTCGCAGGTTCGAATCCTGCCTCGGGCATGGATGTTTGTGATGTCCTTAGGTTAGTTAGGTTTAAGTAGTTCTAAGTTCTAGGGGACTGATAACCACAGCAGTTGAGTCCCATAGTGCTCAGAGCCATTTTTTTGGCTGACACTGACGGCGGCGGTGCACAAATGCCGCGCAGCTAGCGCCATTCGACGGCCAACACCGCGGTTCCTGGTGTGTCCGCTGTGCCGTGCGTGTGATCATTGCTTGTACAGCCCTCTCGCAGTGTCCGGAGCATGTATGGTGGGTCTGACACACCGGTGTCAATGTGTTCTTTTTTCCATTTCCAGGAGTGTATATCTGTTGGGCCGCGTAAAGGAAGCGGAATGCTGTTTTCCTTTTCCAGTCTGTTTTTGCCAACATTTCAGAGGTCAGTATTTCTGTTGTTCTTTAATAGATATTTCCTCTTGTGTTTTCCCGTACCAAATTTCTTGTGCTTTACCGGTTCTGTAAGTCGACTCACGAACCAGGCTCAAATATTACTGGTCAAGCCTATCCACACAGGCCGTACCTCACGCAAGCAACTGAATAATGTTAAATGTAGTTCACAATTTCTACGATTCGTTGTCGTTTTCTAGACTTAGTTTCGCGCTACTTTGTTCTACGAAAGATACCAGTGAAATTGTAAATTGATGGGAACATTAAAATATAAAAAATTCTGCTAATTTATTTTAGAGAGGGTGTCATGATCGCCACCGATTCTCACTTCCCCTTTCCTCTGGAATCGCGCTTTGTGTCTGGGCTGGCAGGTAAGGGTGAAAACTTTGCGCAAACAGCGCATCAGCCTCAATAACTAAAAACGCTTGCGCCATAAGGAGTTTTAATGTAAAAGTGCCTCCAATAACTTGACTAAAACTTCTCCTCTTTCTTGTTTTAATTCCGAATCTTCATGAGATATTCTAGCTTGCGTGAAAGGGCTGGGAAGGAAAGAGGGATCACTCAGTATTGTCTAACCCAAGCTCCCAACTCACAAGGTTTGCTCCAGCAGAACAGCCATCTGGATGCCGGCCTTCTACAAAGTCTTAGGCAGTTGACAGGCTGGTTCCCAACATCCGCCTCAGAACAACAGCACAAATACTGTCGCATACGAATAAACACAAAATGAAAATCTACTAGATCTGTCGACAGACAGCGCATATGACTTTGTTCTCTTAAGGTAGCTGCTGAACGCTTCGCGAGGAATTGCAGAATAAACGTGAAACAATACATTCATTACCAATGCACGACTATCCCTTACATCCTTAGCGGTAGTAACACTGAATTCCATGACGAAAAAATGGCGCCTGTGTTGTATCTGTGTCCTATCATTTAGTAGAATAGGTGCCTCAAAGCTCATAACTGTTTGACCAAATTCGTATTTTCGAAATTTCAGGTGGTCCTGATAAATAATACTTTATTTATGTGATCATCTTCAGCTATCATAAAAGCGTTTACAACAGCCCACTTGCTAAAGTTCGTCCTTTTGCGTCCAAGATGAAATCTAAAACGGTCCTGACACATTGTCATCGGTAGTCAGGACACTGTGACAATTAAATTAAATTTTTTTGTGTTGAGTGTACTCTCCATATTTGACACCAAACTAAAAATGTTGCGATAAAGGGTCTTGAAAATAATTTTGTGATACCTGATGCACATAAAATGATCTAACCCGGTAGTTGTAAAGACAAATTTACCAGCAGCTCTTGAGAATTGCGAAATGTGGCTTTTTCATGTATTGTATCAGCTTGTAATGTAATTCCATTACAGGCCTCGGGCTCTCTTTACACTTCTGTGAATACCCTTCTGAAAGCGGCGAATGAAGTTCGCAGATAGTAATTGTCACTCTCTTCGACAGTGGTTTGGAAACAACTAGGTACAGGACATGTGTTGCTCTCCGGCGTGGCTCAAAATCGGACCATTCGACTGCTTCAGGTAGCTCTCCTGACAGTTGTCGGCAGCATCAGAGTCTACTCCTACCGCAGACTTAATTCACTATGGTGCCACGTTTGATCACAGTGACAGTGGTAAAGCGTCATTAAAACTAAGAACAGGACGGGATGACGTGATTCTACTTAACTCTCTATTACAGACTCAGTTAATCAGATATAAGTTATCTTTCATAGTACGTCTCCAGTAGGCACAAATGTTTAACTAATTAATTAATTAGAGAGCACTGAAATAAATGACAGAAATACTTTATCGTAGATAATGAACAGTTAAGGACAAGCTGACAAGGCTCTGTCAAATAGGAAGAAACTTCCTACAAGAAATAACGGATAAATACAAATATGAAAAGTGAATGTCTAAAAATTGAAGGCGTGCGAGGAAGAGGTTGCCAGTTGACAGTACACGACAGAAGAATATCGAAGACCAGCTTGACGGGGGCGTAGAGGCGCCGGTGACCCACATGCCACTTTCCTTCTATGCATACAGCATGTTCTTTCGGCAGCGTAGCACATAGCTTTCGGGCTTATGCCTCCCTCAAATCAAATCTAGTTGTGGACACGATTCTTTAAGTGGCATGGCGAAGAAGTCTGCCATGAAGAGCCCACGACAAAGAATTGCGGCAGTGAGTCTAAACTGTGTGTGTTTGTCCTAGGATAATTTAGGTTAAGTAGCGTGTAGGCTTAGGGACTTAATGACCTTAGCAGTTAAGTCCCATAAGATTTCACAACCATTGGAACATTTGAGTCCAAACAACGCATCACAGTGCGTACTATGTTTTACAAGAGGACTACTGTAACACGAGCTTATAATGTACACCTCCGTGTTCGTCCTTATTTTGTTTGTGTCACCTCAGCCAGCCCCCGATAAATATAGAATCAGTCACACATCATATTCCCATACAGTATTTCACTGGCAGTAAACATATGACTTGTATTACGATGCGCTTCCATTATTGACATTAGACGACACTCTAAATGCCAATTCAATACGGAACACATAACATTCATACCTCCAGACAACTTTCCTGCCGTGCTCTGCTTACATCGCGTAAGTTAATGTTGTTCTCTGAAATTTTTTCATAGCTCTCCGCAGTGACCGGACAACGAAATACACTATGCCACACAAGACTGGCCGCACATAATGCTACCTGGGCGAAGCTGAGCCTAGTCGCTCGTTAACACAGTTAAAAATACAAGTTTCTACTTTATTCCTTGCCTAAGAAGCTATCGTGCTCTAACTGCCCTAATTCAAAATGGTTCAAATGGCTCTGACCACTATGGGACTCAACATCTGAGGTCATCAGCCCATTAGAACAAAGAACTACTTAAACCTAACTAACCTAAGGACATCACACACATCAATGCCAGAGGCAGGATTCGAACCTGAGACCGAGAGCAGTCGCGCGGTTCTGGACTGAAGCGCCTAGAACCGCTCGGCCACAGCGGCCGGCTTTTACCCTGATTATTCATTATTTAATAAATTCAGTCATCCCTTGAGAGTGTGGCATTACACTACGTAGGTGTAAAGGCTCTCTGAGAAAATGTACTTGAACATACTGAGTGCCGTAGCCAGTGTCCGAGATAGCGAAGCTATTTACATCGTGATCAGGCAGCGCCTCATACTTGTAGCAGGCAGTAAACACACAACGACCAGCTGGAGAAACGCTGTCCTTCGCCACGTCGCACGTGACATCACGTGGAGCGATCCCATGGTCTCGGGAATGGGATGAAGCTGCCTTCACAGCGACCACATTGTAGTGTCGTATTCAGTCTTCATGCTTGCAACCCGCGTTCCAGCTGCCCTCGAGTTGAAGAAGTAAGCTGCGAGCTTGGACTATATTTGCTGTTTGACTGGATTTATCGTAGCAGTACGACGAATTAGGGCTTTATTCGCGGATTTGCAGTATTTCACAGTGTTTATGCTTTGCGCTTTGCGTGATAACAGTCTGTCAGAAGTTCCTGTTGTTCACGGAACTCTCAAACAGTACCGAACTTGTGTGTCTTTGGACAAAGGGAGTTGAAGCAGCGTTCCAACAGAGACACATTGCTCTCTCTTCTTTTCCCTGTGGGCTGTGAGTTTCTCTTTAAAACGTTGTTAAATCAACATCTACAACGAGCTCTTGAAATGCACAGTGCTCTCAGCCGCACCCGCCAGAGCCATACGTTTGCCATTACCCGCTGCCTACCACCGAATGGCTGAGACGGCCTCCAGGGCGGGAGCAGATAAAACTTGTAATTTGTCGCAGCAACTTCGGCGTCCCGGATCTTATTGCGTACCGAGCCGACTGCGCCTCCAAGTCCCGCGGGCGAAGACGCCGGGGAGGTCGTTAAAGCCGGCAGGCACTGCTTTCATTTGCATGGACGCGGCGCGCATATTCCCAGCGCGCAGTCCAGCGTCAGTTACGAAAACATAAAGCAGACGGCGGCCGCCCGTAGCCCCGGCTTAAGACGCGGGGCATCTTAACTATACATTTACATACGTATGTGAACAGACTGGCAGGGAGACATTCACTCTCCGGGTCATTAGTTAACTAACTGTGTGGTTCCAAGGGTCGTTCAGGTCAGTTAGCATTTAAATGTGTCTACATGCAGGAAAGTTGTAGGTGCAACAAAATGTTTTAGGGGGTTAGTTTATGAAAACTTCAGTCGTCTAAGTTACAGAATTTGGAATTAATATTCAGTTACCTAAAGTTATTACCTGAAGTTCAATCGCAACTCCATGCAGGGCCTATAAAAAATAATCACCTACGCCAGGCAAGTCGTCAAACCAAAGACACTTAGGGCCAGGAAGGGTCGCTAGTAAACGCCATGATAGAGAGACAGAGACAGTATACTTTCTGGCATAATGTCTAAACTGCCCATACCTAATACGAATGTGCAATCCATAACCAAAAATAAGCTCGTTTTAAGTGAAATATTGAATAATCACCAAGAATATACGTAGGAGACCAGGTACTGTCGGAAGTAACAGTATGAGTCGTGCTTGGGTAGCTTAGTTGTAGAACACTTGTGTGTGAGGTAACGGACGAGTTGTGGCGCCCTGGAAATATTCTGTGTTCGGAGTTGGGGCGGCCGCACAGGACGCTTTTCAAAGCCGCGGCCTGGCAGGAAACACGTGGTGCCAGACGTTGGCTGAAGCAAGAGGGGACCAGCCCGACCGCATGGCTGGGAATTCCATGGTGACGCTGTGTCAATGAAAGAGTGCCAAAGATGGCGGAGTTTGTGAAACCTTAATGGCAGACATTTCACAGATCGTATAGAAATTAATAGTAGCCAGACGAATCATGATACCTCAAAGAGAAACATGTACGTTACCATTATTTTCACGACGATTCTGATGGTGTAATCAGATTTTCAGTAACTTTATTAGTTTAAAGTTTAGTATCTGACGGTAAATTATACAAGTAACACCCAGCAACGAATTTACAAAACATAAATGCTTCATCCGATTTTGTCGATCGCCATGTCTTTAGAAAGCTATTAGTGTAAACCTAAATTGGTATGAATTACAGCCATGTAACTTGAATAGCACATGAGTTATTCGAGGTCAAAGTGGCCGATTACTATCGATCGCATCAGGCCAAAAGTACTCCACAGTTACATGAAAAAGCGGTGGCAGCATGCTTATAAATATATTTATTCATCTATGTCTTTGTTTATATTTGACATATACTATTCATGAAGAAATTGGTTACATGTTTACTGTGTTTTAGAAAGCACAGAGACATTAGGCTACTGGCCTAACTTTTGTTGCTATTCCTTTGATATATGTTTAATTTGTTTATGTATTTAATAATGTGTTTTAGAGCGTGTTTATGATCCAGCCGTATGAATATATATTTAATCTTAAGTACTTAAATGTAAACCCAGTATTTCGAATATTTTTTATTTGTGTTTATGTGGGTGCATTGGCTTGAAGACATGGCGCGAGCGCTCTAGGCAATCACAGCGCTCGTGAGTGGGGAAACTGGATGAAAGGTAGTTTTGGGGAGTGCGGGACAGGACACGGCAAGTGCTGGACATGAGGGCGCGACGGACGCTCTGTCGCGGTAGAGACTTGGACAGAGTGGGGCGGTTTGTGCGTCGCCGCAGCAGATGGAAATACGCTACCGGCCATTAAAATTGCTACGCCACGAAGATGACGTGCTACAGACGCGAAATTTAACCCAGAAGAAGAAGCTGCTGTGATATGCAAATGATTAGCGTTTCAGAGCATTCACACAAGGTTGGCGCCGGTGGCGACACCTAAAACGTGCTGACATGAGGAAAGTTTCCAAACGATTTCTCATACACAAACAACAGTTGACCGGCGTTGCCTGGATAAACGTTGTTGTGATGCCTCATGTAAGGAGGATAAATGCGTACCATCACGTTTCCGACTGTGATAAAGGTCGGATTGTAGCCTATCGCGATTGCGGTTTATCGTATCGCGACATTGCTGCTTGCGTTGGTCGAGATCCAGTGAGTGTTAGCAGAATATGGAATCGGTGGGTTCAGGAGGGTAATACGGAACGCCGTGCTGGATCCAAGTGGCCTCGTATCACTAGTAGTCGAGATGACAGGCACCCTATACGCATGGCTGTAACGGATCGTGCAGCCACGTCTCGATTCCTCAGTCAACAGATAGGGACGTTTGCAAGACAACAACCATCTGCACGAACAGTTCGACGACGTTTGCAGCAGTATAGACTATCAGCTCGAAGACCATGGCTGCGGTTACCCTTGACGCCGCATCACAGACAGGAGCGCCTGCGATGGTGTGCTTAACGACGAACCTGGGTGCACAAATGACAAAACGTCATTTTTTCGGATGAATCCAGGTTCTGTTTACAGCATCATGATGGTCACATCCGTGTTTGGCGACATCGCGGTGAACGCACATTGGAAGCGTGTATTCGTCATCGCTATACTGGCGTATCACCCGGCGTAATGGTAAGGGTTGCCATTGGTTACACGTCTCTGTCACCTCTTGTTCACATTGACGGCACTTTGAACAGTGGACGTTACATTTCAGATGTGTTACGACCCGTGGCTCTAACCTTCATTCGATCCCTGTGAAACTCTACATGTCAGCAGGGTAATGCACGACCGCATGTTGCAGGTCCTGTACGGATCTTTCTGGATACAGAAAATGTTCGACCTCTGCCCTGGCTAGCACCTTCTCCAGATCTCTCACCAATTGAAAACGTCTGGTCAATGGTGGCCGAACAACTGGCTCGTCGCAATACGCCAGTCACTACTCTTGATGAACTGTGGTATCGTGTTGAAGCTGCATGGGCAGCTGTACCTGTACACGCCGTCCAAGCTCTGTTTGACTCAATGGCCAGACGTATCAAGGCCGTTATTACGGCCAGAGGTGGTTGTTCTGGATACTGATGTCTCAGGATCTATGCACCAGAATTACGTGAAAATGTAATCACATGTCAGTTCTAGTATAATATATTTGTCCAATGAATACCCGTTTATCAACTGCAATTCTTCTTGGTGTAGTAATTTTAATGGCCAGTAGTGTACTTTGGAGTCCGACTTGTGCACTTCTGAGATTTCCGTGGCTTATTGTGCGCTTAGAAGCGAATATCTCGCGAGCTGTGTTGTTGTTCATAACTAATTACGTGCTGTAGGAATCTATTGTTACCCTGTTATCCACGCGGTATTAGCCGAGCGGTCTAGGCGCTGCAGTCATGGACTGTGCGGCTGGTCCCGGCGGAGGTTCGAGTCCTCCCTCGGGCATGGGTGTGTGTGTTTGTCCTTAGGATAATTTATTTTAAGTAGTGTGTAAGCTTAGTGACTGATGACCTTAGCAGTTAATTCCCATAAGATTTCACACACATTTTTTCCCGTATTATTCACTTATATTTTATTTAATTGCTGGACTATCGCCGGCCGCGGTGGTCTAGCGGTTCTGGCGCTGCAGTCCGGAATCGCGGGACTGCTACGGTCGCAGGTTCGAATCCTGCCTCGGGCATGGGTGTGTGTGATGTCCTTAGGTTAGTTATGTTTAAGTAGTTCTAAGTTCTAGGGGACTTATGACCTAAGATGTTGAGTCCCATAGTGCTCAGAGCCATCAGCCATCTGCTGGACTATCGAGACCAATAAGTGTTTTGCAGAAATATACTGCATTCTCAAAAGTACTTATATTATCGTACTCCACATTTAAAATCGTTAAGATATAGTACCTGCAGATTTTATTTAATTGCAATCTTTCATTTATAAATTTATGTGTTACATTCATAATTCGCAATTGCCGAGTGATAGAAACCTTCAACCATTCGATACATGTGTGTATTCTAATCGTATATTGTAGACTCAGCAGTATTTGGCCTGTAATGTGATAACTACGTATCCCAGACCCTAGACAACGAAACCAGCCAAAACTTTTAACATTGCAAAGCTGAGTCGGAGGGTACGTAGTTGAGGGCAACACCACACAATATCATTCATCATTTATTGTTTGAAAGCCCGCAAGTTCGAGTCTCAGTTCGGTACATAGTTTTAATCTGCCTGGAAGTTTCACCAAAAATGTGAGCCAGTAAGTCAGAGTGCAGAGTAAAGTCGGTTTCCTAACAGTAGCCAAGAGGGGTACGAAAGAACTCATACAAGACTTAACTGCGACCGCTCGCCTTGGTCCATACCGCTGTCGGACAGTAACATGTGATCTGGCGATCATGTCACTGAAGGCAGCTTACAGACTGTAACTGCAATATCTCTGATTCGCTATCATCTGCGTTTACTAGGAGGCTCCCTAAATTTGGCACAAAAATGTCGCAGCTGATTCCAGTGCCAGTGGGGAGAGGGTGCAGAGGCAGAAATCTTCATTATAAGATGTAGGACCATCAGTTTGGGCTCGACCCCTGCAGGAGGCCTGGTCGAGGTATGTGGGAGCAGTGGAGCCCTCAGTGCACCTGCAGCGTGAGACTGCTCTTATGCTACTAGGGGTGAGGAGAGGTTGGGATGGAGGAAGCTGTTATGTCTTCATAGAGTCCCAAATTGCATACTCTCACCCACTTTTGGAAGAGTGGGGAGTGGGTGCAGAAGTTGTATCATGTTTCAGTATGCACAGGGACAAGACGAGAGACCCAGATAGTAGCAACCCTGGTTCCCAGTCCAATGGTTGGAGATGGAAACAACGGTAGAGGTGCCAATTGGGAACTGTGGTGTTGGACGGAACAGATTGTGGTGACAGATCAAGTGAACATGGCCAGCCACGATGCCAAACAGCTGACAGCCCTAGTGGTATGTGATGATCCCTTCAGTCCACACTGAACATCAGCCAGATGTGCGTGTTCAGACTCAGGCACACTAGATACAGGCAGCTCTGTAAGTAGAACAGGCACATTGCACGAGAGGAGGGAGGTCAGAGTCTGTGCAAAATTTTGTTTGGTTTGACTCCACTGATGGGGTGATCCTATATGTCATACGATATCTGTGCCAGGCATCCTTCGACAATGACAGCAAAGTCTTCCTCATATGCGTTTTAAGCGTGCAAATCATCCACTCAGCCTCCATATGGAGGTACTGTGGAAAGCAGTGGTGGTCAGGTGGTCGGTGCCGTTACAGCGACAGAAGGCCTAGCATTGAGTCCCTGTAAATTGAGGCCTGTTGTTTATCAGGGTACAAGACACTGCTTCAATGGTGAAGACCCTGCCAAGGGCAGGTTTGTTAGTAAAAAGCATGCACGGCACATATGGGAAGTTGGAGGCGTCCACTACTGGCAGTCACATAGCTCCTTGATATGGCCATGCAAAATCGGCTCGGACCCTCTTTCATGTGCAGGGCGAGACCATTGCGAAAAATGTGCTGGGGACGCCTGTTCAGGGGGTCGGCAGAGTAGGAACTGTACACGCCTTCAATGTCAGCATCGATGCTGCGCCAGTAGACGTGCCGCTGGGCCAACGCCTTCACGTGCGTCATTACCCAAAGTGGTGCACAGAGGATATGGAGGATGCAGGGCCGCAGCAGGTGCGGAATGACCGCTCGGCAGTCAAACAGCCCTCTGTGAGCAACGATAAGATTCCGCGCGTGGCGTTGAAACGGTAGAAAGACGAGTCGATCTGGCAGGAAACAGCCACTCTTTCTGGACCACCGGGAAAACCTTCCTCAGGACTGGAACAGCGGACGACGCGGAGGCCTCCTCGAACGCTATCAGCGGGAATTCGTGCAGGGATGTTTGTATGTTTTGATACTGGGCAAAGCGAACAGTTTCCTGGCTATCGATCTCCGCGTCGGGCCCAAGAGGGAGGCGGGATAGGACGTTAGCGTGATCTTGTTGGACGATGGGACGAAAATAGAATTCGTAGTGGTACCCACTCAACAAGAATGCCCAGCGCCTCAGACGCTGCGCCGTCTTGTCGAGGATGTTTGGAATGATGCCTAAAACTGAACTCAAAAGTTGTTCGCTTAGATCTAAATCTCCCTATAACTAGCAGAACTGGTACTGGTTGCCTGATGTGCGCTATAGCCTATAAAAAGCTATGGCTTCAAAATTCTATTAGTTTGTCAAAAGCATTCCAGATCATTTTCACCCATCTGAGTATTTCATATGTAATCCATCCTGTAATTGTCTTCAGCTTTCCCAAATACACTCATGTTCAGAAAGAACAGAACACCTTGAACGACTAGCGATAGGATGTTCATACTCACAGGAAATGTACATTGATACGATCTGCAGAAATGATTAGCATTTGAACAATATCTGCCCGCAGGTTCAAAGTCAACATCGATATCGCAGCGCAACACCACCTACCGTGTGTCGTTAAGCAATGGTTGTGTGCAAAATGGTTCACGGAAGCCCGTAGAACACGACGAGATGGGCCAGGTCGCACCACCCATGCCGCTCCCCGAGAAGATGGACACCTCATCCGAATGGCACTGTAGAACAGGTCTGCGTCCTCCTCGGCTCTGGGGCAACATTGGAACATTGAAACACATCGTACACTATCAAGGGTGGCAGTCCGTCGCCGTTTATTACGGCACGGACTACCTGAGCGTCGTCCACTTCTCCACCTACCTCTGACGAATACGCAGAAACTTGCAAGACGGCTACGGTGTATGCAACGACGTCACTGGGGACGGGAATATCATCAGATATTGTTTTCTGACGAGTTCAACTTTTGTTTGTTTGAAGATGATGGCCTCAATTTGGTTCCACGCAAACATGGGCAACAGCACACAGTGACTGCATTCGCACAAGACATACAGCGCGAACTCACAGCGTTATGGTGAGGAATGCTACTGGGTAAAGCCACAAATCACAGTTGGTGCATGCCCAGGGCATTGTGTTTTCTGCACAACATCCCAGACGCCATTTTTCAACAAGACAATGTATGACCACATATTGCTGCACGAACACATGCCTTCTTAGTGTCATATACTGTCAGCCTTTTTCCCTGGCCCACCATATCACCAGACTTGTCGCCAACCGGAAATGTGTGGGATATGGTGAAACAACAGATGCAGTGCTGTGACCCAATACCAACTACCACACATGAACTTTGGAACAAGTGAATGTAGCCAGCCGCGGTTGCAGAGAGGTTCTAGGCGCTTCAGTCCGGAACCGCGCGACTGCTACGGTCGCAGGTTCGAATCCTGCCTCGGGCATGGATGTGTGTGATGTCCTTAGGTCAGTTAGGTTCCAGGGGACTGATGGCCTCAGATTTTAGGTCCCATAGTCCTCAGAGCCATTTGAACCATCTGAACAAGTGCGAATTGTAAATGGTTGCGAAAACATACTTGACCTCTTAGCCACAAACAATCCAGAGCTAATAGAGAGCATCATGACTGATACAGGGATTAGTGATCACAGGGTCTTTGTAGCTAGGCTCAATACCGTTTCTTCCAAATCCACCAAAAACAAACGCAACATAATTTTATTTAAAAAAAACCGATAAAGTGTCACTAGAAGCCTTCCTAAGAGACAATCTCCATTCCTTCCGAACTGACTATGCAAATGTAGACGAGATGTGGCTCAAATTCAAAGATATAGTAGCAACAGCAATTGAGAGATTCATACCTCATAAATTGGTAAGAGATGGAACTGATCCCCCATAGTATTTCTGGATTTCCGGAAAGCTTTTGACACCGTTCCTCACAAGCGACTTCTAATCAAGCTGCGGGCCTATGGGGTATCGTCTCAGTTGTGCGACTGGATTCGTGATTTCCTGTCAGGAAGGTCGCATTTCGTAGTAATAGACGGCAAATCATCGAGTAAAACTGAAGTGATATCAGGTGTTCCCCAGGGAAGCGTCCTGGGACCTCTGCTGCTCCTGATCTATATAAACGACCTGGGTGACAATCTGAGCAGTTCTCTTAGGCTGTTCGCAGATGATGCTGTAATTTACCGTCTAGTAAGGTCAACCGAAGACCAGTATCAGTTGCAAAGCGATTTAGAAAAGATTGCTGTATGGTGTGGCAAGTGGCAGTTGACGCTAAATAACGAAACGTGTGAGGTGATCCACATGAGTTCCAAAAGAAATCCGTTGGAATTCGATTACTTGATAAATAGTACTATTCTCAAGGCTGTCAATTCTACTAAGTACCTGGGTGTTAAAATTACGAACAACTTCAGTTGGAAAGACCACATAGATAATATTGTGGGGAAGGCGAGCCAAAGGTTGCGTTTCATTGGCAGGACACTTACACGATGCAACAAGTACACTAAAGAGACAGCTTACACTACACTCGTGCGTCCTCTGTTAGAATATTGCTACGCGGTGTGCGATCCTTACCAGGTGGGATTGACGGAGGACATCGAAAGGGTGCAAAAAAGGGCAGCTCGTTTTGTATTATCACGTAATAGGGGAGAGAGTGTGGCAGATATGATACGCGAGTTGGGATGGAAGTCATTAAAGCAAAGACGTTTTTCGTCGCGGCGAGATCTATTTACGAAATTTCAGTCACAAACTTTCTCTTCCGAATGTGAAAATTTTTTGTTGAGCCCAACCTACATAGGTAGGAATGATCATCAAACTAAAATAAGAGAAATCAGAGCTCGAACAGAGAGGTTAAGGTGATCGTTTTTCCCGCGTGCTGTTTGGGAGTGGAATGGTAGAGAGATAGTATGATTGTGGTTCGATGAACCCTCTGCCAAGCAGTTAAATGTGAATTGCAGAGTAGTCATGTAGTTGTAGATGTAGACAAGTGAATGTAGCACGGATGGTTATACCACAGGACGCCATTCGTGCCTTACAAGCGTCGATGCCATCACGCATGGAACATGCTATCAGGATCCCTGGCGGACCCTGTGCCTACTAGGCAACAGGACGCATGCTGAACTGAGGTGACTGAAATGCGGAACATGCTGATGTACGTGTCCTGTGAATGTGAACGTCCTGTCTCAAGTCGTTCAAGGTGTCCTGTTTTTTCTGAAGATGAGTGTACAAATTTTCATGAAGCCATTTATGACTGAGATTTATATTTTCTTCGAACCATCATCGCGCACAATAAGGCCTGGTATCACTATTTTAGTTCGCAGCAGAGCAGGGAATCATCACAGTCACGATATGAAACACGGCCATACAGCTTTTTATGCAATCTATTACAAAATAAGTTTTCACCAACAGTTGCCACCTGCTGTATAAAATTTGTCGAAAGTGTACTGTAGTCATTGTGTACCGAATCACGGTATTGCGTTTCCATTATTTCAGCTTTGTTATTTCATTACTTATAGCATGTATTAGATTATAAAACATTTTGTGAATGAAACTGTTTGCCTTACAGTCATTCTTAACTTAAGGCAAGTAAAATACAAAAAAATTAAGTAGATAGCTTTTCACTCTGCACTTTTCCTCCTTTTCTTTTGTTAAGTGAACAAACATACGATAGCTGAGCAAATTTTAAATGTGATGGAACCAGCGCAACGTCTGGAATACATGACACTCTTAACATAATACTTGGGAATACAATTCTAGGTTTTTATATTTGAAGATTTTTCAAAAATGCAAGATGACTATCTCATTTTTGTGGGGTTCAAATAACGCCAATAATGCGGTTATCTGTATAATCAGTACAACACACAAATCTATATGCTGTTCTGTTAACGAGAGGTGGTGTGCCGCAATGGTTCTGGCTTCTCGCTAAAGCAATACAAAATTAAAGTTCCCTTAAGCAAAAGCAGGAGATATCCTAAAGGTATTTTTGGATACCGAGTCCTGGATTTGAGAAGGGTGAGTATACTTTGTAAGCAACACAAAAAACTGGCGGTGTAGTTCAACTTGTCTACCAGCAGCCAGTGGCTCTCTATCACACTTCGTTCGGGAAATGACACCGTTCTACGAGACTGTTAGTGTCAGCTATCTTCAGTCCTTTTCAGTATTACTGAGGTAACAGCATTCATACATGCTGTCCCCAAGTTGAAAATATTTTTGACTTTCATTTTTTAGTTTATAGAATCCTGGGTAAGCAGGCTAGTGGTTGACGTGTGTGTGTGTGTGTGTGTGTGTGTGTGTGTGTGTGTGTTTAAGGCATGCATTTACGTGAAATATGACCTTACCAATCCAACCCTCATACGCTACATAGCAAACTATAACCTAGCAAATGAAGCTCAAAAATATTTTCAAGTCGGGGTGGCCATGACTCACTTCAAACGAAACTTTTGAAAGTTGTTACCTCAGTAATGCAGCGAGAGGGGTTGAAGACAGCTAAGACTCTCAACATGGTTGATGTGTCTTTTACGGAAATAGCTGCAAAAAAAGGTCAGTGACAGGTTGGAGACAATTTGGATCCTAACATCGCCAGGCCCTTGGGTTGTTTATAAAGTGTGATCACCTCGCAAATCCAGGACACGCACGTGCACGAAGGTGTGGGGGAAGGCCGTAGATGGCAGGAAAATTATAGGATAATTTTCGACGTGGTTTGTGTTTTCTGTTGACTTGACAGCTAGGTGTACTTGAACAGATATTCCATCATTTACTTGCTGTTCACTATCGAATAACAACTTGAGACTTCGGGAGGGCAAGATTGACGACTAATTGCACATAATAAGTTGTCTATCTCAGAATACGTATTCCATTGCAACTGATGATCTACTTTTGATCTTCATTCCTTAACTGTCCTCGTATCAATTAACCTCGACAGTAAGCTTCTTTTCAGAACCAGTTGTCATAGAAGCAGAGTTTGGTGAAACTCTTATTATACATTACTTTGGGTTTTCAGTCTTCGAACTGGTTTTATGCAGTCCACTGTTAATGCTTCTCCTGTAGTAGCACTTGCACTCTGCAACTCCGTCATACACCGTGGAAGCTGTTCCTTGGTATCTCAACATACTTCCCAACGATATGTTCCTTTTTCTTCTAAATGATTGGCACATATAACTTTCCTCGTCGATTCCATGGAAAACGCTTTGGTTCTCTTGTTTGGTTTTCCCACATTCCATGATTTACTTTGTTGTGCCCCTTCGTACATTCTTAGAAATTTCTCCATCAAGTTAAGGCCTACATCAGATACTGGTAGCTTGCTTTTGTCCTGGAATACCCTCCTTTGCTGAGCTAGCCTGCTTTTTACGTCGTCCTTGCTTCGTCAGTCATACGAATATGTTACACTGCTTCCAAGGTAGCAGAATTAGATCATTTCATGGACTTTGTGGTCCCCAGCTTTGGTGTTAAGTTCATCATTTGTCTCATTTCTGCTACTCATCGTTAGCTTCATATTTCTTTCGTTCACTTTCAGTCGATATTCTGTGCCCGTTAGACAGTTAATAACATTCAACAGGTTCTTCCTGAATTTTACTGAGAATATCTTTGTCATCAGCTAATCTTAGCATTGACATCCTTTGACCCCGAATTTTAACGCCCCCACCCTACTGAACCATTCTCTTATTTCCGTCATTTCTACTTCGATGATCAATAGGGACGAAGGACTACATCATCGTCTTATACCTTTTCTAATCGGAGCACTTCGTTCTTGGTCTTCCGTTCTCATTGTTACCTCTTATGTTGTGTACATATTTTATATTACCCATGTTTTCATATAGCTTAAAACTGTTTTCCTGAGAATTGTTAACGTCTTGTATGATTTTACAATGGCGAACCTTTATTTAGGTCAGCAATTTTTCTTAAGTCTTATTCTTATTATCAACCGCAACATCAGCAGTACCTCTTTGTTGTATTTTCCTTTCCTTAAGCAAAAGTAGTCATCATCTAAGAGATTTTGAGTTTTATTTTCCACTGTACTGCATACTATTCTTGCCAGAAACTTGGATGTATGAAATGTTGATTGTGTTATAATTCTGGCACGAATTTGACCTTACTATCTTTGAGATTATGTATGACCAGGCTAATAAAACTCTGCAAATCAACTTTAACGGTTGTTTGATTACCACTTCCCACAATGATTTGAGAGATTTCGAAGGAATCTTATATATGCCCTCTGCCTTAAAAAGCTCTGTTAAATTGTGACTCTCATACTATGTCTTCCATATTGAATTCCATGTCTTCTTATTTCACGTTATCAGACAGTTCGTCCCCGTCGTAGAGGCCCCGTCTATAATGACCGCCCGTTTGCGGGACGTTACACGTCCAATCTTCCTTCCTTCCATATCGTACAGAGCCTCAATGTACTCTCCGCAGTCTCCTTTGCGTTTAAAAGTGCTGTCCCTTAAAGCTGACGCTTTTGCCTTTAATTTCATCAAAGGTTGTTTTTACTTTCTTATATGGTGAATTAGTCGTTCCTACGACCATTTTTGTTTGGATTTCTTCGCATTTTTCCTGCATCCATTTCGCCTTGGCACGTTACTGAATGAAGTATTTTGGAAAACATTCTTCCCAAGGTTAGTTGGTTGCTGGTACTTCTGATATTTTCGTGACCATGGAAATATATGTAAACACGCTTCATTCCAAGAGTATAGCTACATTTTCCGTTACATAAAAATGTGAGTGCTTTTGTGGAGTTTACCAAGGTTTGATGGAAAGTGAGGAGAGAACAAACTTGGTCTTCTGATTCACTCTGGTCTGGAGAGGATTCTGGTCTTGACTTTTGTTATGAGTGGGGTGCACTTGGCACACTTGTCCTGATCATGATTTCTGGCTAGCACTGGTCTTGACTGGGAGCCTGTGGTACCTGTACCGACAGTTTAGACCTCAACCGTCTCGGACAACTCGCTGTGCCAAGTGATGACAGGTCTTCCAGTTTGACGTTTGATCTCCTTCTGCGCGCTGCCGTATAAGTGAGCCAAATTGGTCCATGGCATGACCAATGAATGGGAGTGTCACACGCTGGAATCAGATGAGATTTCAGGGATCCATTAAAGAGTAACTGAGATCCGTCAAACAGATCAACAGCCACGCCTTTGCGTATTTCGTGCCCACAATACGAAATTACAGGTGCCTCACGTCGCTGCTCTGTTGACGCTAGTACTACGACCATCAACAGAGACAGTGCCACACACTAAGAAAAGGGGTATTGTGTTGCTACTCCGGCTTGTTATGGCAAGCAGGATCACAATCTCGCCACTTGTTCTGGATGCATCAACGTAGTACAACTTTTGTGTAGAATAAATCCATCAAAGTCTATTCAGTGTTAGATAATTTCAGATTGCATTATCCATATTTTGAGCCGGAATAAATAGTTCAAGCAGACAAACCATAGTCTATGACAACTAGCTGCCACCCTAGGGAGTGTTAACTGTTCGTTGCGTATTTTTGCTATCATTACATCATGTTTTATTTTTGTCATCCCGCTGAACACGTATTTTTTTGTCCTGTTTTACTATCAATATCCTAGTCCTATAGCTTTTCTAAAAGATCAATCCCGTGTTGATACATTAATCACCCATCAACAGTTGACTAAAATAGTGACAGGGTTACCATTTCATTAACGTTATTTCAGCATTGAAGTTCATTTGGGTTCTGATAAATGTGATAACCTCTAATCCAGGCTGTCACAACAGACACAGTCAAAGGGGAAAATCAATTCAATGATTGCTGTCAGGGCGATAACACAGTGTCGCCTCTCGTCTTCCGAAACATACCGCAAGTCCATTGTAGTCCTGCAGTATTATGTATTCACTACAATTTTCTGATGACTAGGTAATTTTTGTATAAGGTGAGAAAGACGTTGAATATATCACCATGAAATAGGAGTATAATAATATGGTCCTCAGGTGAGAAAGCTAGAAGGGGACCAATTAATGATGTGCGAATATCAGTAATAATCACAACACTCAATACCCATTTAAATTATAAATCCCGACAATTAAAAAATGAAGACTGTTGAGGTGTTTACACAAGCCGCACAGCTGTATGAAGGTGCCTTATTAGCAAGTACCAGTTTCATGTCAGTCTAGAAGCATCTTTATGTTTATGATAGTTATATTTTCATAGTATCGATGAACAGTTACAGAGTCCCAGCATTCGAGAAGTTATCCACGTTAAGAGTCAAACCACAAGGGTGGGTTGTCACAATAAAATTGAGTACAATCAAAAGATGCTCGTCAAAATGTACAAAGCATGACTGTTCAGTGAGTCAGGTTGGGCAACATCCTGTAGGATATTTTATTATTTTATACTGACATATAAACCAGTGTGATTTGACTCTTAACGTAGATAACTTCCAAAATGCTGAGACTCCGTGATTGCCCATCTACAACAAGAAAATATAACAATTATAAACCTGAAGATGGGTCGATTCTGACGTGAAAGTGACGGCTGGGAATAAAGCAGCTTCATAAAGCTATGCAACTTTTGGAAACACCTCATCACTCTTGACATTTATGATTGTTATGATTAATTAAATGGTTATTAAGTGATGAGTGTTTATATTGCTATTCTTAACGTCTCTGAGCTGTGGTACCGCTCTCCAGAAAGTTGTTTCTTAATTAAAGATTAGACCTTGAAATAAAATATAAGTACATTACCCATAATGAAGAACACGAACATTTAAGAGTAAAAATCGCACAAGATGATAAACAAGATGAGACAAGTCATTCATCAATAAATGCTAGAAAATTTATTACTGGAACATTAAATTGTATTTAATATTATCAATAGATTAAAAAGAAAGCAGCAGGAAAACGAAAGAAGCATTACAACAATTTTGGCACATAAATCAGTATATGGACAGTTAGATCAGAAGATGGATGCCAATTGATATGGATTTAAAAAGACAGTCTGCAAGGGTGCGTAGGTGGAAAAGACCAGAAATGAAGTCATCAGAGAGAAAATTCGATTATCGATTATCGATTTTGTGGAAGAAAACTACTAATATGATATGGACATACGAAAAGGATGAAACAGGAGCAATTTCCACAACGGATCAGGGAAAGCAAACCAGTAGGAGAGAAGAAAAAGGGGGAGATCTTCGGCTTCATAGAGATAAGTAATTCATTCTTTAATTAGAAGAAGTGTTGAAGAAAATGCACATATAAACAGACAGGCACAAACAAAGAATGAAAATTAAATTAAATTTATATTCTTGGATTACGGAACAAGTAAATACGTAGTAAAACAAAGAATTCTGTCAATTACGTACGGATGCCTGACACCTCTCGTTGCTATCGAGGGAAATTTGAAGGCTGAGAAGCATCGGACGGAATCCTCCAACCTGCTGCATAGCCCTACAATCGTTAGTTCGGCGGTAGATTCGTCTTTTAAGACGATGATGTACGTCGAGACCGCGACCATCTAAGGAGCACCTTCTTCCAGGAAACAGGGATCAACTGCGTGAAGTGCCTTACGGTAACTGCAGAGATGAACCGACTGAGAGCACTTGAGACTATTTGAAAGTTGCTATCTGTCTGTCTGTCTGCCCTTCAGTTCAGACCCTGTTTTTTGGAACAGTTTTCCGCGTGATGTTCAAATTTATGTCGTCCACTAAAGACTATGGTGGCTAGGAGGGGTGGAAATTGTAAACTTCTAAGTCAATGGAATCAAAATATCAATATTTGTGTCACGTATTTTGATACTTGTAAAACCTCTCATCAAAACCTGCAGGCTGTTTCGCGTTGACGTAGAATCATAAATTCTGGCAAGGAGCAACGTTTTACAGTACAAGTAAAGAAAAAATCCTAACGTTGTCAGTTTGTAACTGTACGACACGAAAAAATATCTCTTTGTAGTTTTTTTATCCGTCTGTCTGTGTGTCCATCCTTCTGTTAAGACCATTTTATCTCTGAAACAGTTTGGCGTATCAAGTTCAAATTTATATGACGCACTAAAATCTGTGGCCCCTTGGCGGTGCAGAAAATTTAAGTTTCTGAATCAAGGCTGTGAAAAGATTCAGTCGCTTACGTCACATATTTTGATACTCGCAAAATCACTCACCAAAACCTAAATGTACTCCCCGTTGACCTAGACTCATGAAATTCGGCAATAAACAATGTTTCGCTTTACAAGTAAAGTAAAAGATCTGAAACTTGTTGAACTTTAATTACGTCACATATAATTATTTTGCCATTTGAACATAAATTACATTCATCATCTGTCAAAAGCACAATAGGTGAACATTACTGAAACAAACTTAAAATGTAAGTTGCCATTTTTAGTACGTAAATAAAAAATGATTAATTAATCTTGTTTCTCTGTATAAATAAACTGAAATCCTGTGCTCGCTTCATTTTGTACGTCTGGGCTAGTCTGAAGAACTGCTCTGGACACTTTGATACGGTCGTGGAATTCCCGGGACTGATATTGCCAGTATCGATTTCTGGAAGCCAACAATCGTGGAGATTCACGAGTCCCAAGATGGAAGGATTGTGTATACTCATACTCGTAATTAAGTTCGCACGGAACCCTCAGTGCGCGAGTCCTATTCGCACTTGGCCAGTTCCTTTTTTTAAGTTTCATAATGGTTATTCATGAATTCTCTGCTCCTCTGGAATCTGAACTGACACATTTTCGTAGATACATATGTAGTACCAAGTTTACAATGAGCATGGCTGTCAGGCCTGGGTTAGTATCTGTTTTGGCAGAATATCATGCAACATTATAGCCGGCCTTTGAGGCCGAGCGGTTCTAGGCGCTTCAGTCTGGAACCGCTCGACCACTACGGTCGCAGGTTCGAATCCTGCCTCGCTCATGGATGTGAGTGATGTCCTTAGGTTAGTTACGTTTAAGTAGTTCTAAGCTCTAGGGGACTGATAACCTGAGATGGTAAGTCCCATAGTGCTCAGAGCCATTTGAACCAGTTGCAACATGATAAAAAGTATCGTGTACTAATTAATGAAATTGGTAGAGGGCTCTCAACAGAGCTGAGGCATCCCACCGTAGCTTGTAAGTCCCTGCTTCGGGCACGCGGTACTGATATCCATGTAGTGTGCTTCATTTTCCATAAAAAAATAAAACACTGTTTACATAAGTAATAACTCCGCTGTTTCCGCATAAAGAAGAATGTGGCGTCACTGTGAGCATCATCAAGATGGACAAAATTCGATAGAAGATTAACAGTTTATGAATTGTGTGTTGGTAATGATAAGAATCAGGGAAACGAATATCTATGGGTAGTAATATTAGCCTAGAAGCACTGATGTTTTAGCAACTAACCTGTACCTAAAAGGTGTTTCCTCTCCTTTCAGGTAAGCCGCCAAGGATTATCATCGCAACAGCCTACGAAGCCAACGTGCAGTGACCTAATTCCTCCACCTTCCCAAGAATAACTGAGCAATATTGATTCACTGTAAGACGCTGCCAGTCTCGGAGGGCTGTACAGTGAATCGAAGCAATGTGTTCGATGAGTACATACGTTTCATCATGGCAGCTGCATCAGGTAAATAGTCAATCACCGCAATTGATAAATGAATTCGATCAACAAGACATGCAACAACAAGAGACTAGTAATGGATCATACTGGTACGGCAGAAGTATCTTTGTTAACATTAATACGATGATCTGGCTGTAGCAAAATTTTTCCTCGGAGGGTTACATAGCTTTTGACATAACGGCTTACGCAAGCCAGAAAAAAACTTTTTTTTTTATTCCTAGCTGAAATTCGAATAGATATTTTTTTTTTCATCACTGACATCGATTTTGCTGAAGAGATTGAGTCCAACGTAATGTATGTAGCTATCGAGTACAGCGATCGTCACTATGAACAATTCGTCTGAATTGTATATTGTCTATTGTAATTTATTGGGAAGCTCCAAGTCTATAACTACAACAACGTAAAGTAACTCATTGCTTTCCTCTGCAGAAGTTTTCCATACAGTCCTGCTTGAGATAACAACCTCTAGGCGTAAAGTGGACAGGCTTCACCATAACTGGTTCCTAAATCTCTCTGAATAAATCACTGGCATTCATTGACCACATTTACCAAAACTAAAAGCAAATATCAAGCAACTTAGTTCGACAATCGAACACTGTGTCCCTACTAATGTTCTTCTGCAGTCGTATGAGGATGAAAATTAGCAGACACGTCACTGGTAGGGCATTACTTGTTCATTATGTCAGCATTAAACTGACCTTCCTGTAATGCACTTTCATACTTGGGTCTCAGAGTAAAAGTTTAGAAATAAGAGAATAGTTATCACCAAATTACATAAATATGACATAAATATTCAAAATTCAGAACATTTTGTTGCTATCGATTTCACAACTATGGACGGAAAGGAAAGACAAGGACTCGTGAACTCAGGCATACATTTAGATTAAACAACATCACAAAATATTACTGCCGCGCATACATTACTGTGAAATCCATTTCGAAATATTCATAAAATATTTTTTTAGGAACACATCTTTGCAGCAGATCTTGGTGAATTACTCATTTTGATTACTTGCGGGTGGTCTTCATGAACTGAAGTAAAACTAACTACTTTCGTTTTATGTTCCTTAACAGTTACTTTAGTAATTTCTTAATAGTAGTACGAGGACATTTGAATGTGAAGACTATGTATATTTTGCATAGTAAAATGTCAGCTTCCACTCAGTTAAAATACTGTCATATAGAAAACGTAATGTGCAATAACTTTCAACTACATGGAAGCAGTTCCCATGGATATCTTCCATTCTTGAGAACGCGTAGTAGCAGTGATGGTAGTGGTGGCGATGGTGATGACAGTGTAGGTATTAGTAGTAGTAGTAGTAGTAATAGTAATAGTTGTAGTACTAACAGTCGTAGTGATATTGTAACCAATGGATTCTTAATACTGAAACTGGCAACACACTTTCAAGCCATGTGGGGTAGCCGCGCGGTCCAGGGTGCCTTGTCATGGCTCGGGTGGCTTCCCCCGTGGGAGGTTCGAGTCCTCCCTCGGGCCTGTGTGTGTGTGTGTGTGTGTGTGTGTGTGTGTGTGTGTGTGTGTGTCGGCATTAGCTTAAGTTAGTTTAAGTTATATTAAATAGTGTGTAAGCTTAGGGACCGATGACCTCAGCAGTTTGGTCCCATAAGACCTTACCACAAATTTCCAATTTCCAACAGACTTTCACCATCGCGTATTCTCTGCTGCTATTTGGACTGACTGACTTCGCCTCCGACTCTCTACATCGACCAGTCTACTTTATATAGATTACATTCATACATGAAAAATTATTGTTGTCTCATATGTACTACGTTAAAACTAAGATTTAAAATGTCATATCGAACATACCAGTTTAGCCAAATTGCCATCACATGGTAGATTCGTCTATGTAGTCAGTGCCACACTGCGCTACGCATCCAACTCTTGTCCTACACAAGATGTGAGCATCTCTTGAAACGAAAAGAAAGTATTTATAAGCTTCTGCATTGCGTTCATTCATGACCTGATAAACATATGAAGCAGAACGTACTTTTAGGCGACAAAGTGTTCTCCTTACTGATGGAAAATTGAAGCGTTATTGTGCAAGTGACTGGTAATTGTTTCTTTTGAAAATTAAGTAACGGTGAAACAACGATCCATTCAATTGTGTCAGAGGCATTTTAAAGTGGATAAAATAACCTATGAGAGACAAATACTTAATACTAGTCGCAGTGAGAACGGTAGTTCAGATTATTGAAAGAAACTACAGCTCACGGAAGTTCTTGAGAATAATAAACAGTAAGAGAATCAACTAAAACAAAATTTAAGCAGTGAGAACACTGAAACTTCCTGGCGGATTAAAACTGTGGGCCGGACCGAGACTCGAACTTGGGGCCCCTGTCTTTTGCGGGGAAGTGCTCTACCATCTGAGCTACCCAAGCAAGACTCACGCTCCGTCCTCACAGCTTTACTTCTGCCAGGAAGTTTCATATCAGCGCACACTCCGCTGCAGAGTGAAATTCTCATTCAGTGAGAACACTGACAACAGTAATTACTATCCGAAGATCTGAAACAGGTACTCAGCCGTTGACATGACGTGAATGGTGAGCTTAGCCCAGACATAATCGGTCTCTTCATTCAGCTCATTAGATAATCTAAAACATACACACGGTAAAATTTACTCACATACTATAAAGTGTCACCTTAATGGATTGGCCTTTCATAAATACACATGTCCCTTCAAAAAAAGAAGCACACAATTTAAAAGAATAATTTTTGTTCGATATATGCCTAAAGAAATAGATTTTCCGCAAAAACAATTAGCCTCAAAATCTGTTTGCCTTCTACAAATAGCCTTAAAATAACACAGGTATGTAGTGGTAACTAGGATTATTGACCGACATTGGAGACTAAGACCAAAACGAAGGTTGTTGCTGAAAGCTTATAAGTAGACATACATGGTCAGCGTCAATGTACATCTATAGAAATACTGCCGCATTGTATCCGGAGGAAGTGTAATGAAATTCTTCTTTTGTTTTTAACGTGTATCTTCTGTGACGATTATTAAGGCCTTCCCTATCACATGACAATCATATCTGATGGTTCTTTGAAGTTTCTAGTGAGAAACTACCAGTTTTCATTATTCAAAGGCATTAAAATTTTGATAACACTCCGCTCAGTATTCTTCTTCCTGAGTGATCTATCTTTGCACGGTATACCTAATTCCAGTGAGTACCTAAGCATTCGGTAGGTAACCAAGAATTTATCATCCCTTTTATATTGAAGGTGATTGACGTGAAGCAACACGTCCGGATTAATTTTGAAAATTATCCATGGGCGTAAACCGAAAGTCACGAAACATTTTAACAGTTGTACTAGTATCGTTAGCGCAAAGAATATATCACTCGGTGCTGAGGGACTGCAAGACGTCCTCAGAATTCGGAAGCAAACAGTCTGTGCTGGCCCGTCCATTAGCGGCCACATCGATAAGGCTGGCACACGACACGGACAAAGAGAAGACAAACTGCCGTGGTTTCCTTTTGCTGCTCTGAGCAGAACTGTTTCAGCCTACAGTGGGTAGAAAGCAACAGGAAGCTAAGATTTATTTGTACTGCGAGAACGTGAAAACAAGAAATTGTGTCAGATCTGCCACACTAACATAAACAGATCTTCAAAACTTCGCAACACAATATGCAAAGAGCCTTCGCGTCATGTACTCTATTTAGTCACTGACAGAAAATTTCCCATAGAATAGTTTAATATTTCATGACTAAGTGATGTGCCTGAACATTTTTAAAAAACGAATTAGATACGGGTGTGAAAATTGACCGATCGAGGTGGCGATGTGTGTAAGACATTGGCCTCCTGTTTGAGAGGAGTAAAGATTATGTTGCACTCTGAAAGTCTTGAAGTAGTTTTACGGTGATTTCCCTGAGTTACTCAAGACAAGCGCTGACCTGGTACCTTCACTACGACAACCGTTGAATCCTAGTCTCATCTTCGTTCAATCCAAGCTGCTATTCCTTCTCTAAAGAACTCGACTTCAGTGGGAAGTGCAAATCTAACGTTCCTCCCCTACTGAAGGTCAAGCAGCTTCTGTCTTGGCGCCTTTATAAGCATTACTTGGTTATGATCTGTACAGAAGCTGGAAGTTAAATTCTTTCACAGACTTACAATTTGTACTTAGGTACCGGTGTTATTAATATCTGAGTTGCTAAACTAATGGAACAGATTTATTACAGGTTCATTCATAGACGGGGCATTTAAGAGAGTTCGCTAGAAGAAACGAGCGAAGAAATTAGAAGACTTAATAGTCTTCAATAGGAAAGCTGCTACATTATTTTGTTTCGCATTAGATATTATATTTCCACTGAACATCAAAGCATTTGGGTATTTGGTTAATATCGCAGTAGATATCTTATCGATCAAGTGAGTGAGTGAAATCGAAGAACACATTTGGAAGGGAATGTTTTCAACTCCAGGAAGCCTTGTTTTCAACTCCAGGAAGCCTCAAAACTTGATATCTCAGGCATACGTGCTTCATGTGACTGCTTTATAAAGTACAAATTTCGTGAATATAATCTAGAACGGAAATGAAATAGAGAAGATACGTAGAATGAAATATTTTCAATCTCGGACTGTTCCAGAAACTATAGCCTGTATGGAAGGCAATCTGACATGGACACCTCGTCAGTGTTAGTTATCGATACTAACAAAATTCCTCAGTAAGCTACTTTCTTGTAATATGAATCCACAGCAACTACAATTTTTTTAAATGATGTCATCTTGCTTCCACCTGTTAGTGTTTTATTTAAGGACTACTATTTTGGCATTAAGCCACTTTCAAGCATAAGATTTTGAGAAATACGTTTACGTAAGGCAATAGTAACAACGTAAATTAACAAAAGGAAGAGCTACTTACAGATACGAATCATGAAAGAATCCGCATATAAAAACAGTGATTTAACGAATGCATTTTGTTTGTTAGAAACTTTAATTGGCACTGATTCAGACAGCGAGGATAAGAAAATTTTTACCAGAAATGTAGAAAGTGAATCGAAGAAATGCAGAAGAGGTGGAACTATATGTCATACCTGCAAATCTCTACCCATCGGATCACTGTCAAAGTTGAAGCGTTCAGATTCCCTCATAAAGGCATAAGCACGAACATGTGTCAAGTAACAGTTATTCAAACGAAGCTGAAAGATGATTATCCGTAAATCATATGATGTTAATGATAATATTTACGCTGAGATTTCTTTTTTATTTATTTATTTTTTGAGAAGGCGTGGGGGTGGCCATCATTCTTGTGACTGGTTTGGTGTGGCCCGCAATGATTTCCTCTCCTGTGCCTGCCTCTTCACCTCCGATCAGCACTTGCACCAGACATTGTCCATTATTTATTGCATATGTTCTGATCTCTGCCTCTGGCTATGTCTTGCTTCATCCTCCATCCGTTATTTTGCTGCCTAGGTGGCAGAATTCCATTGCTTCTACTTCATGGTTCTCAATTTTGATGTTAACTGCATCAGTAATCTCATATCTGCTACTTCTCATTACTTTCATCTTTCTTCGGTTCATTCTCAATCCACAGTAGTAACTAACAGCATTCAACCACTTTATGTCCTCAACTCAACAACCAGCTTCCACAGACAATTCTCTCATCATCAGGTTGTCAAACTCATCTTATGAGTTTAAAACACCAAAAAAGTGTACCAACGCATCTGCGGCGTTCGCGTCTTGTCTCTACGCTCAGTACTGTACCGGCAGCTTCACTCTGAACTGGATTGTTTATCTGCTGGAGACAGTTAACTAACTCCCTTAGTTCTGGGATACTGAATGGCTGTTTCCATTCAAGAAATTCTTTTGGGTCGAATGCCTTCTGGTGGGACCTCAAACTAAAGAAAGACAACTGAGTTAGCACTGAATATGGCATCGTCTCACCGGACAAGCACACCATTATCACCCCATGCTCACCGGCTGCTGCTCCATGTGATGGAGACATTCTCGAACGTTTCGGAGTCGAAGATAATTCCGTCGTCGTATGTAACAGAATTTTTTCGCTCTTTGCGAGAACCACACTCAGAGGTGCGAAGACACCAAGCTCCAGTCTTTAAGACTAAACACTATTACATTTTAAAGTAATTCTAATGTCGATTCGGTCATCTACTTCAGATTTATCATTGATGGCTCTCGCATAAGGAGCACAGCGAACCGAATTATGCTCTTGGAGGTAAGCACTGATAGTTTCATAGACGATATTTTTCTGTTGATTATTCACGACCTCTGCATGGCTCCTCCCGAGCAGCGGCACTGCCTTTTCACTGGACACTTTGTTACGAATGGCTGTTAATCACCTGCGACCCAAAATCGATGTGCCACACCCTTAATTTTTCTTGACTGACATTAAAATAGACCACCCCGTCCGCAATGAGATCTTTTCAGCTCTCTCCGCTCATTGCACCCAAACAACTGATTAACACAATTTACCTTTCCTTAGATTTCTTTCGGTATTCTCATCCGAATGCATAGTCCAGTCACATGAACGAGACCTCCGCCAATGATCGACGTCAACGTGCAATATCCACTCATAGACAGCACGCGGCAGCACTAGCAGTGCACGGTTTATAAAGCGGGTCGCGTGGTGCGGGTGAGGTGAGGTTGGGTGCACAGAAGACAGTGCATTCCTGGCTCTGACCACTATGGGACTTAACTTCTGAGGTCATCAGTCCCCTAGAACTTAGAACTACTTAAACCTAACTAACCTAAGGACATCACACACATCCATGCCTGAGGCAGGATTCGAACCTGCGATCGTAGCGGTCGCGCGGTTCCACACTGTAGCGCCTAGAGCCACTCGGCCACCCTGGCCGGCAAGACAGTGCAGTCGTTGGCATAACGCGGATACCGGGCTATTTACCTGACGCCCAAGAGGGCATGATCATTGGCTTTCGAGCCATGGGCGAGAGGATTTCCGAAATGGCTAATTATGTAAACTGTTGGCGTACTGCTGTGGTTAAGATACACAGTACACGGCAAAATGGCGCGATCCGAAACCTGTGCCGAAGCAACGCGGACGGTAATGACAGAGTGAACGACGGCTGCGGTGAAGTGTACGGTCGAATAGCCGCGCAACTGTTCGGCAGCTGACCGCCCAGATGAACCAAGGGGCTGCCAACAATGTCTCGACAACCATCGTTCAGCGTACGTTGCTGCGTATAGAGGCCTCCTCAACAGACACCTGGTTCGTGCAACCATGGTGACTGTTGTTCATCGACGACGAAGACTGGAATTTGCCCGCAAATGGGCGTCCACTAAGTGTCGACAGGTGGTCTTTGCAGATGAATCACGTCATTTGTTGAATGAGGCAGATGGCCACTGGCGTGTACGGCATGAAAAGTCTGGATGCAAACACCCAGCAACAATTATGGCCTTCGTGGCATTTACTGGATGGTCTCGTCATTCTGGGAGGGAAATGGATCAACCCAAGTATACATCCATCCTTGGAATCATGTCCACCTCTACTGTATTGTATTGAACTGGGGACCTAGAAACGACGTAGAGGCTTCGTTCCCGCCGTAGCCCACACAACTCAGTGCTACAGCAGTCCGCTCACCCCACCGCTGCCCCACACCGAACCCACGGTTCATATGTGGTTCGGCCGCCAGTGGATCCTTCCAGGAACGTATCACACCAGACGAGTGTAACCCCAATGTTTGAGTACGTGGAGAAAGTGTTTGCGCAGCAATCGCCGACACAGTGTAACTGAGGCAGAATAAGAGGAACCAGTCCGTATTCGCCGAGGCTGCTGGAAAACCGCCTTAAAAACCATCCACAGATTATCCGACACACCGGATCTCGACACCAATCCGCCGGGCGGATTCGTGTCGGGGATCGACACGCCTTCCCGCCCGGAAAGCAGTGCGTCAGACCACATGGCTAACCGGGCGGGTTATGTCCACCCGCTAGTGCAGTTCGTTTGTCTTCGGCACAGTGTCTTGTACCAGCAGGACAATGCAACGTCTCACACAGCTCGCTGCGTTCGTGCATAGTCCTATTGGCACCTGGAGAGTTTACCGTAGTCCCCTGCCTACCCAACTCCCCAGATTTAAACACAGTCGAGAATCTGTGGGACCGTCTCGATCGGGCTATTCACTACATGGATCCTCAACCGAGAAACGTAGCACAACTGGCTACCACACTGTAGTTGGCATGTCTCCACATCTCTGTTGGTAGCTAGCTTTCAGAATCTCTCTGACTCCCTTTCTGCACGTCTCACGGCGGTCCAACCCGCAAAAAGTCGATATTCAGGCTTCTAACAGGTGAACACATTAATATGAGTGGACAGTGTATTTTTCACTGTCATGTGCAGTTTTTTATCATCAGATTTCGGCACTAGTTGAATGGAATCCCCTACTATATCAAATCCTGTGATAGCCTCTACATCTTGGAGTAGCACTTACACGAAACGATCCCAGAAATAATAAAGCACACCTGTATGGTGATGCTAGATTCGAAGGAAGTCGTTTAAGTTCCTGGTAGAAATTGACCGCGATTGTAGGAAATGTGATGGTACTCAGAGTTTCTGACCAGAAAACTTATCGCCAATATCCTGCATTAATTGCAAGTGTCGTGATAGTTTCTCCTGAGATGAGGGAACGTTATACTGTTGGTGGTGATCCGTCCGTCGGATTGGGGCGTTAATCGCAGCAGACCCTGCGAGGTGCCGGGGCGGAGAAGAGTTTGTACCTCTTTAATTCTGGCAAATTTTGCATGAGAACGAGACATGCACTCGACCCCCTCCTTAACTACCACCTAATTAATGATGCGCACAACGGTAACGGAAGAAAATGATTGTGGACCCTGCTAGCTGGTAAAATAAGGAGTGCACACTCACAATAATTTAATAAGAATCGTAATCTACTCAGGAAAAAGAGAACTTTATCATAATAAACAAGAGGAAATGGGATTCTGCATATATCTATGAAATGATATGCAGGTTAAATATTACAATGAGACAATCATGAATGTACATGATTGTCTACACAAACAGTAGGTTAAAGGATAGGTTATACTGAACTATGAGAACAAGAGTTGGCTCGAGAACAAGGAGCTCCTTCTCTCTGGGGTGCAATAGATTGGCGATAATGACTGAAGGTCCTAATGAATCAAATATTAATCTTCCGACTATATAGCAGTATCGCAATTAGTAGTGAGAGCTCAAATGGGATCACATGGAGAAACAAGCAAGGTGGACATGTAGAAAGCGAGCGTGCGTGCTGCTGAGTGATTCAGTATAAAATTGATAAGGTCCTACAATTCCGGAGCCGCAAAATACTGTACCAGTACTGACATCTGCAGCACGTCATCGTTAGGCTGTGTCCTGATGATGTAGGCGGCGACTTCTGCGTGCAACAACTCTGTGTCAACCTCTGGCCTCGTAGGCTGTCTGAAAAAGAGCGACCAAGTAGCAAGACCGTCTGACTCCGACGAAGATCAGATCCCCAATTCCACTTCCCACGCAACCCAAGAGCGAAGCCAACATTTCTCTCCTCCCTACTCTCCTCGAAAGCCGCGAATCAGCATTCAGTTCTGATTACAGAATTCCCCCACACTGTCTCTGGACATCATTCGCGCCAATAACGACAGTTCCCTCCAATTTCGAGCAGGGCTTTATGACGTCAACTAGCCTCAGTTTAAGTTGACCAAACATGCCTCTGCTATTCAGCTGAGGGCACTGAACTTGCTGTTTGAGAGGCTACGAAAACAACCTGCCTAGACCACCGGCCATCCAGCGCCAGACAGTCGCACCCAGCAGGGCGCGGTCCACAAGTATTCTCAGAATCAAGAGGACAATGCAGTTAGTCGGTGCCAGGAATCTTCGTTCCCCACGAGCCGGAACGGTAACCACATAAACTGCGGCGACACTCAGACGTCTCGCAGGTCGTTTCGCCGCGCATACAATAGGCGAAACTCGACCGACGTCAGTTGTTCCGCCAGGCGCTGAGGCCTATTGTACGAACCTCTCAGAATTCAGGGAAGTGCAACCCCCAACAGGAAATGCCGTGTGCCGCGTCCTACGATGCTTGCCTCGCACAGACCACCCAGGGAAGTAACCCAACATGTTTAGGAATCAAGTGAGAAGTATTTTTTGAGCTCTCAGTACAAATACTCTCATTACAATAACCTTATCTGGTCTGCTACTTCCATGCAATGACATAGAACATTAATAAAATTGATGAAAATGAGAGGAGAAATGCAAAAGAGGGCATAGAACCTCTCATTACCCCCCCCAGTCACTTTAGACTATTTTTGGTAGTGGTTGACTCACTTGACAAAGGTAGTGTGTCAATCACTCAAAAAGAATCGGTCTAAACGGTTTTCAAAATGTCACAATAAATTGGCAGATTAAATTGGAAATTGATGATAAAATGAAAAGTAGAATTTTCCTTATGACTTTGTCAACATCTTAGTCACATTGACGAATATGTCACACGCAACACAGATTCGCCCTTAGGGAGCCCACTGTCATACATGGACATACTCGCACAGTCATACAAGTGTTGAACACATGCCAGAAGGCCAAGTTCGAAGCTTCAGTAAAATGTTGACCTATTGGATCTGCAAGCTTGTCATTAAGGAAACATTTAAGAATTAGCTACTGGTGTCCAACTGAAACACACGTATACATCTGCATGAAGTCAAAAAGACGAACAATATTTCTAAGCTTCATGGGTGAAACATTTAACCACACTCACGCAGTTTCCCTGAACAGAAAGGATAATAATTTTTTTACAGTGATTGATTGATTGATGGTCCATTCACCATAACCAGAATTGTAACCGCAAGTCTTTTTGAATATTAATCCCACTCTTCAGTCTTTCTTTTTTTCCGTCATTGCTTCTTCTATTTATAGATTGAACAGTAGACTATATCCCTGTGTGACACCTTTTTTAACCCGAGCACTTCCTTCTTCGTCTTCCACTCTTATTGTTCCCTTTTGGTTCTTGTACATATTGTTTACAAACGTCTTTCGCAATAGCGTACCCCTATTGTTCTCAGAATTTCGAACGTCTTGCAGCATATTTCATTGTCGAACCCTTTTTCCCGGTCGACAAATCGTAGGAATATATTTTGATTTATCCACAGTCTTCCATTATCAACCGAAACGTCAGGCGTGCTTCTCTAGTGCCCATGCCTTTCCTGAGGCCCAGCTGGTCGTCGTCTAACAAATCCTCCATTTTCTTTTCCATGCACCATCTGTTTACTCTAATAGATGAAAAGATTAGTAAAGTGTTGTTATAGTACGGAAATCTCGCGTGTTACTTGTTCTAATTGGATGTAGTAGTTAAGTGTGCAACAGCGCTTCCGAAAACTGCTGATCAAACATTTTGTTTGGGGAATCGGTATTGGGTGTCGTTGAATCATCCACTGAAGGGTCTTTACTGCAGAACTAGTGAGGTCAGTAGTCATGTAGCTTCCAGTACGAATTTTTTTCTGCTACGGGGTGTGCGTTGATTTGAAACTACTTGGCAGATTAATACTGTGTGACCTATCAGTACTCGAATCCGTAATCTTTACCTTTCACGGGGAAGTGCTGTGCCGGCTGAGCTGCCCAGACACCGCTTTCTACCCACTCACATAGTTTTATTTCCGCTGGCAACTCTCTCCTACTCTCTCCTACTCTCCTGTATATCTTGCGGGACTAGCAAAAAAATGGTTCAAATGGCTCTGAGCACTATGGGACTTAACATCTGTGGTCATCAGTCCCCTAGAACTATCCCGGCTGCGGGACTAGCACCCGTAGAAGAAACGATACCGTATAAGTAAAGCTGTGAAAACAGGTCGTGAGTTACATCTTGAAAGCTCAGTCGGTATAGCATTTGCCCGCGAAAGGCGAAGATTTGGGGCTCGAGTCCCAGTCTGTCAGGAAGTTCCAGAACAGCAGACATCTGTAGACTATTGCTTCTTCTGAAGTTTCAGAAATGGGATGCAGCCTTCAGCCCAGGTTTTGTGAAACATAGCAGGACTTCTTTCGCCTCCACTTTTAGTTCCTGATGCATAACATATCGTATTCTGTCTGGGCCATGCGCTATATCATAGGTGGCAGACAGCGAATATTGCAGTTCCCACTTGAAGACGAAGTTGTTTATCTCTGAGTTGTTAGAGGATAAGTCCAGTTCCTTACATCCCACGTCCTACCGATAGTAGCGGCATTTGATTCCTGGGACCTATACTGCAAGTGTATTTCGCAATCACCTGGGCTGTACCCCAAGGCGTTGTTTGTAAGACAATATTGTTCAGCGTGGCGGACAGTGGAAGATACATTTTATTCTCTTACATCCTTCTCACTTCTCACTTATTCCCATAACTTCATTTATGGTTGAGCACTATTGAGAATTACCTCTGCTCCCTCCTTCTGGAGTGGTATGACTCGAATAGGGTTCTCTCACTTCGTTTAAGGTATTTCTGCGTCTACGCAATCCTATTCCCTCTTCCATGATTTTGGAGTGACGTACCTTGCTCCACCGTGTGACAGGTTTACTTTCAGGATGGCAGATACAGGTTGGAGATTCAAGCGACATGATGTGACACGTTTATGATGTAACCCACCCTGTCCTGTAGAGTTAAAAAAATGTAGCGGTCTTTCTGATGTACAACGTCCAGTTTGCTCTGCTTATCATGCATGTATGACATTGTTGTATTTGTTCAACAGAACCAGAGCGGAAAGTGATTTCGAGAGTGCAGGATACGTTTTACCAAACATTACCTGCAAACGCCAGAGCATAAGAGAGATCAACAACGGAAAAGTTTACGGCTGGAAAAAATATCATTTCTCTGGTATTAAACACACAGATATCTTCTGACATTAACAGGCTATTCCATATCACTGCGCCTGAGGCTAATAGTAGATTAGTCGCAGTGCAATATATGCGTTGATGTCTCCAAGTAAAAGGAGTAAACGTGGCATATGATTACGTAGGCTTTCCCGGCGTAATAAGTCTTGAAAGTCTCTTCGGGTTTGCTGCCGGATCCTAAACGTGGCATAAATTTAAAGAGTTCACTGACTGCCGTGTTTTTCAGAAGTTCTTGTAGTTTAATATTTGTGGAGTGTAGTATCAGACGGAACAGAGCACATACTGCATCTGCGAAAAAGAAATAGACGAATCGAATCAACAACGACGAACAACAAAAAAAGACACCATCAATAATGAAAACCATAAATCACTATCATCATCTTCTTCATCATCACACAGTCACTCACGAACGACGTTCGTGCACCTACTGTCATAACAGTTATTTATAAAGACTTGAATGAAATCCATATTTGATCACTGGAGATTTCCTTCTTCGCATCTGACACAATCAAAAACTGGGTAAAACTCCCCTGCAATCTTATGGCTACTACGCGATAAGTATTTTGAACTTTAGTCCTTAAACAACACTGTCCAGGATCATTATGCAGCCTCTCTGCTGCTAAGCAAAGTAACGGCCGCTAAGGGAAATATTATGAAACTGTAGTCGCGAAGTACGGCGTATATTAACATTTATTTATGAGCAATTACTTTGAGCAATGGTAAACCATCGTAATCGAAGTCCGCCAGTTGGTTTGTCAATGAAGTATTTGACATAGGGCACCAGAGAAACATTTAGCCTTGGACCTAATGATGTGTATCCGCCATCAACATTCCCAGAGAGGGTGTGCACACAGGTAATAAAGGATAACAAATATCACATTTAAGGGCTGTTGGAGTTAACTATGACAGCAAGCTAAGGTAAACTGTTCGTTATCGTTTGCTTTTATTATGGAGCGACACAACGAGCGATACACAAACATATAGTTCACGTGATTTTCTAATAATTATGTGTATAAACGAAACAGGCGTGTTGTTTAAGTCTGACACCGGATAAGAAGCTGCATCTGTGGTTAACGCTTAGTATACAATATCTGTGATTATTTATTCTTTATTTATAGACGCATTAACAACCGTTTTGCGTCACTCCTTTATTTGGAAATTCTTGTTAAAGAAAACAATAACTGGCTCTAAGACATGCAAATATATTAATCTGTAATGTGTTCAGTCACCAATGAAAAACAATTGTGTGAGGTAAAATCGTTTGTTTCCCATTGTGGGCTTTCCACTCCTGAGCAACATCAGTAGGTGATGGCATGTCCATTTACTAGGATGCAGACTTGAATCAGTCGCGGCATACCATCAATGAGATCGTCAAACATGCCCTGGTCCAAATTGCCCATTCTCCAACAGCGATTCTGTGTAAGTCGCGCGAAGTACAAGGTCGTTGTCTACGTCCAAGAACACCTCATATTAATCGATCCCATACATATTCGATTGGGTCCACAGCCGGGGAACAGGCAGGTATCTCTATCCCGGTGATCCTAGATGCTGAAGGAACATGCCCACAAGAACAACCCGATGAGCAAGCGAGTTACAACCCTCGAGATGAAATTTCTATCAAAACGTTGGCGATACGGCCAGTTGCAGAATCTTGTTCCCCCAATAACCACGTTCGGTGTACGGTGTCCCATGTAGTACCACTCCACCACTACCTTGTGCGGGATACAGTGTTGCACGGGTTCGACATTACCGGTTCCTCTCCAGACATGTTGTCTACGATTATCAGGATACAAACACATCCGAGTTTTGTCCTTCAACAACAACCGACTCCAATCATGTGGCTTCCATTCTGAACTATTTCTTGCCCACCTGTAACCGATTCATGATGTTGTTGTTGTGTTACAAACAACTTAAATTGGAATGAACACACAGAAAATGTTGTGGGGAAGGCTAACCAAGGGCTGCGTTTTATTGGCAGAACACTTAGAAAATGTAACAGACCTACTAAGGAGACTGCCTACACCACACTTGTCCGTCCTCTTTTAGAATACGGCTGCGCGGTGTGGGATCCTTACCAGGTAGGACTGACGGAGTACATCGAAAAAGTTCAAAGAAAGGCAGCTCGTTTTGTATTATCGAGAAATATGGGAGAGAGTGTCACAGAAATGATACGGGATTTGAGCTGGAACTCATTAGAAGAAAGGCGTTTTTCGTTGCGACGGAATCTTCTCACGAAATTCCAATCACCAACTTTCTCCTCCGAATGTGAAAACATTTTGTTGACACCGACCTACATAGGGCGGAACGATTACCACGATAAAACAAGGGAAATCAGAGCTCTTACGGAAAGATATAGGTGTCCATTCTTTGCGCGCGCTATACGAGATTGGAATAATAGAGAATTGTGAAGGTGGTTCGATGAACCCTCTGCCAGGCACTTAAATGTGATTTGCGGAGTATCCAAGTAGATGTAGATGTAGATGTACGACTTGGTGCTCACCATGGTCGTCAGAAACGGAGACTGGCGTCATATAATCGTTTCCTCACAGTTTGATGCGATAAATTACGTCCTGTAGCCTCTTCGAACGCCGAATTCAGCTCTGGAGTACATAGTCCACGGTTCCTTTGATTCCAAAGTCGTAAATATCGATTATCCTATGCACCTATCGAACATGGACGGCATGTGTGGTGTACGTCCTCAACACTACCTGTCAAATGGAACTAATTCCATGTCCGAACCTCATCAGTTTGTCTTCGATGAAAAAAAAAAAAAAAAAAAAAAAAAAAAAAAAAAAAAAAAAGAAAAGAAAAAGGTTCAAATGGCTCTGAGCGCTATGGGACTTAACATCTGAGGTCATGTGTCCCCTAGACTTAGAACTACTTAAACCTAACTAACCTAAGGACATCACACACATCCATGCCCGAGGCAGGATTCGAACCTGCGACCGTAGCGGTCGCGCGGTTCCAGACTGCAGCTCCAAGAACCGCTCGGCCGCTCCGGCCGGCTCTCGGCTGAGGAATCACGGTGCGAGCAGCCCGATAGAGGTGGTGAGGGGAGTACGATAGATTCATCCTGGTGCTCTTCGAACTACGCACGTACTCTGCGAGCTGCGTGAGACGTTACAGACTCCTGCTAGTATGTGCCACCGGACCGAGGAAAAAGAAACTGGATGTAGAGGTGGATATGGTTCCCAAGGATAGTTGGACACTTTTGTTGATCCGTTATACCTTCCAGAATAACGAGATCGCCCAAGGAATTCCACGAAAACTTTTCCAAGTCTGTAATGATCCCTCCTCCAGCCTGGATGCTTCTTACTGAAGGGTGTTTTCTTTCATATGTCTCACACCATACACTGTAACGCTCATCTGTCCAATACAGCATAAAACGTGATTCATCTGAAAACGCTTGCTGTCACAACTCAGTGGACGTCCATTTGCTTAAATGGCATGCAAATTACAGCCTTCGTCGCAGATGGACAGCAGTCAGTATGAGTACATGAACCTGGCGCCAGCTGCAGAGGCCCACAGGCAGCAACGTTCAATGAATGGTCGTTGAGAAGTCACTTTCGCTGGTCCATTGGTTCACTTGGGCGGTCAGTTATTCAACAGTAGCACATTTTTTCTCTCGTACACATCTCTGCAGCCTTCATTCACTACTGTCACCTACGGCCCGTAGTGCATCACAGTTGTCTCGGTACCCCTGGCCTAAAAGTCAATGATCCCCCCTTTTGTACCGATGTGGCCGAGCGGTTCTAGGCGCTTCAGTCCGGAACCGCGCTGCTGCTACGGTCGCAGGTTCGAATCCTGTCTCGGGCATGGATGTGTGTGATGTCCTTAGGTTAGTTAGGTTTAAGCAGTTCTAAGTATAGGGGACTCCTAGCGGGAGAATCAGTAAAAAGATCACAAAGGGGTGTCCACAGGGATCTGTCCTGGGGTCACTCTTTTTTGGATATCAACATGGAACCGCTTTTGGACAACCTGCAGGACAGTGATGGTGTGCTAGTGGGCATAGCCTACGCAGACGACCTCCTCCTGCTGGTTGGCGGTCGTAGCCACGAAGATCTGGAACCAAAAATTGAAAGGGCCATATCTATCTTGAGTACATGATGCAGCACTGCCAAAATGAAGATCTGACCAAGTAAGTCCAAATACTTACCATTGAAGGGACAACTAGTTAGGAATCCGACAGTAAGAATAGACGGCTCACCAGTTCTTCAGCGCCACGAGGCACGATACTTGGGTGTAGCCGTCGATAAGAGGTGGAGTTATACATCACTCATTGACACCGTAACGCAAAGATCCTTAGAAACACTCAGCAATCTTATTGCGATTGGACATAAACGATTCCACCTGTCACCAGAATTAATAAAACTATATCACAATAGTATTCTGACGTCAATTGTAGGATACGGGTCAGGAGTCTTGGCTCACACGCTGACGAGGGTTATGCCTGCCGTGCCCGTAAGAAGTGTGCAGCGAAATATGCTCCTGCGATCAGTAGCACCATATAGAACAGCTCCAGGGGAAGCACTAACCGTATTAAAGGGGCTTTGTTCTCTCGACATAAAGATCAGGGAACAAGCGGCGTGGTATTGGGTTGATAAGGGAAACATGGACAAAATAATTGAATTAATGGGGATTCACGTGGGGAACAAACTAGAAATTAGACGTAGGGGGAGGAGCTTCAGCACGAACAGTGGGATAATGAAGACAGGTCGCAGCACATATGAATTACTGCTCAACATCAGGGAGCGACTACAGTTAAAACAAGCCATCAAGAGGACTGCTGCACGTCCTTACGGGACATGGACCCTATCCGGTACACCCATGCCGGTTTGGGAAACGGGCTACACCAACGTGTGACTGTGGGGCCGCACCAGGCACCCCAGAACATGTTGTGTATGAGTGCCACCTCTTCGACTATGTAGCGGCACAATTACGACGACAGTTACCAAACCATGACACGTATCAACCTTGACACGTATCACCTGCTCAGCCAAGAGGACCACTTCCAAATCCTGAACAAACTGGCTAATGAAATATCACACAAAGTCATAAAGGAATTTTTGCGGAACAATAACTAATAGATCATATCTGATCACCTGACTAGTCTCAGTGCACCTGCCCTGTTCCGCCGAGGCGTGGACTTGGCCAGCCGCTTCACGGCTGGGATCCGCCACGACTGGGATTAGGGGGAGGGTGCGCCTTTAATCCGATTCTAACACTCACCAGATCTGGTTGGTTCAAATGGCTCTGAGCACTATGGGACTTAACTTCTGAGGTCGTCAGTCCCCTAGAACTTAGAACTACTCGAACCTAACTAACCTAAGGACATCACATACATCCATGCCCGAAGCGGGATTCGAACCTGCGACCGTAGCGGTCGCGCGGTTCCAGACTGCAGCGCCTAGAACCGCTCGGCCACCCCGGCCGGCCTCACCAGATCTGGCATAGGACTTAGTATAAGGTTAGATGTAGGGTAGGCTAGGATAGCAACATTAGAGTAGTACTGCAGCTATTAACCACTCTGGGCCAGCCCGGTGCCAGGGGCATGCTCACCGGGATTAGCTCGGTGAGCACGGCCAACTAATGTAGGTTTATGTACGCTAGCACACCTGTTATGCTGCAGGTAGAGTAAACTAGCCGTAAGTAGTAGACATAGTTAAATATTGGTAACCTTAGGACTTAGCAGTAGTGCCCATAGTGGAAGAGTAATAGAACTAACATTCATAGAACAAAAAGCTGCAGTAGTAATAATTGTATTAGGGGGGTGAGTCGTGCTCGTGTATCTTAGATGTTAGAGCACTTGCCCGCGAAAGGCAAAGGTCGCGAGTTGATACTAATACAGTTAGGTGGTGGGTTGCTTATGTATCGTGTATTGAAGAATAAAGAATTTTTTTTAAGTATAGGGGACTGATGACCTCAGATGTTAAGTCCCATGGTGCTTAGACCCATTTGAACCATTTGAACCCTATTGAACATCACATAAATCACTCTGTTTCCATATTACGACAACGATTGTTTTCCGCGTGCCCCACTGATCTTTACATTTCCTCCACTGTTAGTGGTGCCACCTGCCGTCTATGAATGGTTACTGCACGTTGACGTCGAACATAGGTGGTGGTCACATTAATGTGAGCAGATTATGTGTTTGAATTTTAAAGCAATGGCAAAGGGCGAAACTGATTTTGCACTGTGTAGCCAAAACCGAACATATCACGAAGTAAAGAACGTTTCGTTCGACACAGTTAAAGATCTGAAAATTCTGTGAAAACCGATACACCAAGCTTTGCAATATGAACAAGAAGCTAGGCAATCATTTATAGCACGAAGTTTGAGAATAAACAACAGATACTGACTGCAATTTTATTGACTACCTCACCCAACCACAGCAGCGTCTCTGGACACCAAGCCAACCGAAACGACAGCTCTTACCAGTCCTACCTTCGTGCATTCAAACTAAACGCTCCCAGTGGACCACGTGGCTTGTTCGTCCCTAGTTGGCCGCCGTAGGCGCCTCGCCAAAGTGTTCCCCGTGTATTCTACTCCTACTGTGAAACTCAGAGACCGTTATGCTTTCAGTGCCCGATTACTCGGTACAGAAAAAAACATTTGCAGAGTGTCTGCGATTTAGAACACGCGAAATATCAGTACTAAAAGTTGCGATTGTGACAGACAACTTTCAAGATAGACACATGGTTTTTATCTCGTTCAGTACCGTGAGAACTGACACTAGAATCAAATTACTTCTAATGATACGCCAACTTGGACCAAAATGATTGAAGGTGTTGTCTGTTCTACTTTCCGTAGTTTTATTCCGTTCTATAGCTAAAGGCCGTAACAATAGACGTCAGTTGGTCTACAGCTTTTTCATTCAAGAAAACAACGATGGATTCTCGTGCGGAAATTGGACAATCCATCGTATTTCTAATTGTGACAACAATCAGTATGCCTCATTTGTAACAAATCTGTAGGCTCCCAGAATGAAATTTTCACTCTGCAGCGGTAGGAAGGTAGGAGACGAGGTACTGGCGGAAGAAGTAAAGCTGTGAGGACGGGGGGCGGGGGGGTAAGTCGTACTTGGGTATCTTAGGTGTTGGAGCACCTGCCCGCGAAAGGCAAAGGCCTCGAGTTGAAGTCTCGGTCCGGCACACAGTTTTAATCTGCCAGGAAGTTTCAAATCTGTAGGCTTCTGGAGAGTCTTAGTGCCCACTTCTTTTGTTAAACTGATATTCAATATTTTCAATTCAGAGGCTTCACTATTTCGTGTACGATAGTGTAAGGTCTTCAGACATCATTAAAACAAACTACGCTGTCGAAGGCATGGGAAGTATTGCTAATGTACCGTATTAAATTTGATACACATGAGTCATACCAACCTCTTCACAGATAACTCAAAATATCCGCCGTGATTGTTAAGAGAAATAATTTTGCCTCACTTTCCTTGTAAGTCATTGCCTTGTAGAAGTCTTCCTATTGACCGTCACCTTGCTGATTTGGGTGTCGCATATGTCGGATACACTATAGTTGTACGTCGTAGCTGAATGTTAGGGTGTTTGTGCAATGTGGTGTGCATTTGTTCTGAATGGAGGAGTCTGGAATGAAATAAAGTGAAATGGGATGGGTTAATGGAATGCAATGTCTCCACATAGACTACTATTCTGGATAACCACAAATGAGTACGGCGAGTTGGAAATTCCTTTTATTATTCAGTTTCGAAGGAGCGACCTCAACTGCGATTAAATGCGGTATTCGCAGACGCAACGGTCCTCACAGAGAGACAGTCAGCTCAGATACTTCTCAGGTGAGTCTGGTCACTTCCTGGTAACCAGATCGACTGCCAATCTTCTTTAAATTCTAAAAGTGGCAGTGGTTTACAAGTGGAAGACGTTTGACAGTCTTAAGAGCAATTCACTACCCGTTTCCTCTGATCCCTTCCCTGTCCGTCTCCTTGTCTCCCCTCTCTCTGTCCATCTCCATCACCCCAACCCCTCTGTCCATCTCCTCCTGCTCCTCTGTCCATCTACAATGGTGGCCATCAAAATTGCAACATCAGGAAGGACACTAAGTGACGAAATTTAAGTTATCCTGCGTACGAAAAATATTAAGAATATCGCAAGCTTAGATTATTAGGTGATTTGAGGGTATGCAAGTGCGAAATATACACTTATCTGCCACCTCTGGCAGTAACAACGGCTCTCTTCCGGGGATCTTGTGGAACGGACTGCTGGGGATGAGAGGCAGTGCTACGTCATTAAATGATGCAACATGGAATACCAGTCCCTAGACAACCCGTGACCAATTGTTTTCATTGGGCTGGAAATTGGTAAGTGTGCTGACCATGACAACAGTCGAATACTTTGTAACCGTACATCGAGGTGGGCCACAACAATACGGACAGCAGGCGCTCTAGCACTATGACGTTCAAAAACTCTTGTTCACTGGGACCTCGAAGATAAAACCCACACTTACGGATCTTGACACGTCAGAAGTGTAGCGCTTACTGTCCAAGTTACCCGTTCACATACACCCTTCACTATCCGTTTCATTGGTGATCGTGTTCTCTATCTAATCACACTGTATATCATTGCATCAGTTATTGGATCCGTATGGACAGGACTGGCTATATACATCAGATTTTCGGATAAACATCAGCCACATAATTTCGAAGATACCAAGAGCCGACAAGAGCGTGAATTATCGCACAGTTACCTTAAAACCTCGTGCATCCAATTTTCTGATAAGAATAATATGCAGAAGAATGGGAAACAAAACTGAGGATCAATTAGATGACGATAAGTTTGGATTTAGGAAAGGGAAAAATCAATAGAGAAATAGTTCTGACGTTGTGGTTGATAATGAAAGCAAGACCAATGAGAAAATCAAGACACGTTCATAGCATTTGACGGCCTAGAAAAAGGGTTCGACAATGTAAAAAGGTGCAAGATGATCAAAATTCTGGGAAAAATAGGGGTAAGCTGTAGGGAGAGGCGGGTAATATACAATATGTGCAAGAGCCAAGGGGAAGTAATAAAATGGGCGACCAAGAACGAGGAGCAAGGATTAAAAAGAGTGTAAGAGAGGGATGTAGACTTTCTCCCCTATTATTCAATCTGTACATAGAAGAAGCAATGACGGAAATAAATGAAAGCTTGAATGGTGGAATTAAAATGCAGGGTGAGAGGATATCAATGATATGATTCGCTGGTGACATTGCTATCCTCAGTGAAAATTATGAAGAATTACAGGATCCGCTGAAGAGAATGAACGGTACAATGAGTACAGAATATGGACTGAGATTAACCAAAGAAAGACGAAACTAATAAGAAGAAGCAGAAATGAGAACAGCAACAAGCTTAACATAAAAGAATTTTGGATCGCGGAGTAGACGAAGTTAAGGAATTCTGCTACCTAGCCAGCAAAATAATCCATGACTGACGGAACATGGAGCACACCAAAAGCAGTTTATCACTGGCAAAAAGGGCATTCCTGGTCAAGCGAAGTCTAGTAGTATCAAATATAGGTCTTAATTTGAGAAAGAGATTTCTGAGAATGTACGTTTGGAGCACAGGTAGTGTCTGGTAGTGAAATATGGGCTGTGGATAAACCAGAACACAGAGAAATCGAGGCATTTGAGATGTGGTGCTACGGACGGATGTTGAAATTAGGTGGACTGATAAGGTAAGGAATGAGCAGGCTCTCCGCAGAATTAGCGAGGAAAGGAATATATAAAATCGCTGACAAGAAGAAGTGACAAAGTGATAGGATATCTGTGAAGACATCAGGAAATGACTTCCATGGTACCAGAGGGAGTTGTAGAGAGTAAAACCTGCAGAGGAAAATAAATTTGGAACACTTCCAATAAATAATTGAGGCCGTAGTTTGCAATTACAACTCTCTGAGATGGAAAGATTGGCACAGAACAGCAATTCTTGGCGGGCTGCATCAGACCAGTCAGAAGACTGACCGAAAATAAATAAATAAACAAATAAAAATGAAGACGACAAGTGTAGTCTGGCAACGTCCGTTTTCTTCGGACCTTTCGGACCTTGTACACGTGGATACACGGATAATAATGCTGTGCACAGATTCTGAAAAGAGGATGTGCAGCCATGCTAGTGTCCATGGCTGATTGGATCACTTGTTGTGTACCTTTCTCTAGTGCTGCCTCAGGGAAAATCAGAGTGATGGTTGCTACATATCTTTCCGGAGCTTATCGCATGAGGCACCACACCGTATTGAAGTTGGTGCTCCTGAACCAGAGGATTCCACATTTCCATGGCAGTCTTGGCAAGCAGCAATATCACACGACAATAAACAACAATCCATGTACTCCACGACTCCAATGCTGCCTTATTCCGACACAAGCTGGCAAATATTTAATCTTCTCACACGAGACGTAATGTGATCAATGATTTAAATAATGAAAACTGCACCAGCTACATACTTTATGAAGCTTAGCATAACGCCTTTTAACAATGTATTCTCGTTTTCAAGTGCTTTTGTGCATTTGTTGACACGAATATTTTTGGTGACTTTACTTGTGTGATTTTCTGCCTCTCTTGTATCGTTTTGAGGTTACACAACAATCGGAAAATTTGGACATAATGAATCTTTTAGTATTTTTAAATATTAATGTTAGAAATGGTACTTTTTTCAGCTACTTACAAGTATTGAGCCTCCTCCATTATACAGAACACCACACACACACACACACACACACACACACACACACACACACAAATCATCACATACACTGTTTGTTTACAAAACATGCTACAAAGATATTGCAACACTACAGTTTCACAAAGAGTTTGTACACAGTCAGAGGTGTTAGAGTGGTTTCGATTACACTCCACACACACACTCACACACACACACACACACACACACACACACACAAACACACACAAACATACAAACACACGCATATATATATATATATATATATAGTGTGGTCAGAAAATGTCTGAAACGCTTGTAGGAATGTTGCACGGGAGGTTGTACTGAGATATGAATGTTACAAAAAAAATTCGATACGTTGCGTCGTTTCCGAGTTATTTAGCATTGAAGTTAGCCAATCAGGGCGTCGCGCGAGTAAATTCAAGTTTCAGCTAACGAGACAAAGCATTCGTTAGGAGACACCGCCCCTGGCAGGCCGCTTAAATGTGAGGGCGCGACGCCCCGATTGGCTAAATTCTATGCTAAATAACTCTGAAACGGAGCAATGTATCGAATTTTTTTCTTAACATTTATGTGTCAGTACAACCTACCCCGTAACATCCCTACAAGCATTTCACACATTTTCTGACCACCCTGTATATTTTCTACTCACACAACTGTTCAGCTGACGATGGTTGACGGAATGACGGGTGTGCATGCTAATTATGTTTACATTTGTCCTCTGTCAACGTCAGCACGTGGATATATTCCATTACCCCGAGTACCCGCAGTATGCGCTGTTAGTGTCAACGCCAGTGCTGTGTTATGTAATTAATAACGTTATGTTTCAGTGAATTGTACACTGTGATACATTTTTGAATAGGTCTTTAGGAGAGAAACAGAATTACCGAATAAGAAATATAGGGTGCCATTTAAAAAAGTCATACCGCAGTTCACATCTTCGTGAAAAATAAAGCTACAACGAAGGCAATCACGCTGATTGATGTGCCCCTGACGGCTAAAGAACAATTGCTTGAAACATTTTGTAATTTGCATCTGGACAAACAGTTGTATAGGGTGGTCAAGATAAATGGGACACCCTGCATATATATATATATATATATATATATATATATATATACATATATATATATATATATATATTGTTGTCTTTTGTAAAATGCATTTTGACCGTTATTGACTATTGAATTATCGATTACATTTATTTAAATGATGGAATGTACATATTCATGATAATTACAGTAGTTATCATATGCAGAAAGGCAGCAGAAAAATTTGAAAAAATTAACTGATTCACTGTCTAGTTTCAGACGAATCTTTTCTCCTTGGTTTTTCTGGTGTACAAAAATATCAAGCTCCTCCATTAAATCCACAGTATGTAAGTTTCTGAAGTGGTGGAGTTTCTTCTATGTTTTCGGACGGGTACTAGTGATTTTTGTGTGTGCTGCTATTGCTGATTTTGTAAATTGGCTGTGTGTGTAACACATGATATGTTCAGTGTATCTAATTTGAAGAATCCTGCCAATTTGTCTTGTGCAGTAGCTCGAGCAAGTTTTACATGTTAAATATAATTTTGTAGGTTGATTTAGCGACGTATGTTGATACTGTCAGCAAAATGTGTGCTTGTAGAGTCAGTAGTAAAGGAGTAATAAATTTAAACGTCATGCATGATGCGGTAGTTTTTCGAGAATATCAGTATTTAACGTCATATTTCCTAAACTATGGTTAGTAAAATGATATAATTTGTCACATTCATTCAGTGGTATGCTCCAACACTGTCTGCAAGTTTTGTTGCGAATACAGTTAGCAGTAAATAGTAATAAATTAAAACATGATTACTGATATGGCAGTTTTCTGTATGAATAGCGAAAATGTAGCAAGCGTTCAACTTCTCTGCTCTCATTTTTTTTGTCGGGATTTTCAGCGAGAAAAAGTTTCGTATTGATTTGGAATAATGTATAGAGTTTGTTGTAAGTTTCTAAATGCTCTCATTCTCTTATAGTGGGTGAATAAATTCTAGGTATTTCCACATCATGGGCTACAGTTCATTTTCACACTAACCCCCATCCCTTTGACGGGAAGGTGGTTCTTACCTCCATAGCGGTTCTTTACAGACAGTACATGATAAGTGTATTAAGTTTGGTTGAAATTGGTCCAGTGGTGTAGAAGAATATGTGGAAGATATATACATAGATTTTTATATACTGCTTGGACTATCTGGTTACCTGTCGTTGTCTGGATAAGAATTTATTCTAATCTTCTATTAGCCCATCTCCTCCCCTACTCTCTGTCAACCTTCTCCTCTTCCTCCTCCTCCTGCTCCTCCTCACACCATCTGTCCACCTCTCCAACTCCCCACACACTGTCGATCTCTTCCTGCACCTCTCTTTGTCCATCTGCTCCTTCTCCTTCTCTCTCTTCATCTGCTCCTACTCCATGTCCTCTGCCTCCCTCTATCTCGTTATCTCCCATCTCCTTCCCACCTCCTCTGAGTCCATATCCTCCTAACCCCTCTCGCAACCCATGTTGCTCTGTTTCATTTCTTTTTGCAATTATTGCTCTCCACACTCTCTGTTCATTTTTTCTGTGTCTTATTTCCTCCAACCCATCTCTCCTGCCATCTCTTCCTTCCCACTGTATTCAATCATGTCTTTCTCTTTCCTGTCTGTGTCCATTTCCACAACTGTGATAGGTGCATCTCCTTCTCTTCCCTTTTTCCCTTTCGGCCAGTTTCTCCCTGCCCCCCTCTGTATGCATCTTCTCCTCCCTCTATCTGTGTCTCCATCTCCACTTAACCCCTGACTACCCACCTCCTTCTCCCCCTTCCCTCTCCATGTTATCACCACACACTCAATAGGAAGTGAGTGGCTCTTATGCCCACAAATGTTTCTTTCCAGATAGTAAGTAATATGTTTACCAGGTTTGGTTGGCATCGATCCAGGGGTTTAGAAGGAATATTTTACCCATAACTTTGCCCACATATCCACGTTACATATATCCCACATACGTTTAGCCTATTTTGCACATATTTGTACACATGTTTCTCATGTGTCAAAGGCGAATTTCACCCTTCTGTTTCGTTTTTATGCAGCTTAATGTTTATGGTGTCATATCGCTTGATATATATTATACAATGATATATTTTGGGAGAACATTCTATGGTGTATGTGAATACTGTGTGTTGCAAATAGAGGTTGTACTAAAGAAATAATAAATTAAGAAGTCGGGCTTGATGCCCCTGTTTTTCTGCATGGTCAGGGAAAATGTACTCTTTTCTTCTCATCATTTTGTTTGGGGTGTCAGCTAGAAAATGCTAGTGAAGGCTTAACTTCATGTGTGTAAAGTTGGTTGAAAGTCAGTAAGTGCTATCATTCTCAACTACTGGACGAATATATTCTGGCTATTTGTGTGTCGTGAGCTACGCTAATTTTTCATCGCCACCCCTACCTCTACGAGAGGTAGATGGTTCTTACCCTCAAGTGGACCTTTCGAGATAGTACGTGATATGAGTACCAAGTTTGGTTGAAGTCGATCCAGTTGCTTAGGAGGAGATGTGGACACACATATATACACAGTACTTATGTGCACCATGCATACAGATATATTTTATTTTATTTATTTATTTATTTAACCTGGTCAGATTAAGGCTATCAGGCCCTCTGTTACATCGGGCCAGTGTTCCACACATCATGACCATAGTTTAAATGAGAAAATTAACTTACTCTAGTGACAATATGAATAAAGAGTAGTGACTAAGACCTAATAAAGTAAATGCGGCAGTATTTTTACAACAGGCGCTATACATACAGATTATGATAAAAGCAATAATAATAACAGTAAAAAAATCAAATAATAATGATAAACATGGCTAAGACCTAATAAAGTAAATGCTGGCAGTATTTTTACAACAGGTGTTATACATACGGATTATGATAAAAGCAATAATAATAACAGTAAAAAAAATCAAATAATAATGACAAACATGAAAAAGATTGGCAATAGTAATGAAGGTTTGTGCAGATGTACATTTATATCTTGGTGTGTAAAGTAGATGTTTACCAGTATAGCGAGTTTTGGGGAAGGGAGATTTAAGGTGGTGGAAAGAGGGAAGTAATGAGGTGAAGTGCATTCATGTACAGAGGAAGGCATTACTGTTGCTTAAGTAGATACATCATTAACTGTTTTTTGAAGCCGGACATGTTTTTAAGTTCTCTGACATAACGAGGGAGGTTATTCCAGAGTCGGGTTCCCGCTGCTGTAAAGGACTTGGAGAAGGTGACTGAGCGATGCAGTGGAACGGAGAGGATGTTATTACAATGGGAACGTGTGTTTCTGTCATGTTGTTCCGACATGAGCGTTAGGGACAAGGAGAGATATGAGGGACAGTGTACACTTATAAGGCAGTAGACGAGACAGAGTGTATGGAAATCTCTGCGTTTGTCTGCACGCAGCCAGGACAATTATGCATATGCTGGTGAAATGTGATCAAAAAGTCGAACGTCACAGATATATCGGACGCAGGCATTCATGACCAGTTCTAGACGTCGGGAATTTTCCTGAGAGAGGCCTTGCAGGATAATATAGCTGTAGTCAATGATTGGGAGTATAAGCGTTTGTACTAATTTCTTTTTCAAATCGAAAGGGAGGAGTTTTTTATATTTTTGTAGGACATGAAGAGATGCTGAAGCTTTTTTGCACACTGCAGTTACGTGCTCTGTCCAATTTAGATTTTCGTCTATTATTACTCCCAAACTCCTTGCTGAGGGAGAGAAGTTAATATTTGTTCCATTTAGCATAAGAGGTGGTACGGATTCCTGATGTTTAGGCTAATGAGCTTAGAGTGACCAACAAGTACCGCTTGGGTTTTAGATGGGTTTAGTTTTAGACCTATGTCCTGTGCCCATTTTGACAGTGCATCGAGGTCAGTATTACAATTTTCAATAGCTTTCTTGAGATTGCTTGGTTTCGCACTTAGATACAACTGAAGGTCATCAGCATACATATGATATTTGCAATAGGTCAGAACCGATGACACATCATTGACATACAGAGAGAAGAGCATAGGACCTAATACTGAGCCTTGGGGAACGCCTGACACTACCTGCCGCCATTGTGATTTTTTATATTCCCAGACAGGACTCTTGTACTGAATAATATGTATGGATGAGGGTGGCGTTAATCCTACCTACTTTTTTAATCTCAGCATTGTTGTTGAGGACAGCATCTAAGAGCCACGTATTTTATTATGCGAAGTATTAACAGACTTCCTCAGACTGCACTTTTTGTTGTTAGTTATTCACATTACGTACATTATCGATTTTAGGATACTTCCTCATCACTAGATGTATCTTCGTAGCTAACCCATTTCTAGGTAAGATTAAGTAACAGCCCAAGGAGGTTTGTAATCTCCGCGATAATGGTATACATTGTGTCTGTATGTCTCCAACGTACCATCTACAACAGCATCGGAGAGATTAAAATCACTACTTTTTAACAGTAATGATGTCATTCTTCTCGCCTTAAAACAGGGCGAGGCAAGGTAATGGTTCACACACTTGACTCGCCTTTGGGAGGAGAACGATTCAAATCCACGTCCGACCAACAAGATTTAGGTTTTCCATGGTAACTTAAGCCAAGTTCCAAGATTTTTCCTTTGGAAGACCACAGCCTATCTTCTTCCTCATCCACGATTAATCCAAGCTTGTGCTCTGTCTCTCGCGTCATGGGCGCTGTGGAAGCGCCGCGGTCACGCGAGGCGCAGGCAACAAGTGGCGGCCTCTGGAGGCTCGTTATAGCCGGGGCGGGAGGAGGCGCGGCCGCAAAACAAACAGCCGAGCTGCCGCAGCCACCTGCCGCAACCCGCGGCTCACCAGCTCCGCCGCCGCCCCCTCCCACTACCCCTACCCCTACCCTCTCCCCCCTATCACCTCGCTGCCATTTTACAGACGAGGCTTGGAGAGAGCATCTTCGGCGTTCCTAAACACTTGCTGCCAGTTTCCAGAGCTGCAACGTCTCCAAGCTCTTCGTTCGGCACGACACACAGATTTACATCGCCTCTTTCGGAGACAATAGGCGGCCTCTCATCTCCTGAAGGAATGTCTTTACGATAAACGAGACCTGTGTTGAAGCGCTTAAGAGCTGTGACACGTATCCCGTAGCGGTGGGCTCCACAGTGGTTTTTCTGTTCTTCCTCAAAGCCACTTACGATTGCTTCCAGCCGGTCTCATCACAAGACGACGGACAGATATTTCCCCATCTCTTCCAGTCATAGCGCTGTACCACTCATGTCTTCTATGTCAACAGGGAATCGAACTCTTAATTTCCCTTCTGATGTGTAATATGTACAAAAGTGATATTCCACATACTGGTGGAAAATGAGAAAGGAACACGTTGAAGTATCGGTGCCATATGATTCAATTTCAGATGTTGCTGACAATTGCTGATGTTTAATCACGTCTAATACATTCGCAGTTCCTACCTGTTTGAAAAATTCTAGGCTACATGTTTAGTTTCCGAGCAGTCTTATGCAGCTAGAATACATTTCGTGTTGGCTGTGTCACGCTCGTGGCTCGCCAACTACGAAATCACCAAGAATAAACTCCCTAGTAAGGAAAACATTAATCGAATCAGAACGAATTACATCACATAAAATATAGCATGTATCCCTACATCTACGCAATATATTTTTTTAAAATTCCCTAACACACATCGCTCTCAAAAATCTTCTCTCTGAACTAGCTTCACATAAACAGATATACCTGAAGCAGACAAGAAAGAAAAAAAAAACGTAACAAAACGTATCAGTCACGTAACGGGAAACGGTTAAAAATTACGAACTGCTCCTTTTGTACAATTCTTCCCTGTACACAGGTTCGGGAAGTGAACTGAAGAAATTTTTGCAAATAGCCAGAGACGGAAAGTGCATCGCTGTAGACCTAAACGTAAACACAACCCACGCATTAGACCTTAGACCTGTTGCGACTGGCCACCAACTGCCTACAAGGAGCGAGCGATCTCCACTGTCCAGCCACATTAATGAGACCACCTATCAAAAGACGGAATAACGGACCGCTACGAGACGTGCACGAAGAGAGTCTGTGAAGTTCTGGAAGATACCGATAGGGACGAGGAGCCAACCCACACCAATGCCATTGCCAGTCGCACTAGGTTCCTCGGTTGAGTATCAATGGCGCGAACGGCCCGATCGAGATGGTCCCACAAATCCTCAGTTTGGTTTAAACCCGGGATGCTTGGCGGCCGGGAGAGTGCGGTAAAAGCATCCTGGCACTCTTCGAACCACTCACGTTCACTGCGGACTGTGTGACATGTTGCAGTGTCCTGCTGGTAGATGGCATCGTGCTAAGGGGTAGACATGGTCTCCAAGACCAGATGCGTATTCTGTTGATCCATTGTGCCCTCCAGAATGACGAGATCACCCAGCGATTGCCATCAAAACATTCCCCTGCCCATAATGCTTCTTTCTCCAATCTGGACATTCCGACGATTATTGCAGAGTGTTTTTTTTTCTCCAATGTCTCACTCTGTACACGCCAAAGGCCATCTGTCCTACGGAACATAAAACGTGATTCGACTGAAAACGCCACCTGTCGCCACTCAGTGGACGTCCAGCAGCGGTACTGTCGTACAAATTCTCTGCCGATGAACAACAGTCAGCATCTGTGTATGAACGAGGCGCCTAATGTGGAGGACCACATGCAGTGGGGCAATCTGAAAGGTCATTGAGGAGACACTGTCCCTAGCCCCTTGGTTCACCTGGGCAGTCAGTTTCTCAATAGTCGCACGTCTGTATGCGTGTAGACATCTTGGCAGCCGTCGTCGTGTCCCGTGATGTACCAGAGTTGCGTCGGCACCAGTTTTACAAACTCAGCCGTTTCAGAAAGGCTTCCACTCTTGGCCCGAAAGCCAGCGATCATGCCCTTTTGGACATCAGATAAACTCCATCGTTTCCGCATTATGAGAACGACTGAACTGTTCTACTTCTCCTCACCTCCGTCCCCGACACGCTTTATACACCCTCCACTGCTAGTGCACCCACCTGCTGCCTGTGAATGGTTATTGGTTTATTTTAACGTCGGACATAGGCGGTGGTCACACTGAAGAGAATGGATTGTGCCGTGTATCGGTGTGTAAAATGTGATCCATATGTCGCCAATACCTCCAGCCGCTATTGCCAGAAGACAGACTCTCATGATGCAGGTTCTTCTTTACTCAAGCAGCCGCTCATTTGGTTCCTTATTTCTATTCCTACCCCTATACAAACCTCACTACCTTGGAAATACCGAGCGAGGTGGCGCAGTGGTTAGACACTGGACTCGCATTCGGGAGGATGACGGTTCAATCCCGCGTCCGGCCACCCTGATTTAGGTTTTCCGTGCTTTCCCTAACTCGCTCCAGGCAAATGCCGGGATGGTTCCTTTCAAAGGGCACGGCCGACTTCCTTCCCCATCCTTCCCTAATCTGATGAGACCGATGACCTCGCTGTCTGGTCTCTTTCCCCCAACAAACCAACCAACCAACCAACCTTGGAAATATCCGAAAAGGTATCGGGAATCCGACCCAAGTCCTTCAGCAATGAAGGCAACGACGTTAATCATTCATGTACAGAGGTGATCGCTGTGAACCTGCGGCCATAAAACCACACCTAATCAGCAACGAGCATGCGGGAGGGGTGCATTTAAATTAACTAGCCCCTGCTAATATCCCTTAATGCTTACTGTCGCAGTCGCTAATTAAATTAGCCTGCGATAATGGTTTTAAGTGAACAGTTACAGAGATAAAAGCTTTAAATTCCTGTCGATGGCTCGTTACACTGGACGTGAATTTTCTGTCAAGTTCACTGGATAAAGCTTGACTGTTAAATGACCAACGCTACAAATAGCGTAGTGCCATTAATTTATTAGAATAAGATGTATTACAGAAACAGCACAGCGGCAAGATAGCCGACACGTTGTACAGTAAGCTGCAATTTTTTTTAACAAATAAATCTAAACTCGATATGTTTTAATGCTTTCTGATGTGCGGAGAGCATGAATGAGCTCTTATTCCAACAACTACGGGAGGAGCTTAATCGGAGAAAACCACACAACTAGGTCCATTTAAACACGTTAGCTTGCAAAATATTCTTCTGAACACTCACTGTACATTTGCTATCGTTTTATTGCCGCAGTTCCAGAACGGTGCGTATCCTACTTATGGTTAAATGGAAAATATTGTTCGATTCGACTCCTAGCCTGCTCTAAATTTACTATTGTGTATTTCCATGAAAATATTGCTGAGAACGAAACCATAGAACACAAGATACGAAAACTGTCCATTCTTTAAACTAGTAATAGCACTTCTTACTAGTTCCTTTATTAGTTACGATGTCAGTGCTCCACTTTTATTTTCTCCGCCCTGATTGTGACTCAAATCATGGTCACCTCGGTGCACCTGTGAACCTTCGCCGACGGCGCGCCAAGTCCTGTGGCAGCATGAGCTGTGCGCGTTGTTTACAAGCCGGCCAGGTCACTGGCATCCAACCGCCGCAGTGTGTGTGTGTGTGTGTGTGTGTGTGTGTGGGGCGGGAGGGGTGGGGGGCGACACGAAGGAGGCGCCAAATCGCTGCCGCTGCCGCCGCCGCTGCCGGTCAGTACTGCACGCTGTACGACCGCAGGAATTCGTTCTGCCCAAGTCCAGCGTCCATGCGACGCACCACTACTGAAATGCAGGCAGACAGGATCTGGAAGAAGTGAGGTGTTGCTGTACCAAACACAAACATTTTGTACCTTTACCTTTTTTTTCACTTTTTAGCTTATCTCAAATCCCACAAACATTTAAGACCCCAGAGGGACTCAAAAGGCACAGTGATTCAGAATAATAATTTAGAATAACCCCTATTTGAAAAATTAAATTGAAATTCCGAAATCATTTAACTCCGGAATCTTTTAAATTACTAATAAGTAAGAAAATGAAAGTTTGAAATAATAATTTGCAAAAGAGCTTAAAATAGATGCGTTGTATAACTGTCATTAAATAGAATAACAGGGATTTAATTGCAACATATGGTTGGGAAAGGACCAGTAACTACGATCTGATAATTCCATATTTCAAATTTCCGTCACATTTGGGTGTATTTTATACTGGTGGCTAATGAACGTAGAAGCTCATTTCCAAACCGGAGCTGCAGAACATTACAGCACTGGGAAGCATATAATGAAATAACACTAACGTGACATAACTTGTGCAGTTCTTAGTAAAGCAATTAATATTATTTTTTATTTTAACATACGTACCTTGCAGTGCTTATCAAAGTTGAACCTCACTGCCGTACTCGGGTGGGTAAGCATGTTACAGCGTGATAGTTCAAACTAGTGAAACAGTGGTGACTCCATGAACTACAACCGAGTTCACGTCAAGTCAAAAGATGTCGCTACTTTCCTGCATGTGCCCACGCGTATCATCCGAGGCCAGTGGCAAGTCACAGTAACAATGTAAAATATTCATACAAGCCACCACAAAACAGTACATTATAGTTCTTTAATTGACAAGTAGAGCGAACAAACTTAAGTTATTACATATTTCATTATAATGCAGTTGTAATGCAACCAGTGCATCTATGTAAAAATAAAAAAGTTAATTGTGCTATTGAGAACAGTTCACGTTATACCATCTTAATGTTATTTCATTCCATGTCTTCTTAATCCAGTACTGAAATATTCTGCAGGTCTCGTCTGAAGATGAACGGCTACGATCGAAAATAGTCCCCAGTACGACTGTGACAGAACTTTTAAATAAAGAATTTCAAAGAGCTGGAAATGAATGCATTGGCCAACATTGAGCTCATGCCACACATCGTACAGCTGCTTGGTTCGGCTGAGAGTCTAAAACATACACAGAACACGCATTGAAATTAGGTCTGTAATAGGAATAAAAATACACTCCTGGAAATGGAAAAAAGAACACATTGACACCGGTGTGTCAGACCCACCATACTTGCTCCGGACACTGCGAGAGGGCTGTACAAGCAATGATCACACGCACGGCACAGCGGACACACCAGGAACCGCGGTGTTGGCCGTCGAATGGCGCTAGCTGCGCAGCATCTGTGCACTGCCGCCGTCAGTGTCAGCCAGTTTGCCGTGGCATACGGAGCTCCATCGCAGTCTTTAACACTGGTAGCATGCCGCGACAGCGTGGACGTGAACCGTATGTGCAGTTGACGGACTTTGAGCGAGGGTGTATAGTGGGCATGCGGGAGGCCGGGTGGACGTACCGCCGAATTGCTCAACACGTTGGACGTGAGGTCTCCACAGTACATCGATGTTGTCGCCAGTGGTCGGCGGAAGGTGCACGTGCCCGTCGACCTAGGACCGGACCGCAGCGACGCACGGATGCACGCCAAGACCGTAGGATCCTACGCAGTGCCGTAGTGGACCGCACCGCCACTTCCCAGCAAATTAGGGACACTGTTGCTCCTGGGGTATCGGCGAGGACCATTCGCAACCGTCTCCATGAAGCTGGGCTACGGTCCCGCACACCGTTAGGCCGTCTTCCGCTCACGCCCCAACATCGTGCAGCCCGCCTCCAGTGGTGTCGCGACAGGCGTGAATGGAGGGACGAATGGAGACGTGTCGTCTTCAGCGATGAGAGTCGCTTCTGCCTTGGTGCCAATGATGGTCGTATGCGTGTTTGGCGCCGTGCAGGTGAGCGCCACAATCAGGACTGCATACGACCGAGGCACACAGGGCCAACACCCGGCATCATGGTGTGGGGAGCGATCTCCAACACTGGCCGTACACCACTGGTGATCGTCGAGGGGACACTGAATAGTGCACGGTACATCCAAACCGTCATCGAACCCATCGTTCTACCATTCCTAGACCGGCAAGGGAACTTGCTGTTCCAACAGGACAATGCACGTCCGCATGTATCCCGTGCCACCCAACGTGCTCTAGAAGGTGTAAGTCAACTACCCTGGCCAGCAAGATCTCCGGATCTGTCCCCCATTGAGCATGTTTGGGACTGGATGAAGCGTCGTCTCACGCGGTCTGCACGTCCAGCACGAACGCTGGTCCAACTGAGGCGCCAGGTGGAAATGGCATGGCAAGCCGTTCCACAGGACTACATCCAGCATCTCTACGATCGTCTCCATGGGAGAATAGCAGCCTGCATTGCTGCGAAAGGTGGATATACACTGTACTAGTGCCGACATTGTGCATGCTCTGTTGCCTGTGTCTATGTGCCTGTGGTTCTGTCGGTGTGATCATGTGATGTATCTGACCCCAGGAATGTGTCAATAAAGTTTCCCCTTCCTGGGACAATGAATTCACGGTGTTCTTATTTCAATTTCCAGGAGTGTAGTTCGCACATAAATCTTTGGCCTTGGCGTAATAAAATAAAAAACTGTGCGCGCTGAACCCGCAAGAGCCTCAACGTAAACAGACCACTGAAACAAGTATCTTAAAACATTCAGATCCAAACGCATGTTTCTTCTAGAAATACTGCATGAGAATTTTAAAAGTTTTAACACCGCAGCACTCAAAACAAACCACACATACAGTTTTAAAGAAAACATATTTATGCTTAACCTTCGTACGAAAAGGCGGTGTTGGATCCGAAATGTTTTGTTTGTTTTAATTTGCAAAGGAAACAGCGCTAGTGTGCGCTGGTGTGTGTTATGTATGTAAACCAAATGAACCTGATTTATAAGGGGAAAAACAGTTTTTATGCTAAGTGTCTTACACGACGCGGCCCTGTGACATTCACCGAAGCGCAAAGAAACTGGTATAGACATACCTATTCAAATATAGAGTTATGTTAACAGAGAGAATGCGGCGCTCCGGATGGCAACTCCTATATAAGACAACAAGTGTCTGGAACAGTTGAATGAATGGCTCTGAGCACTATGGGACTTAATTTCTGAGGTCATCTGTCCCCTAGATCTTAGAGCTACTTAAACCTAACTAACCTAAGGTCGCGCGGTTCCAGACTGTAGCTCCTAGAACCGCTCGGCCACTTCGGCCGGCCTGGCACAATTGTTAGATCGGTTACTGCCGTTAGAATGGCAGCTTATCAAGACTTAATTGAGTTTGGAAAAATTTGGATATTTGTGGTAAGATCCTATGGGACCAAACTGCTGAGGTCATCGGTCCCTAAGCTTACAAATTACTTAATCGAACGTAAACTAACTTACGCTAATGGCAACACACACACCCATGCCCGAGGGAGGAGTCGTAACTCCGAAGGGGCGGAATAAGTGAGTCTGAAAGTGGTGTTATAATAGGTGCACAAGCGATGAACACAGCTTCTGCGAGGTAGTGATGTAGTGGCAGTCTTCCCGTACTATCATTTCACGAGTGTACCGTGAATATCAGGAATCCGGTAAAACATCAAACCTTGACATCGCTGCGGCCGGAGAAAGATCCTGCAAGAATGGGATCAACGATGACTGAAGAGAATCTTTCAATGAGACAGAAGTGCAACCCTTCTGCAAACTGCTGCAGATTTCAATTCTGGACCATCAGCAAGTGTCAGCGTGCGAACCATTCAACGAAACATAATAGATATGGGTTTTCGTAGCCGAAGGCCCACTCGTGTACCCTTGATGACTGCACGACAGAAAGCTTTTCGCCTCACCTGGACCCGTCAACACCGACATTGGGCTGTTGATGACTGGAAACATGTTGCCTGGTCAGACGAGTTTCGTTTCAAATTGTATCGAGTGGGTGGAAGTGTACTTGTATGGAGATAACCTCATGAATCAATGGACCCTGCATGTCAACAGGGGACTGTTCAAGCTGGTGGAGGCCCTGTAATGGTGAGGGGTGTGTGCAGTTGGGGTGATAAGGGATCCATGACAGGTGTAGATATGACTCTGATAGGTGACATGAAGGAAAGCATCGTATCTTATCACCAGCATCCATTCGTGTCCATCGTGCAGTCCGACGGACTTGGGCAATTCCACTAGGACAATGCGATACCCCACACGTCCAGAATTGCTACAGAATGGCTCCAGGAACACTCTTCTGAGTTTAAACACTTCCTCTGGCCACCAAATTCCCCAGGCATGAACATTATTGAACATATCTGGGATGCCTTGGAACGTGCTGTTCAGAAGTGATCTCCACCCCCTCATATTCTTACGGATTTCTGGACAGCCTTGCAGGATTGATGGTGTCAATTCCATCCAGCACTGCTTCAGACATTAGTCGAGTCCATGCCCCGTCGTGCTGAGGCAGTTCTGCGTGCTCGCATGGGCCCTGCACGATATTAGGCAGGGTGTACCAGTTTCTTTGGCTCTTCACTGTATATCCTGATAGTACACCTTGTGACAATGTTAGTCATGTAATAGTGGAATTAGAACTGGCCAAAATGTGAGTCTCTTTACACTTGACTTAAGAGTACCTAGGGTATTTTCGGATTGGGCACTGAACCACATTAAAACCCACAGACCAAAATTACGGCCATGGCAGGCACCCAAAACAAGTTACTGTTATAAGGGCTTGGCAAAAGAACAGGGGTTCTGCGAATAGCATCCAGTAATTAATCACATGCAAAACAAAGTGCTCAGCATTTTTTTGTAAGTTTGATTTTGATGAATGAGAAACGTTTGCAGGACCACATCCATGGGAACGATGGCTCTACTAGTCTGGTCCCTTCGGTTCCACAAACCAGCCAACCACATCCATCAAACAGTGCCGCATAAATGGGAAGTGTGCCGACTCAGATACAACCAGTGGCCACGAAGCCTGAGGGAAGCAGTGATTCTTCAAGCGGAGTCAGCACATTCTTCACCTCAAACAACACGGTGATTGGTCCTCCGGGCTCGGCGAGCGAGCCCAATCAGTTTCTAGAACGGTGAGCAAGAGAACGCAGCAGTGAGCCAAGCGGTCTAAGGCGCTGCAGTCATGAACTGTGCGGCTGGTCCCGGCGAAGGTTCGAGTCCTCCCTCGGGCATCGGTGTGTGTGTTTGTCCTTAGGATAATTTAGGTTAAGTAGTGTGTAAGCTTAGGGACTGATGACCTTAGCAGTTAAGTCCCATACGATTTCACACACATTTAACATTTTATTTTTAACGCAGCGGTCAGCCGCGCGTCCGACTCAACACCTTCAGAGAACCACAAGACAGCCCCCTCGTGAAACGGAAGGGAGGCCGTCGCTATGAAAGGAAAACCAGAAGAAGTCAAAGAGCGACCAGAATCGATATGAGAGCACGTTCTGCTCACCTACGTTACTTCTGCATTCCAACTATTCATTCCCACAAAAAAGATTAGCATTTTGAAGTCATATTCTCTACGTTACATACCTCTGTGTTCAGAAATCATCTTTAGAAGACCTGTGGATTACAAAGCTAGTACAAACACTTGTGACCTCCTGTGCAATAGCAATCTGTTATTATTCCATACTTCATGCTAGGGTATTTCTGGTCTCTATAAATATACTGCTATCTATTACATAATGAAACAAAGAAGACTAGCAAATAACGAAATTTTACAATACTTTGTTGAAGTGTAAGTGTTTTGGAGTATTCAGGGCTGCCAGTGCAGGCAGCGACATTGAGTATTACCCAGCTGGACATACAGCCGAACTGCGAATTTGTAACAGATACCCGAAGGTCAGTTTATGCTGTTTCAAGTGTATGCCCCAGTTCATCAACACAATGACAGACAAGTGCTAGCGCTCCAACCTCTCAAGAACTCGCGGCCAGATATTCTCAGTGGGTGAGAGGTCTGGAAAATGCACTGGCTAGTGCTACGAAAAATACATCCTTTGTACCGAGATACGCCAAGACACCAAGAGCAACAAGCTCTTTTACGTTCACCTGTTGCAGGAAAAGTCATAGGTATCTCGAAAACGATGCACAGCGAGAGGGCTTCACAGTTTAGAAATGTAACGCCTGCGATCTAGATTACTGGTCTCGTGAACCAGGTGCTGGCTCCATACGGAGATGATTTATTCAATATGGCAACGCTCGTATGCTCGAAATTTGTACAGACGTGACGCTGAACGCAGAGCTGGGAGTCGCCTGAAAAGATGTTATGCTACTGTTGGGTCCAGCGTTGTCGTTGGGTGTACCACTGTAAAGGACTGGCCTATTCCGGACTGCTACGCATAAGGATGGGCGAGGGAAATGGTGAAGGAGGGGCAAATTTACTACAGTGATCGTTTGACAGGTGTTTATTCAAGCAGCCTGATACAGCATTCCACCCGTCCTCACAGTCGAATGCACTGAGTCGCGAGCGGTTTCCACGATGCTGAACAGCCCACAAGCAGGAGACGGCGTGCGTGCCGCCAACGAAGAGCTCTGGAGACATACTGGCTACGCGTTCCGGACTTAAGAGCTTACTCGTGATCCCCGTGTCATGAAATAGCCGACATAGATACCTTCTGCCAAGCAGCAATGGCCTAGTCACCCTAGACCAACCCTCCTTCCCCCCCTGCCCCAGGGATCGACCAAGATGACGTCCAATGACGTCTAGGTAGCTTGGAGGCCGCCAGGGTGAGTCACCGTTGAGATCGTAGGCAGCTTGCAGTCGGTTGGCCTAACACCCTCAGAGGATGCATGGTGGTTGAACACCCGCTCCCCGCGTCAGTGAACTTTCGAGGTTCCGTGACAGGCTCTGGTGCTCCAGACGTCATCGGACTGTCCGTGTGGGTGCTTGTCTTGCTACAAACCAGACCATTTCCTCAGTCATGGTACATGACGGTGTCCGATCCTGGACGGTCGAGCAAACATTGTGACCGTATTCTCAGGTACTAGCGACTTGCGGCTGTAGAGATTCTGCATGAAATACTTCATACCCCTTCTGAGCCCTTCACTTCTTTAGTCACATGAATATCGTGGGATACCGACCAGTGCTTACAGCGGTATTGTGGAACAACCCACTATTGCCTCGTCAAGACAAGATTCTGCTAAAAAAAATGGTTCAAATGGCTCTGAGCAATATAGGACTTAACATCTTAGGTCATCAGTCCCCTAGAACTTAGAACTACTTAAACCTAACTAACCTAAGGACATCACACACATCCATTCCCGAGGCAGGATTCGAACCTACGACCGTAGCGGTCGCGCGGTTCCAGATTGAAGCGCCTACAACCGCTCGGCCACCAGGGGCCAGCTCAAGATTCTGCTGCTTAGGATGGTGTCGTCTCTGACTAACGTGTTTTCTGCATGTGAATCTGACAGACATAGAACAGCAAAGAAGATCGGGAAATGTAGAACGCAAAGGTGTGAAGGAAAGTCTAACTATTCATGATCAGCGTCCTCCTCGAAAAAATATTTTTTCAGTATATTACGTCACTGTTTTCAAATTATTTCTCGATTCATTTAGGTAAATTTAAGGTTTCTTACAGAAATTTATGCAACGTGTTGCCGATAAGCGCTCTGCCACTTGTTTCATCCTTTGTGGCAGAGCAATTCGCATCATTGATTCTCACCGCAGAGGAAGCCTCATTGCGCCATCAGCTATGATCGTAAATCATGTTTGATACGAGTATCTCAGACAAACGTAATTTGTTTGGTAGGCGCTACAGTACTGAGTCGAAAACTTCTAGTAAGCACGCCCAACGACCTCAAATATTTGTCAGGTGTATTCCAGCCTCTGTCTCTACCTACAGGTTTTACCCTCTAATTCGCTAGACTTTTAATACATGACATACCGGTCCGTCTCTACCCATTTTGCAACGGATCTCTTGGATTCTTGTCAACCTATTTCCTTTTCAGAATCCTTCTGTAACTTCATGCATCGATTCTCTTCTTTTTTGGTTTTCCATAGTCCGTGATTCACTTCTATACAATACTGAATTTCAGAAGTACATTTCCAGTACTTTCTTTTTCAAATCAAGGTCTATGCCTGATAGAATTAACGGGGAATATCCTTCTTGGCTGTTAGTCTGCCCTTTAGATCCTCCTTGCTTCGTTCATAATGCGTTATTCTGCTTCTGACGTAGGAGAATTCCTTCACTTCCTATACTATGCAGTCTTCAATTGTAATGTTAAGTTTACCTCTAATTTTCTCTCCGCCTCTTCTCATTACTTTCGTGTGTGTTTGGCTTACTTCGTATTCTGTTCTCATTATACCGTTCGTTTCATTCGGTAGTTCTTGTAATCCTCCCTCACTTTCACTGAGGTTCAAATGGGTCAAATGGCTCTGAGCACTATGGAACTTAACTTCTGAGGTCATCAGTCCCCTAGAACTAAAAACTACTTAAACCTAACTAACCTAAGGACATCACACACATACATGCCCGAGGCAGGATTCGAACCTGCGACCGTAGCGGTCGCTCGGTTCCAGACTATAGCGCCTACAACCGCTCGGCCACCCCGGCCGTCTCTTTCACTGAGGATAGCAATTTGGTCACTAGAGATTATCACTAATATCCTTTCACGCAGAATTTTGATCTCAGTCTTTTTCTTTTATTTCCGCCTTTGCTTCCTCGATGTGCAGGATGGAGAGTGGAGGAGAAAGATTCCTCCCTGCCTTAAGCCATTTTTAATCCGAGCACTTTTCATTTTGTCCTCTTTTCTTACTGTCCCCTTTTGCTTTCTGTGTATTTTTGTGTATTGTTCCTGTTTTCCTATAGCTTATACCAACTTCTCTGACAACTACTAACACCTTGCGTCATTTTATCTTTTCCAGTGATTTTGATACTTCGACAAATCCTATGGAAGTGGCTCGGCTTTTCTTAGATCTTGCTTCCATTCTCAAGTTCAACGTCAGAACTATTTCAATTTACATTTCCCAAAGTAAAACCAATGGTGAACTAACACCCTGTATTTTGTTTTCCGTTCTTATGGTTACCATTCTTGTTAGCATTTTGATGCATGAGCTACTGACTGTATTCGGGATTCATGGCAAAACAGACAGCAACCCGGAACAGTGCTCTCATGTACACGACTACACAGAGACCAGAGGCGGAATCATTTAGTTGTAAGCTATGATAGGTTGGACACTGGTGGGAAGGGAACTACGGCTGCCGACCCAGGTGTTCCCCCGTTCAGACGGCCGCTAATTTAAGAAGTGTGTCCGCGGCGGCGTCATTTATTTCGCCGCATTCCTCCACGATTAGACTAATGCCGCGGCACGCGGCCGCTCTGGCGTCGCCCTCGCGCCGGCTAAAATTGCGTCGCTGCCGGCGGCACGCTGTTACGCCTCCGTTTTACAGGGCGCAACGCGGCCCGCAGTCGGAATCGCGAAGGCAGCAGAACGCGCCGCGACCGGCGAGCGCAGAGCAGATGCAGTGCGCAGGCGCGTAGGCGCGCGCGCCGTTCATCTGTCTCCCGTACCAGCTGTGGCAGCGCGCTTCCTCGTCTCGCACTCCCCGCCTACTCCAAATAATTTTTCTGCAGCAGAAAAAAAAAGAATGTCCATTGCAAAGTGTTCTGCTGTACGCTGTTCGCGCTTTAGCTGGAATTCCGGCATTATTGCATGTTCTCACACAGAGATGCGATAACGCAGCAGTTCGTGTGATTACAAAGTGCAGATGTCAGATGGTGCGCGGGATCTCTTTTCGAAACGAGGAACTTTGGATGTTCACTCGGGATATTAAATACTCGGACCGTCGTTGTACCAGCACTCGAAAAGGCTCAGCGCTCGAAAACGAACGGCTGCCCGCAATAATTGCCAGTGTATCCACGGACTTCTGACTGACGAGTCAGTGGGTTTCTTCTACTAATTTTGCTGGAGTACAATCTGTATAGCATTACAGATCTGAAATAGACGTTATAACGTCCCAAAGGGGTTGAAAACAGCTAAAAATGAAAGAAAGTGTTGATTTAAGTCCGCAGCTCGTGGTGGTGCAGTAGCGTTCTCGCTTCCCACGCCTGGGTTCCCGGGTTCGATTCCCGGCGGGGTCAGGGATTTTCTCTGCCTCGTGATGACTGGGTGTTGTGTGATGTCCTTAGGTTAGTTAGGTTTAAGTAGTTTTAAGTTCTAGGGGACTGATGACCCTAGATGTTAAGTCCCATAGTGCTCAGAGCCATTTGAACCATTTTTGTTGATTTAAAAATAAAATAACAGCCTGCAAAGCAAAAATTACTTTTTAAAGTAAATCGAGAAATGAAACAAATAAATAAACGTGAAGAGCACCTGGTACTGCTCTGATGCCGCATAATAATTTCTTGTGGCTCAATGGCCTAGTGAAAGTCTTTTTCTTGGGCGCGATTTCGCGAATTGTTTGGAATTAACTTTAAAGAGATAACTCTGTAAATAGACTCTTCAAGTTTTTACGTCCTGTGCTATGAAGCAGAAAGTAAGTTCTGTAACAGATCATTTCTGATACTGCTTGTCAAAGCCACAATTTTAGTGAAAGACAGTTCAATACTCTGCCTTTGGCTTTATTACGAGCCCAGTCACTTACTTCATACGATCAGGTGATTGTGAAGTGCTCACTCATAACATGGAATGTTGTTCTCATTCGAATCTACTACAACAGCCGTTATATATTTAAATGACAGACGTAGTGAGAACTTCAAAATAACACACAGTCGAAATCAGCTGATCGTGTGGTAGGAAAGAAACGACTGTGAGCGTAATACAGTCAAGGTTGGAAATGGAATTATTTTTTAGAAAATAAAGAATGTCTCTTACATTATTACGTTGAACAGTGACCAGAGAGATGCTTTTACTTCCTGTCAGGAACTTGGTCACTCTTCAGCCGTCTAATGTAATAATGTAAGAAACCCATTGGGTACGTTGGTCACTTTCATTTTATGAACTGCAGTGTTCATGTTCATCTACATGGACACTCTGCAAATCACATTTAAGTGCCTGGCAGAGGGTTTATCGAACCACCTTCACAATTCTCTATTATTCCAATCTGGTATAGAACGCGCAAAGAACGAACACCTATATCTTTCCGTACGAGCCATGATTTCCCTTATTTTATCGTGGTGATCGTTTCTTCCTATGTAGGTCGGCGTCAACAAAATATTTTCGCTTTCGGAGGAGAAAGGTGGTGATTGGAATTTCCTGAAAAGATTCCGTTGCAACGAAAAACACCTTTCTTTTAATGGTGTCTAGCCCAAATCCTGTATCATTTCAGTGACACCCTCTAACATATTTCACGGTAATACAAAACGTGCTGCCCTTCTTTGTACTTATTCGATGTACTCCGTCAGTCCTATCTGGTAAGGATCCCACACCGCGCAGCAGTATTCTAAAAGAGAACGGACAATCGTAGTGTAGGCAGTCTCCTTAGTAGGTCTGTTACATTTTCTGAGTGTCCTGCCCATAAATTTAGTTAGCCTTCCCCACAACATTTTCTGGGTGTTCCTTCCTATTTAAATTGTTCGTAATTGTTATTCCTAAGTATTTAGTTGAATTTAAGGCATTTAAATTAGACTGATTTCACAAATTCCTTTTACCACTCATGTGGATGACCTCACACTTTTCGTTATTTAGGGTGAAATGCCAATTTTCGCACCATTCGGATATCTTTTCTAAATCCTTTTGTAATTTTCTTCGATCTTCTGATGACTCTATTAGTCGATAAGCGACAGCGTCATCTGCAAACAACCGAAGACGGCAGCTCAGATTGTTTCCCAAATCGTTTATAATAAGGAATAGCAAAGGGCCTATATCACTACCTTGGGGAACGCCAGAAATAACTTTTGTTTTACAGTATGACTTTCCGTCAATTACTACGAATTGGGAACTTTCTGACAGGAAATCAGAAATCCAGTCACATAACTGAGACGATATTCCACAAGCACGCAATTTCACTACAAGCTGCTTGTGTGGTACAGTGTGAAAAAACTTCCGGAAATCCAGAAATAGGGAATCTGTCTGAAATCCCTTGTCAATAGCACCAATGCGAATACAGACCTAGTTGTGTTTCACAAGAACGATGTTTTCTATACCCATGTTGAATGTGTGTCAAAAAAATGGCTCTGAGCACTATGGGACTTAACATCTGTGGTCAGCAGTCCCCTAGAACTTAGAACTACTTAAACCTAACCAACCTAAGGACATCACACACATCCATGCCCGAGGCAGGATTCGAACCTGCGACCGTAGCAGCCGCGCGGTTCCGGACTGAGCGCCTTAACCGCGAGACTACCGCGACCGGCGAATGTGTGTCTATAGACCGTTTTCTTCGAGGTAATTCATAATGTTCGAACACAGTATATGTTCCAAAATCTTGCTGCATATCGACCTTAACGATATGGAACTGTAATTAAGTGGGTTACTCCTACTACGTTTCTTGAATATTGGTGTGACATATGCAATTTCCCAGTCTTTTGGTACGGATGACTGTGCGGCTGGTCCCGGCGGAGGTTCGAGTCCTCCCTCAGGCACATTTGAACATTTTTTTGGATACGGATCTTTCGTCGAGCGAACGGTTGTATGTGATTGTTAAGTATGGAGCTGATGCATCAGCATACTCTGAAAAGAACGTAACTGGTATGGAGTCTGGACCAGAAGACTCGCTTTTATTGAGTGATTTAAGTTGCTTCACTACTCCGAGGGTATTTACTTCTACGTTACTCATGTTGGTAGCTGCTCTTGAGTCGAATTCTGGAATATTTACTTCGTCTTTTGTGAAGGCGTTTCGGAAGGCTTTATTTAGTAACTCTGCTTTGGAAGTAGTGTCTTCGATAGCATCTCCGTTGCTATCACGCAGAGAAGTCGTTAATTGTTTCTTACCGCTAACATACTTCACATACGACCAGAATCTCTTTGGATTTTCTGCTAGGTTTCCAGACAAAGTTTCGTTGTTGAAACTGTTTGTTTTGTTGTTTCTGTCTGTGTTGATCAAAGGTGGTCAGTATTGATATACCATTCTCAAATATGACGCGCAACAACCTAGCAGCTGATAGATTTCAGCGTCTTGTGAGTGTATTTAAGTGTGTCGTGTGTCGTTTGTGTGTGTGAGTGTGTGTGTGTGTGTGTGTGTGTGTGTGTGTGTGAATGGATCGGTGGAAATGTCAAAGAACCAAGTTCAGAATCGTTTGCGTTTTATGTCATTGCTGTCTTTCCCAAAAACAAAACAGCATCTTTATATACACTCCTGGAAATTGAAATAAGAACACCGTGAATTCATTGTCCCAGAAAGGGGAAACTTTATTGACACATTCCTGGGGTCAGATACATCACATGATCACACTGACAGAACCACAGGCACATAGACACAGGCAACAGAGCATGCACAATGTCGGCACTAGTACAGTGTATATCCACCTTTCGCAGCAATGCAGGCTGCTATTCTCCCATGGAGACGATCGTAGAGATGCTGGATGTAGTCCTGTGGAACGGCTTGCCATGCCATTTCCACCTGGCACCTCAGTTGGACCAGCGTTCGTGCTGGACGTGCAGACCGCGTGAGACGACGCTTCATCCAGTCCCAAACATGCTCAATGGGGGACAGATCCGGTGATCTTGCTGGCCAGGGTAGTTGACTTACACCTTCTAGAGCACGTTGGGTGGCACGGGATACATGCGGACGTGCATTGTCCTGTTGGAACAGCAAGTTCCCTTGCCGGTCTAGGAATGGTAGAACGATGGGTTCGATGACGGTTTGGATGTACCGTGCACTATTCAGTGTCCCCTCGACGATCACCAGTGGTGTACGGCCAGTGTAAGAGATCGCTCCACACACCATGATGCCGGGTGTTGGCCCTGTGTGCCTCGGTCGTATGCAGTCCTGATTGTGGCGCTCACCTGCACGGTGCCAAACACGCATACGACCATCATTGGCACCAAGGCAGAAGCGACTCTCATCGCTGAAGACGACACGTCTCCATTCGTCCCTCCATTCACGCCTGCCGCGACACCACTGGAGGCGGGCTGCACGATGTTGGGGCGTGAGCGGAAGACGGCCTAACGGTGTGCGGGACCGTAGTCCAGCTTCATGGAGACGGTTGCGAATGGTCCTCGCCGATACCCCAGGAGCAACAGTGTCCCTAATTTGCTGGGAAGTGGCGGTGCGGTCCCCTACGGCACTGCGTAGGATCCTACGGTCTTGGCGTGCATCCGTGCGTCGCTGCGGTCCGGTCTCAGGTCGACGGGCACGTGCACCTTCCGCCGACCACTGGCGACAACAACGATGTACTGTGGAGACCTCACGCCCCACGTGTTGAGCAATTCGGCGGTACGTCCACCCGGCCTCCCACATGCCCACTATACGCCCTCGCTCAAAGTCCATCAGCTGCACATACGGTTCACGTCCACGCTGTCGCGGCATGCTACCAGTGTTAAAGACTGCGATGGAGCTCCGTATGCCACGGCAAACCGGCTGACACTGACGGCGGCGGTGCACAAATGCTGCGCAGCTAGCGCCATTCGACGGCCAACACCGCGGTTCCTGGTGTGTCCGCTGTGCCGTGCGTGTGATCATTGCTTGTACAGCCCTCTCGCAGTGTCCGGAGCAAGTATGGTGGGTCTGACACACCGGTGTCAATGTGTTCTTTTTTCCATTTCCAGGAGTGTATTATAAACTGAAGTCTCCCGCAGCTCCGTATGAGAAGGCTAACCTTAGGGCTACTATATGTGTTTTGATACAGTGTTCACTAACAGACTGATTCTAGAGGAAGGTTTGTGTGTATAATTTTAAACAGTTTTTGATATTGCTCAACAACACTCATACAATAATTTTTAAGTGGACACACAGCTATTTGACTATATTGTTGTTTCTTTAATTACGATCCAGGGTTCAGCCTTTTATACCACTTTCAACTGATTGAGTTTATGTCATTAACATATATTGCAGCACATCAAGATCGAAATTGGCAATAAATTAAGAAAAATATTTCATGGAGAGCTAAAATTTTTCTTAATTTATGGCTAATTTTGAGCTTGATATCCTGCAATGTATATTAATGACATAAACTCATTCACATGAAAATGGCATAAAATGCCAAAACCTGGACAGTAATTAAATAAGCAACAATACAGTCACATAGCGGTGTGTTCATTTAAAAAAATATTTATTTATAGGATTTACTATTGCTACGCTAGAAAAATGTCGTCCAGCCGTAAGTACTTAGTGCTCCCTGTGTAGCCAGGGCAGGTCACTAGTGCTAATTAATGTATTTTGTATACTTTCTCTCATTAATGTGTTATACTGTAACATTCTCGTGAATCTCTTACCTTAAAGACTTGAAGTGAAAGAGAGAACGAGAAGAATATGTCCTCTTCAAAAGGTACGTTGCACACAGTCACAAATATCATCTACACATGTATCAGCTAATGAATTTTTCATTGTAATAGTTTACATGGAAAGCTAAGTTCATGTAAGTAGTTGTGCAAAGAGAGCACAAGCGCATTTTTAAGAATTGATTGCATACATTCAGGGGCAATTTTGATTGATTTATGACTGCTTCCTCCTCCCCTTAACCTATTGCTCTGCTAACTGGTTTATGGCCTGAGGGTTCACTCCCTGGGAATTATCTGCCGTTCTGAGTAACACCGTACTCTACCCCTCCTCCTCCCCCACTTCTCTGGGAAATCCTCAACCCTCACCATCTCCCTCACTGATACAAGCACACTTTTGATATCAGTTTAATGGAATAATTAATTAAATTGATCAGTTAATCATCTCCAGCTCTCCCCTCCTGTCCCCCACCACTGGCCACACCTCATCTGGAAACTGGTGGGAAAAAGTCTTCATCTGTGCTGAACTGCTGGAAAGGAAGATCAGGGTAGTTTGTTTTCCTTATTTTGGGCGGTACTCTGTCGGAAATTGGCAGGGAAAGCTCAGCTCCTCCCATTCCCCACCCTCCCCCATCTGGAAATTGGCGAGAAATTCTGTCTGTACTGAGCTATTGGACTGGAAGGTTAATGTATTACCTTGCCCAGCAACTACATTCCCTAATTACACAATTACACAGATGCAGATTGGTGGCATTATCTTGCTGGAAAATTTTCATGTGTGTACTCACCTTGACATGCAAGGTATCGATTGAGATACTGGACAGTGCCACCACCGGAGCATGTCTCATCCTCCACCCATCGACCCATCCCTCGCCACTCCTCCCAGAAAAACTTGGTGACAAAAAGGCTCAGTTTTTGCTGGAGAAGAAAAATCCCATGACATGAAATTCAAATGACTGTCAATAATATATTGAGACATATTCTTTGTCTAGTCATTTTGCTGGAGACAGGGTTCTCCCACATGGATAGAACTCACATCTACACCCCATCCCCACTTCCCTTGAAGTAATAACAGAAAGCACCAAAGAACAGAACGGAGTGCAGTATAGTAGCCGCAGTTTGGGGCTTTCTGCACACTTGTTGGTATCTAGGCACCACCATAGAGATCAAAAGCTGCCCAATGTCCTAATTACACATCATGATACTAAATACCATCGGCCTTGGACCGGATGTTGGTCCCAAACGAAGTGGAGAGTGTTTGCCTGTGTGAACCAACATCTTCAAGCACACAGAGTCCATTTGCGCTACCCTAACGATTTAGTTGTTTAACGATTTACAGGAGTCAAACAGATCACTTAAAACGCTCACTACCACATTAAGATGACACTTCTTCATAACAAAAACATATTGTCACCATATGATAATGACACACAAATATTTTACAAATCAACTAATTACATTTCCGCCACAAATAGATCATGGAGGTAAATATGTGTAATGTCTTGTATGCATTGATGTTTCATAGGACAAGCACCCACTTCCACCACAATGTTTGCGCTAAACATAACTGGAGTAAAATTCTATCGATTACACACTTTCATGATCATGAAGAGCGCAGTATCCACCAACTGATGATAGCCATGGCTGCACCACTGGCTAGTATGTGTAGGTGTCCGTTAGGTGAGACCTGCACACACATTGGCAGCTGCACACCCACCCTCCAGCATCGACACGCTGGCCCTACCAAATGCTCAGAGGTTTGAGAGGCTCTCACCAAGCAGTCAACTGATCAATTTTCACAGGGTGAAAAATTGTCCAGCACAAACACGCATCATATTGCATCTTCTCACGCCACACACGTCTCCTTCTGTCGCCACTCACCCAGAATAACTGGTCACTTAGCTAGTCATTCATCCAGAGAGCGCCGCCATTGGGATTTGTCCTCGCAGACGCAGGGAAGAGGCAAAAGGGCGTAGCACTCTTTGTAGCTAATTGCCCATCACAGGCTAAGCTAATCCACGACATCTGTTCGCCCAAAGTTTCATGCCCATTCGTGCCGCCGGCTGCGGTGCTCTGAGAGACAAGTAGGCATGAAATAGGGATATAGTTGTAATTGCAGTTCCCTCCAGAGAGAGAGACTCCTCCCAGCTTAAAAAAGCCAATTTCCCCAACCCAATATCGGGATGTTGTTGACCATAAATATCGAACTCCTCATGCAAAAGTTCCTTTTGTATTAGTTATTTTCGAAGACAGAATAAATTGCACCATAACAACGCGTTTTCACATCTTAAAGTATCATTCCTTCTGAAAATCCAGTAACAGTACGGCATAGGCTACGTTTCGAGTATTGTTTCATCAGGTATCATCTTATTCAAGTGTCCTCTAATCATTCTCTCATCAGGTAATAATATCTGTTACATCCTGCTACACAAGACCAGAATATTAAACTCATTTTTCGCTCATGACGAAGTGCTGTGATCGACCTCTGTCACAGGATGCTTTCTCACTTTCGAACTCTCTTAAAGTAACCAAACGCTTCATCACATACGAAGTGTCTTAAGGCAACAGCACAGAGAAGTTATCAATATCAGGTTGATCCCATGTATCAACTTATAAATTCGATATGTAGCTGATGTTAATACGATGGTCATCTCTCCCTGTCTAGGTGGGAGACTGAAATTTCGTTAAAAGATATCGCCGCAACGAGAACACACCTAATTACCGCTCCAGCTCCCGAGTCATATCTGTGGTGCTCTATCCCTAGCCTCTACCCGCCTGACAGACTGTTATTGATATCAAATTCATAGGTTAATTAATTAAGTTAATAATGACAGTCACTTTACATGGAGAATAACATTTTTCCAGCAGTCGGATTACACTCAAGAAAAAGGATTTTGTTTTCCCAACATGATTTTGAGATCTGTGTCAACTGGTAAACTGGCAGTAACATCTTTCGATTCATCGGATCTCACAGAGAGCTGGACATCCCATGGTGTAAGTTAAGCTGTTCCCAAAACACACAGGATGTCTGAAATAAGACAGGGGCGGTGTTACTTATTGACAGAATGTGAAGGACATAGCAACATTTGGAAACTGGAAGAGTTTGCAGCATTGTGGACAATCTCCAAACAACTCTACATTTCAAATCATGTTCCATAGTTAGAGGGTAGCAGATATCTCGGTGTTCCATTTCCAGAGAGACCAAGAGCATTGATTCCCCATACTGGTAGGACTTATCGGACACAGGTATATGATCACTACTTCAGTGTCCTAGCTAGCACTCATCATGACCGCCAAATCCTTGGACACTGTGTCTTTCATTTTAATGGCTTACGATGCATAACCAGACGCGGAACAAGGGTTATTCTGCTGGACTTAAACCCATAAGAGCACAGATAGTATGGAGCAACAGTTAGCAGTCACACCATTGGAGAAATGGAATAATGTTCATAGACTCAGGGGAGCATGCAAATACCCTCATTCTTCCACATTTTTGTCGTATTTACCTCAGTTTTAGATATTTACCATGAATTTTCGTAATTTAACTAGGATTATTGTAATTTAAATGCATTTAAAGCAATTATTCGTCTTTCAGAGCATCACTCTCAACAGCTTGTCATGTCAACAAAACATCTAATTGTTTCGATCTCACGATACTATCAGCCAATGACGCTGCAGCGTGATTCTCAATTTCTTTATCATTGCCAAACCACCTCCCTCCATTACTTTGTGAGGGCTATATACATGTGGATGGATGGCAAACCGTGTTATACTGTGTACGCCACATAACAAAAATACTGTTTCTAAGTGTAGGAAATAGCCATTAGCAGACAGGAGGTACAAAAACTACTTTTCTCAGCTGAAACACTTTATAAACTCTGTAAGATTTAATTACGATTGGCCACCTCTCCCTATGTGGGTAGGAGTCACAAATCATTCTCGCATTTGTGGATCCTTAGCAAAATTCTAAATGGCCTCCCTATGAATCTTGTAACTATTTCTCTGTGTATAACCAACCGTTCCTGAAACATCGTAACCAATTTAATTTAGAACTAACCAGAAGTAGGAGCGTGCTGTAACTGCTACATTCCTCCAGGGATTCCCATTTGTGCTACCTGGCAGTTGTAATCTGACTGCTGGAAAAACATTACTCCCCATGCAAAGCGACTCTTTCATCATCAATTTAATTAATTAGCGTATGATTTTGATATCAATGGCGGTCTTGCAGGCGGGTAGGGGAAGAGTACCATAGATATGACTCAGGAGTTGGATCAGTAATCAGGCTTAATTTCGTTCGGGCTATATCTTTTAACGAAATTTCAATGCCCCACGTACTCAGGGAGAGATGACCATCGTATTAAAATCAGCCGTATTACTGATTTTATAAAGTGATATATAGTATAAACCTGATATTTACAACTTCTCTGTGGTGCTACATTGAGAGACTTCACATATGAGAAAGCGTTTGGTTATTTAAAGAGAGTTCGAAAGTGAGGAAGCATCCTGTGATAGAGGTCGATCTTAGCACTCCTTCGTGAGCCAAAAATCAGTTTAATATTCTGATCCTGAGAGGCAAGATGTAACAGCTATTAAGCTGAGTAGAACAGATTTAATTACCTGATTAGAGAATACTTAGAGATAAGTAAGGTGTATGCCCCAAATTAATCTGACTTAGAAAAGGAAGAAATCTCCATTTTGCACGAGAAATTCTAGTTGAGTCGTCAACAACATCCATGTCTGGATTTGGATAACGTGAAATTTATAACTTGGGGGGGGGGGGGGGGGGGTAGCCTATACCTATGTCAGGGTGGAATTGCAATTAGAGTTATATGTTCATGTGCCACTTGCTTGCCTCGCATTCTCGAATGTTGAAAACATGATATGTTTTTGTTACAAAGAAGTACCATTTATAAGGTGGTGATAATAACTTTACCAGTTCTATTTGTTCCTGTAAATTGTTAAACAGTTAATCTGATAGTGTAGTGGAAATGGACTGTTGCCCTCTATTTTTGATATTGAAATTGCGTCAGCTCTCCCTTTTTTCCCATTATTGGCCAATAGGAACACAGTATTAGGAGGAGAGATGAAAAATACCATCAGTGTGTTCTGAGATATTGTCCACACACACAAACAGGAAGTAGCCAATTGAGAGAGATAGGAAGTGAGTCTGGGATATCCTACTCAACAGAATTCCACCACCTGATGCTTTGTTGGGGTGATGAGATCAAAGGAGGCCGAAATCCTCTCCATGATCAGTGGTATTTAGTATCATGATCTGTGATTAGGACGTTTGGCATTTTTTGACCTCAGTGGCGGCCCGTGGATGACAGACACATGCGCCAGAGGCACCAAATGGCGGCTACTATACTGTACTTCATTTCGTTCCTCAGCTTCTATGGTTATTATGACATGAGAAGGAGGGGGGTGAGGAGTAGATGTGAGCTCCACCCAAGTGGGGGACTCCTGTCTCCTGCAAAATGATTAGACAAATATTTTGCCTCAATATAATACTGACATTGATTTGAATTTCATGCCATGAGAGCCTTCCTCTCCAGCACAGATTGAGTCTTTTTTCCACAAATTTTTTCTGGAAAGGGTGGGGAGGGAGGGTCAAGGAATGGGGGGTTGGGGTGGGATGCTCTCTGGTAGTGGCACTGTGTACTAGCTCAGCTGATCCATGCATGTCAAGGTGAGCACACACACAAATTTTCCAACAAGACATCACCTCCAATTTTCATCTATGTAATTATGTACTTGGGTCATGTAGTGCTGGAAAAGGTAATACTTTCACCTTCCAGTCTAACAGCTCAGCACACACTGAGCATTTCCCACCAATTTCTAGATGGGGGAGAGGAGGATATGGGGATGGGAGGGGCTGAGCTTTTCCCACAAATTCCCAACAGGGTAGCACCCAAAATAAGGAAAATAAACTACTGGATGTGCTTCGTCTCTGGCAGCTAAGCACAGAGAACGTCTTTTTCCCACCTGTTTCCTGAAGGGATGTGGATGGGGGTGGGGAGGGAAGAGGAGAGATGGGGGTAATAAATTGCTCTATTTAATTAATTAGTTCATTAACTTGATATAAAAATGTGCTTGTATCAATGTGGGGGATGGGGAGGGTTGACATTTCCCAGAGATGTGGGGAGGAGGAGTGAGAGGGGGAAGGGTTTCTCAAAAGGTTGGGTTATCCCTGGGTGGTCACAAATCACTCCTCAGGTAGTCATAAACCACTTAGCAGAGCAATAGGTTAAGGGAGAGGGAGCAAGTCATAAATCAATCAAGTTTGCTCCTGAATGTATACAACCCACACTAGCCATTGTGCATATGTTCTCTTGGCCCCACTACTCGAACATGCAATACCATGGAGTGAAAATGACGTTACTTACAATTCTCAGATGCCATCTATTACTGATAAAGCTGTTTGTGGTTTGACAGGGTACCTTTGATCACCTACTCAATTATGAAAACATGTAGCAGGTAAATAAGAGAATAATAAAAGTAAACTAAAATAGTTATTTCTGTAATTTAGCTCATATGCTGCAAATTAGGTAGTTATGTGTATATAAAAGGAAAATCAACATATTTACTTTTGTTACTATAATTAGTGTTTCACTAGTACTGTCTATGTTGTAGCAACCAATTCATTAATTTTCTCTGTTACGCTTCATTACTATGACATGTTAATTTGGTACCTAAGCATTATTAGCGATACACACAGCTGGTCTTTTTGTACTACATGACCTATGTTTTACAAATGGCTGCGAATAGTTGGTCAATCTGAAATTCAGTCTAGAAAGCAGTTAATGTCCTTTAAATATGGAGTGAGAGACTGTACCAGCATTCGAAAGGTTTCCTGTGATGACGTGGAACTTTGCTGCTCCTTAGTTTACACTGTTAGTTTTCAAGCTATTTTCCTATCTGGTAGCAATGAGTGGAGACGTTTGATCATACAGTGTGGACTTTCACAGACAGTTAGAGCATTATCGGTGATATTTGCTTTATGGGCATTAGCTCGGTGTCCAAGGTGTATTTGTCTCTCTAACGTTTCGTCTTTCAATGTTGGAGACATTATTAAAGGCTATAACGCATCAGAAAGCAGTTATGGTGTCGGACAATCTGAATAAGCAGAAGTGTCGGTATGTATCCACGCAAGGGCCGGTTTGCGATGTCATCACACCGCTGCCTCAGATCGCGGAGTCATACTGACGTATGCTATAGACCTTAATTTAGCACTAAGGCCCTGCAGAGTACACAGAACACACGGTACTGATACAGTGGTTAAACCGACAAGAAAGGTACGCTAATATTTGAGCACTGCCAAGGACCTATGCTCTCTGCTTGCATTAGGTCGAGCGGATCGTAGTTAGCTGGAGGAGAATTTCGTTAAAGAAAAAGAGTTGCCGAGGTTTGCTAATGTGGGAAAACACATTCTTGTTTTCGTGCAAGCTTCAGGTATGATTGTGGTGCGACTTTGTGATGTCCACATGTTTCAAGTGTTATCTCCAGACTTTGCTCTGCTGTAATTGCTGAGCATGCAAACAAACTATTTGGGAACCAAACGGAAATTATTTGGATTCTATGTTTTCAGTACAGTCAACTTATCTTAGAGTATATCTAAGTGTGGTAGGTTAGTGGTCAGCTGTGCTGGAATTGTGAGTCTTATCCTTGTCGTTAAAGCGAGACAGGCTGTCCTTTTCTGAAACATAGTACCGCAGAACTTGAGACAGTTCATCTGATTATGAGTTCCTTCGCTGTCAGAGATGCGTTTTATCGCGTGGCAGCGCCTCGTGCAGAGCCCGTTTTACCGACGGCGATGGCCTACATGAGAAATTTCTGCGTACACCAATCCCCCCTTCCTGCCGCTCGTTTGTTTTCGACTTTCGACGTTTATAGTTTATGTATTTCCTTGTTGCCTCACAAAACTGAGATTGCGCATTACAAAACTTCTAATCGATAATGGAATTACCAATTTAAATAAACATATCATGAAGTCCACACTTGCCGGCCGGTGTGGCCGTGCGGTTCTAAGCGCGTCAGTTTGGACCCGCGTGACCGCTACGGTCGCAGGTTCGAATCCTGCCTCGAGCATGGATGTGTGTGATGTCCTTAGGTTAGTTAGGTTTAAGTAGTTCTAAGTTCTAGGGGACTGATGAGCTCAGTAGTTAAGTCCCATAGTGCTCAGAGCCATTTGAACCATTTTTGACGTCCACACTTATATTCGCGAAGTAATTTAGCTCGAACGGCATCTTCATTTTAACATCCAACCTATAGCCCCTCTCCCCATCCTCCATGTATAAAAGCGCTTCAAACGTATGATTACTTGACAAATGAATTAATGTGTTCAATATTTCACGTTGAGCATCTAAGCGAGAAAAAGGTCTTAAAATCTGAAAAATCTGAAAAATGAAGGAGGCCCACCGTGAAAATTGACTGGTTAGTTCCTGGAGAGGGCTCTGCAATGAAAAATTAGGCGCCTGTTATAGAGTAAAGCATGTTATGTGGAACTATCACTAAGGAAACAAATCAGATAATTAGCTGAGATTAAGTGCATGCAAAAACTAAAAAAGGATTATGCATGTCGTGTTAGAGATCTCATGACGCAATTAAAATGAATAACAGTAGAATAACTTACTGGGAAGAGGTCGAAATAAGACTCATTGGCTTGTGCACAGATTAATCCTGGTATAAAACATCTAAGTTATCACCTCTGCGTTTCTCACACTTGAATCTTTGCTTGGTCTCTGCACAAAACGGAACCTCATCCTAATGAAGCAGAAATCCTAATAATGCAGCGGCTTATATTTATTATTTAAGGGTCTCCTAACAATGGGGAAGGCGTAGCAACTAGGGATCCCAAAATGCAAATCATTACTGTGAATTCATAAGTGTTATTTGCTCTAGTCAAGCGAATAATTGACTACAAGCAGCAATGTTCTGATAAATGGAATAAAGTGAAATGATGCTAAGAACGTGGGAAATAGGTTTAATAGGAATACTGCAGGAAGATCAGAATGAGGTTTCCACATTTGGGCAGACCGCAAATTCAGGATAAAAGAGACGAATAATAAATACAAAGAATTGAGGATATAAGACGTGTGTCAGAACTAGTTAACTGCGAGCTACTGAGGAAATGGTTTGCGCTGCAGGCTGAGTGGCACGTGATCCAAGTGCAGCGAGTGAGCCCAGGAAACAAATAGATACGAAATCATAGTTCTCTCTCTAGAACTGCCCACAATTCCCAAACCCAACTTGGCGAGGGGACCGAACGCTGCTGCCAATGTAACAAACGAGAATGTGCCTTTATCCATGTAAAAATAGGGAACCCACCAGAAACTTCCCAGTCAAGCCATACAAAAATGCGTGTGACGGTCCATTAGGTTGATACTGGTACCAAATACTCTCTCTCCTTGGTTAGCATCGCTCACGCCATGTCTTTTACTGGGCAGACCGTAATTTGGAAAGAAAGCAAAGAACTTTTCCACGCGGCCAGGGTGGCGTCAATGGGAGGCTCCTTTTGAGATCCAGACAGAAAGGCTTATTTTGATCTCGAGCACCTACAGGGTAACGCTGGGGTGATCAGCAGCACCACTGCTGGTGCAACGGATTAGCACCGGGAACTTACCCCAGTAATATTTTAGGAAACCAGACCTTTCCGCAAAGACTTGGCGGCTCGCGGGAGGCTGCCCTTCGTTCCTTTTAGGACTCTGTGAAGCCTTCTGCTGAGCAAATGGTACACTACCAGGACCTCCAGCCACATTTACGTCCTGTTAGGAATAGAATAACTTTCTGCTCCCAGCGAAAGTACCAAGCTCGCACAATAAATTATCAAGTAGTCCTAATGTGGGTGGCACAAAAATTGCGGAGCGGTGTGTGATAGTTATGCTACAAAGGGTGGGGAATTATGTTCAGAGTTTGCTGGAAGTCACAAGTGCTCTCATTATCAAACACTGCATGAGAGTAATGTGGGTAATTCTCGCTCCGTTTTATGCAAAACGGTTTTTCTTGCCTCTCGATGAATAGGACGTCATAGCTACCGAACTATTCTCGTAAAATCATATCATTAAGCAGTTACATTCTGCAAAATTTGTTCTGAATAGAGTTAGTAGTAAAGAAGTAATAAATGCAAACCTCATGACTGATGCTGAACTTTTCTACATTAAGTGCCAAAATGTGGTAACCCATAAAAGTTTTTGATGTTATTTTGCGTATGGTGTCAGCGAGACAGAGTTTCATTAAGGTTCGAAATCATGAGTGAAGTTTGTTGGAAGTCGCTAAGTGCTCTCATTCTCAGATTCTCGCATGAATATTCTGCCTCTGGATCACGGGGTCCCGGGTTCGATTCCCGGCCTGGCTGGGGATTTTCTCTGCCGAGGGACTGGGTGTTTGCGTTGCCTTCATCATTTCATAATCATCATCATCATTCTTGACATTGGCTAGATTGGACTGTGTAACAAACTGGACTGTGAAAAAATTGGGACTTTGTACGGACACCGATGACCGCGCAGTTGAGCGCCCCACAAACCAAACATCATCATCATCATCATCACTGGACGAATATAGTCCCGGTAATTGGCGCACCATAACTTCTGCCGCCTCACGGCATAAACGCAGTTTCTACCTGTAATACTCGTCTTGCTATGTTAAACCTTTAACGTTTGATTCAACCTGTTAATGATTACGTTATGAAAGTATTTTAAATTCTCTCAAGAACCATATGACATACCGTAAATCAAATTTTTGTTGCTCCTTGAAGACATTACATAGGCGACTTTCAACTGACAATGAGCCCCAGGTTACAATTCAGCAATATATATAGATAGCTTCCTCCCTATTTCATGCACCACCTCTTCACGACGTTCATCGTGTTGCATAAATAAACTTTCAAAAATCAACTGTAGCTGACAGGTGCAATGATGACAACTCACAGCCAAAGGATTTTCATGTTGTACACGTATCGATGTAGAACACAACTGTGGAGTAGGTGCGACCCGGACATGAACAGTCGTTCTCCAGCTAAACAGTGAACCAAACGCTACTTTCAGTGCTGCCGGCTTGTCTTCCATATTTCAAATTTACTGCAGTATTTTACTAAGTTTATTGACGATATAAGCGCTGAGGTCTCTAGCTGCCCTCTTTTAATCGGCACATTTGCCGCTACGTTGCCTATGGGTAAACTCGGCACTGATCGCGTGTCAGTGAAATGTGTCACACTATTGAGAACAGGTGACAGGCTAGCTTGCAAACTGCCTTTCTCCACGCCATTCACACCCAAATCGAGCGATTTATCTATGGAACGTACTGTTAAGGAACTAGCATTAGGACGGATAACCATTTCAGAGTGTATCAACTATGGTACGTGCAGTAAACTAACTAACATGATCACGGATGACCTTCATCTCAGAGTATGGTACATTACCGAAAAGAACGTCGTGGACTGACATTTGAAGATACTTTTGGAATCAGGTTATATGGAGCGATCGCGTGACTGGCAGCGATTCTTCGAACCCTACTCGCACGGTGTGCATATTTATTGTTGTGTAAATCATGTTGAGGTATCTCTCACGACTACTACGATGTCTCATACGCGTCTTCGGAAAATGTATTCGACTCGTTTCGGTGTTGTCCGAGCTTAGATATTCTACGCTGCACTTGTGGCCATTTGCCTCAGGCGTCATGGCATCTTTTGGAAACGCATAGATACACATACTCCAAACTAATGAGAGTGCAGCCCCGTACTTACAAGTGGGAAGCAGCATCCTTGTACTGATAACTCTTCGGCTATATAAGTGTGAGACTACGGTCATCACAAAAAAAAAGTCTCTCAGTGTCTTAGGAGACACGACACTGAACCATTGCACGACGAGTTACCGAAAACAGACCAGCAACATTCGTTTAAGCACTCATTTTAAGCTTTCTTCCATCTAATGCCTCACTGGGCAACAACAATGCTACCAGAAGAGACGATGAAAATTTGAATCCAGAAGCTATACTGTGTGTGTACACCAATGTCTTTTAAAAAAGAGCATTTCTGATGTTGTGCCAAAGAGGCTGGTCTATACTTTTTCAAGGTTAATTTACACTCGTTTTCCTTCAGCGAATCGTGCATTCATGACTTATTTTAATTCCGCTGTCGGATGTCCTTCACTTAGAAAAATTCATTAGTTACAATAAGGAAGCAAAAGCGTCTGCACTATCTAATATGAAATTAAATTTTGCACAGAGTGTGTTTGTATTTTTATTATGTTGTTTGTTAATTAGTTACGTGTTCCACAGGTAATTTGAACGATTCCTTTATCGAAAAGATGTGCAACGAATCACTTTACAGGATATTTGTACATGATTAGCCTTAACATCAATGAATGCATCATTTTATAGTCATTCTTAGCAACAACAATTAAAAACCAACAGGAGTGGAATGATCAAAAACTTTTGTTGCTGCGTATTGAACTCATTTCTGAACCACTGACAGTTTTAACATTGGCTAATAATGATTACATTCTCCTCAAATGTTTTAGATATGGACATCACAATTCTTCTCAAATTGTGATGAGTTATTTATTTATGACGAATTTCATTAGGAAACGTATAAACTGTGATGTTGTAGTTAAAGTTCCTAACTTCTAGAATATGAACCTACATGACGATGGAGAGTGACCAACACATATTATTCTTACTGCTCTCTTTCGTGCAATCAGTACTTTCTATTTAAGCGGTGAGCTACACCAGGAAATTGTTCCATAAGACATCATTGAGGGTAAATTTGCAAAATTCATCATGAGGTTGATTTGTTTGTTTCCCAGATTAGAAATCACACATAAAGGAAAACAGCTAAACTTAACTGCTAGAGAAGCTTAGGAACATGCTTCTTCCACTCCAAGTTTTCATCAACTTATACGCCCAAAATTTTTGAGCATACTACCTTATTTATTGACACATGTTCATGTGCTACATCACTTATTGGTGTGACACTATTTGTTGTACAGCACTGAATACAGTGTGTTTTCTCAAAATTTAGAAAAAGTTGATCATCAGAGAACCACTTAATACTTTTTTGGAAAAATTCTCTCTGTGGCTCTCTAATAAGGTTTATTAGCATATTAAGCTAAAGGAAGGGGTCTCGTAAGTGATTATTTTTAACCCCTGGCGCAAACAGGGGGATCTTATAGCTTTAATGTGTGTATCTGTGTATATGTCTGTGGCATCGACGTTCCCAGACATAAGGTCCAATTTTAATCCAGCCTTTTTTTTAAATTTGAAAGCTGGTTTAGTCACCATGGTTCTTAGCTATGTTCCACGGGAATCTTTTCAGCCGCTTGAATTTCATCAGCTAAATTAAGTACAAATGTTTTCCCCAGCACGCTGCGACGGTACCTCCGGGGTTACTGCTGAGTGCAGTCTCTCTCCTAAACACAAGTCCATGTTAGCAAACCAGTTGCTTCTTTACCTGAGGTTACTCGTGCTTTCGGTACTTGGGCTAAGCATGGCTCTGTTTAAAAAGAATAGCTGGATGTAGTCACAGGGGCGAGCCTCATCCGTCTGCTTTCATACCCCGCAGCTAATTCGCTGCAAATAGTAACCAGTTGGTGTGATCCTGCAGTCAAATAGTCCGTGCACTGCCTGGAATTGCGAATTAATAAAATATACAGGAACATGACATAAAAGATAAATGAATAATTTAATAAAAAGGGCTCTGTTCTAACGTCTGTAATTGACGTAGATGACAGAGAATAATGACGAACACCGTTTATTCAAGAAGGAATATCTCAAATGAACGGGAAGTAGTCCCACGATGTTCAGTTAAAGTACAAACAAACATATCCTTATCAAATTTAGTAAAGTTTTTCAATACTACTTGTAGTGAACGTTTAAATGATGTTACTGGCAAAATAGTAATCTTTTCATTAAATCCTATAGTTAAAATTCCCCTGAGACATTTGAATCATTTTCCTTAAGTAATTACACAAGTATGACAATAAGTGGGATATTCATAGTGTATTCATCAGCTGCGTAAGTGTGGTGAACACGAAGTTCTGACAAACATTTGCGTAAAAAAAATAAATCAAGAAATTAAATAGATGCATATACGTAGCTTTCAGCGATGACAGCTATAGTGCAATGCTGTTATCTGAGATATCGTATACCGTAATCGCATGAAGCATTTAAAATTGTTTATTCATAGGTTCATTGTGAAAATATTTCGCACTGTATATTATTAATTTTTATTGTTTTAAGCTTATTGAAATTACTGCTGTGTCAGCTGGATGCGACTCACGTATCTGATATCGCCGATGTATTCCGATTTGCTTTAGTACTTGATGCGAGTTATTGTAGACCCTTGAAGAGCTGCAAGAAGCCATCTTTGAGTTTGTCTGAAAGTTCGCTATTGTTTGGAGATTGTCTCCTGCACAAAGGCCATACGAGCGTCTGTCGTCCAAATTCCCAGCGATGGGATTTACCCGCTTTCGGTGACGCTTCTAGTCTGTACCTGGACTCGCCCGTACTGGTCACCTAGCCGGAAGACGGAACCGCCCCAGCGCGCCCTGGGACCTGGGCCTGCTAACGTACAGTCGCACAACGAATTCATCTCATCTCTTGCCAACACTGGGCTGCCGATCAGGTCGCCTAAACATGCGTAACGTTACAGCGCTCTCTTGGTATATCCTAGGTAATACAGAAGAGATACATCAAGTTACACGGTGCCAAACTATACAGATCAAAAGGATCTAACTAAATCCCGCGAGAACATATGAACAACAATGAAAGTATTTGTCTTTTGAAGTCGCCCATTCCGTCACCTACAAAGCAAACGAATGGTGACTCTGACTCAAATGTAAAAGATAATCATATGCTTTTGCAGATTTTTTTTGTAGTTCTTTTCGAGATCTACAATTCAGTACTAAATCAAATGATTTTGCCCTAATAGTTTAGGCAGGCTACTGCAAGAGAAGACAGGGGCGGGCCACTTTCTTCCGACTTGATTTAGAATTATCGCCGTCGGTTACTGTTTATGTTACCTAAGTTATACGAATATATGTGTGAATTAAAAAAAGAAGTAGGTAAATGGTTCAAATGGCTCTGAGCACTATGCGACTTAACTTCTGAGGTCATCAGTCGCCTAGAACTTAGAACTAATTAAACCTAACTAACCTAAGGACATCACACACATCCAAGCCCGAGGCAGGATTCGAACCTGCGACCGTAGCGGTCACGCGGTTCCAGACTGAAGCGCCTTTAACCGCACGGCCACACCGGCCGGCGAAGTAGGTAAATCACCTGAGCGGAATAGATCTCTAGTCTCAATATCGTGTTTCGTCCCGAAAAGTATTTGTGTGAATGTGGGGATAGAGTCGATCGTACCATGTCTTCTAGTAGCGTATGAAATTTAAAAAGCAGGAAATAAAACTAAAAATAAATTTAAAAAAAAACCACAGAGAGACTCTCAAAGGTAAAAAAAAGTGTATTACTCCTTTAACTTCAATATAAGTAGTGATATTTTTATCCAAACGTTGTCGTGTCGGGCGACCGCTAAATTTGCATGTAAAATAAAAACAAAGTACATCTAAAAATGATAAAGTGTGAAAAATAGAAGTGAGCTACCTCGGCAACGTAGGTAAATACCAAAATAACAATATCAAGTTGTTCAGTCTAGGTCTTAATGTACTCGGAAAAATTCGCAGTACAGACACAACCGTCAATGACGCCAGCCCTCACGCGACTGCCCGTTGCTGTCGCCGCGCGTGGTTGTGCCCCGTGCGCTACACACCGCGGACCGTGCGACTCGCGCTCGCGATCTAATGAAGCGTGAGTCAATTTTCCATCATCAAACCACTGCAGGACAAATTCCTCGTAAGATGGATTAATGCATGAAACTAAGTTTGGACGTAATTATGTAAAAATATGATGTAAAATGACTGGGTAACTCTATTCTATAATAATGTTAGCCTAATTAAAGACGGATTGTTTTTCATATTTTAGATAATACGTAATTATAACTTCACTAGCTATTTTGAGGCGTGGATGAGGGACGTGCAAGACTGGAAGAGATGACGCCAGACTGAAGAGGCTTTATACCCAGCAATAATCACAATATGCTGTACTAGAAAAAGAGTAGCCGCTGTTAACTTCTTTTTTTTTTTACCTTCTTAACAGTCCCCCGCCCTGACGTCACTCGGGGCAGAATATTACTACTTACATTGAACTTAATGGGCCAATATTGTTTTCGAGGTATTTTGTGTTAGTTTTTTTTTTTAAATTATTAACTTAAGATTCATATTGAATACAAAATGTACAGTGTATGTCAAGAGCGAGGACCTTGCAGCAGGTGAAGGTACAAGTAAACATTTTACGAACCATATCAAGGACAGAGTTCCAATCACTTCAGCAAATGCCACTTCGACATTTACTTCGAGAAGAAAGATTAAGATTGATAACACTTTTACGCTGGCATAATGGCAGTCATTTCCCCTTTGTTATAGTCTCAGTTACCACGTAAGAGAACAGTCTGTATTGCCATTAAATACCATCCTTGAATTTCTAACTGTGTTCTGGAATTTGAGTCTGTAAAATTACGAATCTCAAGAAGACACAGTCCTGGCAGATCGTGAAGATAAGGAATTATCACTACACTCTGGCACAACATTAGAGTCGAGATGCTCGGGGCTTGTCTGAGCTGGCCAGATAACTTTGAACATTTCTGGACACTTGTACATAGGAACGTCTGTGGTAGAGCTAGTAATGTGATGAGTCCTCATCAGATGGTATGTTTCAATTCAGCATATGTCATTCGTTAGTCAAAGGCGATTGGGAAAACCTCTAATGAACGGCGGCTGCTCCTCGGACAGGGAGAGAACAACATCTCTTAGGATAATGGTCACCAGTGAAAGAGAATGAATTGTTCAGCGAGGTGTAGAAGCAGAGAGGTAGACTTACGCGCGCGGAGGAAAGAGCCCGAGGAACGCTGGGCACAGTAAAGTTAAATCGTACGTGGGAAAGTTTGGTACGATGTGCAGTACCGGCGGTATCATGCAACCATAGCGGCTCTGGGCGCTCTCCTGCGAGCAGTTAGCACGGTGGGGGAGAGGGGTGGGGATGGGTGTAGAGGGACAAACCGGTGACCGATGGAAGCTCATTTTTGTGGACGTTTATGAGACAACCAATTAAACAGAAAAAAAACTGTGTTGGGGTATGAGAGCATATGGAGAGCTCTGGCTGTCTGATGTGGGAGGCCCGAGCGTGAATGCCAACAGTGATAGACGCAGCGTGTCAGCATAAAGAAGGAGGAGGTTGTCAGTTGTATCTGGAGCGGTGGTAAAGCTGAGAGACCCAGTCTTCGCAGCATAACGGAAAGTGCCGAAGGGAACTCGCTCTAGGTGAATCGGTTAACAGTTTGCAGTGAGGCCGAAGTCAAAATTAATTTCAGTTTGTGGTATCTGGGAGTGTGTTATTGGAGGCAGGTGAACGTGGACGTCTTATTTAGGTGGCTAAATAAAGGGGCGATATCTTACATTTGTCTACTTGGAGGATCATAGCTGCATGTAAATGTAAGGGAAGTAGTTAAAGAATAGGGTGGATGTAAAACTATTAGAACGAAAGCGATGGAAGAAGAATAAATAGGGAGAGGGGGAACGATGCAGGGACATAGACAGGAAGTACTTTCCCGAAAGTTATTGCATGCACAGTGGAGCAGTTAATTGTCGGCGCAGTTGGATCCGGTTGGAAAAGAGAGGGAGGCAGGAAAGAAAAAGGAAGAAGGCATGAGGGCACAGGAGAAGGCTGGCAGAGAAAGAGTGTTGGCCCAGAAGGAATATAAGAGAAAACTACAAAAGGAAGAAGAAAATTAGTGGCTAGAATACGTATTAGAGTGGTTGTATTTGGGCAGGTAGAAAGTCAGAAAGAACTGAGGACAAATGTAGGTTGGGAAATAGTGGAATTGGGATGGGAATTGAACGAATGAGGAGAATACCATGGTATGGAAATCCAGAAGATGGAGAATAAAGTGGAGTAGTATACTCAGCAGCTTACTGGACTGCAGAGCACAGAATCGGAAAGAATTTCACGACCTAAACCTTTAAACAGAATTGTATGTTCAAGTGTGATTAGTAGGCTGAAGAACATGGAACTGAACAACATGGAAATGTTCTGGAGAGGGCCATTAAGTTGTAGGGCAAAACCATTTTCAGCCTCAATTTTGGTTTGAACAGACAGTATTTACTGTTCATCGTAGTTTTTATGTCCATCCTTCCTTTATGGTGCCTTAACCAGTCAGTTGTAGGAGTACATAAAATATAACGTGCTCTACTAACCACTAAGATGAAAGAAGAGATAGATGGGAGAGAGGATAATTCTTGGTCCGATATAAGATTATCAGCTCGAGTCTTTGGTAGTCTGGCACTTGTCACTCAGCCATACTTTGAGTTGTGTAGCAGAGCCGAGAGGAATGAAACCTTGTTGCCGAGTTCTGGGCCCGTGAAGGACTCTGTATAGTGACTTTGTTTACTCTGAGTTGTCCGATTAGCTGCCTAGTACAGTTGTGGCGATTCGTGAATGAGTCGTTCATTTGAACGACTCTAAATAAAGAATCGTAAGAATCGAATCGTGATACGGACGAATCGTCGTTCAAAAGAATCGTAAGAACGACTGCGTGTTTCCGAGTCGTGACGATTCCAAGTTCCAACGACTCATCGATTCTTAGTACGCTATGCTTCGAAGGTAACTTCCGAATCATGCCGAGTCGTGCCGAAATGATTACGACCGGTAGATGGCAGTCAAGTGGAGGATGCGTGTGAACAAAGGAAGCAATTTTGCGCCACCTTTCGCACAAATCGACTCCTCTTTCCTGGCATACTGAAATAAAACTATAGATGCAATAAAATCAAACGTGACCTTTCATTAATTAAGGCATTACACGCATAAATCGAGAATCACACTTGTAACGTTAGATGCATGTTTACTCATAAATAAACTATTTCTGGCATATCTTATCATGACACAGTTCGATTCTAACCACATTGAAAATTTCAGACATGTCCTGCCATCTGTGAGTGAGATGTAGAACTTTTTGCATTCCGTAAGAATCGTGCCATCGAAGACTAGAATGAATCATGAAGGAATCGTGAACGAATGCTGGGAATCGATTCGGAATGTGAGATTCAATCATAGGAATCGAATCGGAAAAAAGAATCGTGTTGCCCAACTCTACTGCCTACTGCCTAGCTCCAAACTGATAAGAGTCGACAAAAGTCGGAGGGTTTCGCTCAATAATCATTGGTTTTTGGCTGCAACCAAAGTGTGATGCTGCCATTGTTGTCTGCTGTGTCATTTTGTTGTAATTCACCGTATTTCATACTGTTTCCATTCCTTGTGAAATTGTATGTAATTGTTACAGTGAGGATCATTATTAAATACGTCAAAATAATACACAATTTCAGTTGCAGTTACGGACAATGTTTAAATGATTTTTACCTTAGTTCGTACTTTTGTTTTCGCGAAAGCATGAAGCACAGGTTAAGGCCTTAGCTGCGGAAGGCACGCGTGTCTCCCCCCCCCCCCCCTCCCCCCTTCCGCAAGCTTTCTCACCTCCTGGCAATCTATGTAGGGGGCCGGACTGATGTCTGCAACCCCGTCTGGCAACTGGCCATCTCAGAGTAAACACACCGCAGTGCTTCCGCGTCGTGGAGCGTGAGGAGGACAGGGCAGTAACATATGAACGCCGACAGACTATCGACAACGGAGGCGATCGACTTGCGATGTCCGCAAGGGAGGTGATGGGGGTGGGGTGGGATGGGGGGTCGTGGGGAGCTGGGACTGGCAGGCGGTCAGCTGGCGACGCCTGTTTCCGCCCTGAACCTGAACGTGGTCCTGTGCGTGGTGCTTCCCTGTCCTTGATTCAGTATTTATATCACGGCCGTTCCGCCTCGGCACGGAACAGAGCTTCACTCCTAAATAAAAAGGCGTCGGTGCACAGTGGCTTGTTGGCGAACGCTGCTTGCCAGGGCGTCCTGCAGTCGGTGAGGGAAAGGGTAAAGTAGACGTCGTCCATGTGACTACTCTTTCGCCCGTCCCATTCCCCATCTCCGCTTTGATTTCCGTACCGCCCTGTTCTAGTCCATGTCATCAAAGGCGTTGTTTATTGCGGCGCTGCTGCGAAAGGCGCGCCTGTGGGCAGTTCCGTCAGGCTGCATCTCACGTGTTTCGTGTCTTTTACGGATCAATAAGAAAAAGATAATTAAATTCAGTGAAAGTACTATTGAAGAAAGCTGTTCAACAAAGGTATCAACTTCTAGGCGCTGGAGCCCAAATCTTAGGTGCCAATGCTGCATATGGATCGATCCTTTCACAATCTCAGTTTTCCGTACAAGTCACGCGGGAGCTATCTCGACCTTTCAACAAGTAAAAGAATTCTGGTTATGATGTGATTTGCCCACATCATCAATTCCACATCCACACGTTTACGTACACACCTATAAAATCATCAGATTTTATGATAATAACACAGAAAGATATCTTAGGATTCATTTTAAAGGATACGCGGACTTCGACATAGTGTAAAGAATATACGAAAATGGTAATAGCATCATATGTTACACATTGCACATTTCGACAACCGAATAAATCCTGGAAATGCTCCATAAAATCAAAAAATGGTTGAAATGGCTCTGAGCACTATAGGACTCAACTGCTGTGGTCATGAGTCCCCTAAAACTTAGAACTACGTAAACCTAACTAACCTAAGGACATCACACACATCCATGCCCGAGGCAGGATTCGAACCTGCGACCGTAGCGGTCGTGCGGTTCCAGACTGTAGCGCCTTTAACCGCTCGGCCACTCCGGCCGGCTCCATAAAATCAGAAACTATGAAAACGTGAATACTGTAGGGACAATGGAATTGTTACTCCATAACGCGAAGAAAAGATTGTGGGGTATCTTTCTTACCTTCAAAACATCAGAATCTTCGTAACGAAATTTGAACCTAAATGCTTTTTTAATAACGGTAAGTCAACTATGGCATTAGGTATGCGATACTCACATGGGAAACATTGTCGACCAGTTCTATTGGCGCATACTTTTATCTGTCATAATTTCTCATTTTTGTGGAGAGGCGTTTGAAAAGGCACTGGAATCACTTTTAGGAAGAAAGACGTTAGAGTAGTATATAGGTCTTTGTAGCTGCTGTGAACCACTTCAGGAAAATGTCGGTATAGTTTTATTAAGAGGCGGCGAAAGAACACTGTCGCTAAAGACTTTAGTCTGAGTTTGTGTGTTGTCTCTACTGCTGCAACATCATAGTTACGTTTTGAGTACGTTACCTATTAGTCATTTTTAACGAAAAAAATTGTTTTGAAAAGAGCTTTTCGGCAAAATGCTGACATCTGACGTCTTCAGTAGTATGTATTTTTTTGGTGTGTCAGTACATGCCGAAATATTGTCAATTTTTGTTAGAAAAATGTATTTTAAGTTATTAGCAACTTTTACTTTGTGCAATTTACATAGTGTGGGACGAATTTTGACTACAGATTTGCGGGCGTATTGAAGTAATTTTTTTTTTCATCTACTCAACACGATACGTACCGTTATACACCTTCAGAACAGAGCTGTTTATGGATGAGTGGATAGAGCTGTGCAAAGATTAGAAGACTGCTTTGTTGTACTATGTACATCTGAGCCCTTATTACTGTGTGAAAACTGGTATTCTACACACATAAAAAAAAAGGTTTGCATCACCCCGGTTCCCAGAACTCCTGAAGATAGACGTTGACCGTGCATACTGCATCACAGTCACAGTCCCTTTAACTGTTCAGAGATGTCACTAAACTCGCCCAAAGATGTAAACAAACATGCATGAGCAGCGCCTATTAGACGGACGGGGTCGGACAGCCGATCAGTTCCAATTATTCCACCAGGAACGAGGTCCACGGCTCGTGTTGTCTGTAGTTGAACCATGCCTAGACTGTCAATACTGCTGTTCGATCGCGTCCGCATTGTTACTTTGTGCCACAAAGGACTCTCAACAAGGGAAGTGTCCAGGTGTCTCGGAGTGAACTAAAGCGATGTTGTTCGTACATGGAGGAGATACAGAGAGACAGGAACTGTCGATGACATGCGTCGCTCAGGCCGCCCAAGGGCTACTATTGCAGTGCTAACTACGGATTATGAATCGGAGGAACCCTAACAGTAACACCACCATGTTGAATAATGCTTTTCGTGCAGCCACAGGGCATCATGTTACGACTCAAGCTGTGAGCAATAGGCTGCATGATGCGCAACTTCACTCCCGACGTCCATGGCGAGGTCCATCTTTGTAACGACGACACCATGCAGCGCGGTACACATGGGCCCAACATGCCGAATGGACAGTATTGGCATCACGTTCTCTTCACCGATGAGTGTCGCACATGCCTTCACAGACAATCGTCGGAGACGCCTTAGACACAAATGGTTCAAATGGCTCTGAGCACTATGGGACTTAACATCTGTGGTCATCAGTCCCCTAGAACTTAGAACTACTTAAACCTAACTAACCTAAGGACATCACACACATCCATGCCCGAGGCAGGATTCGAACCTGCGACCGTAGCAGTCTCGCGGTTCCTGACTGAGCGCCTAGAACCGCTAGACCACCGCGGCCGGCGCCTTAGACACGCTATCCAGCGAGTGCAGCAAGGTGGAGGTTCCCTGCTGTTTTGGAGTAGCATTATGTGTGGCTGACGTATGCCGCTGGTGGTCATGGCAGACGCCGTAACGGCTGTACGTTACATGATTGCCATCCTCCGACCGATAGTGCAACCATATCGGCAGCATAGTGGTGAGGCATTCGTCTTCATAGATAGCAATTGGCGCCCCTATCGTGCACATCTTGTGAATGACTTCCTTCGTCATAACGACATCACTCGAGTAGAGTGGCCAGCACGTTCTCCATACATGAACCCTATCGAAAGTGCCTGGAATAGATAGAAAAGTGCTTTTTATGGACGGCGTGACCCATCAACCACTCTAAGGGGTCTACGCCGAATCGTCGTTGAGGAGTGGTACAATCTGGACCAACAGTGCCTTGATGAATTTGTGGATAGTATGCCACGACGAATACAGGCACGTATCAATCCAAGAGGATGTGCTACTGGGTATTAGAGCTACCGGTGTGTACAGCAATCAAGATAACCACTTCTGAAAGTATCGCTGTATGGTGGTACAACAAGCGTGTTGTTTTCATGAGCAATAAAAAGGACGGAAGTGATGTTATGTTGATCTCTATTCCAATTTTCTGTGCAGGTTCCGGAACCGAGGTGATGTAAGACTTTTTTTTGGTGTGTGTATTATATATATATATATATATATATATATATATATATATATATATATATATATATATATATATATATATTAAGCCGACCGGGGTGGCCGAGCGGTCCCGAACTGCACTGCTGCTACGGTCGCAGGTTCGAATCCTGCCTCGGGCATTGATGTGTGTGATGTCCCTAGGTTAGTTAGGTTTAAGTAGTTCTACGTCTAGGGGACTGATGACCTCAGATGTTAAGTCCCATAGCTCTTAGAGCCATTTGAACCATTATATATATATACGTAGTCAGCGATCATCAGAGATAGATAAACTACGTAATACTCAAGCGTAGCCGATGTATTTGTGCCATATTTATTATTTATCAGGCTCCAGCTCTCAGCTGATATACAACTACAGAGCGACAAGAAAAGTGTTTATCTTTTCCTGTGTTTCCAGGTAGGATATTTATTACATTTCATGCGTGTTTTTCTACTTAAACGATTTAATCTCGTGTTTTGTGAGAGTAATTTCATTCGGTGTGTAGTACACTAGGCTCACCGAACAGAGCAAGCTACATAGCTCATTAACGCATCAACGTCCATTGGTGACACGTCAAGAGGGTAGCAAGTTGCATTTCTACGGTTGTCTGGTTTTATAGTTTACAGCCGTGTGGGGTTGCCGCGCGGTCTTAGGTGCCTTGTCACTGTTCGCGCTGCTTACCCCGTCGGAGGTTCGAGTCCTCCGTCGGGCAAGGGTGTGAGTGTTGTCCTTATCGTAAGTGAGGTTAAGTTAGATTAGGACCTCTGATCTCAGCAGTTTGGTCCCGTAAGACCTAACCACAAATTAAAAAAAGAAACAAAAAAAAATAAAACTTATGGTTTACTTCTTCAGTTAGTCTTGGTAAGACGACTAACATACGTGCATGTTGTGTGTGGACGCAGGAGATGTTGGCCGCAGTTTGCGAACAGCTGAATCGCTTTAGACTACGGTCAGCCACTTTCAGGCTGGTTCCTGTAGGTGTAGCGGTGGCGTGGGGCACTTCAGGTGCCGCTTGTTTTGCCCACGGTCTCTGTTTCCGAGACAGCTCCTAGTACACCAGACGCGGTGAATCCATCCTCATACCAGGGTGAGTGGTGGTTGCAACGCGTTCGTATAGGTCGAGGCGGAGGACCAGTGTGGAGACTGTTTGCCTGGCCCCGCCCGCTCTTTGAGCAAGTTCCGAGCAGTCACACGGGGGAGGGGTTTACTAGTTGTTGCGAGCTCCAATATTGGGCACATTATGGAGCCCTGACGCAAATAGCGTTCAGGGCTAGAAAGAAAGCCATGTGAACTCGGTAAGTCTGCCAGGGGCCTCATTCGAGATGTGGAGGCTATCGAGCGCGCAGGGTGCAGTCGTCTGCAAGTTGTGACTCACGTAAGCACCAACGACGCCCGTCGCATGGGTTCTGAGGCGATCCTCAGTTCGTACAGGTGGCTGGCGCAGGTGGTTAATACTGCTGGCATCGCGCGCGGGCTGCAAGCAGAGCTCGCAACTTACAGCATTGTTCCCAGAACTGATCGGGGTCCTTTGGTTTGGAGCCGAGTGGAGGGTCTCAACCAAAGGCTGCAGACTTCTAGACCTGTATTATCGTGTGGGGAGTTATGGGACTCCCCTTGATAAGTCAGGGGTGCATTACACAAAGAAAGCAGCTACTCTAGTAGCAGAGTCCTTGTGGCTTTTTAGGCTCAACAGTAGTTTGAGGTTCTCTGATGAACACTGGCCAGTCGACATACAGCAACGGAAGTCAAACGGTGTACAGAATAAAGATACTTCGACTGTCATAATTTTATCAGTCAACTGTCGAAGAATTCGTAATAAAGTTCCCGACTGTCCTGTCCTCCAGGAAAGTTCACGCGCTTAAATTATTCTTGGGACCGAGAACTGGCTGATACCGTCCGCAGCTAGTGGTCGTGCGGTAGCGTTCTCGCTTCCCGCGCCCGAGTTCCCGGGTTCGATTCCCGGCGGGGTCAGGGATTTTCTCTGCCTCGTGATGACTGGGTGTTGTGTGATGTCCTTAGGTTAGTTAGATTTAAGTAGTTCTAAGTTCTAGGGGACTGATGACCATAGATGTTAAGTCCCATAGTGCTCAGAGCCATTTGAACCATTTGAACTGGCTGATACCCGAAGATGCACCGCTTGTCCCGGCGGAGATTCGAGTCCTCCCTCGGGCATGGGTGTGTGTGTTTGTCCTTAGGATAATTTAGGTTAAGTAGCGTGTAAGCTTAGGGACTGATGACCTTAGCAGTCCCATAAGATTTCAGACACATTTGAACATTTGATGCCCGAAGAGAAAAGCTCTGAGATATTTAGCGAGTCGTGGAGGGCATATCTGAAAGACATAGAAGGGGGAGTGTTCATTGCAGTCGACAAAAATATTGTCTCTAGCAAGGCCGAAGTTGAGTGTGACAGTAAAGTTATCTGGTCTCGTATAACAGACGTAGGTGAAACCAAATTAATTGTCTAGGGTCTTTCAAAAAAAGTCTGTTGTCAATAACGCGTTAATACTTAGATCATGCAACAGTAGTTGGAGGCGACTTTAACCTATCGAGTACACAGTGGGATGTCTATGGATTCATTGTGGGGCACACAGACAGCCAGTCATGCGAAATACGTTTGAACCCGTTTTCTGAGAAACGTATTGAGCAGCTAGGTCGGCAGTCCACACGCAATGGAAATATCTTATGCCATGTACCTGCAAATAGACCTAACAATGTCGACAGTGTCAGTGTAGAAAGAGGGTTTAGCGATAATCATGTCACTGTAGCAACTATGATTACGAAAGCTGACAAATCAGTCTAGAACGCCAGGAAAGTGCTTATACTAGATAGAGCAGATAAGCAAATGTTAGTATCTCACTTAGACAGTGAATTGGCATTACTTAGTCCCAGTAACATGGATGTAGAGGAATTGTGAGCAAAGTTTAAGCAGATTGTAAATCGTGCCGTGTAAGATGATAAAGGATGGGAAAGGATCACCATGGTTTAATGACGAAATTCGAAGGAGAAAGCAGCGGCTATTGCACTTTCGGGTCAAAAGAAAACAGACAAAAGACGATAAGCGAAATTTAGTAGAGATTCGGCATCTATGAAAAGATCTACGGGCGAAGCACCAACTACCGCCGTCACAGCTTTTCAAATTATCTGGCAGGGAATCGGAAAAAATTCTGCTCTTATTAAAATCGCCGAGCGGCTCCACCGCTTCCATTCAGTCCCGTGTTGACCAGCCTGGGTTGGCAACTGAAGACAGCAAAACGAAAGCCGAAGTTTTAAATTTCACTTTCAAGAAATTGTTCACACAGGAGAGTCATACAAATATACCGCCATTTGACCATCGGAGAGACTCCCGTATGGACGACATGGTAATAAGCATACCTGAAGAAGAGAAACAACTGAAATATTTGAATGTAAATAAATCACCAGGTCCGGATGGAGTCCCAGTTCGATTTTACAAAGAGATGTCTACAGGATTGGCCCCTGGATTTATCGTGAATCTCTCGTCAAGCACAATGTCCCAAGCGAGTAGAAAAAGGCGCAGGTTACTCCAGTACATAAGAAGGGTAAAAGAACGGAACCGAAAAATTACAGACCGGTATTCCTAACTACTGTTTGCTGCAGAATCCTTAAACAGAATCTGAGTTCGAATATAAAAAAAATTTCTTGAGACTGAGAGGCATATGTCCAAGAATCAGCATGGCTTTAGGAAACACCGCTCGTGCGAAATACAGCTTGTCCTTATCGCACGTGACATACTGCGAACTGTGGGTGAAGAGCAACAGATAGATACCATATTTCCAGGTTTCCGGAAAACATTTGACACAGTGCTCCATTGGAGGTTGTTAACGAAGGTGTGAGCATACGGAATAAGTTCACAGATACGTGAGTGGTTCGAAGACTTCTTAAATAATAGAACCCAGTATGTTGTCCTCGACGGCCAGTGTTCGTCAGAGACAAGGGTATCATCAGGAGTGCCCCAGGGAAGTGTGACAGGACCTCTGTTGCTGGCCGGCCGCGGTGGCCGTGCGGTTCTAGGCGCTTCAGTCCGGAACCGCGGGACTGCTACGGTCGCAGGTTCGAATCCTGCCTCCGGCATGAATGTGTGTGGTGTCCTTAGGTTAGTTAGGTTTAAGTAGTTCTAAGTTCTAGGGGACTGATGACCTAAGATGTTAAGTCCCATAGTGCTCAGAGCCATTTGAACCATTATTGAACCTCTGTTGCTATTTATATGCATAAATAATTAGGCGGACGGGGTGGGCAGCAGTCTAGAGTTGTTTGCTGAAAATGCCGTGGTCTACGGAAAGATGTCGAAGCTGAGTGACTATACGAAGACACATGACGACTTAGACAAAATTTCCAGTTGTTGTGATGATTGTAAGCTTGCCCTAAATGTGGTAAAAAGTAAGTTAATGCGGATGAGTAGGAAGATCAGACCTGCAATGTTCGGATACGCTATTACTAGTGTCCTGCTTGACACAGTTAAGCCCTTTAAATATCTGGGGTAACGTTGCACAGCGATATGAGATGGAAGAAGCATGTGAAACTGTGGTAGAAAAAGCGAATGGTCGACTTCGGTGTATTGGGAGAATTTTAGGAAAGAGCAGTTCACCTGTAAACGAGACCGTATATAGGACGCTAGTGCGACCTGTTCTTGAGTACTGCTCCAGCGTTTGGGATCCGTACCAGGTCGGATTGAAGGAAGACATCGAAGCAATTCAAAGGCATGCTGCTAGATTTCTTACTGGTTAGTTCGAACTATACGTAAGTGTTTCGGAGATGCTTTAGAAGCACAAATGGGAATCCCTGGAGAGATGGCGACGTTCTTTTCGAGAAACTCTACTGAGAAAATTTAGAGAACCGGCATTTAAAGCTGACTGCCAAACTATTCTACTTTCGCTAACATTGTGCGTAAGCACCACGAAGATAAGATAAGAGAAATTAGGGCACATACGGAGGCATATAGATAGTCGTTTTTCCCTCGTCCTGTTTGCGAGTGCGACAAGAAAGGAAAGGAATAGTAGTGGTTGAGGGTACCTTCCACCACGCAACGTACTGTGGCTTGCGGGCTATCTATGCAGATGTTGATGTAGATGTAATAGATTATAGTACGCGAATCATGTGCCACATCTACTATTGAAGTACTGTATTAGTAAAGTAGTACGACGCACTTTAGGAAAAAAGAAAATTTTCTGTTAACAAAATATGTAGCGCGGACGACAGATTTCTGCCCTACTCGGTGACGAACCGTGAAGTGTTCGTTGTAGTAGCTGACAATACTCACTGGTGAGCTGTTCACGTTATATAAAATAGCTTTGGTGTGTTAACTGCCAGAGCCACCTATTTCTTTTAATTTACAACAGGGACTGTATCAGTTTGTGCAAGGAAGTGACTAAAGTATCCTGTCAATTTACATGAGTTCCTTCGTCTTAACAAGGTCGCATCGGGAAGTCATGAAACAGAATACACCTTGGAACACGAGGAATTGCATTGCCTACGACTAGTTTAAGATAACTTTGGAGAATCTACTAACATATACCGCTTATACTTGCATATGCTGCTTGAGTTACAGTTCATTTTATGTAGACCAGCTTTTTTTTCTTGCTTCTCAATCTCTCTACGGACTGCAACTTTGTGTGTATAGTTACAACATTCCTAAGAGTAACTGCACATGTGAAATACTTATAGTGGCAGTACTTCGTTCTAATGAGAGAGTTGTGACTGAGGATTCACTTTTAAACGATCCGTAGGTCTAGTGATACGTACACCGTCGGTCTACGTAACACAAAAACAAAGCGTCATGACGCAAGCCCATTTTAAGGGAAACGAGATTTCCAAGCTTGTCTTAAAGATGCAGAGATATATCTGCATGAAATGATTGATAAAAGATATTAACAAACGATGCGCTGTATCTGTAAACGTTAAACAGCTACTGGAGTTCCCTTACCAGGCGAAAATAGGCTGCAGTTTGTAGAACGTGAATCGAGGAGCTTATCGAAGCAGGAAGCAATCAGTTGCAGTGCGATAATCTGTATGCAGTGTACTATCATATCAAAGGATGGCAAGAAGGCGCCATCTGTTTTATTATGGTCACTGTTCAGTAGTTGTTTGGAATGAGTCAGAGCAAAGTGTCACTCTCAGCACGAGTGCATCATTTGAGAGGAAACCGAGGTCACAGAAATGAAGAAATCTGCTGTTTTCAGATGAAGAGATTCGTGTGTACATCGTAGACTATAAGTAAGGTTTACAGCCGGGAAAGAAAATTTTGTACAGCCTATCAGGTAGGAACGGGTCAGCGCCTCCGTCATAATTAGATCAACGTAGCTTTGACTTCGGCCTTCTCTAGTGCTTCAAGAACTCATTATTTTCACATATCGTTTCACGAAGACCACACAATATCTGGCTGAGTTTTCGAATGTATTTTGCATTGCACTGGGTATCAGTTATCTAAGTGCCAGGTTCCAGAGGTGAATTGAAAAGCTGACTGAAGCTGACGGATGGAGGCTAGGCTTATGTTGTCAAATGAATTCCTAGCGTAAAGAGCGATTCTAGCGTCTAAAGAGTACAAGGAACTTGTGACAGTACCCCAAAACTTTTTTTAGGTAATAATTAAGGTGGACGTGGAGTCAGAGTGTAAGAACACTGCAACGTAGCAAAACTGGTCACATTGTATAATACTTAAATCGTCGAAGTATGTATAGGTCCTTGCTATAATGTTCACATAGTCTTAGTCGCAGGTAAATCAGGTCACATAGGATTAACAGTGGATAGTGAACTCATACAGAGAACGGCAGCACGAGTGGACGCAGTGTTGTGTATCACACGGAACATCACGGAAACACTGGAAAACAATTGACGGACACTACAGAATGCACGCGAATTATCCCCACTGACAAAGTGTCAAGAACAAGTATCGAGTGAGTAACCTACAGATATTCTTCGCTCTCCCACGCATCACTCCTGTAGGGATAGAGTTGACAAGATTAGATTAATTGCAGCGTGCAGAGAGGCATTTGAGCTGTCAGTCTACCTTAGCTTCATACGGGGAGAAATCGCACTATGTTGTAGAATGATGAGTAGCCTCTGTCACGCACGTCAATGTGGTTTTAAAATACACTGATGTGACAAAAGTCATCGGGTTGCGTTATGCACGTATACAGATGGCGGTAGCATCGTATACACACGGCACAAAAGGGCAGTTCGTTGGCGCAGCTGTCATTCGTACCCAGGTGATTCATGTGGAAAGGCTTCCTACGTGATTATGGCCACACGACGAGGAATTAACAGACTTTGGACTCGGAACTGTAGTTGGAGATAGACGCTCGAGACATGCCATTTCGGAAATCATTAGGAAGTTCAGTATTCCGAAATCCACAGTTTACCTCTCACCAGAGACAAAGCAGTGGACGACAGCTTTCACTTAACCACTGAGAACAGTGGCGTTTGCGTAGTTACCAATGCTAATAGACAAACAAGCTGCATGAAATAGCCGCAGAAATCAATATGGGAAGTACGATGAACATATCCGTTACGTCAGTGCGGCGAATTTCCAAAACTTACAAAGGTCTGGGCTTGTCAAACATGGATCCATAGAAAGTTAGACAGTCGGTCTTTCAAACACTGAAACAAACAAAAAAGCGGGTATACAGAGTGAATCACCTAAAACTTGCCCAGCAGATATATGCGTAAGAGAAAACTGCTGTTGATGTGCAGAATGGATTAGTAGCCAGGAGCTCGTATTGTTAGTCAATAAAAAGATTGTAATAATACTTAGTGTTCTCTGCGAAAACATTCACTTTCTACATGGAACAATGCCTACTGACATTAGAAAAGTAAAAGCAGGGTAAATTAGAATGCCACTGGCGTTTGTTGTAGGATTCTAGTGCAGAGGTTTATAAGATGTCGTGTTTTGAAAAAATTCCACATTGACAGATGTTTGTGCCATTCAGTCTGTTTAGTTGCGAGGTAAAGTGTTGTATGTTTGCTTACAGTGAAGGTGTGTCTTTCTTGGGTGCATTGTGACCTGCTAGTCAGTTGCTAAATGACAGTTCAAGCAATTCGTCATGAGTGGACAATGGAAACGATGGGATTCACAAGCCAATAAAAATCCGACATTCTCATGGTGTATGGAGAGTGTAGGAGAAATGCAGTTTTGTTGCACTGAGTATGCGGCAAGATATTCCCGTAGACGTCAACCATCTCGAACCCGGGATTGCATAGCAGACGCTCTATCCTTTAGGAACATTATGAATGTAGTTTGTGGACAGTTGGGTATGTGGGTCTCACGGGAAGCGTGCAAGGGATAAGTCCCTGCAGTCGCGCTATCCTCTGTGCCCTCGGTGGCTCAGATGGGACGCCGGCACGGTAGCTCAGCGTGTTCGGTCAGAAAGCTGGTTGGCCTCTGTAATAAAAAACTGAGTGGAAGGATCAACAACGAACTTCAACGGATGTCATGTGACGTCCGCAACGACCAAACATAACGATCAACAACGAACAAAACGCACAAAAAAAGATGGATAGAGTGTCTGCCATGTAAGCAAGAGATTCTGGGTTCATCTGGGGCACACATTTTCAGCTGTCCCCATTGAGGTATATCAATAACGCCTGTTGGCAGCTGAGGGTTTTCGATTAATTATCATTTCTATTCCGACAATTATTTACGAACCTCTTTAACCAGTTACATGAAAGTTTTAGTGTAACACCTAGACAACGTAACAGAAGGAAACAAGTAACGGCAGAAGAGGAGGAAAATAATATTCCCGCTGCTGTCGCAGTTGATCTGCACATTAGCTCCCGCGCCTTCGCACGAGGATGCAGCAAGAGTCAGGCGGGTGTCTTATGCATTGGCCGTAGGCGTAGGTTCCATCCATCAAGGCCGGCCGCTGTGGCCGAGCGATTCTAGGCGCTTTAGTCTAGAACCACGCGCCCGTTACGGTCGCCAGGTTCGAATCCTGACTCGGGCACGGACGTGTGTGATTTCCTTAGGTTAGTTAGGTTCCAGTAGCTCTAAGTTCTAGGGGACTGATGACCTCAGATGTTAAGTCCCATAGTGCTCAGAGACATTTTGAACCATGAATCAAGAGTTGCATGGAAACGATTACGAGAATTGTGTTAACGTCGCTACATGGGCACTAAGACGGGAGTCTCCAGATGTATTACGTATCTTCTTTAATGATGAAGCAACATTTACCAATCATATGCAGGTAAACCGCCAAAACATGCAATATTTGCCTGTTGACAATCCCCGTTCGCTTTGTTATGTGGATCGACAGCGTCTAGGAGTGTAAAGGTGTCATGTGGGATAGTGGATCATCAGCTCAAAGGCCTGTTGTTCATAGACGGAACACTCAAAGCGCGCAAGTATCGCAGTCTCCTAACACACCATCTTCCACGGAAAGTAGAGGACGTTCCTCTGCAGACTAGGAGGAACCTGTGGCACCTCCATGATGGCTGTCCAGCGCATAGTGCACGAAGTACTACAACATGTGTTCACGAAATGTTTTCAAACCGTTGGACTGGACGCAGAGGACCGTTCCTCGGATTTGACTTCTGTCGACCTTTTTTTGTGGGGAAAGCCGAAAGACGCTGTGTACCAGGACATACCAACTACATATGTTGATATGCAATAATGTATTACTGCTGCCTGCTCGGACATTTCCACTGAAGTGTTAACACGTGTGCAGCCGTCGTTCCACACCAGACTGGAAGTTTGTATTTCCGCTGCTGTAGTCGTTTTGAACGCAACCTGTGATGCTCCATTGTCTCGTTACTGGTTAGAATCCATATAACTAGCGTATGCTCTTATGTTGTTCTTTAGTGTGTGCTGTCGCAGTTATTGTACAAGTTTGGATGTGGGAACTTTTAGTTTGTTAGCGTCAATGGGCAGTGTTCTGTTTAAAAAGGGTTGCACAAAAATACACCAAAGTATTATCTGTTGATTAGCTAACAATAAGAGCCCCTGACTACCAGCCCATGCTGTGAAGGCCGCACATCAGTAGCACTACCCATTTCCGCTATTTTTACGGCGCAAGTTTTGTTGGTTTGCCCTGTATAGTCTGTGCACTTGCAGTCGAGTGAGTTTATATTTTGATTTTATTAACGGCGATTCCATCTCTTACGTTGAAAACCTATATCATTTTATGAAGGTTCTGCTCTGCGAGAGGCTTTCTGAGATTCCCTACAAATGACAGGATCTCTTGCTTTATTCCATGTACCAGGGATGTACTATCTTAACCTACTTTAACCTCTGATAATCGATTTTATGAACGCACGTTTATTGTACATACATGAGGTTTTCTTAAGAATTTCAGTATAAGTTCTGTTTAGTGGTTTTAACGCTAAAAATGTAAATTGGCATCATTGTTTATTTACAACTTTGCAGATGCAGCTTATGATGGGACACAGGCCCGAAACTAGGTTGCGCTTTCCCTTTAGGAAATAAAAAAGTTACAACCCTTGCAGATATTATCATTGGTGATGAATATCAACAGTTGTGAATAACCCATCAAGAGAAACATGTTAATTAAACGTTTCACCTCTCATTGATTAGAGGAATTGGGAATCAGGTAGTCTCGCCTGTTAGGAAATGCCCGGTCTGAGCAGTCAGGCCGTGATATATGCTGCTTGTGTCGAGGCTGCTGGACTGGGCGCGTCATGCAGGAGAAATTACCGCCACTTGTGTATTAATTACGAGGGCATTACTGCAGTTAGCTGATGAGACACGTACGGCGTATGCTAAATAACCAGGGTTACATGCTCTTTTAATGACAGGCGTGTTGTGTCAGCGCATGGCATTGCTCATTGCGTGTTCTAACTAAAATGGGAAGATATAAATCAGGTCGTAAGTACAGACAGTTCATTTACTTTATAGCTCGCACTATGCTTTTAGTAACGAAGGCTATACTTCCACATATCATTCATGTATACTCTTGCTTGTAATAAAATTTCATAGTTGATTAACGAAGAAAGTCGATTGGGACGCCTAACAACAAACTCTTTGAACCCAATCAAAATATATAGAAGTGAACTTTGTTTTTTTAATACTTAAGACATATTTATGACAACAGGGTTATACAGCTAACTGCATGCTGATTCGCCCCCTCCCCCCTTCTCGCGGAAATTATATTTTAGAGCTGCTGTCAGCAAACCATACATCGAATTTGATACCACTTTAACACGTTACACTATACTTTTCTGCCATGAACTGAGGAGCAACACAATAAAATCCATACTAGGAAAATTGGTTTTTTGTGGGCCAACGCATTCAGCTAATTCCAAAATTATATAATTTATGAACGCAGGGAGATCTTGTTTAATATTAAAACCACTTAAAAGGCTGCTTTTAAAAGGAACATTTATTCGTCTGATGCCGGAGGACAAAGATATTTTACACATACAACAGTGATCCAAACGCATCGGCTGAATGAATATTACTAGAATATAAATCATAATTTTAAATTCTTAATAACTTCGTAAACACATTAAGCCCAAGTGGAACATGGGATATATTCAGATTAACTGAGTTTTGTTAGTGTCTTAACAATATTACCTGTTTTGAAAATAAAAATTTGTGTTAGTTCCCAGAAGCTCAGTTTCAAACTGTATTTAGCTTTTAACTGGTTTTTGACTGCGCTTTTGCATAATTTGACTTAACTTGCTGATTATTGGTGTAATAACGTAAAATAATAACGTAACAGACAGACGACTAAATACAGTATCGACAACATTTTGTCAATTCCAACATTTTTCATTCTCTATTACGTAAAACGAATGGGGAGGGTGGGGAAAGGAAGGGAAAAAGAAGGAAATAATATCAGATAGATCGGAACTTTATGCAGAATCAGTGGCGACAAGTGAAAATGCATAACGGATCGAGACTCAAATCCGAGATCTCTGCGCCACCCGGAAACAATGTTTATCGCAAATGCGCGGACTGTCTCAGCAGGCTCTCCGGGCGATTCACATTCCCATCTAGCATCACCTACCTGTACACACCACAAATGTCCTCCAAGCTCGCTAATTTTAGAATCTTGCTGGGGGTTGAACGTAAATGTGCATCTGCACTGAAGGCTGTTGATTCATTCAGCTATATGAATGTGTGGTACGTGTTCCTTCGGGCATGTACGAAAGAATGTCCATATAATTGTTTCGTCTAGATGGGCGATGAGTCCACAACGTACAGTACGGCTGCGCATTTACGTTCGACCTCTAGCAGGCATGGAGCATGGAGGACGTGGACAAAACTGTAGGTAGGTGGCCCGTAGGGGGAATATGAGTCGGCTGGGGATGGTGCCGAGATAGTCTGCGCATTTGTGGTACACACTGTGTTCAGACTCCACAGTGGTTGACGCATCAGCCTAGTGGGCAGGTTCGAGTCCCGGTCTGGCACTCATTTTCAGTCACCGCCGCCGAGTCCGCATAAATCCCAAGCCAGCTGATATTCTTTCCACTTACTTTTATGTCTCCTCCTTTCCTCTTCAGTTCACATAGTATGAAACACAGGTTCGATTTCTGCATGATGTGTGTTCTATCGGTCAGATCCCACTCATTCATATAGTCTTTTATTTTCAGTAGAATGTTTGTTCCTAGGTACATGACCATGTTGTACCTTGGAACATGCCGAACATGTTTTCACATTCCGAAAAGCCTTCATTTTATGGAGTAATTTTTGTAATTTCGGGAGAGCACTGCAGCACATAGAAAGTGAATGCCATAATTTAAAAAAGGAATAAGAGAATAGGTTTATCTTCTATTACAGAGCTGGCTAATGGCGAGAATTTGAAAAGCGTCTCTAGGTACAACAGTCTCTCCTAGTATGCCGGTTAGCAGTGATCGTGGTCTCCTGCGTTTTGCAGCTGCAGTGTTGCATTTGCGCAGTGTGCTCCCGGTAGTGATCTGTACTTTTTTCTCTGAGGTCACCACCACATCACTTCTCTGCCATCTCTAGATATACAAAAGATAAAGAAGATTAGAGTACAAATTCCCATTGGCGATAGGTCCTAGAAATGGAACGAACCTAGGTGTGGGGAAAGAAATCAGCTGCGCCCTTTGAAAGGAATCATCCCGAATAGCAAGTGAATACCAGTTGCAATAAATGGAGGTTTTCAGTTAACCTTAACCATGGCTCCAACGGATTTAAACCCCTCTTCTTCAGAAGGGCGACAAACAATCAAATATTCAGTTATTAAAGCAATCTAACATGTCCACATGAAACGTGTCGGCAACGATCTGTACATCCATTTGTAAAGGTTAAAGTCCCTAAAATCATGGCTTGTCAAATCAGTAAAATCAATTTTTTTGGCATGTAGCTCTTAACAAGGTCTGGCATTTTATGTGATTTTACTAATGTGACAAGTCTTGATTAGATGTACAGGTCGTTTCTGACACATTTCATGTGCCGATCTTAGACTGCTTTAATAACTGACTGTTTGCTAATATGAAGTTCGTTTCTCTTCCTTCTGAAGAAGACGGGTATAAATACGTCGAAACCATTATTAATGTTAGTTGGAAACCACCATTTATTGTAACCGGTTGGCTGTCTTATTCACCTGCTATTCTGTAACCGTTTCTGAAGTGCAGCCATGTTAAAAATATTGAGAATCATCCCGAAATTTGGGTTAAATGATTTAAGGATATCATAGGAAAGTCAAATTTGTATGGTGAGACGGGCACGTAAACCGTCGTTATCTCGAATATGAGTCCAACGTCTTACCAATGCGCCAGTAAACTCGGAAGCCAGAGGGAGACACGTTTAGATCATTTTCTTAAATGTTCATCAAACAAAACTACATCTTCTTCACTACTGCGATAGGCTTCGATAAACTTGGACAGAATAATATGTAGAGATAGGGTCAGTAACTGGTAAGTTACAAGCGTCCCCATTTTTTTACATACGGGTGGTATGTTACACTAAAATTTGGAGGAAATAAATAAGATTTATGTAATGAAAATGTTCAGCTGTAGGAGAATACAGTATCACCTAAGAAAGATACAACTGACCATTGCGTCTGCTGACAAGGTAAAATGTTAGATTTATTTAAGTGAGCACACTAACATGGAATAGTAACAGTGCCTTTGATGTCCGAACAGACTAGGCAAGAATGTCATGCTCAGTTATAACCTTTGAATGGGACGGGGTAATATGAAAGATTCATTGAAGTGAGTGTCTTTCTTGAAAATACCGGTCCTTTGTGTCTGACAGTAGTTCATTACAGCACACATTTCGGAATGCATACCACTCTTTTACGATACTCTAGCTGTTGTCAGTGGACTATCTACACACAGCGCACATGGATGTAGGATCTGTAACAAAAAGAAGACTTTGACAGCATTGCCACGTATCACTGCGTGATATTCATTCATTTTTACCACCATTTCATGGCTAATTTTATTTAGATTGTACTAGGTATACCAGTGATGTTTGATCTCACTCCAATTCTCTTGGGCAGGAACGCCCTTTTACCAGCGCTAGTCTGGCTTTTATGTCTTCCTTAATGCGCCCCCGTGTGAGCGTCATTTCGTACTTCGATTTGAGACTTAGAGAACTTGTCCTCAGTTGATATTTGTTGTTATCTTCGTCCGCCCGTCACGGGTTATTTTGCTGCTAGCTAACAGTGTGGGGCAGTAGGGAAAAGTGAGAAGAACATGCTCATCTTGCCAGCTCGCGAAATAGAAGTTTTCGATGCACAAGATATCAAAAGCAAAACAAGTGGCGTGACAAAGGCACATGGGATGTGGAAAAATCGGAGCAGAAGAAAATGGAAGCTTTTGAGATGTGGTGCTACAGTGCTACTAGTGCGACCCTTTCTTTAGTTCTGTCGAGTGTTTCAGATCCCCATGTGGTCGGATTAAAGGAAGACGTCGTAGAAATTCAGAGGCCGGCTGCTAGATTTGTTACCGGTATGCTCGATAAACACACAAGTATTGCAAAGATACAGAGATACCTCAGGACCTCAAATGGAAATCCTTGGAGGGAAGGAGACGTTATTTCCGAAGATAACTATTGAGAAAATTTAGAGGATCGTCATTTGAAGCTGACTCCAGAATGATCCTACAGCTAACAACGTACATTTCATGAAAGCAACACGAATATAAGATAAGAGAAATTAGGGCTCATTCAAGGGCACATAAACAGTCATTTTCCCCTAGCTCTATTTGCGAGTGGAACAGGAATGGAAATCGCTACTATTGGTACAATGTACTCTCCACCATGCATCGTGCAGTGGCTTGCAAAGTATGTATGTAGATTTAGCGGACATAGATCGCCACCTACCGTGAGGGTCAGTCGTTTCCCAGTCGCTGTTGGGTGTTGATGTTTGCACCGTTTGCTGATTTTGGGACAATGTGACACAATTGCCGTAGTGCAGTCCATAATATGCGTAGCTAATTACTGCTGCCTTTGTCACGCTACTTGAGTTGCTTAATTTGCTTACAATTTTTGGTATCCTGTGTATCGAAAACTTTGATTTCACGAGCTGGAAGGCTGAGCAGATCTTTCTCAGTTTTTCCTATCGCCCCGCAGAGTGAGCGTCATTTCGTACTTTGATTTGAGTGTTAGAGAACTTTGCTCTGCTAATTTTTATTGTGATCTTTGTCCGTCGCTAGAGAAAATAAATGTTTGTTAATCTCAGTGTCAACTTAGATTCTAAGATCCTTTACAGTGAATTACTACTTTCCTCGGCTAAGACGAGCCATTAAAAATTAAGAAAAGAAACCTGGTGCACACTTAGCTTTGTTATCCTCATTGTGACGGTGTTATCATTGGGCATTTGTGGTCTGACTTATAGACCAGCTTCAGAGAAAAGAACGAACACTGCAGTCATTCATCTTGCACGATCAAGGATTTATTCTGTAATGAACATTGCACTACCAACTCCTTAACTCTGATACAGAACTGGGATCCGATTTTCAAGACGAATAGGAATGACGCGGCTTTAGCATTATACTGCTGAGGCGTATCTCAATGAAGTAGACTACTGAACCTCGCTGATGTCGTACCACACTGTGGTAGCAAGACTTACTAATGATGTATTAACCTTTATAAAATCGAGAGAAGCGCTATTCAACTGCGTCCAGAGTTTATTCATCGTCTTTGGCGGAGACGTAGCTTGCTACAGGCATAATACGCGTCTGGACAAAATGTTAGTCATCCCCCAGCAAACGTAGCGCTCTACTGTAACACCCAGAATGTATCCTTGATAAAGTCCACCGAGGCCAGACTCATCGACCAGCTTCAGCGAATCCAACGAGGCAGCGAGTCCACAAATTTCTTCAGTTATGCTCTGTCCAGCTGAAGCCACTCAGCAATGACTGAATCCCACGGAGCTTCCCAAATATTAGGATGCTGAGTGTTACGTTTCTAACAGTCTCAGATATTTACCATGGGATTAAGCTAGAATGGTTTTGCCAGTCAGTCGAGATGTTAGGTGTGCCTGAGTGTTCATCAGACCCGAACATTTTGCATGAACCCTGTAAACACAACTGTTGTAGTCTTGGAAGAATGGAGTGTCCATAGCATACTCATCACGAGGATGTAGAAGAAATGACAGCACTTGGTCACTGTTAACGTTCAAATAAACATTCTGATCCATGGCCATGAGAACCTGAATGAGGGGAACCACGTTATGTTACGCTAAACACCACCAAAACGCGACAGAACCCCCTCCCACTGAATTACACTCGCCATACAACAGTGGAATGTTGGAGGGGGGATAGTTAAACAAACACCTCATTGAGCCGACGGTGCACTCAGTTTCATGCGTCATTTCGAAACAGGTGAATTCATGAGTCGTCGGCTCACGTTACACATCTTCAGTCAGCTGATGTCCAGTTTCAGTACTGTTTGTCCCATTTTTATGGATGGATGGATTGACACGGTTAGAAGGACCAAACTAAAAGGTCATCAGACTCTCAATCATTTGTGTATCAAGCGGGAAATAGTCTCCAAAGAGGAAAGATACAAAAGACAAATCCAAAGGAACCCAACTGTGTCCGAGAGTCAAGAAAAACAAGACAGAAGCAAGTGAGAGAGAGGTAAAAGGACGAAGGTTGGAGAGTTGCGCCGCCAAGAAAGCAGCTGGAGGCTCCTTGGGCACGTCATGCAAAGGGGGCTGAAGAACTACTTCCGACCAGTGTTTCCACATCGTCCAATACCACAAGAAAACTAACAACATGAACAAGTTGACAAAATCTCAGGGAAGAGATCAACGATGACGAGATAGTAAACCAATGACAGACGTAAAAGAATAAAAAGAACTAAAAAGGTGAGAAGAGCAGGAGCCAGTTGACCATCGAGCAGAGGCAGACGTGGACCCCATCAGGTCGGACCAGGCGACAGGGCACCCCTGAAATCCCTCAGGTGGCCGACACTAGTGACCGTGGTTAGTGTGCCCTATGTCTCAAAGAGGAGTAGAAAGCACTTTCATGGGTAAAACGTAAACCAAATCAGCCGCTCTGGTGTCGTCCACTGGCATCACAGGTAGTGTGTCAGCAAGTCTTAGGTTACATCATAAGATGGCCAAATTAGGGCCAGCCAGTAGGATGTGGGCCACCGTTAGAGAGGAACCACACTGACAGTGGACTGGATCCTCTCGTTGTAGAGTGCGGCTGTGGGTTAGCCAAGTGTCGCCAATGTGAATATGACAGAGAACAGTAGATTCCTTCGAGAAGCACCAGAGAAGACTGCCACAAGGTTATGGCCCCTTGTATGGCCTGCAGTTAATTAAGAGAAATCAGGGCACACCAGTCTGCATTCCAAGCATCCAACAGTTGACAGTGTACAGTTGACTGAAGGTCTGGTTCCAGTATCCCCATCTCCAAAGTCGTCACCCTGGTAATCAACCATTCAACATGTTTGTTCTCTGAAATCCCAACACGACATCAGGTCCCGATAAAGACGACCGATAGTCCAACTTTGTGAAGATCACAAAAGACATCCTGGACCTATTTTTATGTGCCACTGCGAACAATGACATTTTTCTAGGTAGACCACTCCAAATAGCCACTGTGTGCAGTGTACAATTCTTGCTCAGTAACGGGTTGAGGTAGATTTGCATTCAATGCTGTGGGCCTGCACTTGTCTCTAGACCTTGTCGGTTAGATATTTTTACGATCACTGTTCTATAGTGTTGGATGGCTGCAGGTGGTATAACACTTCTTGTAGGCATGTTGGACAGTCCACAATGATACACCAACAAATCAGACATCCGTATGCACTATATGGTTGTGAAAACATTCAAACACAATCGCCCTTCCTGCCATTGAGTCACGACTCCACGTCGACCAGTCGTCCGTGCTGATGCCATACAACCTACTGACACATACACACAACTTCGCTGCATTGACTTAAGTTAGCGGTGGAGGATCACATGACCATCTGGCACCAGTTCAACACCATCGACTGTACTCCACAGCGACCAGTGTGACATGTCTGGTGGTGCCGGCCGCAGTGGCCGAGCGGTTCTAGGCGCATCAGTCTGGAACCGCGCTACCGCTACGGCCGCAGGTTCGAATCCTGCTTCGGGCATGGATGAGTGTGTTGTCCTTAGGTTAGTTAGGATGAAGTCGTTCTAAGTTCTAGGGGACTGATGACCTCAGATGTTAAGTCTCGTAGTGCTCAGAGCCATTTGAAACATTTTTGTCTGGTGGTCTTGTCTGTGATAGGAGATAGGATAGCTCACAGGCCCAGATCACCATATTTTGCATCAGTATCCTGGCTTAAATTCCAAAATCGCTCCTCTATTTTTCACAAAGTGTGAACATGTCACACTGTCGATCGTAATTCGTCCGTCTGTGGCAACAATCCAATCTATCAAGGAATGGAAGCTGTGTTCCGACACAGGGTCTTGCTTTCCCTCTCTATCCAAACATGTATACGACATAAATACGCACTTGACATGGAAGGTAACGGCAAACCAACACTACTAGGACATTGTCTAGAGCGCTAATGCAGGACTCTCTTTTCTGCCCGAAACGATCATTTCCTTGTGTGGAGCCGACGCTGATAAGGGGAATAAGTGAGCCCTTAATCGTACCTTGTATTAATTCGCGGAGTATGGATGCAGATTCAAATGCACGAAACAAAAAATTCTAACCGCAGATGCGGAGGGAAACGTTGATAATTTCCTCAGCATAATCTGACATGTGAAGCGGCGTAAAACTCACTTCATTTTGTTGTACTTCGACCTTTCCATAAGGTATTACGGGAAACAGCGATTCAATATCAAGCTTAGACACACAAAAAGCGGACAGTTTGGAAGAACATGAGAGTAGAAGTGTGTACCATCATCGGATTCATCATTTCTCTTTCCCATTACTACCACCAGTAACATAGTAAGACGTCATCCTGTACTTCCCTCAGCTACCTGTTGTCAACATTTATGTTTAAGTCACGTATCTCAGTTTACGAACAAGTGGTGCGAATAAACGGCAGCGAAGAACAACCACTTCCGCAATTGTCTTCCCGAATCTACATCGGTGTTTATTCTGTAAAAACCACTGAAGTGCATGACAAAGCGTACTTCCTGTTATATTACCTATTGGGGATTTCCCCATCCCATTGATATATTAAGAGCGGGAACAACGATTGCTTAAGTGCAGTGCTTACAAGGGAACCTCCCCATCGCACCCCCCTCAGATTTAGTTCTAAATTGACACAGTGGATAGGCCTTGAAAAACTGAACACAGATCAATCGAGAAAACAGGAAGAAGTTGTGTGGAACTATGAAAAAATAAGCAAAATATACAAACTGAGTAGTCCATGTGCAACATATGCAACATTAGGGACATTGTAAGCTGAGGAGCGCCGTGCTCCCGTGGTTAGCCTGAGTAGCTGCGGAACGAGAGGTCTTTGGTTCGAGTCCTCCCTCAAGCGAAAATTTTACTTTCTTTATTTTCGCAAAGTTACGATCTGACCGTTCATTAATTGACGTCTCTGTTCACTGTAATAAGTTTAGTGTCTGTGTTTTGCGACCGCAGCGCAAAACCGTGCGATTAGTAGACTAAAGGACGTGCCTCTCCAATGGGAACCGAAAACATTTGATCGCAAGTTCATAGGTCAACCGATTCCTCCACAGTAAAACACGTCTGATACATTCTATACGACACTGGTGACGGCATGTGCGTCACATGACAGGAATATGTTGTCGACCCACCTAACTTGCACACTAGGCGAATGGGTAAAAAGATTCTTCTACCTTGCCCGGTTTAGGTTTTCTTGTGGATGTGATAATCACTCCCAAAAAAGTGATGAAAACACAAGAGTTTGTCACATAAACTGCAACAAATGAATGCAACAGTTTCACAGTCGCACAGTTTTCCCTGTGCTGTCAAAACATGTGTTTTTCAAATGTTTCCTTGTGTAGACCGTAAAATTGTGCATATGTCCAAGCAAATCTGAACATGCCCTGGGATTTTGGAGAGCGAAGTTGATTATGTGTGAGAGCCTGAACTTTGATAATTGTCTGAAAATAAAATATTAAACTTTTCTCTCGAGAGAAGATTTGAACCGAGGGCCTCTCGTTCCGCAGCTGCTCACGCTAACCACTATTTTCTTTTTTTTTTTTAATTCTCATTTTGTCCGCGTTTGTTAGTTGTATCTACTCGGGGCGGACGTCGTAAGACATTCGATTAAGTTCGTTGATGATCAATTAACTCAGTTTTTTTATTACAGAGGGTACGTAACTCTCTGTCCGAACACGCTGAGCTACCATGCCGGCTACCACTAGACCACGGCGCTCGTAGGGTGGCACTCTCCTTGATGTTGCCTACGTTGCGCATGGACTACTCAGTTTGTATATTTTGCTTATTTTTTCATAGTTCCACACAACTTCTTCCTGTTTTCTCGATTGATCTGTGTTCAGTTCTTCATGGCCTATCCCTGTGCCACCTTATAATTAAATCTGAGGGGGGTGCGATGGGGAGGTTCCCTTGTTAGTATCGACCGGAACGTTCCGGAAAGGCATTTCGGCACCTCCCAGGGCCTCTTGTGTCATTTACAGATTAACTACAGTGCGACTGTCCGAACGTTGCACCTGACAGCATGTATTGAAAACACCACGTCATAATCACGAAGACTATCGAATTCTGCCGATATGTATCTAGTAGAACTAGGTTGCAAAATGACTCTGCTACTGGGGTAGACGGCAGCACCTGTTATTTATATGATATCTTGTGGTTTTATTGTTTTGGTTATAAGAAATTATATTTCAAGAACCTCAATTTCAAATCAGTATTTTGTAAAAATGATGTCTTATTGCAAGTTTTATCACAAGTTTTCAGAAACCGAAACTAGTGATTTTTATGGCTGGTGGAAGGGGAGAGGGGGCGGGGGGTGGCTCTAGGGTGGAAGAGGTGCGTTCCATCACCTACACTTTCAGAAATTAAGCACTGCTTAAGTACACCTTCGAACGTCTTGTCTTTGTGGTCCGCATATGAATGAAACTTTTGCGACTGTAATATATTCCTAAATTCCTCACTTAAACCAGCTACACTCCTGGAAATTGAAATAAGAACACCGTGAATTCATTGTCCCAGGAAGGGGAAACTTTATTGACACATTCTTGGGGTCAGATACATCACATGATCACACTGACAGAACCACAGGCACATAGACACAGGCAACAGAGCATGCACAATGTCGGCACTAGTACAGTGTATATCCACCTTTCGCAGCAATGCAGGCTGCTATTCTCCCATGGAGACGATCGTAGAGATGCTGGATGTAGTCCTGTGGAACGGCTTGCCATGCTATTTCCGCCTGGCGCCTCAGTTGGACCAGCGTTCGTGCTGGACGTGCAGGCCGCGTGAGACGACGCTTCATCCAGTCCCAAACATGCTCAATGGGGGACAGATCCGGAGATCTTGCTGGCCAGGGTAGTTGACTTACACCTTCTAGAGCACGTTGGGTGGCACGGGATACATGCGGACGTGCATTGTCCTGTTGGAACAGCAAGTTCCCTTGCCGGTCTAGGAATGGTAGAACGATGGGTTCGATGACGGGTTGGATGTACCGTGCACTATTCAGTGTCCCCTCGACGATCACCAGTGGTGTACGGCCAGTGTAGGAGATCGCTCCCCACACCATGATGCCGGGTGTTGGCCCTGTGTGCCTCGGTCGTATGCAGTCCTGATTGTGGCGCTCACCTGCACGGCGCCAAACACGCATACGACCATCATTGGCACCAAGGCAGAAGCGACTCTCATCGCTGAAGACGACACGTCTCCATTCGTCCCTCCATTCACGCCTGTCGCGACACCACTGGAGGCGGGCTGCACGATGTTGGGGCGTGAGCGGAAGACGGCCTAACGGTGTGCGGGACCGTAGCCCAGCTTCATGGAGACGGTTGCGAATGGTCCTCGCCGATACCCCAGGAGCAACAGTGTCCCTAATTTGCTGGGAAGTGGCGGTGCGGTCCCCTACGGCATTGCGTAGGATCCTACGGTCTTGGCGTGCATCCGTGCGTCGCTGCGGTCCGGTCCCAGGTCGACGGGCACGTGCACCTTCCGCCGACCACTGGCGACAACATCGATGTACTGTGGAGACCTCACGCCCCACGTGTTGAGCAATTCGGCGGTACGTCCACCCGGCCTCCCGCATGCCCACTATACGCCCTCGCTCAAAGTCCGTCAACTGCACATACGGTTCACGTCCACGCTGTCGCGGCATGCTACCAGTGTTAAAGACTGCGATGGAGCTCCGTATGCCACGGCAAACTGGCTGCCACTGACGGCGGCGGTGCACAAATGCTGCGCAGCTAGCGCCATTCGACGGCCAACACCGCATTTCCTGGTGTGTTCGCTGTGCTGTGCGTGTGATCATTGCTTGTACAGCCCTCTCGCAGTGTCCGGAGCAAGTATGGTGGGTCTGACACACCGGTGTCAATGTGTTCTTTTTTCCATTTCCAGGAGTGTATTTGAACAAACAAACCTGTGACAATTCGTGCTGCTCTTCTTTGTATATTTCCAATATCCCCTGTCAGTCAAATTTCATATAGATGTTACACACCTGAACGACATTATTTCCACACGATTTTACGTATTTCGAAATTCTAAGTTATTTTTAAGGGCGAAAAAAAAGTGTTAAGCGTTCTTCGGAAACAATGAACATAGTGAGATTTACATCGAATATATTTAAGCGTATTTGCATCTCATGAAAAATATCACTAACGTTGATGTGTTTACACTATGCTGATCTGTATAAACATACCGACCAGTGGTGTGTCTATCTAGAACGTCCTGGAGAAGACTTGACGCCCTACCATAACTGGCAGAGGGAAGAAGGGGGAAGGAAGGACTAGTTCACGCCGTGGCTATTAGAGAAGGAGAATTGGAGAATATGGGGAAGGGAAATGACAAACTCCTTTTGAAAATAATTATCCTGATTTTCATCGGAATCGTTTTAGGGAAATCGGGGAAACTAAATGATGGATGATGGGATGACGGTTTGTACTTAATTCCTCCAGATACTATTCGTAACTACTAGGTCAGTATGACAGAGGGACGGAGTAAAACCGAGATTACGTAGGACTGACATGAAGAGTTTCTACTCTTTATCGAGGTATATGCTGTGATCAACCTATGTGACAAGTTAAGGCTTTATGCCTTACTGAGACATCACACCAAATCCCTTCCTCTCGCCGGATTTGGGCTACCGATTGCGCCATCCAAGTTTGGCTTTTTAACAGATTTGGTACTTTAAACACTACTAGCTCTTCAATATACGTCCACTGAGGCTCTCCCGCTAAACTTTTGAAGTAGAAACCTTTGGGAGCTAAACATTTCAATCAGAATGATGGTTAGCCATATTTTGCGACTGTATGAAGTCTTATTTACACCACACACGTTTCGCGTTAGTTAAAGGAATCCTTAGTGGTCATTTGTTTGCCCACGTACACTTCTCCCGTGTGTTCTTCTGTACACAGCCATAAAAGACCGCCTAATCCCCACATTGTTTGTAAAATCTGCTAGTGGTGAAAAGAGGCTTCAAAAGCTATTACTAAACAGGTTTATACAATTTTTGTTTGAAAACAACTCCTTAATCTGAATCGATTATTCCACTGAATGAAATCCAGCAGTTTATATCGTGTAATCAGTGATAGCGGAAACTATGAATAAGTTCCATAACTATACGATTCGGCTGAGTTCCTGAGTAAGACAACAAATGGGACTGCTGCAGCTACAAGTGTAACATATCCCTACGTTGTGGTCATATGCGCATATATACTAAACGGCTCTTGCATAATTCATCTATCGTATTCGTAAACGACATCGCGTTACGATCGTGGCTTTAATATTCAGCGAAACGCAGCTCGCTTGTATGACTGTTGCGGAGCAGGTGACATGATAATAATCATTCAAACAGATGATACAGACTTTTATATTTAGGACAGGAAATACACAACCAAGGTAACAACTACGAATTGTAAAAAACGATACTCTGTGTGATGTTTATTCCACTATATCTCGTTGACTTACATGAAATTAGAGAACAGAAAGGGTGTGAAAAGCCTCTTAGAATGAGTATAGTCTGTAGAAAGCTACAGTTCCAAAACATTGTTGCGCAGTCTTACATTACCATGGAAACTCAGTAGGAGCTACCCCGAATGATCAACGATCATGTTGTTTCGCGTAAAGAACATAAAATGATAGCTATCGAAGTCACTGATGTAGGAAGTTACGTTTCAGTACGTTCGTAAATGTTACTAGAGTAATAGCTCGTTCAGAGCACTCCCAGTTGCAAAAGTGGTTATGTTATTCAGTTGTGATCACTTGAGAAGTCCTAAGGACCGAAACCGACAGTGTAGGATTAAAATTCGAGCTGTCATTCAAAAAAATATTTTAATAACGTCTTTGGTACTGAAATTTTTTTGCAGGTAATTGTAATACCATAAACACTCGATCAAGAATTGATGGACTGTAGCAACACACACACTTGTAAAATGTCAGTGCCATCATGGCAGGCTTTCACTTGACAATGACCAACGAGTGCCCGGGAAATAATTGTGGCGTTTTATCACCTTAAACAGATACCAGCATTCGAAGCACTTATGAAATCGTACCGTTGATAGACACGGCATTCTTATATTCAAGAAGTTTCTTGTTCGCGTGATATTATATTAAGAAGAGTTACATTACTTCGACCTTTCTATTATGTCCCAACGGCTGCAAATTCGCTTGTTTTCGCCATTAGATAATTTCATTATCTGTGATTCTAGGACTAATTTGCGAACCGAAAAATTCGCGCACATGAGCAACGATTTGATGTTTTGGTAATTCATATTCCTGTTGTAGTGTCATAGAATCTATTTAAGCACGATAACGCTATGTAAGGGAGCTAGTGTAGCGTATGTCCAGTGACCTATGACCTTACAGTTCTCCTTTGTAACCTTTAATTTGAAAAAAAGAGGTCAGTATCATCACAGATTTTTATCATTATGATCGTTCAGCCATCTGATATTTTTTTTGCATTATGCATTTTTCTTTCTCTCGTCATTAAATCTCCACCGATCGAGTTAATATGTTTAGAGGACAAGTTACATTTCTGTCTTATTCATAAATGCTAGTGTATTTCAATTTTTCATTTTTAATATACTCACGTGCTTTCCATTAATCAGAGGAAGTGACATGCAAAGAATTCTCGGCAGAACGCCCAGTTATGAAGTCCAACTCGTACACGATTTGGCGACAAGCAAAGCTGCAATAGTAGAACTTATTTTGATGCTAAAATATTTGGCAACTGCACAGGGTAGCGGAGATTACACTCGATTTTTTTTCTGCCTAGGAATTTTTACTCGTCTTCTACAACGTAAACACTTGAAATATGAATGAATAATGATAGTACGTATTAATTATAGTGCCGGTATCAGTCGTCGGCATCTTTTGAAGCTCTCCCCAATACAATTTCATCGTGCACAGTATTCAGTAAAAAGTGTGATGGCAAGCACAAGCGTAAGTTCCGGGACTTACGCCCGAAATTTCCCCAGTTCACGGACTCCTCGCATGTTTATTGCATGCTCCCGAACTGCTATATGTGTAAAGTATTATTCGCATCTCGTTGCTGGTATGCTCTGCAAAGAAGTTGCACGCTATACACAAATTAGCGTAATCGCATCTCGAATGAGGCATTTGTATCTGTAAGACGATAGAACAACATTTTACATAATAACTGGTCTCGCTCGAAGAAGTTGTTATTAATTTACCTGGAGCTCATTATTCCTACGAGCTGAAGCCTGAAAAATTAGATGGATGAAATTCTAACCGAAAATTGCTGTGTGTTCTTCTTGTTGCATGTTAACGTAGTTGTTTTGCTACTGCATTTTTGTTGTCTCCTGCGTTATTTCACTAGAGGAAAACCGAGCGAGATGGCGCAGTGGTTGGCACACTGGACTCGCATTCGGAAGGACGACGGTTCAATCCCGCGTCCGGCCATCCTGATTTAGGTTTTCCGTGATTTCCCTAAATCGCTCCAGGCAAATGCCGGGATGGTTCTTTTCAAAGGGCACGGCCGACTTCCTTCCCTAATCCGATGAGACCGATGACCTCGCTGTCTGGTCTCCTGCCCCCCAAAAACAACCAACCAACCCCAACTAGAGGAAATAATTGGACAATTAGGCCAAACAAATTAACATACAATTTCACTGAAAACGCGTACTCATGTGCGCTCACATACACTCAAAGTCCACGTCGTTGAAATATACCCCATCATCAGTCTTTACGTGTCGCCTTTCTCTTAAAAATCAACAGGAACTGATACAGATTATGAAAACTATAAATAACTTTTATAAGTATCTTAACAACAGATAGAAAGCTCTTTGTGAATTTAACCACTCGTCAGAATCATTTGTGTTATATAGTAGGATCATCGTGGCTTCTGTTACCAGTAACATTGCTCTCCCAGAGACAGTGATACCTTTCCCCGTCTGACAAACAGAAACACAGAACGACAAGATTTACCAATGCAATAGGAAATGGAGATTAAATCGATCATGTGCTGCCATTAGATTTGCAGGGAAAGAAAGCAGTCTGGGACTGATGATTCACCATCCCGGATAAAGGAGTTAAGTGAGTCAAGGTAATCGGAGACGAGAGAAATTATTCTAGTTTATATGGGACTCAAGACAAGCAAATCATAGGCGATATCATAAACATGATATTCCTGTTTTATCTTGCCTTTGAATGTACAGAATTTGTTCGTAAAGTATACTACCTGCAGATATCGAAACAAATGTTCGGCTCACTTTAAATCATTTTGCGGATCACGATTGGACGACACCATTAACAGAAAAAGATTTTCCTCACAGTAATAATAACTTGCTACGCTATCACTGTCATAAATATCTGCACATACATCAGTAAATACCGTTAGGTTTAAGCATTTTTTATACACATGGTCGCTTAACTTCGTTTCGTGTAATGGATTTCTGTTTTGTTTCTGTGTATAGTGATGTACCTTTGTTTTCAGATTTTGTTAATGCTGTATTGTTAATAACATTGTTATTATGTTTGGCTACACAATGTGGCATAAATATTCTGACGCAATGCTTCTCTGTCAGCAGATCATTATGAATAATGTGGTGTATGTTGTAGTGAAGTTCATGGTTTTCTTTTTTTTTCGCTGCTTTAATGCGTATGTAATTTATATTTATAATTTGTATTCTGTGAGAAACGTATAGATATCAATGAACTACTTTCAAAGGAAGTTAATTTATTACATATAATATCTTAGATTAATCCAGATGTGAGAGACCGTTGAAATAAGAGAGGTAAGCGATAAATACTGAGATGATAGCTAGAATTAATAAAGAAGAGTTTGAGAGCTCCTCCGTTCCGAGTGCTTGCTAATTTCTGTATGAAAATGATGTCCGCTGTCATTACCTCTGAATCGTGGAAACTTAGATTGTATTCTATTACCTCCTATGATAGTGTTTTTATCTCCTCTGTGCATTCATAAACAACACCAATTAGTGCAGAGATGAGCAGCCAGAGTGCTCTAAGTGTTCTCGAAATTCGTTAGGTGTAAGCTGCAGTTCAGGTGTTTCGTAATTCTGACTCAGCCTATCAGCCCTGTTCCTTTCTCATGAGAATTGTGTCTACTTATATGAATTCACTACAGCATTCCCTGACACAGTAAAATCGATATTTTCTTGGATGACACTTGAACTAGAGTTTTCAATATACATTTTCAATGTGCTTCTCTCCATATTGTATAATATGATTAATAACCCCCGGATTTTCAATTCTAAATTGAAAGGCTTCCACGAAGTACACTCTTTTATTAAGCGTGGTAGTTCCTCGCAGTTCACTAGTGTGTTTAACAAGAATGAGTTATTTACTTCAATATAATTAAAAATTTCTCTTTACTTATTTAAAAGAATTTCATCAATGTCATTGCGTATTATAAAGTCTCCCGCGGCGTTCTTCTATTTGTATATGAAGGCTAATCTTAGGATCTACTGTAGGGCTTATCCACGAGGAATATTTGTGTATGTAATTTTGGAGGGTGGGCTGATAAGTAAGTATTCCGAACTTTTTATGTGAAAACTCTCTATGCTCTACATCTTTATTCTTCATGTCCACATATTTGCTGCTCTCTGCCGCTAGAGGCAGCGTGCAACGTAACTGTACCGGCGTGCGATAAACAATGTCTTTAACAGAGTTTCGAATTCGAAGAGTTTGTCCACTCATGGAGCATCCTCTTCTTCAGCACACCAATGGCAGACAGCACATGAGCTCTACGACATGTACAACAATCCCACGCCTTGGCTCCATTGTCATCGATCATCCTCCCTACTGTCCCGGCTTAATCCCATCCGACTTTCGACTGTTTCGGTCCCTACCTGGTCGGACTAAAGGAAGACAAGGAAGAAATTTAGAGGCGGGCTGCTAGAATTTATACCGGTAGGTTCGGTCAAAAGGCGAGTGTTACAGAGATGCTTGTCCACTCATACGGGAATCCCTAGAGAGAAGACAACGTTCTTTTCCCGAAACACCGTTGACAAAATATAGAGAACCAGCATTCGAAACTGACTGGAAATCAGTCCTTCTGCGACCAACGTACATTTCGAGTAAGGGCCAGGAAAGTTATATAAAGAAATTAGGGATCCTATGGACTCATATAGTTATTTTTCCCTCGGCCTGTTTGCGGAGTACGTATGTATGTATGTGTGTATGATATAAATGTAGGTGATGTCCTGGGTTGTGTTTCACCCTCAGTAACTTTAAAAAATTGCTGCGTATATCCTCAAGCAAATATCACTTATATTTTGACTTTAGATTCATCGTTTTGGCAGGCCTCGAGTATTACGCTCAATTCCTGTCCTTCGAATCTTACCTCCAATAAGATGTTTAATTCGCAAGCTGCATTAGTGGTCGTCTTGAACGTAAATGTTCCACGATCAACGGAAAAATCCTTTATGAATGTGTTGTGCTAAGTGACTGATGAAAGGTTATTGTGAAACCTTGTTCTTTGTCTACAGTAAATCTGTCAGTACGTTTGTTGATAGTATATCTCTAGTCTGAGATTCAGACATTAAACGAAGAATCAAGTGAAATTCACCTTCAGCTAGCACAGAAATTAAATAATTCGGCTGTTTTCGCTTCCACTGTGGAAAAAGTCGAAAGCAGCACATGCAGAGCTATAAACAAAATGCGACCTTAGCATAGTAAGAAAATTGAAAATCTGAAAGTGCGCCACACATAGCCTCATAACACCAATCACATTCACACACACAATTTCTGCCTTAGGGTGGACAATCTTACAGATATAACACTAGATGAAAACGAAAAACAACTCTTAGAAAAAGGTCTAAAACGCAATGTTGACTCACCAGCAAATGAACAACGGATACAAGATCTTATTATAGAGTCTGAACATACTCTCACCATAGAAGAAAAAAATGAAAACAGTTGTGTGAACACAGGACTAACTAGAGAGTTTATAAAAGAAGGAACTATAAACATAGCAACACAGATTCAAACAGAAAACAATAAATTCAAAAATAGTTGTGATGAAACACAGTTTAGAAATCTAAAGAAAAAACTGCAAACAGGAATTGTCATTATAACAAAATCTGACAAAGGTAATAGTGTTATCCCCATGAAAACAAAAGGGTACATAGAAAGAACAGAAGAATTCAGCAGCAAAAACAGCATAAAAAGGTCAAAATAAAACTCAAGTAACAGACTTCAAACACATGTTAAAAACACACTCAAAAACATAGAGTAGATATTTACAGACAGAGAGAAACAGAGACTTGTACAAAAAAAAAAAAAACCCTCGAGCTCCGAACATGAGATGTCAACCAAAGGTCCATAAAGAAAATTATCCAGTTGATCCAATAGTAAATTTCGGAGCAGCTCCTACATATCTGCTAGCAAAACAAATGCAGTCACAGCTCACCCACTATTATAAAATACAAAATTATAGAACTATCAAAAATATGTCTCAACTGGTAGACCATATAATAGACACTAAAATCCCTGACACAGCGACATTGCTCTCCTTTGCTTTAGAAAGTACGCACAGTTGCATCCCTGATAATGAAACCACAAAAATAATTGAAGAAAACCTGAAAACATACAACCAACTACCTCAGGAACACACAAATGAACCCATAAAATTATTACAGTTAATAACACAACAAAATTATTCTGAATTCAATCAAGAATACTACATACAAGTAGAAGATTTACCCATGGGTTCACCTATTTTAGGAACATTAGCCAACATTTTCATGAATCACATGGAAAAACTAATATTTGAAGACATAGTAACAAAGAAAAGCTACAACATCATCTACTGGTACTGATACATGGATGACAGAATATGCATGGTAGATGAACCTAAAAACAGAATACAGCTACTACACAAAGACATAAATACTGTACACAAAAACATAAAGTTCACAACAGAAGAAGAACAAGAAAACACACTCAACTTTTTACACATAACCATAAGAAAAGACAATAATAAACACACATACGACATATACAGAAAACCCACAACAAGTGACATTATCTTAAATGAAACTTCAAACCACCCACAGAACCACAAACAAGCAGCAATCAGATACATGTTAAATCAATGAACAGGACCCCCTAAACGCTTCTAATTACCAAAAAGAGTTAGCCACTATAAAACAAATAGTATTAAAAAGTTGACACAACGAAACAATGGTAAACAAACTAAACAAAAAAATGAAGAGAGAAATCAGAAAGAACACTAACCAAACCAAACTAACTCGAACAGCTTGCACCACAACAAGAAATGGCATACAATGACCTACTGCAACAAATTCACTCATAAAATGGGAAACATATTCAAAAACAAGGCATAAACATTGCTTACAAGACAAAAAATACCATACAACAGCACATCCCAAAACTAAAATGAAAACTAGACAAATACCAACAATGTGGTATATATCAGCTCAGTTGCAGAGATTGTGAGAAGATATAGTCTGGAATAATTGGCACGACATTTGACACAAGATATAAAGAACACATCAGAGCATTCAAATACAGTACAAATCATTCAACATTTGCGAATCATCTAAAAGAAGAACACCATAGACCAAGCAATATTGAAAACGATACGAATATCATAAAAATCAGTAAAGACCGACACCTCCTTCCTTTCCAAGAAAATTTCCACATACAAAAAGCATTAACACAAAATAAACAGTTGCTCAATGATCAGATAAATACTAGAAACCAGGCTCTATAAAGAATAATTGATGAAATCACATGAAAAAGGAAAGAGCCTTTTCGATCTTTCACCACCTCCCCTACTCTAACCCCCCCTTCCCCCCAGCCTTTTAGATCTTTTACCACCTCCCCTACTCTAGCCCCCCTTCCCCCCCAGCCTTTTCGATCTTTCACCACCTCCTCTACTCTAACCCCCCCTTCCCCCCCAGCCTTTTCGATCTTTTACCACCTCCCCTACTCTAACCCCCCCCTCCCCCCCAGCCTTTTCGATCTTTTACCACCTCGCCTACTCTAACCCCCCTTCCCCCCCAGCCTTTTCGATCTTTTACCACCTCCCCTACTCTAACCCCCCCTTCCCCTTCCCCTCCCCCCCTCCCCCCGCCCACACACACTCACAGATTCATTTCACTTCACACTCCTCATCTTCTCCTCTAACTCACACTCCCTCACACTGCAATATACTTACGTCCACTCATCATGATTTCCCCCTGGAAAAAGAAATCACTATTCCTTCTCTATACTTACACGGTACATAAACACACAGAAACATACTTAAATAAAATTAAACACTTACAATAATCTGAATCAAAAAAGAATATTTGTAGGTCAGAAACAGAGTAGTGGAAAGGTTATGTTGGCAACACTACAAAACACAAACAGCAACACATACTTGAAGTACAAAAACAAACAGAATACAGTGGTGTGCATACAAGTGTGTTGTGAGAAATGCATAGTGCTTCAGAACTTGTAAAAAGTAGAGGAAAATTATCAGTGTCTAACACAGAAAAACAACGATTTGCTACCAGACTGCATTTCCCGATGTAACTGAGAAATCAGCCGAAAAACCACCGTAAGTACAAACCAACCTATTCTCAACAAACTGTTTTTCGATCTAAAAAGCAAATAAAAATGTAAGCAAACTTAAATACAGACCACTGATGATGCTTTACCTCAATAAAGCGAAACGCGTCTGGTGAAAAATATCACGAATCTTTGTAGTTGTAACGACGGATCAAAAATGCCCTCATGAATGATAAAGCAACTACTGACACAATTGCTAGACAAATGAAGAAAATAATAATACTCTCATTCAATGAGAAACATCTTGCGTTTCTCCGAAAAGGGATGGGCTCCACCGTTATTGATACCAGATCAATGCTTTTACTCTCTTGTCGGTGTTTTTGAAAGCGTTGTAAATATTTGTGGCAACAATGGCACAAAGTTTCCCTGCAGATGCTGATAAGGGTGAATATTACCGAATTGTCATTTTAATAGGTTGCAGTTGAAAAATACTTACACGAATTCTATATAGAAGAATGGGAATACTGGTAGAAGCCTACCCCGGTGAAAATCAGCTTGGATTCCGGAAAAACGCAAGAACACGTGAGACTGTATTGACCTTAAGACTTCTCTTAGAAGGCAGGTTAACTAAAGGCAAACCTATATTTGTAGCACTTGTCGAGTTACAGAAAACTTTTGACAACGTTGGCTGGAATACTTTCTTTGGAATTCTGGAGGTAGCAGGGGTAAAAGACAGGGAGCGAAGGCTATTTACAACTTGTACAGATACCAGACGGCAGTTACAACAGATTACGCGCATTCAACGGAAGTTGTGGTTGAGAAGGGAGTGAGAGACTTACAGCCTATCGCCGATGTTATACAGTCTGTACATTGAGGAAGCACTAAAGCAAACAAAAGAAAAATTAGGAATAGCCATTAAAGTTCAGAGAGAAAAGAGAAAAACTTTGAGGTTTACCGATGACATTGTAATTCTGTCAGAGGCGGCAAACGATTTGAAAGATAAGTTGAACGATTCAAATGGCTCTGAGCACTATGGGACTTAACTGCTGTGGTCATCAGTCCCCTAGAACTTAGAACTACTTAAACCTAACTAACCTAAGGACATCACACACATCCATGCCCGAGGCAGGATTCGAACCTGCGACCGCAGCGGTCGCGAGGTTCCAGACTGTAGCGCCTAGAACCGCTCGGCCACTCCAGCCGGCGTAAGTTGAACGGAATGGACAGTGTCTTGAAAGGTGGATATAAGACGATCAATAGCAAAAGCGAAACAAAGCTAATGAAATGCAGTCGAACTGACTCAGGCTATGCTGAGTGAATTTTTTGGTAGTAAAATAACTGATGATGGGTCAAGTGAAAAAGTCATTAAATGTGGTCTGGTAAATACAAGAATTGCGTTTCCTAAGAATAGAGATTTGTTAAATCTAATATATATTTAAGTGTTACGAAGTCTTTTGTGCAGGTATTTGTCGGGAGCGTAGCCTCACATGAAAGTTAAACGTAGACGGTAAACAGTTCAGACAAGGAGAGAGTAAAAGCTTTTTAAACTTGGTGCTACAGAAGAGAGATCTAGACGGATAGCCCATGTAGCCAATGAGGAGGTACTGAACACAACTGAAAGCAAAGGAATTTGTGGTACAAATTGACGAATAGGAGCTGTCGGCTGACAGGACACATTCTGGGACAGCAACGTATCACTGATTTAGTACTACAGGAAACTGTGGGGAGGGTAACCAGGAGATGAATACAGTAAGCGGCTACAAAAAAAAGATGTAGATTGCAATAGTTAATTGGAGATGGAGAGGCTTGCACAGGATAAAGTAGCGTGGACAACTGCATCAAATCAGCCTTCCGACTGAAGATCACAACAACAACAACAACACGTATTTTCAAACTTACACTGCATTGCTGTCTTTAACGAATGTGCAACTATGAACCCGTAAATTTGTGAGTTGACATCACTTTCCATGTAGTAAAGCAGGGGTTTTGTTTCTCCACCTCACTGAAAACTTATCTTCAGACACAACCGACTAAAAATTCTTTCACTGTGTAGAATTAGTTGTCAAGAAAACTACCGTGTTAGTTTCTTTTTAATGCTTCTTACTGTCTATAAGTACCTTTAGTTCATTAGGAAAATGTTTGAAGATTTTTACGGTTGTGTAACTGACCCATTTCTGTGCCGCTCGGGTTAGATCACGAATAGTGAGGGTCCTTTCTATTCGTGTCACTATAATCATGAAATATTCTGCTCTCTAACAGTACATGAACTTTCCGTTGGTACTTGGCGGGACATAACAACAATATTACATATGAAAAAATTTCCTTGTGTTCTACAGAAATTTAGGAAAGTATTTCCTGTTGAATGTTATTTTAATTCCATTTTCTATATGGTAGTTTCTTCACGAACGAAACAGGACACTAAATTTATATGAAGCTGTTATTAGTTTGCCTCGTTCTGGTAGCAGCTGTCCACAGGAGGCTAAGGGCTAAAACCAATCGTATAATCCTGTTTGCACATTTTCGCAAAATGAAAACTTTAATACAGAATTCCCCGAGAATTTTATTCGATATCAAAAGACTGAATGAGAGAGCGTGAAACAAACTAGCTTCATAGACTTTTTACCACACAGGAATCAACCACTGAACTGTTGGTAAGATTAATTTGTGGGTAATGAGTTGTACTTGAGGCTACTTTCCCCGATTATGGATGATAAAAGTGCAAAGTAAAATGATTTCTCCTCTTCAAAACTGAAATTATAAATATCTTGTGCCTTCGGTTTTGAGAATTATGGTTCAAATGATTACCTTGGTCTAGAAAAATGTTTGAAGACCACTGTAGTGTGAGTGGATGTTCAGTCGCGTGTGCCGTACTGATTTATTATTAATATTTGTTACTATCAGTGACAGCAGAGGTTGACATGTGTGCAGTGGTTGACTTCTCCTTTCGCAGGGCGAGTCTCAGTAACATACGTATTTTAGCCATTAGGTTACGGACTGCTATTGGGTAGTCTGCTTGCAGGGCACAGTAGAATTTTTGTCTTTTAACAGCTCGCCTGCGGTGCACTTTCGCCGTCGATAGTCATATCTAATCAGGCCGCGTGGTGCCCTACCTACTCGACAATAACAAACCAGTTCCGCGTTTCACTGTTTGAAACAAAATTTCGTCTTGTCCTCTTTTTTCTCATTAAGTGATGGTATTTTTTAAACAATTCTGGCACTAATTATTGTCATTTGTATGACCGAAAAACCAGGCCTTCCCTATACTACAAGATCCATTTATCACACAATTACAAGTAACAGTTCATCTTCTTCATTCCTGGAGACTTTTGCCACATCAGTGCCTCGTAATGTAATAAACTCGTTCCATATGACGCCTGATTTGAAATCCACATGAAATAATGCTGGAAACCTCACAGCAATAGTAGTATATTTCAAGAAAATCGTTATTTTCTTGTTTATTACTCGGCTCATAATTGACAGAATGAGGTGGGTGTCGGAAAAGTAATGCGGTATTAACCTTCTAATTCGTGAAATAGTGTGCATTAATGACTTCTTACCATACATAAAAAATGTCATTTTAACGTTACTCATGGTGCACAAAAGTCTTCTCACTCTCAAAGTTTAACAACCTCTCGATTAAAATAACTGCACTGTTATTTTTTTTACAACTACAGATCTTTGTACAGCTTCTTCGCGGCTAGTAATTTTTCATTCTTATTACTTCCTGGACTCCGAGAGTAGTTTAGGACACTTATAATGTTTCCTTTATTCGAGCACTTTAGCATTTGCACGTCGCGACATTTGCTGTCTTAAGTATACCCGTTTACATCTTGACCAGTCGAAGAATGTGCGTGAAGTGACAACAACAAAACGCGCAATCAGAACTGTGTGCACGCCACGGAACTACAAACAAAAATAGAACAGTGTTATTAAGCAAAATTTTCTTTGAAACAACTTCGGTCTTTTATATTTCTAAACGATGTTTATTAGGTAAAAGTAGTTACTGTTATTTTCCAAGAAGGATAAAATAACTACAATGAAAGATTATACACTGCTGACCACTGCCCAATGCGGGGCTGAATGTCATTTGGTGGCGTTGAAGGCACCGTGAAGTGGCAAGGGAAGTATCTACGAGGGGTGTCCAGCAAGTAATCCAACACGTTTCTTTTTTTCTGAAAGCAGGTTGGTTTTATTCATTATTCTAATACACCACATTATTCCCCACTCTTTTAGCTTCTAAATCCTATTTTTCAACGTTATCCCTCTTCAATGAGATGACGTTGAGCCACCTTACTGGGAGGGCCCGTATGCCCTCATGGTTCACTTCTATTGGTCGACGTCGGGGCCAACGTCTTACTGGATCAATAACCTCCCTATCATCCACGGACTGCTTCCGGCGATGTGCATCCTCCATTGAGCCAAAAGGATGGAAGGTGCGAGAACCAGACTGCAGGGTGGATGAGGAAGGACAACCCAGTGAAGTTTTGTGAGATCCTCTCGGGTGCGCAGACAATTCAGAATTGATTGTTGCACCGTGAGGGAGGATATCAAACATCATAACTCCTTCAGGGTCCCAGAAGACTGTCGCCGTGACTTTACGGGCTGAGGGTGAGGCCTTGAACTTTATCTTCCGAGTAGAGGCGGTGTGGCGCCACTCAGTGTATTGTCGTTTTGTTTCCGATTCGAAGTGACGAACCCATCTTTCATCGCCTGTGGCGATGTCCGACAAAAATTGTCACTATCAGCCTCGTAACGCGCAAGCAATTATGCGTTATGTTCCTCCGTTGCACTTTCTGGCCTTGTGTTAGGCGGCGAAGAACCCAGCGGGCTCACACCTTCGAGTACTCAAAGTGGTGAATGTTTGTGTCAGCACTATTAGCAAAGACGTCCACTTTACTAGCGAGGTGTTTGATTCTGACACGTTGATCATCTCGAATGAGACTATCTGCACATTCCAAGACTGCAAGAGTCACAGGTCTGTCCCGCCAGCCGGCACTTGGGTGATCGAACAGGTTTGTGCGACCTTCTTGCTGTGAAGACAGACGACTCGCCCAAAGATTCACCGTGCTTATTTTCACTGAAAGGTCTCCGCAGACATTTTGCAAGCGCCAATGAATATCTGCGATGCTCTGGCTTTCCGCCGAAAGAACTCAACGACAGCTCTCTATTAAGTTCATGAAACTATGAAGCGTGAATATTGCATGATGCCCCACAACAGATTCCTCATTTTTTTCAACAGAACTTGGCCGAGAAGAAGAAATGTGTTGCATTACTCGCTCACGAGGTGGAGACGAATGGGGGGTTCATTTTGTCGACGATACGGAATGCACATCGAGAAATCCAGCGACATAAGCGACGTTGACAAAAGCAGAGCCTGGTAACGAGCATCCCGCAAATTACGAAGCTGTTAGAATGTCCACGTGCTACTGCAATGAGTATCTATGGGAAACTGTTGAAGGGTGCTGAAACCAAGAACTGGCGACAATGCGTGTTGGGCGTCCACGAGTTATCACAGAACTTGGATGTCGGAGACCTACTCGTTATCTAAAGCACGATAGTAGGCGATCTGTGGCAGACCTGACGACAGAATACAATGATGGTGCGGACACAAATGTTTCGGAGCACATCACTCAGCGCAAATACAGCAGACGTCCTTTTCATATTCCCATGTGTACCTAACGTCGACATCAATTACGACTACAGTGTCTACTCAGTCATCGAGATTGGACCGCGGATCAATGGGAACATGTCACTTGATCGGATGAACCAGTTTGCTTGTCACACCAGGTGAAACCTCGTGTCCGGATTCACATCATGCATATGGACGGCTGCTCGAAATATGGACCACGCCACAGACACGGGCCGGTGGGGTCAGTATTGAGTTACTGGTGAAACTCAGCTGATCAGTATTGAGTTACTGGTAAAACTCAACTGAGCTAATATGGAACTTATGGTAGTAATCTAAGGCACCGTCGACTTCGTGAGCATTATCGCAGACCACCTGCATACCTTCATGCGTGATATGAGGAAGGCCTATTACTGGCAAAAGACTTAAATGTGCAATCTGTCTACTTAAAATACTGCCTACACTACGCCTTTCGGTCCTCTGTTACAGTATTTCTGTGCGGTGTAGAATCCTTACCAGGTATAATTGAAGGACGTCATCAACAAAATTTAAAGGAGGACAATTCGTTTTCTACTATAGCGAAATAGTAGAGAGAGTGCCATGGATTTGATGCGTTACTTCCGGCGGCAATCATTAAATCAAAGGCATTTTTCGATGTGGTGAGATCTTTTCATGAGATTTCAGTCACCATCCTTTTTCTCCTCCGAGTACGGATCTACAGCCACATTCATAGGGAGAAGTGATAATTGTAATAAAATAACAGACATCAGCGCTCACGCGAAAAGATTAAAGTAGTAGGGTTTCCAGATCGGTAGTGGAACCGTAAGGAAGCGGAGTGAAAGTTGTTTATGAACCCTCTTCCAGGCACTTAGGTGTGAGTTGTAGAGCAATCATGTAGATGTAGATGTCTTTCCAGCAGGATAACTATCCGTGTGACTAGGTCCGAATAGTGCTATAATTGATCCAGGGGCACTATAGTGAATCCTCATTGATGTCTTGGGCACGAAATTCGCCTGATACGAGCCCACTGGTGCACACCTGGAACGTTATCGAGCGCCAGCTCTGCTCCCACACACGACCAACCCCTAATGTACGGGAGCTGTATGATCTGTGCCTAGATATCGGGTGTCACAGACCTCTGGAAACCTACCAAAGATTTATCGGAGACGCGCAACGCAGAATTGTGGCTATATTTAGAATGAAATTTTCACTCTACAGCGGAGTGTGGGCTGATATGAAAGTTCCTGGCAGATTAAAACTGTGTGCCGGACCGAGACTCGAGCTCGGGACCTTAGCCTTTCGCGGGCAAGTGCTCTACCGACTGAGCTACCCAAGCACGACTGACGCCCCGTCCTCACAGCTTTGTGAAGGTAGGAGACGAGGTACTGGCGGAATTAAAGCTGTGAGGATTGGGCGTGAGTCGTGCTTGGGTAGCTCAGTCGGTAGAGCACTTGCCCGCGAAAGGCAAAGGTCCCGAGTTCGAGGCTCAGTCCGGCACACAGTTTTAATCTGCCAGGAAGTTTCATTGTGGCTATATTGTTGTGCAAATGTGGACCATTATCTCTCTATAGGGTGCGCGCACGCACCCACGCACGCACACACACACACACACACACACACACACGCACACACACACTAGAAGTGTCATATGTTGGTAATTGTTGAGAGAGCATAAGTTGCGGCTGTAAATCTGCATAAAGATTTCTCCTCTTTAACACACACTAGTGTGACCACCTTACGAAAGCTTGAACAACCACTTTTTGTAGCGTGAACCGCTGCGAGACGTGCCAGGAGGTGCTGACAGGGATGTGGAGGTATGCCGACCCCAGTGTCATGGCCAGTTGCGCTAGGTTTACCGGTTGAGGATACATGGCGCGAAAAATCTGTTTGAGGTGCTCCCACAGATTCTCAACTGGCTTTAAATACGGGGACTTTGTTGGCTAGGGGAGGACGGTAAACGATCCTAGTGCTCTTCGCACCACGCTTGTGCACTGCGAGCTGTCTGACAGGTCACGTTGCGTTGTCCTGCTTGTAGAGGCCGTCGTGCCGAGGAAAAACAATCTGCATGTAGGTGTGGGCATGGACTCCAAGAATGGATGCATCGACTGTGCCTTCCAGAATGACGACACCACCCAAGGAGTATTACGAAAACATTCTCCAGACCATAATGGTCAATGCTCCGGCCTGGACCCTTCCGACGATTGTTGATAGTGTTTGCTTTCAGACGTTGCACACTATACACACCAAAGGCCATCTGTCCAATAAAGCATGTAACTCACCACTTGCATCTTACTACTCATTGAGTGGTAGCCTATGGAGGGATACTCACTCTCACCAGCAGGAGCTTCTTTTGATTATTATTATTTCTTTTGTTCCAGCCTGCTATGATGGCATATCCTGTGTAAAACCTCAGGCTTTCGTGGCCATTGTCACTGAAGTTAAAATCTTCTGGGTTATTAGGCCGCGTCATGTGTCTTCTAAAATGATCGACGTTTCGAACCCTCGGCTGGGATCTTCCTCGGGATCTTCTGGTATCCACTACTGCCACAACACTGTCAGAGACGAGTGTCTTGCACGACTGCGTGAAAACTCCCCCTTTAAGAGGACGCGACACTCGTCTCTGACAGTGTTCTAGCAGTAGTGGACACCAGAAGATCCCGAGGAATATCCCAGCAGAGGGTTCGAAACGTCGATCATTTTAGGAGAAACATGACGTGACCTAATAACCCAGAAGATTTTAACTTCAATGGCATAAATGGCTCTGAGCACTATGGGACTTAACATCTGTGTTCATCAGTCCCCTAGAACTTAGAACTACTTAAACTTAACTAGCCTAAGGACGTCACACACATCCATGCCCGAGGCAGGATTCGAACCTGCGACCGTAGCAGTCGCGCGGTTCCGGACTGAGCGCCTAGAACCGCGGCCGGCTTCAATGGCATATCCTGTCCACATTCGCTCTTATTTTTCTTTGGCGACGTAACCCTTCTCTGAATAGTTTTGCCCGTTATTTGAAATAGATTTAGGCCTATCTAAATTTTAGGAACAATTCCTTCATTAATTGAATTTATTAAGGTCGCAACGGGTAACGCAATGGTATTCTATGGGGCAGTCAGAGAAAGCCACGTACCGTTAGCTAAACTTGAGCGAAGCACATTGGATTTTAGGAGCGTAATCATGAATACTACAAATGCGACACTATTTTCAGATGTATTGAATATAAATTAACGATCACGAAAATAGCTTCAAATTATAAAATATTTATTTTTGACTAATATTTCGCATATTAACAGTAATCTTTTTGTATATAATTGATGGACAAAACATTCCTGGTACATTTATATACGATCCTATGGTTTTCTCATACGAGAATAACAAACCACGTTGGCCTTAATCTGTAGAGTCCTGAGGGGTGGGAAAATCTGGGGAGCACGTGGTCACTGCTCAAGTTTGTAACACAGACATTCACATGCACTAATTCACACGGAAAAACAAAATCTCGACAGGATTTATTAGTGGGAAGAATTGTATGTTTCTCGTGGCTGGCGTGGAGCAGGATTTTGGTGGCTGCATATCTTTGCGTGAAGCGCTGGGAATCAAATCGATTCATCTTGTCGAATACACGCTCTGTTTTATTGATAATTTAATGTCCCGCACAAATAAAATAATATGGCAGATAGTAACTTTTAAGGCTTGGGCTGCACTTTGAATCTATAGACCGCGTGGTCGCGCCTAACGTATATCACATTATTATGACACTGATTAACTGAACCAAAAATTGTAACCAGAACCTAAATGGTAATTCCAAAATAGCTAGGAAAAGAAATTGTTGAGATTAACAAATTATTATTAACAGATTCAAATACCCTTTGGCCCTTGTTCTACACTGGCTTTCTGAGGTAACGTCTGGTCGCTTGCCTGTCGTCAGAGCAACTCAACCAGTAACCTTCGCGCGGATCTCTCTCCGAACCACCCGAGGTGGTGGTGGAGGCCCATGACCAACCTCTACTAGGAAAACATTTTGCTTTACTCATCTTTGGACAAGCCCTCCTGTTCCTGCTCTCTGCCTTCCACCGACACCGTTTATGTTGGCTGAAGATTAAGAAACCCACCACTTTTCTGGTTCGTCTGCTACTGCATTCGAATCATTAACACTTGACCACACACTTTCAGGAAGGGTGAAAAATGGAAATCGGGACACAGGACGCGCACATAAGAATGACAAAAGAAATGTGTAGATCCATATTGCTTCTACAGGCACACGGTAGTTGGGGATGAGATTAATTAGTTGCATCACTCATCTTTTTAATCATGTAACGACACCTGTTGTGATGTTACACCTGTCGCCACTAAGTGGACATACTATTGCGGTATTGACCTGGAGACTCCAGCCTTCAAGGCCGACGAACGGCGATCAGTATGGCTGCATTAACCAGGCGCCTTCTCTGGAGGATCCTACACAGAGCAACGTTAGGTGTAGGATTGTAGAGGTGGAGACACAGTTGGCAATTCCTTGTTTCATCTGTACGGTGAGTTCCTCTACAGTCGTACGTCTATTCGCCCGTACACGCCTCCACAGCCGTTGTTCACCCTTATTGTCTATGACCCACAGTGCATCACACTTGCCTCGCATCGGTTTTGGATTGCGTCATTTTACTATGCACGGTATACTTTGACCACAGAGCAAGCGAACAGTTTACAAATTTAGCCGTTTCGGAAATGCTTCCACACACAGCTCGAAAGCCAAATAAACCGATCCGTTTCCGCGTTACGACAATGCCTACGCTGTTTTCCGCGTCCCCCGCCGCACTTTATACGAGGTGCGACAATAAAGTAATGAGACTGATTTTCTTTGCTTGATGTTCAAATGGCTCTGAGCACTATGGGACTTAACATTGGAGGTCATCAGTCCCCTAGACTTAGAACTACTTAAACCTAACTATCCTAAGGAGATCACACACATCCATGCCCGAGGCAGGATTCGAACCTGCGACCGTAGCAGCAGTGCGGTTCTGGACTGAAGCTTGCTTGACGTGACAACCCCGCAGGCTCGCGTAGGCCCTATATCTTTGACCTTGGTCTATAAGCTGCTTCTAGTCCAAACGGCACATCGATGCAACTGCTCAGTCGTGAGTTCTGCTGTAATAAGTTAACACGTGTTTGTGTCTCTCGTCACGGAAATGGAACTGCATAATATTGCGCAACGGTATGCTATTTGTTTTTGCGTTAAATTGGGTGTAAACACGACGACAACTTACGGTAAGCTTCAGAAGGCTTTTGGAGAGGAGGTTATGTTAAGGGATCGTTTTTCGTTGGCATAAAATGTTTAGTGAAGGCAGAACGAATGTTGAAGATGAAGACCGCAGTGGACGACCATCAACCTCACGGACGGATGACAACTTGGCCAGGGTGCATGAACTCATATGATCTGATCGAAGATTATCCGTGAAAATGATTGCAGAGGAACTGAACATCAATCGAGAAACGGTTCGTCTGACAATAACTGAAGATTTTGGTATGTGAAAGATTTGTGCAAAAATGGTCCCGAAAAATCTCACACCACAACAGTGAGAAACACGGAAAAATGTGGCAGCCGATCTGTTAGAGCAAACGGAAATCAATCCAGAATTGTTGAACCGTGTTATCACTGGTGATGAAAGTTGTTTTTTTTTTTTTTCAGTACGATCCAGAGACAAATCGCCAAAGTTCGCAATGGTGCTCAAAGGAATCACCTAGACCAAAAAATGCTCACATGTCAAAGTCAAAAGAGAAATTAATGCTTCTGTGCTTCTTTGATTCCAAGGGAATTGCTTATAAAGAGTGGGTGCCTCCTGGACAAACAGTTAACGAATATTACTACAAAGCAATTTTAGAAAGACTCCGTAAAAGCGTTCTTCGTGTCCGTGCCAACATTGCTGATAATTGGATTATGTATCACGATAATGCGCCATCCCATACTGCTCTGTCAGTACAGCAGTTTTTAACCTCAAAACAAATTTCAGAACTACCACAGTCACCTTATTCACCAGATACCGCTCCGTCCGACTTTTTGCGCTTTCAAGAGTAAAAATCGGCGGTCAAGGGACGCCATTTTCAAACAACATAAGATGTCGAAAAAGCTGTGACGAGGGTCTTGGAGGATATTACAGAAGATGAGTTCCAGAAATGTTACCATCAGTGGCAGAAGCGCTGGAAAAGTGTGTGCAATCAGAAGGGGACTACTTTGAAGGAGACAACACTAAACTTGACTATAACGGTAAGCAACATTTTTTGATTCACATCAGTGTCATTACTCCACTGTCGCGCCTCGTATACCCTCCACTCCTAAGTCTGGCACGTGCCGTCCATGAATGGTTATTGCGCGCTGACGTTAGAGTAGGCGACGGACACATGGATGTGACTGAAATGTACAGTCCTGAGAAGTCCGCCGTGCTTCGTGTTCCCACTGGATAGCAGATTGTCCTTCAATAGTGTCACGTAATTTCACTGTATTTGATACTACGAAGAGGACACAGTGACTTCGAAGAATTTCCAACCACTTTCCATATGATATTTCCAGACACCTTGGTCATACTCTCACCAAATTTTTGAATCCTCGTGGCTGAATGTGCTTAGTCGTGCATTTCCATCTTTCTAAGTCTTTTTGGTCTAGAAAATCTGCATGATATTCTCTCTTAAAAAGAACTCTATTCCATGAACATATTGTACCTTCTTAGAACCAAAATATAAGCTATCTTTGGAACTAAAAGGTTGTTTGTTTTTCGAAGTAAAATATCCTAGTTCTTAAAAATAAAACTTTTTCCTGAAATACTTTTTGGGATTAAACTATTCTTCGTGCTCCAGTAGAGGACCTTTGCACTGCAGGAGCGTCGTCAGTGGTCGTCAACTACAAAGGCGGACGGTTTCTAGCAGGCAGCAGAAGTGTGTCCAAGGAACGGCTGTATCAGAGAAGCCGGAAATGGAGCAGTTAGCTGTCAGCTGGAGCGGCTGCGGCAGTGCCGCCTTATTAGCGCCGGTGGCCAGGCGAAGCGAGGCGGCGACAAAAAGTCGTGCCGGGACACAGGAAGGGGCCGCGGCGGGCCTACCGCAGCAGCAGCAGGCGGCCTGATGGATGGGCTGCGGGTGCGCCAGGGCGCGCCGCGAGCCGCCGGCGCCGCTGATAACTCGCAAGATTGATTCGCCGTCAGTGCGCGCCCTATTCGCGGAACTGCGGGCCAGCCTTAATTCAGTTACCACACGGAGAAACCGTGCAGCGGCGCGGAGGGCGACGAAAAAGTCGCAGGCGGGTGACGCCGAACGCTTACACCCGGATGTGTCGTCGAAGAAACCTGGCACACGCCGGGGCTGTTAATACCGCACAGCGACTGTTGTATCTCATTGTACATACGGAAAATGCACTCACAATTAAGACCACGATCTAGTACTGAAAGCAGTAAGCGCTGCAGTTACACGAGATGAAAATGAAGTAGTCAGAAGCTGCCAGGCCTCCGTCGGTGTCTCGAGGTATGCTCTTTGTACTGTTTACCACACGAGCGTGTTTCACAGCGAACATGAGAATCTAGCTGGGCCTACAGACCGATGGATTAAGACACCGCAGATTTGGAGGCCAGCTGAAAGTAGTTTGAAGTGTAAATCTTACTGTTTCCTCCATTTTCACACAAATTAATGACGTTTAGAATTTGTCTCGTCGACACAGAGAATGGAAGTGTATCTAGCCTCGTAGCACTGTCTTGCTCGAACATCCCATCTTTTCTAGAAAAATCTACGATCACGTGTGGTTGAGCATAACTGGTGAGAACATAAAAGGATTTCACGGCCGGTATTTGTATCCTTAATGATTTTTACGAAGTATCGTCATGCTGATGAAGGAAAGGACCTGCAACTCCGGCATTAAATATTTATTTTCTCCCAATATCCGTCACAGTTGTGATAATAATCATTTCCTTATGGTGACTGGTTTTCGACCACCACGTCCATTTTCAAAGTATGACCTTAGACGTAAATTTAATCATGGTAACTTCTATGTCTAAGCCCGTAGTTTGAAAAGAGACGTGATGGTTCGAAACTAGTCACTACAAAGAAATGAATATTGTAGACTGTGGAATATAAAGATTTGCTGATTTTTGTTATATGTTCCTAATGATTCGTATGCTATTGCTGAAGACACCATCAGAGGCTAGATAGATTCAGTTTGTAAGCTTACTAGACAAGAAATTAGACACTCCAGTGTTCGCGCACAGATGAATCTTTGAACCTGTACAGATGTCTTAGCGTTCGACTCACGTACTAGCCGTGAGCGCACTGCCTCTAAGTGAGCATTATACAGTGGCGATAAGGGAGATATTTATGTTTCAAGCGGACATTGTGTGTAAACATGCGCAAATGTAAGAACGTGTCAAATTGCTGTATTTGTTCGCATTTCGTGGCGGACAGTTGAACGTGTCTACAAGCAATGGTGTAGCTCATGCGGTCGCGAAACACGACGTCAGAACTATCGTCGGAAAAAGAACTTGCCTGAAACGCGTTTCAAGGCTTGTGAATCAAAATCGTTTCCAGACGCGACAGGAATTGCTGCCGGCAGTGAATGAAGGTCCATTACAACCTGTTAGCGAGGGAAAATTGCGATGGTAACAGCTTGCAACGAACATTTGGAGTCGGTCACCTCGCGACTGCTCGTAAAGGCACATAAGATGACAACAGCAAATTTCATCGGGCTCGAAAAATATGTGACGGTTTTCTCAATACTCCCCCCACCCTACTACATCTAAACTGGCCTATAAAATCACCTGACTAGTACCCAATGGAAAATCTGCGAGAGATATTGGAACAGCGGGTTAAACACCGAAATCAGCATCTCCGTAATTTGATGGAATAGCGTGATCAAATCCTCAGCGAGTGGCTTAACCTGTATGCGACGTACCTTCAAAACACTATGGACTCGCTTCCTAACCTAATCCAAGTGGTTATCGAGTCTGTTGTGGCGTAACAAGCTAGTTACGCCACACTGAGAAGGGAGCCGAAAGGCACGCGTACACACACGCCGACTGGCGTCAAGTCTGGAACAGGATACGTTATGACTGCTATCAAGAAAATACGTAGCTTTGGAATATACTTAACTTTATTCTTTGTTGGTTTACAACGTTCTTCTTGAGACATTTATACGATAACTCTCAAACTAGGTAAGGCTAATGGCGCCTTGCTAGGTGGTAGCCATGGACTTAGCAGAAGGCTATTCTAACTGTCTCTCGGCAAATGAGAGGAAGGCTTCGTCCGTATTGTCGCTAGCAATGTCGTCCGTACAACTGGGACGAGTGCTCGTCCGTATCTCGAGACCTGCCTTGTGGTGGTGCTCGGTCTGCGATCACACAGTGGCGACACGCGGATCCGACATGTACTAAATGGACCGCGGCCGATTTAAGCTACCACCTCGCAAGTGTGGTGTCTGGCGGTGACACCACATTCCTCCCCCGCAAATCGGCGAACGGTCGTGTGATAAGGCTTCCGCCCACCGTGGGGAGGACCCCATGTTGACGTATGCGATGAGGTGGGGAGCCTAACAACAGGCGAGGCTGTGCCACCCGCACCCGGCCATTCGGTCCGAGGGGAGCTAGGAAACGCCTGAAAACCTAGTCCAGGGTGCACGTCAACATGCGGTGTATGCGCCCGTAAAGAGACAGGAGGGGCCGAAGGGTCGACCTCCATTGCGTCGGGGTACCCGACGCGCGAAGACGCCATGTGCTCCGGAGCGGGCAAGAGTTCCATGGCGGAGGACGGCTGGTCACGGGAAGCGATCGGCGGCGCGTGACCCAGGGAGGCGGTTGGCGGCTGCAGCGAAGCGTCGAATGCGGGCGGCGCCTGCGGGAGAACAGGCGGCGGCGGCTGCGGTGGCGGCGGCTCGTCGCCTTGAGACAAAATGGAAGGCATCGTCGGTAACACCTGGGGATGAGACGAGCCAGTAGATGGGTCCCCAGGGCGCTGACCGGACGGCACCGTCGCTGAAAGCAGACGGGGAGCGGCAGAACCCGTGCGACGACAGAGGCGCAGCTGATTGAGATGCCGACGCACCTCACCAGAGGCCCCCAAAACCAAATACATCGCGCGGCCGAGGCAGCGAAGAATGCGCCCTGCGAGACAACGCCGTGAACCGCGATAGTTGCGATAGAAAACAACGTCGCCTGGAGCAAAAGCAGAAGTCTGCCGCTGCACTGGAACCTGATGCGGCGGATGCAGCAAAGACATCAAGGTTCGATGAGGATGACCGTGGAGCAACTCAGCCGGCGAGCGACCATCTCGGGGCTGAGAGCGATACGAAGACAAAAAGAGCAACAACGCGTCCTCCCGAGAATGCGACTCTTTCAACTTCAACATCTGGGACTTGAAAGTCCGGACCAATCGTTCAGCGGCACCGTTTGACTGAGGCGAAAACGGCGCGGATGTCAGATGTTGAATACCATTGGCCTGGCAGAATGACTGAAATTCGGCGGACATGAATTGTGGGCCATTGTCGGAAACAATAGTCTGCGGAAGACCTTCAATGCAAAAGATAGCAGACAACGCTTGGATGGTGGCGGAGGACGTCGTGGAAGACATCCGGACAACAAAAGGAAAATTACTGAAGGCATCGACCAGAACCAACCATCGAGCATTCCAGAACGGACCAGCAAAATCGATGTGCAAGCGTTGCCAAGGGGAAGTGGCTTTTGGCCATGCAAAGACTTTCCGCGGCGGTGCGGATTGTTGTTCGGCACACGCCATGCAAGAAGAACACATATTCGTAATCACAGCATCGATTCCGAACCAAGTACAGTGCTGACGAGCAAGTTGTTTCGTTCGCACTATGCCCCAATGTCCTTCGTGAAGAAGCCGTAAAACAGAGGACTGTAACGAACGTGGTACCACTACTCTGGACTGATCATTATCAGAACGCAACAACAAAACACCACGTCGTACAAAAAGTCTCTCCTTGTGAGCAAAAAATCGGCGAACCAACGGATCCTCGATCCGAGACTTTGACAAAGGCCATTGCGTAGCAACAAAACGCAAAACGGTAGCAAGGACAGGGTCAGCAGCTGTGGCTGTAGCTACACGGCGAAAATCAATCGGAAACGATTCGACCACTTCATCGGTTTCCGAATCAATGAACATGCAAGCAAGTTCGGAAGAATCGAATGCTTTATCCTCAGCAACAGGCAAACGTGACAACGCATCGGCGTTTCCGTGCTTAGCAGTGGACCAATACAAGATATCGTAGCGGTACTGCGAGAGGAAAATAGACCAGCGAATGAATTTCTGCGCTGTACGCGGAGGTACAGGCTTGTTCGGATGAAAAAGTGACGTCAAAGGTTTGTGGTCTGTGATGATGGTAAAGTGACGACCATACAAGAAATCATGGAACTTAGTAACACCAAACACGAGAGCCAAAGCTTCTTTCTCTATTTGGGAATAATTTCTTTGCGCAGACGAAAGCAGTTTTGACGCAAAGGCAATAGGGCGATCATGCGAGCCAACTTTGTGCGCAAGCACAGCACCGATCCCGAAATCCGATGCATCTACCATCAACAAAAGGGGTTTCTGGGGATCGAAAGGCGTAAGGCAAGTATGAGAAAGCAACGCCGATTGCAACTGGCGAAAGGCGCGTTCGCATTCCATCGTCCAGACGAACGGAACACCTTTACGGCATAAGCGATGAAGCGGAGCTGAAATGGAAGAAGCGCGCGATAAATTTATGATAATAGTTAATTTTACCCAACACACTCTGTAGCTGCTTCATATTTTGTGGCGAAGGCAATTCTTGTATGGCACGGAGGTGATCTGGACTCGGATGTATGCCTTGGGCATTAATGACATGTCCCAGGTATGGTAAGTCACGAGCAAAAAACACACATTTGTCCTTCCGCAAGCGAAGACCATTTTGTCGCAAGACCTGAAATAATGTTCGTAGGTTCGCAAGATGATCTTCTTCTGTCTGTCCGGAGATCACTATATCGTCCAGATAGTTTGCTGCAGTAGGGACCGACTAACAAATAGTTTGTAAATATTGCTGAAACAATGCACGGGCGGATGCACACCCGAACGGCAGTCTTTTGAACCTGTACAATCCAAGATGCGTGTTAACCACCAATACGCGCTGGGATTCATCGTCCACCGGTATTTGCAAGTGCGCATCGGCTAGGTCCAACTTGGAAAAATATTTTCCCGGGCACAGTTTAGCAAAAAGATCTTCCGGGCGGGGCAAAGGAAAAGTAGCAGTCACTAGTTGTGGATTCACTGTGGCCTTGAAGTCCACGCAAAGTCTCAATTTTCCGGAAGGTTTTGGCGAAATTACTAAGGGTGAGGCCCAGAGAGAAGCTTGCACACGTTCAATTACACCCTGTGATTCTAGATCGTTTAATGTTCTTGCGACCTCATCACGCAATGCGTGGGGAACATTGCGCGCTCTGAAAAATTTCGGTTGCGCGTTGACTTTCAGTTCCAAATGTGCTTCATAGTTTTTAGCGCAACCTAAGCCTGGTGCAAAAATGTCTGCAAATTCTTCACACAGACGAGAAACACTGTCTGAAGGCACAGTCTGATTCACTGATAGGACCTGATTTACAATAGACATGTTAAACAACTGAAATAAATCTAAACCAAACAAGTTCACTGCAGTAGAAGAACGAAGAACGTAAATTGACACAAGTTTTGTTTGTCCCTTGTATGTTGCAAGAAGAGTGCACTGTCCTAACACTGGAATTTTCTGTCCTGAATAGGTAGTGAGCTTAACATTTGCGGCACGCAACGGAGGTTTGCCCAGTTGTTTGTACGTGTCGTGATTGAGCAATGAAACTGCAGCTCCGGTATCGAGGTGGAACGGTATGACCTTGCCATTAAAGTCCAAATCTACAAAAAGCTTATTGTCCTGCTGACGACAAGAGCGACTGTTTTGTGCAAATTGAACAGACACTTGTACAGAATCACTTGCTAATTGACGTGATTTCCGGCGACGTCGATGCACACTTTTTGTGGGACGAACACAGTCACTGTTAGAGAAAGTGTCACTGGACGAAGTGGAATTAACTACATGAATGTCCATGGGCGAAGGTCCATGAGCCCGAGTGTCCTTGGTTCGATTCCGGCGCGAAGCAAAGGGCCTGGAATGGTTGTGATTGTCTGATCTGAGCTTTTTCTGGCAAACACTTTGAACATGTCCTTTCCTATTACAGAAAAAGCAAATAGCTTGGCGTGACGGGCAATGTTCACGCGAATGTCTAGTAGCACACCGCGGGCATGATTTCACCGCATTTGTGTGCTGGCGCGGCACACCTGGTTTAGAGCGCGGCGGCAGCTGCGTCGAAGTGCGCGAGGGCAGGTTACCGGGCCGCGCAGCGCGTCTGGTAGGCCGGTTAATGTTACACACGGCTGGCGAAGTTTCAAAAGATTCCTGAGCACAGTCAAGTGTGTCTTGTCTATCCAACATGTCTATCACTTGTTGAAGGGAGGGATTAACTAGTTTCAAAATTTGCTCCCATATGCGAACATCAGAAACGTTCTGTGCAATTGCATCACGCACCATTGTATCTGAATAAGAAAGGCCACAGTCACAATCAAAGGCACAGTCCCTTGTAAGGCCTTGCAAAGTTGCAACCCACTCCCTATTAGTTTGACCGGCCGTACGTCTTGTACGAAAAAACGTATACCGTTTTGCAACCACATTAACTGTTTCTTTGAAATAGGCATCTAAAGCAGACAAAATTTCTTCGTAGGACAGAGTTGCTACGTCGCGTCGGGGAAACAATTTCACTATCACACGGTAGGTGGACACACCGACACAAGAAAGCAAAAACGGCTGCCGCTCATTACCTTGAATTCTGTAGGCGGCTAGATGAGCCAAACTGTCGGGACCATTCTGGCCACGATTCTTGCGCTGGATCGTAGTGCCTAAAAGGCGGTGCAACTGCGAGTTGTGGCTGCGATAGCGATGAAGCGGCGGCTGCCGCATCGGTTTGAATGGCATGTTGACCCTGGACGAGCTGTCCAAGGGCATCCAATAACGCCTGCGTCTGCTGATTCTGCAAGCGATAAAATTCGGACAGTACATCTGGCGAAGCCATGACACAAGTAAATGTAAGCAATCAGAAAGAACACTTCTCTCGTCGCCAATCTGTTGTGCCGTAACAAGCTAGTTACGCCACACCGAGAAGGGAGCCGAAAGGCACGCGTACACACACGCCGACTGGCGTCAAGTCTGGAACAGGATACGTTATGACTGCTGTCAAGAAAATACGTAGCTTTGGAATATACTTAACTTTATTCTTTGTTGGTTTACAACGTTCTTATTGAGACATTTATACGATAACTCTCAAACTAGGTAAGGCTAATGGCGCCTTGCTAGGTCGTAGCCATGGACTTAGCAGAAGGCTATTCTAACTGTCTCTCGGCAAATGAGAGGAAGGCTTCGTCCGTATTGTCGCTAGCAATGTCGTCCGTACAACTGGGACGAGTGCTCGTCCGTATCTCGAGACCTGCCTTGTCGTGGCGCTCGGTCTGCGATCACACAGTGGCGACACGCGGGTCCGACATGTACTAAATGGACCGCGGCCGATTTAAGCTACCACCTAGCAAGTGTGGTGTCTGGCGGTGACACCACAGAGTCCATGGGCAGAATTACACGATATTAAATCATGCTTGTAATGATTTCTCGAGGGTCACTGAGTTTTTGTCCGGTGTGCTTAGTTTCAAACTTACGCAAGCTCAGCAAGCCCAACTGGTTTTACATATGGGCAGAATGGTCGAGTGCACGATCTTTGATAGTGGTCTGATGCTGTCACAAGTCGATTGTTCCACGGATGTGTGTAAACTGCTCGTCTTGCTGAGCTCATTTCAGTCTGAAATTTGTATCTGACTCTTTATAACCTTCGATGATATCACTAGCATTAGGACACCAAACTTTAGGCAGAAAGACATGCGTGGACCACGGTCTAAAGTCTATATTACAAAAATTACCAAGGATGTAACTGGCGAGATTGTATTCGTAATATTATCGGTCAACAACGGCACCACCTGATAAAATAAGCGAAGCACGCAGATGAATAGGAGGAAACGAAATGAAACTTCATGGTGTGAAAGGGTAGATGATATACAGTGTGGTCAGAAAATGTCTGAAACGCTTGTAGGGATGTTGCAGGGCAGGTTGTACTGAGATATGAATGTTACAAAATAAATTCGATACGTTGCGCCGTTTCCGAGTTATTTAGCATTGAAGTTAGCCAATCAGATAGTCGCGCGCGTAAATTCAAGTTTCAGCTAACCAAACAAAGCATTCGTTGGGCAACACCGCCCCTGGCAGGCCGCTTGAATGCGAGCGCGCGACGCCCCGATTCGGAAACGGAGCAACGTATCGAATTTCTTACTTAACATTTATGTCTCAGTACAACTTGCTCTGTAACACCCCTACAAGCATTTCACACATTTTCTGACCACCCTGTATATATCAAGATGGTATCGGTGACCATGCAGCTCGTTAAAATGAAATTACACTGAAATGAATACCCCTAGCTGATTACAGGCGTAGATATAAGTCAACGGGGACAGTTGAAAATGTGTGCCCCGACCGGGACTCGAACCTGGGTTCTCCTGCTTACATGGCAGACGCTCTATCCATCTCAGCCACTGAGAACACATAGGAATAGTGCGACTACAGGGACTTATCTCTGGCACGCCTCTCGTGGAGCGATATGGGACCCACATTCGCAACTTATTGTCCCGCACTATATTCATAATGCCCCTGCCCATTATACTCATTACTCGTGGGTTGACTGCCGATTCCCGTAAGAGTTCGGGCACTGTTTGTGCATCTGCACAGAAGAAGATGGTCAAATGGCCAGTGAGCCTTAAATACATATATATGAAGATGGTATCTGTTCTTTCGGGAATGACGCCAGAAGTAAAACCACTGTACCTTTTCAAACCATTAGGGGGAGTACACCCCTCGCCAGATCTCCAGCATACTCACAGACAGTGGTCATTCGGGATAGTGAAGAACATTAATTCATTGCTGAACACAATACTATGCCATTCATCAGCAGTTCATGCTTCCCTGTCACTGCACCGCTCCAAACGCCCTCCTTTGTGTTGCGGTGTTACCGGCGACGTATGTATGGGACATTAATTCTCTTGTACGGCTCCTGCTAGTCTCCGACCAACAGTGCGGGATGGTACAGAATGCTGCATGAAGTTCATTACTTGCTCTCGGATAGCTCGCTCTTACGTTAAGGAGTTACCATGTGATTCGTGTACAGTACGGAGATTCTCCCTTTTGGTGGCAAGACCAGGTTGACCGGGAGTTTTACAACGAATATGCCTTCCCTGACATTCCCATAGAGACCAAGAACACCATGGCACCATCCGAAAGCCCCACGAGTGTGGATATTGCACGATCCAATCATCTGGCCAAATGGAGACCCGCAATGAGGCTCATTTGAAACCCCTCCGTGTTCTTCAAAGTGATCCCTCAATATATGACGCTGTTCAGCCCTCTATATACCCTCCAGTCTTGGTAACAGTCTTAAACACGATATGTACTAATGCACTCTGTTGGGTGTTCTATGTGTCAACTCTAATCATTAACGTACGCTTCGATGCTGTGTGCGTGCACACCGACTTCTGACCACTTCTTTTGTGTCATTTACTTTCATGCAACGCAGCTTACTTTCACAATGATTATTAGTCCTAGAGAATTCTTCGGAAATATGTCCCAGATTGTGCTCTCTCGGCATCTAATTATGTTAATTATTTATTTTAATAATATTCAGCAGCCGGCCCAAGTGGCCGTGCGGTTAAAGGCGCTGCAGTCTGGAACCGCAAGACCGCTACGGTCGCAGGTTCGAATCCTGCCTCGGGCATGGATGTTTGTGATGTCCTTAGGTTAGTTAGGTTTACCTAGTTCTAAGTTCTAGGGGACTAATGACCTCAGCAGTTGAGTCCCATAGTGCTCAGAGCCAGCCAATATTCAATAGTAAAACTTTAATGTCCTGCCAGACAGTGATTACATTATTGAAGATGAATGCATACGTCTATTACTCTGACTGCTATAGCAAACCCCAATTATTTCAATAACTCTGCACCGATAAATTTATACCCTTTAATTCTGTCTGGACAATGTCTCTACTCTAAACTTCTTTCTATCGTATTGCTGCTTAAAAAGTAAAATTGAGGTCTATTAACTAAACTAAATGTGTAATGATAACTCCATTATTATTATTATAATAATTATAGTTGTTGTTGTTTCAGCAAGTATTTTCCTGTCAATTGACAGGAAACTTAAAGCAGTTAATTAGATATTACAAAATAGAGAATTGTTGATCTATTTCAACTGTTCCAAGGTTACACATTGAAGAGCCAAAGAAACTGGTACACCTGCCAAATATTGTGTAGGGCCCACGCGAGCATGCAGAACCGTCGCAACTCGACGTGGCATGGACTCGATTAATGTCTGAAGTAGTGCTGGAAGTAAATGACACCATGAATCATGCAGGGCTGTCCATAAATCCGCAAGATTACGAGGGGATTGAGATCACTTCTGAACACCACGTTGCAAGCCATCGCAGATATGCTCAATAATGTTCATGTCTGGGAAGTTTCGTGGCCAGCGGAAGTGTTAAACTCAGAAGAGTGTTCTTGGAGCCACTATGTAGCAATTCAGGACGTGTGGGGTGTTGCGTTGTCCTGCTGGAATTGATCAAGTCCATCGGAATGCACAATGGATATGAATGGATGCAGATGATCAGACAGAATGCTTACGTAAGTGTTACTTGTCAGAATCGTATTTAGACGTATCAGTGGTCCCATATCGCTCCAACCACACACTTCCCACACAATTACAGAGCCTCTGTCACCTTGAACAGACCCCTACTGACTTGCAGCGTCCATGGATTCATGAGGTTGTCTCCATACCCATACAATTTGAAACTAGACTCGCCCGACCAGGCGACATGTTTCCTGTCATCAACAGTCCAATGTCGATATTGACGAGCCCCGGCGAGGCGTAAAGCTTTGTGTCGTGCAGTCATCTAGGATAAACGAGTGGGCCTTCGGCTCTAAAAGCCCATATCGATGATGTTTCGTTGAATGGTTCATACGCAGACACTTGTTGATGGCCAAGCATTTAATTCTGCAGCAATTTGCGGAAGGATTGCACTTCTGTCACGTTGAACGACTTGCTTCAGTTGTCATTGGCCCCGTTCTTGTAGGATCTTTTTCCGGCCGCAGCGGTGTCGGAGACTTGATGTTTTACCGGATTCCTGATATTCACATTTCACTCGTGAAACGGTAGTACGGGAAAATCCCCACTTCGTCACTACCTCGGAGATGCTGTGGCCCATCGCTAGTGCGACGACTGTAACACCACGTTCAGACTCACTTGAATCTTGATAATCTGCCATTGTAGCAGCAGCAACAGATCTAACAACTGCGCCAGGCACTTTTATATAGTCGTTGCCGACCGCAGCGTCGTATTCTGACTGTTTACATAAGCCTGTATTTGAATACGTATGCCTAATACCAGTTTCTTTGGCGCTTCAGCGTATTAATAAATTATACTGTCTTTATCGTCTGTTTGGTCAGAAACAAATAATTATGATAGCTAGCTAAGTCATGCTTAGCGTCTTCTGTCAGTCGTATGGTGATAACTCTATCATCCCAAAGCCCCGAACCAAAACAGACTATTCATACCACGAGAAGGATTTCACTCTGGACCGCTGCGAGCAACAGACTCGAAGGAGAACAGAAAACGTTAATTGTAGTAATTTACAAAGGTGACGTCACGTTCTAAAACTTCGTAACTCTCTTCTATCTAGGAATACCAGAGATCCTTACAAAATCGAATCGTAGCCACTGGATTGACAAAAGTAAGATTTTCATAACACTTTTCTACGTTGTTCAATATGGTTCAAAATGGTTCCACCGAGCGAGGTGGCGCAATGTTTAGCATACTGGACTCGCATTCCGGAGGACGACGGTTCAATCCCGCGTCCGGCCATCCTGATTTAGGTTTTCCGTGATTTCCCTAAATCGCTCCAGGCAAATGCCTAGATGGTCTCTTCGAAAGGGCATGGCCAACTTCCTTCCCTAATCCGGTGAGACCGATGACCTAGCTGTTTGGTCTCCTCCCCCAAACAACCTAACCCCACCCAACCCAACCTCGAGATGGTTCTGTATCTTATAAGCTGAGGTTTGCCCCTCAACCGCATCATATTCAATATTTAATGCATTCCTGAAATCGAATCATTCTCTTCCGATGCTTGTGGTTGCATCAACTAAATTGTATGTCATTTCCCATCCTGACGATGTACATTTTTATAATACGAGGCGAAAGGAATTCAATAAGTAATGCTACACATTTTGCTCTCAGCCAGTTTCACTTGAAACGATGCAAAATTTGTTTTGGGGATCGTGAAATTTTCCCACTTCAGCCCCTGTAGTTTCACGAAGTTATGACAGGTGGCGGTGGCGCTATATGTAGACTTCAAAATGGCATCTGTAACGGAAGTGTGTTCCAAGCAGAGAGCAGTCATTGAGTTTCTGTTAGCGGAAACCCAGAGCGTTGCAGATATCCGTAGGCGCTTGCAGAATGTCTACGAAGACTTGGCAGTGAACAAAAGCGTAGTGGGTCGTTGAGCGAGGTGTCTGTCATCATCGCAACAAGGTCGCGCAAATTAAGCCGATCTCCCGCGCGCCGGCCGGACGTACGCAGTTGTGACTCCTGCAGTGTTGGAACTGTCGGACACTCTCATTGGAGGTGACAGACGAATCACAAACAAACAACTCGCTGCTCAACTGGACGTCTGTTTTGGTAGGCTGACACAATCGTCCACCAGTTGTGATACTATAAATGGTGTGTGCGCTCGGAGTGTTTCGTCGCATAAAAGAAGACCATAAAGAGCAACGGAGAACAATCTCTGCGGATTGCTTGCATGTTACGAGGCTGACCGTAAGAATTTTTGTCGAAGATGGTCACAGGCAATGAAAGCTGGGTTCATCATTTCAAATCTGAAACAAAGCGGCAGTCTGTGGAGTGGCGCCACACCACCACTTCTCCGAAGAAAAATTCAAAGGCGCCACCGTCAGCCGGTAAGGCCAGGGCGGCGGACTTCTGCAACTCTAAAGGGCCTGTTCTGTTGGATGTCCTCTCTCATGGTATAACGATCAACTTCAAAGTGCTGCCCTCAGGAAATTTAAGAAATGACTTCAGCGTGTTCATCTCCACAAATATCCAGACAAACTGCTTCTTCTCCGTGACAGTGCATGGCCTTACACAAGCCTGCGCACCCGAGAGGAGCTCACAAGATTAGACTATCCTTCCTCATCCAACCCACAGCCCGGATCCCACACATTCCGGCCGGCCGGTGTGGCCGTTCGGTTCTAGGAGCTTCAGTCTGGAACCGCGTGACCGCTACGGTCGCAGGTTCGAGTCCTGCCTCGGGCATGGATGTATGTGCTTTCCTTAGGTTAGTTAGATTTAATTAGTTCTAAGTTCTAGGCGACTGATGACCTCAGAAGTTAAGTCGCATAGTGCTCAGAGCCATTTGAACCATTTGAACCCACACATTCCGACTTCCATCTGTTTGACGCAACGGAGGATGCACTCAGCTGGAAGCAATACGTGGACGATGCGAAGGTTATTGATGCAGCAAGAGGTTGGATTCGACGTCGACCGGTAGAGTAGTACCATGCGGGCATACGGACCCTTCCAGTAAGGTGGCACAGGCCATCGCGTTGAGCGAAGATTATGTTGAAAAGTAGGGTTTTGTAACCAAAAGAATGGGAAATAATATGGTGTATTCTAATGCTGAATGAAGCAATCCGTGCTGGATTATTTCTTGAACACCCTTCATATCAAAAGATTCGTTTTCCACTTTTTTCGATCACATTTTACACCACTACTCGATCTGGGTTTCTATCAAATGATTTTCAGTGACATGTATGCTCTCAGTACACAGTGGTCAAGTGCTTCCCCTGTAGCCTCTGACATTTTCCGTTTGCCAACCGAATCAGAAATTTATGAATGTTTGCTTACCAATGTCAATGACATATGTTCTTAAGTTTGAGAAAAAGAATAGCTGTGGTAAAACTGACAATTTCTCTCAATTTTTGAAATTTAGGTTGGTAGCTGAATTCTTCGTTTGCCGAAGCCTGGTAAACTAAGACTTGTTCTTTCATGCTGAACACAGACTGCTAATTCTGTGCCCCTTTTGATATTAGATATTAAGATTCTCTCACGAAACCAAGAATAAGATTAGATATTCTCGTAACATTTTCTGGCACTGAAAATAATAGTAATCATAATAACAACAACAACAATTATTTGTTTCACTCGATTTGGGCTGCCTATAAACCATGTAATTAACTACTTCGGATGTAACTCCCGGTTTTTCCAATAATTTTTCATTTCATCGGAATGCTGTTTCCGAACTTCTGACCACTCTGTTCGAGTTTTATTTTTTCGTTTGCTCTGGATGTGGAAATTAGAACACTCCTCCGAAACGTGTTTCTGTTCAGAACTTCATGTTCTTCAATCTTCATCTCTTTCAGATAAATTCTGGTTTCTTGGAGCCATTAGCGCCTGGTATATACACTCCTGGAAATGGAAAAAAGAACACATTGACACCGGTGTGTCAGACCCACCATACTTGCTCCGGACACTGCGAGAGGGCTGTACAAGCAATGATCACACGCACGGCACAGCGGACACACCAGGAACCGCGGTGTTGGCCGTCGAATGGCGCTAGCTGCGCAGCATTTGTGCACCGCCGCCGTCAGTGTCAGCCAGTTTGCCGTGGCATACGGAGCTCCATCGCAGTCTTTAACACTGGTAGCATGCCGCGACAGCGTGGACGTGAACCGTATGTGCAGTTGACGGACTTTGAGCGAGGGCGTATAGTGGGCATGCGGGAGGCCGGGTGGACGTACCGCCGAATTGCTCAACACGTGGGGCGTGCGGTCTCCACAGTACATCGATGTTGTCGCCAGTGGTCGGCGGAAGGTGCACGTGCCCGTCGACCTGGGACCGGACCGCAGCGACGCACGGATGCACGTCAAGACCGTAGGATCCTACGCAGTGCCTTAGGGGACCGCACCGCCACTTCCCAGCAAATTAGGGACACTGTTGCTCCTGGGGTATCGGCGAGGACCATTCGCAACCGTCTCCATGAAGCTGGGCTACGGTCCCATACACCGTTAGGCCGTCTTCCGCTCACGCCCCAACATCGTGCAGCCCGCCTCCAGTGGTGTCGCGACAGGCGTGAATGGAGGGACGAATGGAGACGTGTCGTCTTCAGCGATGAGAGTCGCTTCTGCCTTGGTGCCAATGATGGTCGTATGCGTGTTTGGCGCCGTGCAGGTGAGCGCCACAATCAGGACTGCATACGACCGAGGCACACAGGGCCAACACCCGGCATCATGGTGTGGGGAGCGATCTCCTACACTGGCCGTACACCACTGGTGATCGTCGAGGGGACACTGAATAGTGCACGGTACATCCAAACCGTCATCGAACCCATCGTTCTACCATTCCTAGACCGGCAAGGGAACTTGCTGTTCCAACAGGACAATGCACGTCCGCATGTATCCCGTGCCACCCAACGTGCTCTAGAAGGTGTAAGTCAACTACCCTGGCCAGCAAGATCTCCGGATCTGTCCCCCATTGAGCATGTTTGGGACTGGATGAAGCGTCGTCTCACGCGGTCTGCACGTCCAGCACGAACGCTGGTCCAACTGAGGCGCCAGGTGGAAATGGCATGGCAAGCCGTTCCACAGGACTACATCCAGCATCTCTACGATCGTCTCCATGGGAGAATAGCAGCCTGCATTGCTGCGAAAGGTGGATATACACTGTACTAGTGCCGACATTGTGCATGCTCTGTTGCCTGTGTCTATGTGCCTGTGGTTCTGTCAGTGTGATCATGTGATGTATCTGACCCCAGGAATGTGTCAATAAAGTTTCCCCTTCCTGGGACAATGATTTCACGGTGTTCTTATTTCAATTTCCAGGTGTGTATCTTGCAGTTGACATGTTCAATAATTCTCTTCCTTGTGATGTTTTCATTAACTCGAACTAGATGTCTGTAAAATATCATTGCACTTTCCCTCGTCGTTAATGTAGTTGTTCAGTTTTGTGGTACAAAACTTCGTGACTTCTGGTCCTGTATTCAACGCTGTGTTTTATTGGCTCCAATATTTTGTTAGTCTCTTCTTCTCTTTCTTTTCAACATTTATTACTTCTGTGTCTTAGGTAAATTCAGGAATTCGGCTACGGATATACATTCTGGTTTTTATTACTGTAGTTCTGTAGGCTTCCTCGAGAACAGCCATGCATTACTGTACACATCTTTAGTCAGCTGAAATGTCACTTCTATTTTTCTGTTTCCCTTGATCTGAGTTTGTTAACCTCGTTCTTCATTACTTCACCAACGTACTTTCTAAGAGGACAGTCAAATGAAAACCTAACATCCGCCACAACGGGACCATTGAGCAGTTCCATTCAAAAGTAATCATGCCGAGCGTGAAACCACAATCAATGCGCAGCGCTTCGAAAGCACTCTCCAGAGACTGCGGCGAGCCATAAAGTGAAAACGACCAGGAACGCTGTCGGACGGAGTCAGCCTGTTGCACAATAACGCGCGCCTCTCCAAGTCCGACGAAGGCTACGCTTCAGCGATTTGGTTGGGAAACACTGCAACATCCTCCGCACCTCCCGGATGTTTCGCCGTGTAATTTTCACATCTTTGACGACCTGAAGAACGGCGTGGGTGGACGTCGGTTTCAGTGTGGCGAGGAAGAGCAAGAGTGGATGCGGCTGATGATCCACCAGCGGCAGACCGCGTTCTGCGTTCTATGAAACACGAATCGAGCGTCTCGTCTCTCAGTGGGATAAATGTCTTAACGTGCGTTGTGATTACTTGTGAGTGGAATCATTCCATTTTCCGTCGTGGCAGGTGTTCCATTTTCATTTGAGTGCCCCACATAACTAACTGATTCTTTCCATCTTGCCGTAATGTGCGTTCATGAAATTTGGAGTGTGTTTTAGAGTTCATATTTTCTGTTATTGCATAAGATATTCGAAGACCTGCTTTTTTTTTTTTTTTTTTTTTTTTTTTTTTTTTTTTTTTGCAAATATTGATTTATCTTGTCTTTGCAATGTTCCGGACAGTGTTGCAACATTCTTGGAAAATGCTAAACACTTACTTCTAAGACGGTTTTTCTTCATTCTTTCTGAGTTTAAATCACGTTCTCGGATCACCTTTTGAAGATTATCCGTTATATTATCCTTTTATTATCCTTTCGGTTTCCGATGCTGCTATGGAGTTTACATTCCCCTGGCGCTGCACAAAGTAGTTTGAAGTGGGGCTGCGGATCCGCTTTCTCCGCCATAGCGAATTCGTTCTATCACAGAGACATAGCAATATAGTTTGCAGCCTACAAACAATTTCTGAAGAAAGATCATATTCCGAGGTTTTAGTGTACTTCTTGGGGCGAGCCAAGAGGAGAAGTACAGCTGAAAACTGGAATACTTCCACTTGATATCTAAAGATAATGGAAACATCAGATGTTATCTGTCAAACCCGCATTCACCTAAAACAAAGCATTTTTCCTGTTGTAACCTGATGGAGTGCGGCAGTGGTGAAGACACTGCATTTATATTCGATAGATGTGGCGTTCAAATCAATACACAGCCATGCTGACTTCTATTGCCCTGAAACCATAGTTTGGAAAAATAAAAGCGTAGTTGTTGTTGACATACTCTTACGAACTACCTAAGGCGTCTGCTATTTCACTTACTTTTAATTGAGTATCATCCGATACCGAATTGTGCATCGTCTCGTAGTTAAATTTTTGATGTGGATGATCTCCGGGAGAAATATAGCTCCGCATAACTTGGCAACCTTCTTTGCGAGTGCAAAAAATTTGGTAAAAGCTTTCTTATAAAACTTCAATAACGTTAGATAAGTTTCCGTTGGCGAAAAGCTTCCAGATGTCACGCATTTAAGTTTGTATATTTGAAATAAATGAAATAGAACAGCTGCTTCAAAACTATTTTTCAGATAAAGTTGATAGTTGCCTTATTGTTTAGGTCAGTACGTAGTGGAGAGTATTGCACCATGGAAAACATTTCAGACTTTCGTTCTAGCCTTCTAATTCAACTAAATATTTCGATATTTCATTTTTAAACGATAAGTGTCATTTTTTGTGTGCTGCAGTCTTCCTCTGAAACTTCTAAATGTGAAAAATTATTCCAAGTTACAACATGGTAATGTATCTAAGAACAATTATTTTATTGATATTTAAATGTGTTGCAATCGAGAAAATCGTGTCAGTACTGTATTTGATAGTCTACTTGTTATATTAATAGTCTGCCACACAGCATTAATCAGTAAATGAAGTCAATTAGCCGAGCGGTCTAAGGCGCTGCAGTCATGGACTGTGCGGTTGTTCCCAGCGGAGGTTAGAGTCCTCCCTCGAGCATGGATGTGTGTGTTTGTCCTTAGGATAATTAAGGTTGAGTAGTGTGTAAGCCGGCCGGTTCTAGGCGCTTTAGTTTGGAACCGCGTGCCCGCTACGGTCGCAGGTTCGAATCCTGCCTCGGGCATGGATGTGTGTGATGTCCTTGGGTTTGTTAGGTTTAAGTAGTTCTAAGTTCTAGGGGACTGATGACCTCATACGTTAAGTCCGATAGTGCTCAGAGCCATTTGAACCATTTGAAGTAGTGTGTAAGCATAGGGACTGATGACCTTAGCAGTTAAGTCCCATAAGATTTCACACACATTTGAACATTTTGAGTAATTGAAGTCAAAGAAGTGGAAGTATTATCAAAGACCAGTTATATGTTAAAGACATTGCTGAATCCCGGAAGAGTATGGCGGGTTAACACTAAAATATCGTTTATAGTTCTTCACTGGCAACAGCAGAAGTCGAGCCGACTGAGTCAATGACCGTAAAACTGCCGGCTAGGAGGAAATGCTGAGCAGGCCAAGGCGAACACGAAAGCGATTGCGACACGCGGAACCGGCCGAGTTCCCCACTCCAATAGTGAGGCACAGTGACGTCATGACAAGAGACAGATACCGCCATACCGGGGAAAAAGCAAAGGACTCAACGATGCACAGTTATAGCGCCAAAGTAACTAATCGCCCACTGATTCAGCAGACAAGAGTGTCTGGAAGACGAAGTTACGAGCATCTGAAGTCACACGAGGAAGCTGGTACACAAGATGCCACTTCTACCGACACTACAGAAGAGCGCCCGGAAAGCACCAGCGTAAATACTACGCCTTTCTTAATCTCACCCTCAGTTTCAGTAGTCCGCTGGTAGAGATAAGCGGTGACGGGGAAGGGGGTAAGGGGGGGGGGGGGGCAGGCTATGTCAGTTGACCCTCTGCACGCCTAGTCGTCTACAATCATCCACATAGTCGCAAGTGCCGCTGGGGAGACTCAGCCACTGCATGCTGTAGCGCTAACTCCAGAGACATCACTGATGGGGTGCAGAGAACTCCATCAGCCCACTGGCCTACTGATGGCTTGACCAGCAGGTCCAAGAAGCTGTACGGCAACCGCGATCGTGGAGGGAGCCCTTGCTGCCAGTCGTCCCATTCCTGCTGCAGACACTGATGCTGTCGGCCTGTCTCGTAAACGGATGTGTCAGACTCTACACGACAACGAGTACTTCAGGCTCGGTTGGAGGACGAATCTCCTGGGCGTACGTCCTCAGTCCCCAACGAGAACACTTCGGTCATCAGAGGCTGCTATGACCGCTGTCCATCGAGGGCTGTGGCTGGATTTCAACGACAGAGCCGCGACAATCTCCACCACACAATCCTTCCGCGACGCTGCAGAAATTCCGGCGTCCCGCACCCGCTTCTGCTAACAGGGTCCGCACTCCGGTAGGTCGACGAAGCTGTCAGCACCTGAGGAGACAATCCTGTAGGTCTCATGTTGTAAATAGTTTTGCCGCGCGGAGTGGCCGCGCGGTTTGAGGCGCCATGTCGCGGATTGCGTGGCCCCTCCCCCCAGAGGTTCGAGTCCTTCATCGGGCATGAGTGTGTGTTTCGTTCTTAGTTTAAGTTAGTTTCACTAGTATGTAAGTCTAGGGACCGATGACCTGAGCAGTTTGGTTCTTTAGGAATTCACGCACATTTGAATATTTGAAATAATGTTTTCTTGAAGCTCTCGAGCTTGAACAGACCCCCCCTCAATGCACCGTGGTTGGTTCAGTCCTGACGACCATAGGGACGTGAGTGCGTATCCCTACAATACTGTGAAATAGACGCTATTTGGAAGCTAACACAAATTTCTATGTTCAAAATAGCTAAACTTGTTAAGAAATTGACAGAAGTTAATTACACTCAGTTACTTTGCAACTATAACATGTTCCATTATAGACTTCCTTCCGTTTCAAGGTATAAGGTGGTGCACGTCCAATTAAGTATGAGTAACCAGTCCACAGTTTATATAATTACTTTGAAAAGTGTGTAGAATTTTATTCGCCGAAAAAGTCTTTAGGTGAAGAATTAATAGTGTCTTTCAAACACTTTTAGTATACACGGTACACTCACATTAATGTGAGCACCACGTAAGTTCTACGTCACAGATTACAGGTCACAGCACTAGCAGAGGAGGGTATATAAAGCCGATGGTTGGAAAGCAGAAAACAGTGCAGTAGTTGTCGTAATACGGAAACAGAGGGATTTATCTGACATCCCGAAGGGCATGACTATTGGATTTCTGGCCAAAGGTGGCAGCGTTTTCGCAATGGCTAAGAATGTAAACAGTTCACTTACCGACGCGGTTAAAGCATACCGTGCATGGTAAAATGGCGCTATCAAAACTCGGCGCCGGGGCAACTGTGTTGCACCACGGGCTACAGATGATAGGGTGGACGACGGCTGCTCAGAAGTGAACGGGCGGATAGACGTGCAACTGTTGAGCAACTGACTGTCCAAATAAACCATGGGGCTACCAGAAGTGACTCCTCAACGACCGTTCAGCGAACGCTGCTGTGTATGCGTCTCCGCAGCTGGAATTTGCTCGCCAGTACCGCAACAAGACGTCCACTGAGTAGCCTTTTCAGATGAATCACGTTTTATGCTCCATCAGAATGATGGCCGTTGGCGTGTACGGCGTGAAACGTCTGAATACAGATACCGTCCAGCAATCGTCGGAAGGGTCCCGGCCGGAGGAGGGAGAGTAGGGGTGGTGGGTCTAGAGGTAGAGATCTGTGCCCTACGTAAGAGCGATTTTCTACGGTCACGGGCGAGTGGGTAGCCGTGGCGGCTACATGCAGACACTATTTGTCGCGACCAGGTCGAAACTTTGGACGTCGGTTACATGGGGAATGCTTCCATGGAATTCCTTGGGCGATATCGTCATTCCGGAATGCACACTGGATCGACATTAGAGGACAATGCAACGCGTCGAGCAGCTCCTAGTGTACGTGCGTGGTTCGAAGACAACCAGGATGAATTTGCCGTACTCCCCTGGCCACCACCGTCCCCAGATTTAAACCCAGTCGAGAATACGTAGCAGTATCTACATCGGGATGCTCGCGCCTCGGATCCTCTAACGAGAAACCCGTCGCAGCTGCTCACGGCACTGGTGTCGGCCTGGATCCACAGCGCCGTCAGCAACTTCCATAACCTCGCTGGCTCCCTTCCCGCACGTCTCTCAGCGGTCCTCACCGCAAAAATTGGTTACTCAGGCTTATGACAGGTGATCACATTACTGTGACTGAACAGTATATTATACAGCACTTAAAAGTATACAGCTCAAAACATTTACAAATGCTGCGCGATACAACAACAAAAACAGTAGAAAATATATCAAGATGGTATCTGTTCTTTCGGACATGATACCATCTTCATATATATTAGTTAAGGCTCACCGGCCATTTGACCGTCTTGTTCTGTGCGGATGCACAAACAGTGCCTGAACTCTTACGGGAATCGGCAGTAATGAGTATGACGGGCAGGGGCACTGTGGATACAATGCGGGGCAATAACTTGCGAATGTGGGTCTCACGGGAGGCGTGCCAGAGATAAGTCCCTGCAATCGCAATATCCTCTGTGTCCTCCGTGGCTCAGACCGAGGATCTACCGGGTTGCGAGGATGCCGAGCACGAGAGATTACTACCGCATCTATCAGGCACGACAGACCCGTAACAACGTCGAACAACAACATCCAACCATCCACTGGACCAAGGTGTGGCAAGCCATCCACACCCCACATCTGCCCACGTACGCTCGTTCCATGCGGTATATGGTGGTGAACGACAAATTAGCCACACACCAGCGCCTCCATTCCATCCATCTCACCGACGACCCTTTGTGTCCGCACTGAGCCGTCGTCGATTCGGATGCGCACTGCCTGACATGTGCTGTGGCAGGCAGATTCTGGGATCTTTTACAACGTATGCTAGCGCTCCTGTTGCGACGACAGCCAGAGTCTGTCACGCCAGACGAACTCCTACACCCAGATGCCACTTACTTTCCCACGACAAGATCGAACGCCGACAAGTGGCTGAAGGGCATGGTGCTGTATTACACTTTGCAAGCCGCTCCCGAAAACGCTCTGGACCTGTGGGTCCACCTGACAACTACGCATGCATTGTACCGCACACGACTATCGAACTACGAGGGCAGTTCAATAAGTAATGCAACACATTTTTTTTCTGAAACAGGGGTTGTTTGATTCAGCATTGAAATACACCAGGTTATTCCCCAATCTTTTAGCTACACAAAAATAATTTTCAACGTAATCTCCATTCAATGCTACGGCCTTACGCCACTTTGAAATGAGGGCCTGTATGCCTGCACGGTACCATTCCACTGGTCGATGTCGGAGCCAACGTCGTACTGCATCAATAACTTCTTCATCATCCGCGTCGTGCCTCCCACGGATTGCGTCCTTCATTGGGCCAAACCTATGGAAATCCGACGGTGCGAGATCGGGGCTGTAGGGTGCATGAGGAAGAACAGTCCACTGAAGTTTTGTGAGCTCCTCTCGGGTGCGAAGACTTGTGTGAGGTCTTGCGTTGTCATGAAGAAGGAGAAGTTCGTTCAGATTTTTGTGCCTACGAACACGCTGAAGTCGTTTCTTCAATATCTGAAGAGTAGCACAATACACTTCAGAGTTGATCGTTTGACCATGGGGAAGGACATCGAACAGAATAACCCCATCAGCGTCCCAGAAGACTGTAACCATGACTTTACCGGCTGAGGGTATGGCTTTAAACTTTTTCTTGGTAGGGGAGTGGGTGTGGCGCCACTCCATTGATTGCCGTTTTGTTTTAGGTTCGAAGTGATGAACCCATGTTTCATCGCCTGTAACAATCTTTGACAAGAAATTGTCACCCTCAGCCACATGACGAGCAAGCAATTCCGCACAGATGGTTCTCCTTTGGTCTTTATGGTGTTCGGTTAGACAACGAGGGACCCAGCGGGAACAAACCTTTGAATATCCCAACTGGTGAACAATTGTGACAGCACTACCAACAGAGATGTCAAGTTGAGCACTGAGTTGTTTGATGTGATCCGTCGATCATCTTGAACGAGTGTGTTCGCACGCTCCGCCATTGCAGGAGTCACAGCTGTGCGCGGCCGGCCCGCACGCGGGAGATCAGACAGTCTTGCTTGACCTTGCGGCGATGATGACACACGCTTTGCCCAACGACTCACCGTGCTTTTGTCCACTGCCAGATCACCGTCGACATTCTGCAAGCGCCTATGAATATCTGAGATGCCCTGGTTTTCCGCCAAAAGAAACTCGATCACTGCCCGTTGTTTGCAACGCACATCCGTTACAGACGCCATTTTAACAGCTCCGTACAGCGCTGCCACCTGTCGGAAGTCAATGAAACTATACGAGACGAAGCGGGAATGTTTGAAAATATTCCACAAGAAATTTCCGGTTTTTTCAACCAAAATTGGCCGAGAAAAAAAATGTGTTACATTACTTATTGAACTGCCCTCGTATTTAGGCGCATTACTGGAGGACGCACCTGCCCATTGGGGCGTTCCGAGTACTAGAAGGCACACATAAAAATGATTCATGGCACACGATTGATACTCAGAGCAAACGGATTAGAGGGAGTCCCCCTTACATTCATTACGCAAAGACGACTCGGAAGCTTCTGGTGGTGATAATAGGATCCCATTATACATATATATACAAGGTGAGTCACCTAACGTTACCGCTGGATATATTTCGTAAACCACATCAAATACCGACGAATCGATTCCACAGACCGAACGTGAGGAGAGGGGCTAGTGTAATTGGTTAATACAAACCATAAAAAATGCGCGGAAGTATGTTTTTTAATACAAACCTTCGTTTTTTTTAAATGGAACCCCGTTAGTTTTGTTATCACATCTGAACATATAAACAAATACGTAATCAGTGCCGTTTGTTGCATTGTAAAATGTTAATTACATCCGGAGATATTGTAACCTAAAGTTGACACTTGAGTACCACTCCTCCGCTGTTCGATCGTGTGTATCGGAGAGCACCGAATTACGTAGGGATCCAAAGGGAACGGTGATGGACCTTAGGTACAGAAGAGACTGGAAAGCACATTACGTCCACATGCAACACCTTTTTATTGGTCTTTTTCACTGACGCACATGTGCAGTACCATGAGGGGTGAGGTACACGTACACACGTGGTTTCCGTTTTCAATTACGGAGTGGAATAGAGTGTGTCCCGACATGTCAGGCCAATAGATGTTCACTGTGGTGGCCATCATTTGCTGCACACAACTGCAATCTCTGGCGTAATGAATGTCGTACACGCCGCAGTACATCTGGTGTAATGTCGTCGCAGGCTGCCACAATACGTTGTTTCATATCCTCTGGGGTTGTAGGCACATCACGGTACACATTCTCCTTTAAAGTACCCCACAGAGAGAAGTCCGGAGGTGTAAGATCAGGAGAACGGGCTGGCGAATTTATGCGTCCTCCACGTCCTATGGAACGCCCGTAGAACGTGTACCTCACCCCTCATGGTAATGTACATGTGCGTCAGTGAAAAAGACCAATAAAAAGGTGTTAGCATGTGGACGTAATGTGCTGTTCCAACTTCTTCTGTACCTAAGGTCCATCACCGTTCCCTTTGGATCCCTACGTAATTCGGTGATCTCCGATACACACGATCGAACAGCGGAGGAGTGGTACTCAAGCGTCAACTTTAGATTACAATATCTCCGGATGTAATTAACATTTTACAATGCAACAAACGGCACTGATTACGTATTTGTTTATATGTTCAGATGTGCTAACAAAACTAACGGGGTTCAATTTAAAAAACCGTAGGTTTGTGTTAAAAAACATACTTACGTGCATTTTTTATGGTTTGTATTAACCAATTACACTAGCCCCTCTCCTCACGTTCGGTCTGTGGAATCGATTCGTCAGTATTCGATGTGGTTTACGAAATATATCCAGTGGTAATGTTAGGTGACTCACCCTGTATATATATATATATATATATGTGTGGGGAAATACATATAGATGTATACCTATAAATAAGTGAATTTGATCCAATACAGTTCTCTAGATCCTATCGAACCCCTTTCCTTTCCTTGACGGTGGGAGGGTGGAAACGGGACATTGAGACCAGGCCTCGGAAGACGACCCGTGCCCTCTTTCCCATCTCTCAGGCCCTAGTTAAAAAAAAAAATGAACGATGGATAGAGCGTCTGCCATGTAATCAGGAGATCCCGGGTTCGAGTCCCGACCGGGGCACACATTTTCAACTGTCCCCATTGATTTATATCAACGCCTCTATGCAGCTGAGGGTATTCATTTCATTGTTATTTCACAGTATAAAATGACGGAAACTGCTTTTGCTGGTTTCTAGTGCACCTCATCTCTCGTCTGATTCTAAAATAGGCCACTAAACTGAAACATCAACCAGGAAACATCAGATGGTGATAGGTACACTAGCCTCAAGGTACAAAACTCACCCCTACTAACATAACAAAGGCATAAACTTTTTTTTGTGGGCAGCTGAAAACTGTCTGCCTTGCACTCTTGTTCTCTGATGTTTATATACATATCCATCATTCCTCATTTCGTCTCTGTGTGGACAATACTGATAGTGACGGCACCGAAGGCAGGACTCGAACCAGCGTACTGCCTATCGGGGTAATATGCCACCTCCAATAACAAAGATGCTGGTCTTTATCTCTCTTCTCTGCACCGAGGATGATCTTGAAGGTACAATGTGGTGTTGGCCCCGAATGCCATCAAGACATAATTCTTCTCTCAGGAAACTGACTTTTCAACGGCCACGTTATATAAGTCGCAATAAACATGGAACAGGAATGTTCCTGACAAAAACACGACATATTAATCGGGAGGTGCAATGTCGCCTAAAGAGCACGGTTAACGGCGCTAATGACAGACAAATTGACCATCGATCTGAGGGCCTCTAACGCACGAGCTGTACAGCTCCGCAACGAGTGCATAAATGAATTATTAATAACGGCGAATGCATAATGAATGGTGCGTTCGTTACCGTGACGTGTTCTGGCGGAGCAATTACTGACCACAAAAATGTCACCAGAAGACGTCGCAGGCTGCGGAATTCACTGGCTGAGTCACTGTCTGGCGCCGCAGAGGTGTGGGGCACCATTCTGTCATCTGTTTCCCGAAATACTTTTTCCCTACTGAATTAGAATATTTGTCTTGCAATGCTTCCTTTACCAGCATGTTTGAACAGAAACACGCATTTGAACACCTTGCTGGGTTGAGGATTTCATTCCCACAATTGCCGCAGTTGTCCTCTTCAGATAACGTCTTCAAAAAAACTATTACCTAATTCGCCGACGATTAAAATTCAGGTTATGCTTTGCTACAGTACAGACAGACCTCATATATTTACAAACTTCTGACCTGAAATGGTTTTAAACAACATACACTCTTCATCCTTGTCTTCCACTGCAGTAACCATTTACCAGGTTATCGAATTCCCCTCTGTCTTCCAGCACTTTGAACATCTACGCATTTCCATATGACCTTGAAACTTTATAGAAACCACTTCACTGTTCCGTTATCATCTTCGATAGTGATACTAGTGTCAAGAAACAGTGTACTTGTCAAGCAACCATTAGAAACAAGCTAAGCCGTCGAATCGCCCAGGCACCCTGATAACGTGTACGGGGAAGTCTTCCTAGGAGATAGCCGTCCCGGTCTAACGAGCCTGCAAGGTCATCAAGTTTCGTACAGCCACCTGTGTAGTGACAAAAAAAGTAAACTTTCATATTCAGTGCACTGCAGTAGATTGCATTGTATTTCCTGCCATGAATGACAGGTTTCTGTATACCGTCCGGTCTTACAACGTTCCTGGAAGAATCATTTGATGCTTAAAATGCGCACGAATTGTATTTAGTGCACAAAGGTCAATTTGTATGATAACAAGTGGGGAAGGAGGAGTGCAGTCATAGCATAAATTTACATGAATTCTGTAACGTTATTGATTTACAGCTAACGTTCACTTCAGACTTCCTTAATCCCTCGACACGTGAGCTCTGACAAATCACAAATGCTTTTTTTACCGTGAGTACATTAGTCTCACATTAGACTTCGAAGAACGTACTCTTCAATAAAATAAAGTGCAACAGCTCTACCGCAAGTAGCCTAGAATGGCGAACATTAACGTCAATGTTCTCATCTGCATATATTCATCATCCAATTTGTAAAAATTTGCCAGATTTAGTTCATTTTTTTAATGTCAGTGGAACTCATTCAACACAGCTAATAAAATGTGCCACATCAGTTCAAAAATGGTTCAAGTGGCTCTGAGCACTATGGGACGTAACTTCTGAGGTCATCAGTCCCCTAGATCTTAGAACTACTTAAACCTAAGGACATCACACACATCCATGCCCGAGACAGGATTCGAACCTGCATCTGTAGCGGTCGCGCTGTTCCAGACTGCAGCGCCTAGAACCGCTCGGCCACTCCGTCCGGCGCCACATCAGTACAAAAAAAAAAAAAAAAAAAAAAAAAAAAAAAAAAAAAAAAAAAAAGCAGGGCAGAACTAAGACACTGAGAAATGGGTATACAAATGGGTACGATGCACAAAAACAGTTGCGCATTAATTCCTTAAGGAAATAGTTCTACCTTCAGCTGTGAGGATTCAAAAATACTTAACACCTTTACTTCGCAGTCCATACATGTAGTAATATTAAACCTTGTGTAGAATTCAAGATCGTTTGTAGAACTTAAATAGTACGCTTCCCAATTTTCAACATGGTACACTAGATTCGTAAAAACATTATTACTGAGCAAATTCAGTGATAATGTGTATTTGGAAAACCAGAAAAGGGATGGCAGGACGCGGGATTGAACCGTCGTCCTCCCAAATGCGAGTCCAGTGTGCTAACCACTGCGCAATTGAAATTTCATCTGATGATCGATACACATGGCGCGATGGACATAATTTCCACTGTAATTTTTGGCTATTAACTACTGGGCAGTAAGGTGATTGTTCATGACTTAAGTAGTGAGGATATATGACGTAGACCGGCTAGAACACGGTAAGTATTTATGAAAAAGTAGAATTCGTCGACATCTAATATGAATTTAAGTATTACAATGTTTTTTCTGAAGGAAATAGTCTGCCGTTTCGCCTTGTATGGAGGTAAAACGCCGATGATAAATTGGTTCTACAAGAAGAGAACCGAAGTTCTAGGAATGTTATTCTGTAGAAGAATGCTGAGAATTAAATGGGTAAGTCGAGTAACAAACGAGGGGACGCACGACAGAACTGTGGAAAAAGGTAATTTATGGCAGAACAAATAGGGATCAGTTGATAGAACCTAGTCCGTAGCATGAAGGAAACGGCAGTTTGGTAATGGAGCGAAATGTGTGTGTGTGTGTGTGTGTGTGTGTGTGTGTGTGTCGGGGAAGGGGGGATGGAGAAGGTGTCAAAATTATAGAAGGAGGCTAAGGTATGAATGCAGTAAGCAAGTTCAAATAGATGTCGGTTGCAATGGTTACGAAGAGATGAAGAGGTTTGCGGACGATAGACTAGCTTGGAGAGGCTTATCAAACCAATCTTCGGATTGGAGACAACAACAACAACAATAACAACAGTTCGTCATGTTCATGATATACTATTTTAGTTTAGACATCGATATGAAAAAAACAGCAAACAGGAACTGTATAAGGCAGGTTTTACAGGTAAAGAATGCACGGAAATACACACCGATCAGCCGGAACATTATGACCCCTTACCTAGTAGCCTGTAGGCCCTCCTTTGGCACTGATAACAACTCCGACGCGTCGTGGCATGGAAGGAGTGAGGCCTTGGTAGGTCGCTGGAGGGAGTTGGCACCACATCTGGACATACAAGTCACCTAATTTTCGTAAATTCCAGCGTGGGAGGGAGGGGAGAGGTGAGGCGTGGGGGGAGCTCTGACGCCACGTTCAGTCACAACCCAGAAGTGTTCGATCAGTGGTGAGTTGTGAGGCAGCACATCAATTGGAACTCTGTGTTCCTCGAACCATTCCATCAACTCCTGGCCTTGTGACATGGCTCATTATCTTGTTGAAAAATACCACTGCCGTCGGCAAACATGATCTTTATGAAGGGGTGTATGTCGCCTTTGCCGACGTGGTGTCTTGTACGAGCTCCATTGGATCTATGTATGCCCGCGTGAATTTTTCCCAGAGCATAATGGAATCAACGTCAGCTCGACTCGGTCCACAGCACAGTTGTCAAGGAGCTGCTCCACTGGAAGACGACAGATTCGTGCCCTCCCATCAACAGAATGAAGCAGATATCGGGATTCATCAGACCACGCAGACCATGCAGCGCTATGCCACTGCGCCAACTTCCAGTGCCGATGGTCATGTGCCGATCTAAGTTGTAGTTGACGATATCGTGTTGTTAACACTGACACGTGTATGGGTCGTCGGCTGCGGAGGCCCATCGTTAGGAATGTTCGGTGCCCTGCATGTTCAGACACACTTGTACTCTGACCAGAATTAAAGTCTAGTGTTAGTTCCGCCGCAATTCTCTCCTGTTTTACCCCTCTGCCCAGCCTACGACGTCCGACATTTGTAATGAGGGATGGCCGCCCAACCCCACGATGTCTGGATATGGTTTCATCTTGGTTTCACCACGTGTTGAAACACACTCACCACAGTATTGCTCGAACACCTCGAACACCTGACAAGTCGTGCAGTGTCCGAAACGCCCGGGTCGAGCCTCCGGGCCATCGCAATGTGCCCTCAGTCAAAGTCAGACAGATCGCGCACCTTCCCCATTCTACACAAGGACAGGCGCTCTCTGATACTACATACACCTGGATGTGTCTGACCAGCAGTTATTCCTTGCCAGATGTCGCTGCTATCGCCTAGGCTGTTTTATATCGACAATAGGTCGGTTAAGACTTTTATCCATTGTGGATGTGGAACACTGCGACTGTGGTGTGAAAAGGTTTTCAGAAATTACTGCAACCTCCGACTGGTTGCAGTAATTTCTGAAAACCTTTTAATAGGTCGGTTGTCATATGGTTCTTGCTGATCGGTACATATATATATATATAAAAACACCGTGCAACTGCCTTTGAAGGCCCAGCGATACCGACCGGCCTCCGTGTCATCCTCAGCCCTTAGACGTCACCGGATCCGGATACAGACGGGCATGTGGTTAGCACACCCCTCTCCTGGCCGTTGTCAGTTTTCGTGACCAGTAGCGCTAGTTCTCAGTCAAGTAGCTCCTCGATTGGCCTCACAAGGTCTGGTCTGTGACCCATCAAGCGTGAACCAAGCCCGACAGCGCTTAATTTCAGTGGTGATCCGACAGGATGATTAGGAGAGCATTATCCAACATTGTAATGGATGTAAAATGATCGATATCGAATTCTGATAAGTATTGGTATGTATACAGGATCGTCCATTCGTCGTGACTGGGCCAAATATCTCACGAAATAAGCGTCAAACGAAAAAACTACAAAGAACGAAACTTGTCTAGCTTGAAGGGGGAAACCAGATGGCGCTATGGTTGACCCGCTAGATGGCGCTGCCATAGGTCAAACGGATATCAACTGCGTTTTTTTAAATAGGAACCCCCATTTTTTATTACATATTCGTGTAGTACGTAAAGAAATATGTATGTTTTAGCTGGACCACTTTTTTCGCTTTGTGATAGATGGCGCTGTAATAGTCACAAACATATGGCTCACAATTTTAGACGAACAGTTGGTAACAGGTAGGTTTTTTAAATTAAAATACAGAACGTAGGTACGTTTGAACATTTTATTTCGGTTGTTCCAATGTGATACATGTACCTTTGTGAACTTATCATTTCCGAGAACGTATGCTGTTACAGCGTGATTACCTGTAAATACCACATTAATGCAATAAATGCTCAAAATGATGTCCGTCAACCTCAATGCATTTGGCAATACGTGTAACGACATTCCTCTCAACAGCGAGTAGTTCGCCTTCCGTAATGTTCGCACATGCATTGACAATGCACTGACGCATGTTGTCAGGCGTTGTCGGTGGAACACGATAGCAAATATCCTTCAGCTTTCCCCACAGAAAGAAATCCGGGGACGTCAGATCCGGTCAAAGTGTGGGCCATGGTATGGTGCTTCGACGACCAATCCACCTGTCATGAAATATGCTCTTCAATACCGCTTCAACCGCACGCGATCTGTGTGCCGGACATCCATCATGAAGTTCATCGCCATTCTGTCATGCAGTGAAACATCTTGTAGTAACATCATTAGAGCATTACGTAGGAAATCAGCATACAGTGCACCATTTAGATTGCCATCGATAAAATGGGGGCCAATTATCCTTCCTTCCATAATGCCGCACCATACATTAATCCGCCAAGGTCGCTGATGTCCCACTTGTCGCAGCCATCGTGGATTTTCCGTTGCCCAATAACGCATATTATGTCGGTTTACGTTACCGCTGTTGTCAATGACGCTTCGTCGCTAAACAGAACGCGTGCAAAAAATCTGTCATCGTCCCGTAATTTCTCTTGTGCCCAGTGGCAGAACTGTTCACGACATTCAATGTCGTCGCCATGCAATCCCTTGTGCATAGAAATATGGTACGGGTGCAATCGATGTTGATGTAGCATTCACACCACCGACGTTTTTGAGATTCCCGATTCTGGCTCAATTTGTCTGCTACTGATGTGCGGATTACCTGCGACAGCAGCTAAAACACTTACTTGGGCATCATCATTTGTTGTAGGTCGTGGTTGACGTTTCACATGTGGCTGAACACTTCCTGTTTCCTTAAGTAACGTAAATGTCCGGCGAACGGCCCGAACACTTGGATGATGTCGTACAGCATACCGAGCAGCGTACATAGCACACGCACGTTGAGCATTTTGATCACAATAGCCATACATCAACACGATATCGACCTTATCCGCAGTCATTCATATTTCTTTACGTACTACACGAATATATAATAAAAATTGGGGTTCCTCTTTTAAAAAAAACGCAGTTGATATCCGTTTGACGTATGGCAGCGCCATGTATCGGACCAACCATAGCGCCATCTGGTTTCCCCCTTCAAGCCAGACAAGTTTCGTTCTTTGTAGTTTTTCGTTTGACGCTTATTTCATGAGATATTTCGCCCGGTCACGATCAATGGACCACCCTGTATACAAGGTGACAGTTATTGAACTATATGTAATGAAAACGTCATAGCTCCTAACGGTTTGCTTTAGGAAGTTCAAACTCCACGGTTGGTTTCGGGTCGTTATGGGAATTTGTATGCACATGGTTTCGTGTAGCCCACTTTCATTTGGACGGGTTCGTCAATAAGCAAAACTGGAGCATTCAACGGATGACTGTATGGTGTGCAATGTCCAATCTCCGAATAATCGGTGCGGTATTCCTTGATGGCGCGGTGACTACCGAACGGTACGTGAAGCTTTCGTAAGATGATTTCATCCCTATTATCCAAAGTGACCCTGTTTTTCGACAAGATATGGTTCATGCAAGACGGAGCTCGACCCCAGCGAAGCAGGAGAGTGTTTGATGTCCTGGAGGAGCACTTTGAGAGCCGCATTCTGGCTCTGGGTACCCAGAGGCCCCTGGTATGGGCCTCGATTGGCCACCACATTCTCTGGATCTGAACACATGCGCCTCCTTTTTGTGGGGCTGTATTAAAGGTAAGTTGTACAGCAATAACCCCAAAACCATTGCTTAGCTGAAAACAGCCATTCAGGTCATGGACAGCATCCATATTCCGACACTACGGCGGGTCATGCAGAATTTCGCTATTCGTCTGCGCCACATCATCGCCAGTAATGGTACGCATATCGAATATGTCATTACCTAAATTCGAATATCTGTAGTGACGTTTAAATTTTGAATTAAGTATGTGCCTGCCGCATTTTGAAACTAATTAACGTTTTTTCATATAGTTCAATAATTGTCACTCTGTGTATATGTACTTCTTTATGGTAATACTTGCCAGAATCTGAAATCGATCATTTCACATCCATTAAAAAGTTGGATAATGCTTTCCTGTATAGTACTGCGTGCACTATTATCATCAATTATACACATTCGTGTTGCACCTGGATGTTTCTTTCCATTTTATATTATATCGCTATCTCAAGGACTCCAGCCTTGAACTTCCTTGGTATATTTTACTATTCACTCCCCGCCTATCTCCTTTTCTTTGTCATTGACGTCAAAATTACGTCTGCTACTCCGGCATGTTCCCCAACGCAATTGTTTGTTTTCGTTTTCCTTCTAATAATTCAGATAACGCACATTTCCATTTTTTTCTGAACAACAATAAGTTTTTGAATGATTTTCACAATTAAATAAAAAAATACATATCTCACTGCCATAAGTCTATGTAGGTAATAAACACTGATTGCGAATATTCCTCTTTGTACACAACTGGAGCTTAGTTTTTAAAACAGTCATTACTTTGCTAAAAAGTCTTCAGGGGACTGTTACTTTGTTTCTTTCGTTTTCGACCACCCACTGATTGTATTCAGCTGCTCTAAATATAAAGATTCATCGATTGTTTCTATCAATTCATTGTTAATTTGTACTATTTCCTTTTGCATAAGTAGGTTAAACATTATTTTATTCTTTTAGTAATTGATTTTCAGACCATCTTTCAAACTTGTTTCATTAATTTCTCAATTTTTTGTTGAAGTTTGTATACACTGTAGGCAAATGCGATTGAATTAAGATCCATCCACGTGACTTCTGGACTGCTTAGGGCAGTGTTATTGCAGTTTTGTGAATACTAGGAATTTCAGACACGAAAAATGGGACTAATGCACGCTCGCTGAGTAGAACGCCAACGACAGCTCACTTTCCGCTGCAGTATTTCCCTTTGTTGTATGTGTGCTTATGTGTTTGCGTGTGTGTGCGTGTGTGTGCGTGTGTGTGCGTGCGTGTGTGTGGGTGGGTGGGTGGGTGGGACGACATGACTAACACCATGAGTAAGGAGTACGGTGTGGTGGATCTGTCATTGTGATGTCGTCTAAGTCACCTTTGACTATTCGTCTTCCAACTCGGTTGCCTTTTTGTTTTGTTCTGGTGGTCCGACTACACTGTACCACGGCTGTGCGCTAACTTAATCCTCTTGATTTCGTCTCCAGGCAGGGTGACGCTGTAAGTGTGTGTCTCACTACTTCCACCTACTGAATGATGGACATGTCTTCAACGATGATCTTCTGTATTGTTTCAATTACATATCATTCGTGAAGACAGATGCGAAATCAGTAACTCACAAATTTGTATATATCAATCAGTACGTCCGACCACATCGAAGGCGACTTAAGATCTAAGATCTAATATCTTCATTTTTCTTGAGCGTTTATATTGTAGTATGTTTTCTCTGAGGTGTTCATGACACCTTTAAGGGGAGTCACCAAGGCACAGACGTTCACGTCCATCAAGTGCTAACGCGCTACCGCGCCACCACGCTGCACCTCGCCCGTGCTGTGTTACGTCACAGTATAGGCACCATCTGCGGTCGTGGCGCGCACAGTGTATTTTTCACGCTTCAAAAAATGTCTATAGGAGCCACAACTATCATTCGGCAACGTGACCGTCCTCAGTGGAACATAGATCTTTCTCACGAATAACCCATGTCACAATACACCGCGAGATTGCTGCAGTTCCGTGACTACGTCAGGCTACTCTGACGTCATTGCTAGCTATAAGTCGGACAACGTTACAGAATGAAATGACAGTGCGCTTACGGTATAAGTTGAACTCGTCTTCTCTCCAGCTATTGCCATCTGAAGTAATCTGCATCCCTAGCCTAAAATTTGGGAACGCTTCCATGACTGCTAAGAATACGTCCTACCAGTTCGATTTTACACAGAGCACGCGAAGGAACTTGCCCCCCTTCTTGCAGCGGTGTACCGTAGTTCTCTAGAAGAGCGTAGCGTTCCAAAAGATTGGAAAAGGGCACAGGTCATCCCCGTTTACAGGATGGGACGTCGAACAGATGTGCAGAACTATAGACCTATATCTCTAACGTCGATCAGTTGCAGAATTTTGGAACACGTAATATGTTCGAGTATAATGACTTTTCTGGAGACTAGAAATCTACTCTGTAGGAATCACCATGGGTTTCGAAAAAGACGATCGTGTGAAACGCAGCTCGCGCTATTCGTCCACGAGACTCTGAGAGCCATAGACACGGGTTTCCAGGTATATGTCGTGTTTCTTGACTTACGAAAGGCGTTTGATACAGTCCCCCCCAGTCATTTAATGAACAAAGTAAGAGCATTTGGACTATCAGACCAATTGTGTGATTGGATTGAGGAGTTCCTAGATAACAGAACGCAGCATGTCATTCTCAATGGAGAGAAGTCTTCTGAACTAAGAGTGATTTCAGGTGTGCCGCAGAGGAGTGTCGTAGGATCGTTGCTATTCACAATATATATAAATGACCTTGTGGATAACATCGGAAGTTCACTGAGGATTTTTGCGGATGATGCTGTAATATATCGAGAGGTTGTAACAATGGAAAATTGTTCTGAAATGCAGGAGGATCTGCAACGAATTCACTCATGGTGCAGAATGACTGTAGACTAGTGTAATGTGCTGCGAATACATAGAAAAAAGGTCCTTTATCACTTAGCTACAATATAGCAGGTCAGCAACTGGAAGCTGTTAATTCCATAAATTGTCTGGGAAAAGGCATTAGGAGTAATTTAAAATTGAGTGACCATATAAAATTAACCGCCGGTAAAGCAGATGCCAGACTGAGATTCATTAGGAAGAATCCTAAGGAAACGCAATCCGAAAACAAAGGAAGTTGGTTACAGTACACTCGTTCGTCCACTGCTTGAATACTGCTCACCGGTGTGGGATCCGTACCAGATAGGGTTGATAGAAGAGATAGAGAAGATCCAACGGAGAGCACCGCGCTTCGTTACAGTATAATTTAGTAATAGTGAAAGCGTTACGGAGATGATAGATAAACTCCAGTGGAAGACTCTGCAAGAGAGACGCTCAGTAGCTCGGTACGGGCTTTTGTTGAAGTTTCGATAACATACCTTCACCGAGGATACGTCAAGCCGATGTATTTTTCTTAAGGACTGTCAGAACAGCTTTGTTGAAACTCAATCAAAAGCTGTCGCAGAGTCTTTGAGTTCCAAACAAAGTACCCATTGCTCCAGTCTATAAACACAAATGCTCTGTTATGCTACATCAGTTTCTAAGACCAGCCTTTTTTCTTTGTTACATTAAAGTCCAATGCTTGCTCCGCTATTGCTGATAATCTCATACAAACAGGCGGAGGCTGAGAGGTACGCAGTTTTTTATATTTTGTCTATCTGATTTCTTGTGAGCTAGAGTAATTACAGCGTTGTTTCAATTTTCTCTTCCTCTATGGACATTCTTTAATCAAATATAAAAGTTCTTTTTGTATTTATTTAATAATACCTGTTGAAATATTTTTCCACTCAAAGCATTTTTCTTTTATTCATACTGTATCTCTACCGGGTTTAAACATCTCATCTGTAATGATTCCTGTTGTGTTGTTACTTTTATACGTTAAATGAAAAAAAATTACTTTCTGGTTAACTTGTATAAATTAGAAGCCAGTGAGTGGAACATAATTATTAAAATACGGGAACATTTCTCATTCTTGTTGCTGTAATCTTCAGTCTCAAGACCAATCTCCAGCCGCTCTTCATGCTGCTCCAACCTGTGCCTGTATCTGCTTAACAACCACAGACTTAATCCGTTTGAAACTGTTTGCTGTATCCATGCCATGGCCTGCCTCTAAAATTTTTATCCCTCTCATATTTGCCTAAATTACCAAATTAACTATTCCTTTCTGCATTAGGATGTGTCGCGTCAATCTATTACTTCTTTTAATCAAATAATGCAATAAATGTCCTTTCCCCCGATTAAATTTAGTTCGTCTTCGTTAGTATCCGATCCACTCATCAAATTTTAAGCACTTTTATGTAACAACACAAGTCAAAATTTTTTATTTACACTTGCCCGCATTGTTTATCATCTTTGTTTCACTTCCATACGACCTTGCACTCCAAACAAATATTTTCAGAAAATACATCCTAACACTGATATTTGTGTTCTGGCAAAATTCGTCATCTACCTTTGGTATCTCATTTCTTAATCTGATACTCGCAGTTTCTCTTGATTTACTTCAACTACTCTCCATTACTCCCATCTATCGTCTGTTGACGCCAATCTTAGACCTGTTTTGAAGACGCTAGCTATTTCTTTTAACCGATCTTCCATATCGTTTGTCATCTCTGACAGAATTACAGTATCATCGCAAAGATTCGCTCTTCTTAAAGCTTGGGGGAATATTTGGAAAATAAATTTGTTTCCTTGACTACTTGCTCTATCTGGAGGACAGCCTACAACCCTATCTCATTCCCTTCCATGTATTGTCTCCCTTGTCTCCCTTTCTTATACTTTAACTCTTATACTTGTATATCGAAACACAAACTAAAAACTAATTAATTGGTCAATTATGTTCGTAGCCTGGGCAGCTTTTCTGCAGCAATAACTTTCAAATTACATTCTTTGCTTCTAGTTGACTTTTACCGTAAGTCAGTAACTCACCTTCTCTCGACTGGGTAGGTTTTGTTCCGGCAGTGGCATTTCTCTGGGAAAATTCGACTAAATTTTGTCTATTCAGTCTAACGGTGTAATTTTCTTTTATAAATGTATGAACACCGATCGCAAATCGACATCTACTACCTAATGGCTTCGTATTTACAAATTGATAGATGAACGAACCCTTGTAGGTGGCTCTTTCAAGTGACATAAATTATACAGGGTGAACCAGAATACTATCGATAGAACTAGAGAGGTTGTTCAGGGATGCTTTCCGAGTATTTTGGTGTAAGGTTCCGGTGATCTCCGATGGCTCGTTACATCTTAATAATTGAGCCGTGTTGCGGCTCGATTTGATTCTGACGTCGATCAGAGACACTTGATATCTTCGCTACACGTGTCTTTTACCCTGTTGGTGTGGACATCGGGGGCGTGGCAGTAATTGGGTACTCAGGCCGGCCGCTCCTGCGCGAAGAGTGTCAGCCGCTTCCCGTTTAGAACACCAGGGCGGCAGAGTAGCAGAACGCAACTCTCAGAGCCACCTCTTTGATGTGCGACGAACTACTGTTTGGACGACTTACGGGAAGCTTTTGGCCTAAGTGGCTCCTGATTGCGCTGTACGTTACGTGATTGTTCATCGACAGTCGCTGCCCAAAGGGTGCTTTGGACTATTACATGTCGCTACTGTTGGGCCATCAAGGCCTTTTCGAAAGGTGTTTGTTTGTTTGTTTTATTAGTGTCACCGCAATTGAAACTAGTGAGCATGTATCTGTCGGAAAATTCTTGTGACTGTGTTCAGACCCGCATGTTCTTGCAGTGCCCCTGGCCGAGCTCTTTACATTTATTTCCTTCATGCTAGTATGTTAGCCCAATGAAATAGTATATACATCTGCAGGCTGGCAAGCAATTAGCTGTTAAATTTAATTGACTGTTTTATGGCAGCAGTCAGTTTCTGAATTTGTGTTTTGCTTCATCTGCCTTTTAATGCCAATTGTCCAGAAAACTGGTAAAATGTTGTTGTCTGTGTTGCTTCCGCAGTTCAGCAGAATCTATTGTGAGCTGTGGCTGCCGTTATGGTAACTTTTTTTCTCCTTTGTTTTAGTAAGCGAAGTATCGTGTAATTATTTGCCTGTATTAACCTGGATTCCATTATTCAAGGTTGGATGAGCGTGTACACTGCAAGCAACGCGGCGCCGTTCCGTTTCTTTGTGTGAACCAGGTTCATTCAGCAATTTCGTTCATGTATTTCTTATTATTAAATTTTTTCACTGTGTAACAGATGTATGTCCTGTTAAGTATATCAAAAGCTTGTCTAAAACTATCTTAAAATCAATTGGAAGTAATGCTTTCGGAGTCTCAACTTTTATCTGGTTAACTAAGTTTTATGTAAATTCGTATTGGATATAGAAAGATTCACTAAAGCCCATTTGCGTTAAAACACGGCAGATTTTCTTAACTCTATCTTTTGTTTTATCTGAAACCTTTTATGTGAAAATAATAACTGAGCTCAGTATATTGGTCTGGTATTTTAATTACGATGATTGTGAGGTAACGGGCGAGTAGTGGCGCCCTGGAAATATTATATGCTCCGAGTTGGGAAGGCCGCTCGGCCAGCCGGGGCCCGGCAGCAAACATGTGGTTGCGAACGTTAGCCGGACGAGAGGGGGGTGGGTAGCCCCAGCGCATGGTCCAGCCTCGTGGCTGGGAATTCCGCTGTGACGAGGACGGTGCTTTGTGTCGATGAAGGAGATGTCTATGCCGGGAGAGCCAAAGGTGGCGGACTTTATGAAACCTTAATTGCAGACATTTCACAGTTCATATAGAAATTCATAGTAGCCAGATGAATCATGATACCTCAAAAAGAAACACGTACATTACTATTACTTGCACGACGATTCTGATGGTGTAATCAGATTTTAAATATCTTTATTAGTTTAAAGTTTAGTATCTGACGGTAAATTATACAAGTTACATCCAGCAACGAATTTCCAAAATATAAACGGCTCATCCGGTTTGGTCGAAGGCCGTGTCTTTAGAAACCTAAATTGGTATGAATTACAGGCATGAAACTTGAATAGTACATGAGTTATTGGAGGTCAAAGTGGACGATTACTATCGATCGCATAAGACCATAAGTACTCCACAGTTACACAAGAAAACGGTAGCAGTATGCTTGTAAATATATTGATTCATTTATGTCTTGTTAATATCCGCTATATGCTATTCATGAAGAAACTGGTCAATTATGTACTGTATTTTAGAAAGCACAGAGAAATTAGGCTGCTGGCCTACCTTTTGTTCTATTCCTTTGATAAATCTTTATTTAATTGTTTATGTATTTAATGTGTTAGAGAGCGTTTATGGTGCAACCGTAGGAATATTTATTTAATTTCAAGTATTTAAATGTAAATCCAGTATTTCGTATGTGTTTCATTATGTTTGTGTGGTGCGTTAGCTTGAAGACATGGAGCGAGTGCTCTAGCCAATCACAGCGCTCGTGAAACAGTCACACAGGACGCGTCAAGTTCTGGACGGTACGGCACAGGACAGCGGAGTGAGTGCTGGAAGCGGACAGTACGGCGCGACGGACGCACAGTCGGCGGAAAGACTTGTAGTGTGGAGCAGTTTGCGCGTGGTCGCAGCAGATACAAATATTTCGTAGTGCTGACTTGTGCACCTGTGAGATTTCCGTGGCGTCTACAGTGAAGACGTAGTGTGCGTCTAGAAGTGAATATCTCGCGAGCTATGTTGCTGTTCATAACTAATTGCGTGCAGTAGGAATCTATTGTTTACCGGCTATTCAACTTATATTTTATTTAATTGCTGAACCATCGACACCGATAAGTGTTTTGCAGAAATATACCGCATTCTCAAAAGTACTTCTACTATCGTACTCATTTAAAGTCGTTAAGATAGTACCTGAAGATTTTATTTAATTGCAATCTTTCATTTATAAATTTATAAGTTAATTTCATAATTTACAATTACCGAGTGATAGAAACCTTCGACCATTCGATTCATGTGTGTATTCTTATCGTATACTATAGGCTCAGCAGTATTTGGCCTGTAATGCGCCAACTACGTATCCCAGCCCCTAGATAACGAAACCAGCCAAAACTTCTAATATTTCAACGTTGAGTCGGAGGGTGCGTAGTCGTTTTGAAAGCCTGCATGATGAAGAGTTGATTTTATCTTAAGGATTGCTACTGCACCAAATTAATTAAAAAAAAACAACAAAAAACAAAAAAAAGAAGTAGAGAAGAAACAAAACGAGTCTGGGAAGTAATGCGTTACATTTCGCTAAAAATATTTCTTTTCAGAGAAACAGCCATTGCCACTTGGATGTCCATGCGTTTACTGTTGGAAACAATTTCAATAATAATTATAGTTTATTCGGTTTGTTACACGAATTACCTTTATTTCTGTGAAACTACCTTGACAGTTGTTAATGAATCTGTAACATGGAATCACCAAAACCCACAACATAAAAGACCTGCGTACCGATGAAAAAGTATTATGACTTAGTCGCAGTCGCTGTGAGAACAGCCCACCGCTTTTCCATTGCATTGACTGTCACCACAAACGGGTTGCTTACTGGCCAACTCCTCGACATTGGAGCTTCCCTTGTTGGTGCGTATCAGTATTAACGTACGATCTACACTATCGGAGAAACAAACTGATGGCAAAACAGAACAGTATGGATTTCAAGCTGCAGGGCGAAGAGTAAACTTGACATTACCGTTAACAACAAGTACTGTGACGGATCGGAACATCTTTCGAAACGAAAGACATAAACATATACCGTCGGATTTTGGTCGGCTGGGCACTATTTCAGTGCAGTACCGATAGAAAATTAATTGGTGCAAGAAACCAAACGAAATGCAGTAACTCTGTAACGAGCTGCCAAAGGCCGTAAGTCCCTAATTCTAAGATAGAATGTATCCCTAAACAACGTCTGAAAGTTTGACAGTGGAGTTCTGGTTTACCTTGTATACTGTAACCATATTCTTGTATTTTCCGATTAAACTCTACGGTCCCAGAGATCTTTGCAAGTCTCAAACTTCTATGACATGTATATGCAGACGGAAATAAGGAATGAAAATTTGTAGTAAGGCTGGGATCTGAACCTGAGTCTCTTGTTCACTAGACAGATGCACTAACCACTACTCCATACTGGCACTGTGTCTTCACACAACTGAACGGACTACTCTAGCATGCCTCCCTTCTCAATCGAAATTGCCATTCACACCTCAGCCCACTTTGTATTCTCCATAAATCAGAACACTGTTACAGAGGACCTGGGTTCGAATCCTGGCCTTGGTACAAATTTTCATTCATCGCTTCACCGTTTCCAAAAACAAAACAAAAAAATTGTACGCCATTTTAGAGCTTTCCAATTCACTCAAGAGTCAAGAGTTATTGTTGAAACAGTGAATATGGTGTACATGAAATGATTACACTTAGAGATCAATAGCAAAATTCAGGTATCTACTCATGCTGAGAAGACACATATTAGTACGTAGTGCCAGCTGTTGTGGCCGAGCGGTTCTAGGCGCTTCAGTCCGGAACCGCGCTATTGTTACGGTCGCAGGCTCGAATCCTACTTCGGGCATGGATGTGTGTGATGTCCTTAGGTTAGTTAGGTTTAAGCAGTTCTAAGTCGAGGGGACTGATGACCTCAGATGTTAGGTCCCATAGTGCTTATAGCCATTTGAATCATTCGCAGTACGTAGTGTAGCCTCCACAGGCGGCAATGCAGACCCTGACTCAAGCATCCAGTCAATTGCACACGTAGTGAATACTGTCCTGGGATACGTTATGCCACGTCTGCACGACCTGTTCACGAAGTTCTATGAACTGTTGGTTAATGAGTCACTCGAGTCACTTCTCGTTCCTTCATATCCCACACATGCTCAATTGGAGACAAGTCCTTGGGTGCTGCTGGCCAGGAACGTTGCCGCACCTCTTGCAGAGCATGTTGAGTTTCAACTGGTGCAACTGACTCTGAGCACTATGGGACTTAACTGCCATGGTCATCAGTCCTCTAGAACTTAGAACTACTTAAACCTAACCAACCTAAGGACATCACACACATCCATGCTCGCCGGCCGGAGTGGCCGAGCGGTTAAAGGCGCTACAGTCTGGAACCGCACGACCGCTACGGTCGCAGGTTCGAATCCTGTCTCAGGCATGGATGTGTGTGATGTCCTTAGGTTAGTTAGGTTTAAGTAGTTCTAAGTTCTAGGGGACTTATGACCACAGCAGTTGAGTCCCATAGTGCTCAGAGCCATTTTTGAACATCCATGCTCGAGGTAGGATTCGAACCTGCGACCGTAGCGGTCGCGCGGTTTCATACTGTAGCGCCTAGAACCGCTCGGCCACACAGGCCGGCCCATGCTGAGTTTCACGGACAACGTGTGGGCGAGCATTATCCTGTTAGATTAACATATCGCCTCCCTGTTGCGAGAACAGCAAAAGAATGGGCCTAACAACATTATGCATGTATCGAGCGCTGGTTAGCTTCCCTCCAGAAACATCAAAAGTGAACGAGAGTTGTAACTTATCACACACTAGACCAAAAGCCATGGGGCGGGCCATTATGTCTTGGACGAATGCAATCTACGAGGCAGTACTCACCAGGTCTACGTCATACGCGCGAATGACCGTCATTGGCGTGTAGGCGGAATCTGGTTTAATGGCTGAAGACCAGAGTGCGCCATTCCATCTTCCAAGGTACCCTCTGGCGGCAACAGTCGAGCTGTTCAAGCCAATGTTGTGGTGTGAGTAGAAGATCGGCTAGAGGTGTCCATGCCTGTAGTCTGCTAACAACTGTTTCGCAACAGGTTGTGTTGTCACGTCTGGGCTCACAGGTCCGGTTATCTGTGCTGTGGTAGCTGTATGTTCTGCCACTCTTGCCCTTAAATTACGACGATCCTTGCGGGCGTCCGTGCTGTGTGCACGTCCAGAATCTCGTAAATGGGGGTGACCACTGACACGAACGTCATTGCACAACTGACGCAGTACGTCCAGCTTGTGGGGCATTTCTTCGAAAGGACCATCCGCCCACTCGGAAGGACAGAATCTGCCTCGCCCAGTTGGCTGTAGAAAGCACATGTGCGTCTCTGTTGCATGGCTTCCTGCTTGCTTCGCATCTTTGCACCATACTGAGCTTTCTGGCTGTGACCATTCCCTATTAAAGGGTAGACACAGATGGCGCTCTGGTAACTGTACGACTACGCTATCTGTTGGCGGACGACGCTGAAATCAGTAGATCTACTGTCCCTCAGGTGACAGACCCATGATTGGATCAAAATCGACGAAGTCTTTCCGGGTTTACTAATTTTTTTCTGGCAGTGTACATCACGGATGTTTGAGACTTGAAAGGCCTCTGGAAGCATGTAGTGTCATTTTATTAAATCACCTGTACTTGTGATTCGATGCTGAGGTGCTAATCCAGTGTAGTTGGACAGCCTCTGCTATGCTGTTCAAGTTTAGGCTGAATACGAAGTGGGCTGAGGGGTAAATGGGAATTTGTACTGAGGAAAGAGGCGAGGTAGGATAATCCGTGCAGTGGTGCAAAGGCGTTGCGCTAGGGTGGTGTAGTGGTTGGCGCAGCTGCCTAGTGAGCAGTTGGCAGCTGCGCTAGCGAGTTGACGTTGTTTACTGCTGCGCTGCACTTCCGTGTTTACATCGCAGTACTTGGGCTTCGCTGAGTGCTGTCCGTCCGTTTATCTTTTAATCTCCGTGTTCATTCGTATTCCTTGTGACCTGATCGTCCTTGTGGTCGTGCTGCTGCAAATTTGAATTTCGGTTGTTTAACCGAAATTTCGTCGCTGGATTAACCATGGCTACAAACCAAGTAAGAAAACTCTGGTATTTGCTTTTGACAAGGAATCCCGTCCTGTTCAGCCGACATCCCTGGAAATAGATGACTTGAATACAGAGGTAATTGGTCTCAATTCTGAAACCGTCCATACCTGGCAACTGGATCAGGAAAAATACTGTGTTTCTGTCAAACGTAATCTCCATCTCCATCTCCATCTCCGTTGATAAAGTGTTACGATAGTGGAGCTGACATTGATTACAAAACCGTTCGTGTCTTGAATCTTCCCATTGAAATTGAAAATGATAAGACAGGGAGTTCTTTCAAACTACGGGACGTTAAATCAATTGCAAATGAAAGATAGTCGCCTCGCCTTAAACTGCAATGCTGTGTAGAGATGGACGTTAAGACAAATATTCCGTCTCACATGACTGTGGGTATAAGGCACAAATTGTTTATACAGATCAGGAAGCTACATGCCATACATGTAACGAAACCGGCCACTTCAGACAGGAATGCCCGCGGCGAACGGCTGTTCTTAAAAGTAATTTGATACTGCGTCAAAAACTTATCTTAATTGATGTGTTACTAAAGAATAGCCCGGATCAACTGGTTGAGGATCTTAATGCAGCGGGCCAAACGATAACAGTCAATTTTCCCCGTAAACGACAAAGGGAAACCATGTTACCACTACTCGTGAAACTGAAATGCAACCGAAAAAACGCCCTCTGGAGACAACTGATAGTTTTTCAGAGGACGAGGTGTCCTGTACAAGTCCTTCAGTACGTAAGCAAAAACAGTGCGATGAGGAGGCAGAGGAACCGGAAGGCAGAATGCGAATGGAAACTGATAAACAGAATGACAATAAACATATGTACCAGAAAATGAAGGAGGCGTAGTCAGTATTAATTTGCAAAAAAACAACAGGTGCAGTAGCTGATTGTAAAGATCAGCAGCTGTCTGTTAGTAAACAAATTCAGGAAGAGGTTGCACAACTGTCGTCTCTATTTGTTTCCATCGATCAAGAAGTAAGTGATATTAATAAAGAACAAGGGCCGGCCGCGGTGGTCTAGCGGTTCTGGCGCTGCAGTCCGGAACCGCGGGACTGCTACGGTCGCAGGTTCGAATCCTGCCTCGGGCGTGGGTGTGTGTGATGTCCTTAGGTTAGTTTGGTTTAAGTAGTTCTAAGTTCTCGGGGACTTATGACCTAAGATGTTGAGTCCCATAGTGCTCAGAGCCATTTTTGAAAGAACAAGGAAGTGGGGACCAAAATGAAATCACTGTCAACACCGCAGGGCAGGCGCCAGCAACAGAAATTGCGAAAGAGTCTGCTGCTGCTTCAGATGAGCCGCGAAGTAAAATAAAAACACAGCCACATGTGAATGTAGTTCGTAACCAAGGTAAGGGAAAATCCGGAAAGGGCGACCCAATCCCAAAGAATGTTCGGTACGAAACGGTCTTACACGAATCACTGGAGGAAAAATCAGAACGTTTACAAGGAAATCAGTCTGCTAGCGGTACAAGAGGAAATCTCAGAAGTAGGGAAAAAAACGGGGCAGTAACTAATAAAATGATTGAAGTGTTATTCCATGTTCAGCCTTCCGAGAAAACTGTTAATAGTTTAACTGAACCCTGAGCCACAGGGAACTAAATTAGTTCATCAAAACAGCTACATAGTGACAGCCTAGTGACGCAATCTTATTCTGTCACCACTATAAAGATAAATAAAATTACGTCCTGTTTGAAATCATCAGCACTTAAAGAATTTTTGTACGAACCGCGACTGATATTGCCCTGTTACAAGAAGCTCTAATGTCGGATTTAGTAATTCCCGGTTATGTCAGTTACATAAATGTGTCTCACAAAACAAGTGTTGGAACAGCTGTTTTGGTGATGGAAGGGATTCCAGTAAGTTTGGTGGTACGACTGGAATACGGAAGGGGAGTAGGACTAAATATCTATGACGTGACTAACATCAACTTGTGTACCCCTTCAGGAAGTTCTCACCGAAATGACAGGGCACGTTTCTTCAAAGATGAACTGATATACTTCTTAAGGAAAAATCCAAGACAATTATCACTTGGAGGTGATTTTCATTGTGTTATAAACCGAAAAGGGTAGTTATCTAATATTAATTTCTCAGGCGACCTAAAACAACTTCGTACTGGTTTAGAATTAAAGGATATACGGGAAATCAAATACCCCTCCATTGCTGAGTTCACTTATGTCGCGGTAACATCTCGTAGCAGAATTGATAGATAGTATATTTTTTTAAAGATCTTGGAAATTCCGTGACAAAAGTAGAAACAATTCTTACGTACTTTTCAGACCATTCAAGTGTCTTAGCTTGTATAAATCTAACAAGACAGCCAGTTCACCGATTCAAGAATTGGTGGAATTTGAACATTTCCTTGTTAGTAAATCGTGATTTAGAAGACCTGATTAAAGAAGCATGGACAATATGCCTGCGTGCTCGTAGCAGATAGATATGCCACTGCTATCGACTGGTGGGTTAAAATGGCGATGCCAAAGTTGAGGAAGGTTCTTATTCAATACTGTGCCAAGAGCGCAAAAGAAATGAAATGCACTCTAGAATATTACTGTTCCGTTTTGAGAGTTCTATATGATCAGGTCTCAGCAGATTCCTCACTTCGGATAGCAGACATCAAAAAAGTCAAAGCCAGATTACTTAATATCATGAGAAATCAAATGGAAGGGCTGCAAATAAAATCGAAGGCAAATTCGATGTCAGAAGACGAAACTACTTCCCTGTATCATTTAGTGAAGCATACGAAAAACGAAAGAAGGACTTGTATTGATGAAATTCGAACAAAACACGGTACGATTCTCAGAATCCAGCAGGCTCTCATGGACTAGATCAATAACAATTTTTGCAAGCTGTATTCTGTAAGTCAAAGTAGTGATGCATCCCTGGAAGAATTCCTTGACATCCTAGCCCCACAGCCGACAGATGATGCCAACTAAAATTTCCTCGAGGTAGTCAGTGTAGAGGACGTGTATGGGACTATGTGCGACTCACCACCAAGAAAATCCCCAGGACCGGATGGTCAGCCAGCAGAGTTTTACATCCGTTACCAGCCAATAGGAGGTGCGAAAATCACGGACATTGTAAATGAGGTTATTCAGGGTAAAATGATTCCGGCTGAGTTTAAGGAGAATAAAATCGTTCTTGTGCCAGAAAATAGTGGAAACAAAGATTTAAACAATTTTCATCCAATTTCACTGCTGAATCCTGATTGTAAATTAATAGCTAGAATAGTAAACAAGAGAATTTCATGCCTTACAGATAAAATTATTAGTAAACATCAGAACTGCGCGCAAGGCAGAATCATTTTTCAAAATCTAGCACAATTTAGGGATATCATTGCAATAACTTCTACAACAAACATGAAGTGTGCTTTTTTTTTAGATTTTTATAAAGACTTCGATGTAGTAAATCATAAATATCTTCTACAGATGTTGAAGAAAATAGGTTTCAACGATAGGGTCATGCGGTTGATAAAGAAGATAGCGACTGGAATAAATGGAAAAATAGCGGTGAACTGTCAACAATCCAGGCCGATAAAAATAAAACGAGGTGTTCTTCAAGGAAGTCCTCTGTCCATGGCGCTCTTTGCCATTTCAATGTAACCTTTCCTCCGACATGTCCATGCTAGATTAAAAGGCTTAACATTATCAGGAAATGAAACGGTTATTAGTTCCTATGCTGACGATATGGCGGTCATTATAAGGAATAACGAAGAGATAACCACGCTGGAAACAGCGATTGATACGTACGGTAGAGCATCAGGAGCCAATGCAAACGAAAAAAAAGTAAGATGTTAAATGTCAGAGGTTTTGATAATATCAACGTCGAGTGGACAAAATTAGTCCGACAACATAAAACACTTGGGATCACCATGACAGCATGCCTCATGAAAATGACGGCTTTAAATTGGAAAGTTGCAGCAGATAAAGTGCAAGGAGCCATTATAGAGAATTTAACTCGCTATATGAACCAAGTTCAAAGAACAAAATATATCAACTGATGCATCCTTGCTAAAGGTTATTACACTGCCCAGCTATTTCCAATACCGAGAATGATAGCGAGAAGAATAATGTCCAAAATCACAAAATTCTTGTGGAAAGTTGAAGTGTTCAGAGTACCTGCTAAAGTAGCCACTTTAGCTCCTAAAAACGGTGGACTAGGATTAACTGATATAACGGATAAAGCCTCTGCACTTTTTATCAAAAGGCAAGTTAATTTAATGAGAGACTCGCGAGAAAGCATAACCAGCCAACTTTTCTAGATCATCAAACCTCGAAGCCTGCTTCTCCCGATTGACGTGCAGAATATAAACAGTCGTTTACCGCAAGTTAGCGTTTTTGATGTGAGTTCAATTACGTAAGTGCCGAAATCGGACAGTCTCTGCACTTAATATCAAGAGCCATAATGCGGTAACGAAAGAAAAGCGAAGAAAGGAACAAAATAGAACGACAGTTTCCAAACATTTGTTGGAGTAAGTCGGTTTTCCGGTGAAAGATCTACTAAATAGATCTGATCACGTCAGATAATTACCATTCCATTAATGTCCAGAAAGTGTAGTTGGAAGGCTAGTCAATTTTACAGCATCTCTTTTCCGCCATTCTCAGATATTTAAGAGATTGTGAATGTGATTATTAAATTGTTTTTATGTGCGATGGGCATAAATCTTTCATATTCTGTATGTTTTAGTGTCTTCCATACAATTGTTTGAAATGCACGTAGCTAGTTTGATTGAGATGAGAAGGTTAAAGATCAGTTTCTTTCCTTAACCTGTCCCTCACGGAGACGATTTCCTTGTGTACATCAATATATTAAAAATTATCCAAAAAATTTGCTGATGTCCTTCATAAATTGCTATTTATGCTTCTGTAAAGATTGGAGCACATGTAATTCAAAGTGCAGTTTTTTATTTATTAATGTTTGAAGAAGTTTGAATGTCTTTACAAAACTTTTCTTGATGTTCAAATTAGTTCTTTCTGGTAATTTAGGCAGTAACTCAATCCTCTGTTGTATTTCTTTAACATTAGAGTAATTGCAATGATCAAACTGTTTTTGTTTAAATCATTTCATGTATAACACGTGTGCATGATTAGTACAAGTACTTAATATGTATTTGGAATGTGTAACATTGTTCCTTAAATAAATCTTTTTTAAAAAATGTGATTGGGAGACCCCGTTCGAATCCCAGCCTTGGTATAAATTTTTATTCGTCGCTTCAGTCTATATATATATATATATATATATATATATATATATATATATATATATAATTTACAGATAATGAAAAAAGAAATCAAAGTGATAGATTTTGGCAGAACGTTGTTTGACACCTGTATTACAAATATTTTTACACAGTGATACTTCTGCATTCACTGTTGTTGCTATGAGACGTCACAGTTCACCGTTGTTGGGAGAGGAGGCACATAGAAGCAGCCTTTCACAAACCCCTCAAAAAAAAGAAAGAAAGAGAGATCATTTAACATGTGATTAGCGTCATTGGAGACCAATGGTGTTACGTGACATCTGTGGACCACAAGCACTGTAGGAGGTGCAGTGCTGTACTCTCATCGAAAATCACGCTGCACAGTTGTAATATAATCGCACCTGTCGGAAAGGTGAAAGCCAAATGCATTTTGTTGCTGCGTTACCGCCCTCTCAACTCCACTCACACTGAGTAATGAAGGAGCGAGTAGAACCTCTAATTTCAACAGCATGAACACGCAACTTATCTCGTCAGTCTAGGAAGTTCCGAGACTTGAATAAATAAAAATAGAGAAAACATAAGATAATGGTTTTAATGATTCGGGAATTCTATATAGGTCACCCCCTTCCCCTATTTAAGCGAAACTCAGAGACCGTTCATGCAACCATGTGAAATTGTCAGAGAAACCCTTCTTTGGAATGTTGTTCAACTTACGCGTCATGTCGAAACTTCTTCGGTTTTGGCGAATCACCAGACCCGACCTATGCTTTGTCGTTTCTTGGTAAGTTCGTACTGACAACACTAATTCTCGTCAATCGTGATAGTTTTTTTTTCAGGAAAAAACTGTGCTCTGTTTTCTTTTCAATCAAACTGCGTCAGATGTCAACGCGTTGTTGTTTTTGTTCAGGTGTCAGGGATAAATTTTTCTCTTAATCACCTTGAACACTTGATCTAGAGATGTTGCTCCCTTGCGATATGACACAACAACGTTCACACGCTATGGCCACATGTCGAGTACTTAACACTGTCTGCTCACAACTGACTGGTCCGATGCGGATCTCTTGTTTACGTTTGTTAGTTCAAGCTGTCACGATAGTTACTGCGCTGACGTCGCTTATACTATAGGAATAAAGCAGTTTCGGAAGTTTCTGGACGTTCTGTGTACAACTAGCATCAAAGTAAACTTTCAGTTTCGATACGTAAGTTAAAACGTGGCCCGAAAGTTTCTGTCTTTATTCTTGCATAATACAGACTGGCCGAAAAGTCCGTTAACATTTGAAAGCGCTCTAGAGAGAGGTGAAAATCGACCCACGTGCCTGAACCGACATGAGGTAAAATTCGACACACGTGCCTCAAATGACATGAGGTTTTATGGAAACCTAAAACTAGTGCAAGAACTGGCTGACAGATAGCGCTGGAAACAACACATCTGTGTGTCGCCGGATGAGAATCGTGTACAAAATGAGCTGTATTTACAGAGGGAGTCAGATAGTTCCTAGCCTGGCGGATAAAAATCTGCTGGAAGGTAAGACATTTGTGCAGTATGGCACTCCACTCCATATTGCTACACGTGTGGAAGATCTCTTGCGCATATCGTTTGTTGAGGATCGCATGCTGAGGCGCCACGTCCGCCGTGCTTGTCCTCCCAGAGCCCCACAGCTCAGTCCGTGTGATTGTTGGCTGTGGGCTTACCTGAAGTCGCAAGTCTACCGCGACCATCAGACTTCATTGGGGATGCAACATCTTACGGCAATTTCTCACTAACCTAATTGTATGCTGTGCAGTGCAGTTCCCAACAATGTCCCTCGATTACAGATATTGTTGATGAATGACGGCCGACAAGTTGAGCATTTGCTATAAAGAATATGTTGTTGTTGTGGTCTTCAGTCCTGAGACTGGTTTGATGCAGCTCTCCACGCTACTCCATCCTGTGCAAGCTGCTTCATCTCCCAGTACGTACTGCAGCCTACATCCTTCTGAATCTGTTTAGTGCATTCATCTCTTGGTCTCCCTTTACGATTTTTACCCTCCACGCTACCCTCCAATACTAAATTGGTAATCCCTTGATGCCTGAGAACATGTCCTACCAACCGATCTCTTTTTCTAGTAAAGTTGTGCCACAAACTCCTCTTCTCGTTAAAAATCAGTTGTTCATTTTTGCTTTTCTATCATATGAAGCGCCACCCGTTGATCCTTTGGGCACTTTTTGGTTTCACTAAAATCCCATGTCATTTCAAGCATGTGTGTCAATTTTTATATCTCTGCATTATTCCGTGAGGTACTGAATTTCCAAATGTTAATGGACTTTTGGGTCACCCTGTGAAATCGGATGAAACTTTTTGAAACGCCTTGTATTCTGACCCTCTCTTGTGCGTCGGTCTTAGTTCGTACAGCCTATAATGGTGGAAAGGTACTAGCTCCAGGCTCGAGTAACACTGTTCATCTTCCCTCAAGTACTTAGAAAAATTAATTAGTGAACATCGAGAGCCGTTTATTATCAGAATATTGACAAACGAAAAGTCTGAGTTGGGAATTCATTTTACGAACACGAAAAAGTTTTACATGAATATTTTGCAACCGCTGACAAATGCAGTCACTGTAAGGCTTGCGATGGCCCGGAGCATTTCGTTGCCACGAATGAAAGCAAACGGGAAGCGACAGGGAGCAACAACCCTAAACCACTTACCTGGTGTGTCGCCTGGTGGGAACGGCAAAAAATTTAATAAAGTCCGCCGGGAGCTTTCTTCCGCTCCGCTCTGGAGGCTCTCTGCGGGTTTGGCTCGCCAAGAACTCGCCGTCTCAATATAACATCTCGAACGAAAATTGAGCCTCGACCCTCCGCGGTGTGTGCGGATTCCTGCCCGAAGACGTGGCCAGGCAATCTGGGTCAACGAACCAGTCTTATAACAACCTCATAAACTACCAACTCTGCCGATTGTGTTACTAGAAACAGAGTTGGCGAGACTGCCCAACCCGTGCAGTACCTCACACCGGTAGAGCTTGTTCCCCAGTCGTTATTAGCGTTTAATGAGCAGGTCAGAGCTCTTGATAGAGTCGACGGAAGTACCTTGCTCGCACTTGGAGAAAAAAAAAAGTTATCTCGTTAACAGGTACAATAAATAAAGAGGCCGTTAACAATAATGGAGTATTTAGATGGTGCTTAACGATACTGTGCACGAGAAGAACAGGCGGGTTTATTTAATGTGGCAGTACGGTCGGTAATAGGCCCACAGCCGCAGCGAACAATGATCCATAAAGCCAGGGCGTCATTTATTGCTTCTAGAGCCGGGAGACCGCAATATACGGCCGAGTTGCGCCCTAAGTGGGCAGGTGGCAGGTCGCGGCCTTAACAGCGGGCGCAGTATTGCGCCGTGTGGAACGTGGGCGCGCGCCACCTTGGTTTAATGAACTCCGGCCGCGCGGACGTCCATAATGCCCGACACTTTACTCATAAGTGCGTTTTTACCGCTCTAGTGTATCCTGCACGAGCGACTCGTCTACTGGAGTACGTGCGAAGTATGGATTTCTTCTTATGCCTCAGACTTATTTAAGGTTGAGTTTCGACATGAATTAAAGCATTTTGTAGTTTATCGAAATAGTTGACTACAAAATATCTACGTCTACATTTGCATCTATACTAACATGGGGATAATGACCCCTCCTCTCTCCCCCCCACCCCCCCCCCCCCCACCCCAGGGAGTGAAAAGGAACTGAGGCATGAAACTTAGGGTAGTTTCAAAACTTCATTACTATTATCAGAATTTTGTCAAACTCTAATACTCATTATGGAAGTCATCAGTAACGACTTGTTCTTGATAATTATTAGCATTACAGCGTGACACTATGCGGTGGAGGTTACAGGTTCCTCACATAGTCCGCGAACTACACACATACTTTGCGCGCTGTACTGTGCATCACATCATTACATGACAGTACAAGTGAGAAATACGCAGAAGTGACGGAAATCATGAGGTAGCGATATACACGTAGAGGGAAGGCATTAGTATCGCGCACACGAAGTATAAAAGGGCAGCGAATTGACGGAGCTGCCATTTGTATTCAGGCGATTCGTGTGTAAAGGTTTACGATATGATTATGGAGCTAGACGCATGAGACATTCCGTTTCGGAAATCGTTAGGAAATTCAATATTTCGTCATCCACAGTGTCAACAGTGTGCCGAGAATATCAGATTTCAGGCGTTGTCTCTCACCATGGACAACGCAGTGGCCGACGGGCTGTACTTAACGACCGACGGCAGCATCGTCTGCGTAGAGTTTTCAGTGCTAACAGACAAGCAGCACTGTGTGAAATAATTGCAGGAATCAATGTGAGACGTAAAACGAACGTATCCGGCAGGACAGTGTGACAGAAACTGGTAGTAAAGGACTGCGGCGGCAGACGACCGACGCCAGTGCCTTTGCTAACAGCGCGACATCGTCTGCAGCGTCTTTCCTGGGCTCTTGACCACGTCGGTTGGACCACAGACGACTGGAAAACCGTGGTCTGGTCAGACGAGTCCGGTTTTCAGTTGGTAAGAGCTGCTGGTAGCGCAGACACCGCGAGGCCCCATGTACCGAAGTTGTCAACAAGCCACTGTGCAAGATGGTGGTGGCTCCATGACGTCGTGAGCTGTGTTTACATGGAATGGACTGAAAAAAATGGTTCAAATGGCTCTGAGCACTATGGGACTTAACAGCTGTGGTCATCAGTCCCCTAGAACTTAGAACTACTTAAACCTAACTAACCTAAGGACATCACACACATCCATGACCGATGCAGGATTCGAACCTGCGACCGTAGCAGTCGCGCGGTTCCGGACTGCGCGTCTAGAACCGCGAACCACCGCGGCCGGGTGGAATGGACTGAGTCTGTTGGTGTACCTGAACCATCATTGACTGAAAGTAGTTGTATTCGGCTACTTGGAGACCATTTACAGGCATTCATGGACTTCATGTTCCACCCGCCAGGATAGCCGAGCGCGCTGACGCGTTGCTCCCTGGACTCGAGTAGGCGCGCCGGCCCCGGATCGAATCGGCCCGGCGGATTAACGACGAGGGCCAGTGTGCCGGCCAGCCTGGATGTGGTTTTTAGGCGGTTTTCCACATCCCGCTAGGTGAATACCGGGCTGTTCCCCACGTTTCGCCTCAGTTACACCCGTCGTATACATTTGAAACTCGTCCGCACTATTTCACGATTTACACTAGAGACAGACAGTTGGGGATACACTGATTCCGTCCTGGGGGGTACAGGGTGGTGGCAGCAAGGGCATCCGGCCATCCCTCACACTAACACTGCCAAATCCGTTGTAACCACGCCGAACCTGGGATCGCTGCAGGACTATGACGTAAGTGGAATAATGGAGTTCATGTTCCCAAACATAACACCGAGCCACAACTGTTTGTGATTCGTTTGAAGAACATTCTCAACAGTTCGAGTGGATGATTGGGTCACCCACATTCCCCGACATGAATACCGTCGAATAATAATGAGACATAACCGAGAGATCATTTCATGCACTAAGCTCTGCACCGGCAACACTTTCGCAATTACGGATAACTATAGAGGCGGTACGGCTCAATATTTCAGAATGGGACTTCACCGACTTGTTGAGTACATAACGTCGGGATGCTGCACTAAGCCGGGTAAAAGGAGATCCGATACGGTACTAGGAGGTAGTCCATAACATTTGTCATTTCAGTGTATACGTAACAACGCTAAATACCTGAGTTTCTCCTGGCATATACAACTTTGAAATAACTTCCGGGAATTCAGCCAGGTAACACTTTCAGCGACCGCCGATATTTCGGCGGGAGAATACCCCACCATTTTCAAGGCAAATAGCAACGGACAGGCGGCGTACATGCAAATTTAATACCTCTGTTCTCGGACCGAAGCAGGAAAGATAACACACACACACACACACTGAACACTAGTACCACCAAAAAAGACCAAAGTCAGAGCTATCGATAGTGAGACTATGAATTCGCAGGTGAGGTAGCATTGTCTCTGGCCCTCTGTTTTTTGACAAGGTAGAGAGCCGGATTCCAAACAGAGTTTAAACAGAAACCTCCATCCCTGTTAACGAGGTTGCTCGCTAATTTAATCTGAACTGCCTCCCTAATAACACTGTCCCAATAGCTGGACGTGCATGCCAATATCTCGCTGTTATTGTATAACATGGGGTGACCAGTATCCAAGCAATGTTCGGCAATAGCAGATCTATTTGGCTGCTGTAATCGTGTGTGCCGTCTATGCTCAGTACATCGGTCCTCCACGGTCCTGATAGTTTGACCAATATATGCCATACCGCAGCTACAAGGAATACGATATACACCCGCCTTACGCAGTCCAAAATCATCCTTAACGGAGCTCAAAAGTGCTCTAATTTTAGATGGAGGTCTGAAAACACGTTTCACATCGTATTTCCGTAAAATACGACCGATCTTGTTGGACGTGTTTCCTACGTAAGGCAAAAAGGCAGTAGACTTAGGTGTTGACTCAGATTTATCATCATTCACCCGATGTACAGTTGGTCGACAGCGCAACGCACGTTCAATCTGTCTATCACTCTAACCATTTTGACGAAATGTAACTTCAAGATGGGACAGCTCAGCTGGCAAAGTCTCAGCGTCAGAAACGACATGTGCCCTGTGTACCAAGGTACGAAGTACGCCTTCACGCTGAGCCGAATGGTGACAACTATTAGCCTGTTAGTACAAGTCGGTGTGAGTACGTTTCCTGTAGACTGCATGTCCCAATGATCCACCATTCTTCCTCCTTCCTTCTTCCGTCCGTTGTCTCCTGTGGTCGCAAATTTCTTTATGGAAGACTTCGAGGAACGTGCATTGGAGTCTGCGCCTTTGAAACCCGCCTGTTTGTTTAGATACGTTGACGATACCTTCGTTGTTTGGCCTCATGGTAGGGAGAATTTGAATGTCTTTCTAGAACAACTGAACTCGATCCACCCGAACATTCGTTTTACGATGGAAGTGGAAGATGATGGTTGCCTTCCCTTTCTTGACGTGCTGGTTAGGAGGAAGGATGATGTATCACTGGGACATGCAGTCTACAGGAAACGTACTCACACCGACTTGTACTTACAGGCTAATAGTTGTCATCATCCGGCTCAGCGTGAAGGGGTACTTCGTACCTTGGTACACAGGGCACATGTCGTTTCTGACGCTGAGACTTTGCCAGCTGAGCTGTCCCATCTTGAAGTTACATTTCGTCAAAATGGTTAGAGTGATAGACAGACTGAACGTGCGTTGCGCTGTCGACCAACTGTACATCGGGTGAATGATGATAAATCTGAGTCAACACTTAAGTCTACTGCCTTTTTGCCTTACGTAGGAAACACGCCCAACAAGATCGGTCGTATTTTACGGAAATACGATGTGAAATGTGTTTTCCGACCTCCATCTAAAATTAGAGCACTTTTGAGTTCCGTTAAGGATGATCTTGGACTGCGTAAGGCGGGTGTATATCGTATTCCTTGTAGCTGCGGCATGGCATATATTGGTCAAACTATCAGGACCGTGGAGGACCGATGTACTGAGCATAGACGGCACACACGATTACAGCAGCCAAATAGATCTGATATTGCCGAACATTGCTTGGATGAAACTTCCTGACAGATTAAAACTGTGTGCCCGACCGAGACTCGAACTCGGGACCTTTGCCTTTCGCGGGCAAGTGCTCTACCAATTAATTTTTTTTTTTTATATGCCGGACCGAGTCTCGAACTCGAGACCTTTTCACTCTCACGGCAAGTGCCCTAACGACTGAGCTATCTTTTTTTTTACCAACTTTGTTTTTTTTTGTTTTCTACTTAAATGTCATACATCTATACAAATACATAAATAAGATTTACATGCAAGTTAAATGAAAGTGAAAATACAAAATAAAAATTCGTATTCCAAGCGGATTTTTTATCTTTTTTTGTTGGGAGCAGGAAGGCAGGGTAAACAAACAATCTTTATTCGTACAATTGTACTATCTTAGGGATAAGAAAAGTATCGAGACAGCAAAAACAAAGCAAAAACAATTTGGAAACCAGAAAATCAACGCCCTTTTTGTTTTGTGTAACATGAATAAAGTAAATGACAATCCTAGTCACAGGCGGGAGTGAAAATGAAGTCATCATCTGCATCACAATCCCTGCAGCACACGGTGTCGCATCATAAATCTGGTAGAAAGCCATATAATCTTGACCATTTCTGCCATTGTGGGCGGCATATATTTATGTATTTCTCCTGCGTCGACCATGTAGGGGCCAGTTTTCTCCTCAGTGTGCTGTATGCCAATATAACTGAACCGCGCAGTATTGTCTCTAGTCGTTCTGCTGCAGGAGTCTTCTCAGTTCTGGGACACCCCAGTTGTCGGGCGGATTGTAAAAAACACTTCCTAAAAAATTGGAAAAGTAAGTCCTGTATTTCGTATGACTCCGTATGAGCTCGTGTTGTTCTTGTAAATACATCCAATAATCCATCACGGACTTAATATCGTACGAATACAAATATTTCGTCGCATGTCCAGCGATCCGATTGACCGCGTACGTCTTTTGTTTGGGAAAAAAGGTCTTGTCCGGTAGAAAAAGTACATCCGATGTGATTTCTGTGTAGTTAGTGCGCCGAAGTAAGGCCAATATTCGACGCGTCAGCATCCAGACGTCCCTCGCTGCGCCACACACTAAACCATGTGCTTCCGTTTCTAATAGGCCACAGTTTGTGCAAAGAGGAGAATCGACCATATGAATTGTATGTAATCGACTTCTGGTCACAAGTTTACGATTTATAAGAATGTACCACATCGATCTCGCTGCTGTTGACAGTAATGGAGTATGCACTGCACACCAAATGTGGTTCCACGTTCTCGACGGGTATTTGAATTCCATTACGTTGCGGGCATGGTGCTCCATCAAGCACCTATAGATCTCCCGAGTCGTGGGTATTCTCGTCGAAGGTACTTTCATACGAACATAACTGTAATCAACAAGAAATTAGGCAATGTGTGCAAGAGAAGGCGAAATATTGCCCACCGCAATAGGGGGTTCGTACGAAGGCGGAACAAGTACTTCTATCAGAGATGACGTTATGGTGTACTTTCGTTGTTGCCAATTTCGTATCATCGCTCGCATGTAAAGCGCCAGAGCTTTGTTTCGCACGTTTGTGAGGTTGAGGCCACCGTTCCGGAATTGTAGCGTTATCGTGTCATATGTGATCTTAAACAACATCCCAGTACTAACATAGTAACCAAAGGCAGCCATGAGGTGGTCTGCAATACCCTTCGGTATTGGTAGGATCTGCGCTAAATGGGGCAGTCGTGACGCTATGTGAACATTAGTGTATGCCACACGCTGGATCATGTCAAAGGCTCTCAGTGAGTTGTTCCGTATCGCCAGACGAACATTTTGCAGAAGCCGCCGAGAACTCGCCGCCGCTGACCGCCGTAGTGAACGGGTAAATGTGATCCCCAGACATCTCAGCGATTCCACCGTCTGAAACGGTCCCGGTATGTCTTCCAGACCCCGTCCAATGTGCATAATTTTGGATTTCGTCATGTTAATGACACTGCCTGCTGCCGTCCCGTAAGAGTCTAGATATTCAACAGCCTGATGCACTTCATGACCTGATCTGACAAGAAGGATCAGGTCGTCCGCATATGCGCGGCAAACGAAAGAGTTCTCATTAAGCGCTATCCCAGTAAGTGAGCGCCTCATAACACACATCAGCGGCTCAAGCGCTATCGCAGACAGCATCATGGAGAGTGGGCACCCTTGTCGGACGGAGCTGTTAATAGGAACCGAGCCCGCTTCCCGACCGTTTACAATCACCTTCGATGTAGCCCCTCGTATTAGCCTCATAATGATGGAGATGAAAACAGGTGGACTCTCCATTCGGCTCATGACTGACGCCAAGAAGTCATGGTTTATCCTGTCGAACGCACGATCGAAGTCCACAGATATCATCGCTGCTCGCAAATTTACAAGTTTCCGCAAGGGCGATAACGTCACGGTATTCACTTAACGCCGAGGAGATGTTGCTTCGCACCCCTAGGCAAGCCTGATCAGGGGATATTGTCCTGGATATCGCCAGCTTGAGACGAGACGCTAGTAGCCGTGCAAAAATTTTATAATCGGTGTTTAGCATAGTGAGAGGCCGATATTGATTAACACTGCGACTCCCCGCCATCTTCGGGATGGGAAGAAGAAAGCCAGTCACAAAATCCGACGGTAGGCGCATGTTCGGATTCATCGCCTCATTGTACATCGACACCAACTGTGGCATCATCATGTCCACGAATTCTCGATAAAACTCTAGCGTAATCCCATCTGGCCCCGGTGATTTATGGGCCGCTCCTTTTGTGAGTGCCACCTTTATATCGTCTTCTGTGAGTGGCTCCATAAGCGCTGCCTTATCCGTCTCTGTCAGTGTCGTTTGCAGATGTTGCAGTATCTCTTCCCCTACCTGACGGTCCGTCGGTGTACCGGCATAGAGATGGCGGAAATGCTCTAAAAATTCATTTGCAATGTCCTGTTGTGTTGTCAGTTGACGGCCATCTAAACCGTGGAGCACTGTTTCCAATGCCCGGCGGCAACGCTTATGTTCCCGCGACACATGGTGCATCGAGGAACGTTCCCCAGTGATGGTGTCAAGACATCTCGCCCGTACTGGGATGCCACCCAGTCGTCGTCGCGTGATCGATAGGATTTGTGCCTTGACACGATGAACTTCCGCATTATGTTCTACAGACGGCACCTGGAAGGACAGCTCACGCAGCATGGTGTAATAATAATCAAGAGTGTCTCTCTGCCATCTCGCATTATCCCGACCATACTGTATTAGAGCTCTTCTTATTGCCAGCTTGGTGCACTCGAGCCACCATTGAAGCACGGAGGTATACGTTGGTAGACGGCGTTGACATGTGGCCCATACCTCCTCGACTCTCTGACGACATTCGGGATCCGCCAAAAGGGACTAATTGAGCTTCCATGTCCCGCGGCTTCTCCACACACTTTGCCTAGGGAGTGATATGGTACAAATGTAAGCCAGATGCTCAGTAAATGGCGCAGGCCATCGTTCCGCGTCGACCACCTTATCCTGTAGGCCAACCGAAACATATATTCGATCGAGTCTGCTCGCCGAGTGACTGGTAAAAAAAGTATATCCCTCACGGTCCCTATGAATCATTTCCCAGGTGTCGCTTAACTCCAGATCCCGGAATAGCACACGCAAAAAAAATGGCTCTGAGCACTATGGGACTTAACATCTGAGGTCATCAGTCCCCTAGAACTTAGAACTACTTAAACCTAACTAACCTAAGGACATCACACACATCCATGCCCGAGGCAGGATTCGAACCTGCGACCGTAGTGGTCACGCGGTTCCAAACTGAAGCGCTTAGATCCGCACGGCCACATCGGCCGGCAGCATATGCAATTCACGACAGGTATTGTAATGTGTTGTCTGGTCTTTTTGGGCTGAAACACAATTGAAGTCACCACCTATAATGAAATGATCGAGTCTGCCGGTAAATAAGGGTACAATCTTTTCCGAATAATATCTCGCACGCGCCCGTCTGTTGTCTGTGCCGGAAGGGGCATAAACATGGAGAATGCGAATTCCATTAACAGTTATCGCCAGTCCTCGTGCCGAAGGTAGATAAGCCAGGTCGCGGACCGGAATCCCGTCCCGGACCAATATCGCCGTTCCACTGTCGTTGTTCGAGTGCGGCGAGGTGTAGGAGATGTATCCATGTACGTCCTGGAACTCAGGAATGTAAATTTCCTGCACCATCAGTATATCCACATCCGACGCGTATATCATATCCCTAACCAACTGCTGTTTCACGGGCGATCTAATGGTATTTACATTCACTGTCCCTATTCTGTATGCCTGGGGTCGAGTAGCTGTCATCTCCACATGATGTCGAAATGACAAAGTTTCACCGTGTCGATAGTCCCTTTGCACATCCGCCGAGGGTCGCCCGAGGAACGTGTCCCTGCGGCATTAGGTTTCTTGAGATGCGGACGGATGCAAGGCCCCACCAATAGAATGGTCCGCATCGGTGATGTCGTCGTCCTGTTCATACCAGCTGATACTATTGGTATGCTCCAAATTTTCCTGTGCGGCATTGATGTGTGACATCTGTTGTTCTTTCGCAGCTGTAGACTCCACCGCCGAAGGGGTAGCAGGCCCCTGAGCGGATGCGTCGTCTGAACGATATGACATCATTTCACTGTCCGAATTCATATGGTCTGCGACATCCGAAGCTTGTGGTTCCATGTCAGACAGTTCCATAGTGTTAGACTCGTGTGGGCTCCCTAGAAGAGAAGGGAGCGTCTCCGCAGAGTTTAGTCGGCGCTTCTTGCGGCGCTTTGGCGAGCGTCGTTTGCGGGTACTAACCTCGGCCTCTGGTGTTGGCGCATCTTGCATCTCCTGCGTTCCCGCCGCCGCCACAATGCTCTGGGACCGTTCCACTTCAGCTTCCATGCCTATTGTGATGCTCTCATCCTCTTTCTGCGCCACCTGTAGTGTCTGAGATTGGAGGTTGGTCGGAGCCATTCCATCTTCAGTGGCGTCCGAAGGCGCCTCAATCAACTGCGGCGTCGGTTCGATGGTGCGCGGCGTCACCTCCCCGCGTAGTGCCGTCACGTAAGTCATCGGCAGTGACGTTGGTGTAGTCGGATTCTGGAAGTCTCCGCTGGGGAGTTGCACGAGTCTCCTCTGCATACACGCTGATCGAAGATGTCCTTCACCACCACACCCGGGGCATGTCCGGGGCTGTCCACCATAGATGACAATAGCTCTACAACGGCCGATGTTTATGTACGATGGCACATGTTTCGTAAGGGCAATTCGCACCTGTCGGACACCATTGAGCACTGGATACGTGCTAAAACTTGCCCAGCGTTCGGCCGTATGACTAATAACTCTGCCATATGGCTGGAGTGATTCAGTGACCAATGATTCGGGTACCTCGAAAGGCAGCTCGAAGATTCGAATCGTACGCACGCCCAGGCCCGAATGAGCGACTAAAACTTCGCCAATATGACCATCGGAGTGTCGGAACTGGAATCCTCGTTTGGCGGCTTCAATGATCCTATCACATGCTGCGTCGTCAATCATCTTTACGTAAAGAGTGCTGCTCACGATTGATAAATGAATTCCAATAATTTCCGTGTAATTAAGATGCACTTCGTCCCTCAAGAAACGTTCGATTTCGAAAGCCTTCGGTCTTGCATACTCGTTACAGAACGTGAACTGTATCGTGGTTTTTCGGAAATTGTGTGCCATTGCGTTCGATTCAAACAGTAACAAACGCGAGTGACGACGGTGTAAACACCGCTTTTTCCGCGACCGTTCGCAGCCGAGACGTAAACAAGTCCGAGCTGCTCCGCGGCGAAAGGCGGACTGCCCAACTGAGCTACCGAAGCACGACTCACGCCCGGTACTCACAGCTTTACTTCTGCCAGTACCTCGTCTCCCTTCCAAACTTTACAGAAGCTCTCCTGCGAACCTTGCTGTTTGGAATCCGGCTCTCTCCCTTGTCAAAAAACAGAGGGACAGAGTCAATGCTACCTCACCTGCGAATTCATAGTCTCACTATCGATAGCTCTGACTTTGGTCATCTTTGGTGGTACTAGTATTCAGTGTGTGTGTGTTATCTTTCCTGCTTCGGTCCGAGAACAGAGGTATTAAATTTGCATGTAAGCCGCCTGTCCGTTGCTGTTTGCCTTGAAAATGGCGGGGTGTTCTCCCGCCGAAATATCGGCGGTCGCTGAAAGTGTTACCTGGCTGAATTCCCGGGAGTTATTTGAAACGCTAAATATTTGATGAAAATATCTTCTCCTCTTTGTAGATATTTCCTGTAGCAGAAATTGCTTCATTACTCACTTCGAAACAGATAGCACGACACATCAATAACTACATAAGGATTGGCATAGTGCTGTACACAGTATTATTGTTATTATTATTATTATTATTATTATCATTATCATTAAAGTGGGCAGATACAAAGCTTTAAGAGCCTGAACTCTTTCAACTTCTGCCAGTTCAGAAGTAAGGAATCAAGCAATAAAATGATGTAGAAACAGTTAATATAGTGCGCACACTTTATCTTGGTTGACTTTGAATGGAAGTGCAAGTTGCTGATAGAAGATGTGCCGCTAAGGAGGGTAGTAGCGCCGAAAGGAGTTGTAGATAGCACAAGCGGTGCACCGGAAATTGATTCATCATTCATTTAAACCCACTCACATAGACACACACACACACACACACACACACACACACACACACATACACACACACACACACACACACTCAATATCCGAAAACAACACATGGGAAACAAATAAACGTGCATTCAAGATTACAATTGCGAAAGTCGATTTTGGCCTTGAGATGAATGAAAATAAAAACAAGTAACTGAATGGATTTGGAGCATGACTCATGATCTGCACTGACTGAGAACAATGTAAAAAATGTTTTTTAGACATAAGCAGTACCATTTGGCTCATTTACTCATTAATTCATGGTGTAATGAAAAACCCACAAAAATTAAATATCGTTCATCTTTCATTATTTTAAAAGTATGAGTTCAAAGAAATTCTATTTCATATTAAGTTTAGCTAGGAGCTAATGGTGATGAATGTGGGAGAGGGGCGGGTACTAACTAACATCTGACTGAACTCATGGGTACTAGCCTCAGAAAGGTTGAGTAACCCACTGCCGTAGAAGCCAGTTTACTGTGTGTGATGGACACTTTTATTAGTACTATTACACCCCTCTCCCACCCTCCCCCCCATCGTCCCACCCCGCGGCCCGCCCCATAGCCTTCCCTGTGCCATTCCAGAATGTTTTGTGCAAAGACTGTGTCGATAAGCCTAGACATGAGCTGCATTTCGTCTATTTTAATCGTGGTCAGTTCGCGAGAAGCATAGAGCAGGAAGTAATATGTTGCCCGATTGTTCGTGGACTCTAAGCCCTCGGAATGGCAATAGCAAACGCTTCTGTCACGCACAAATCCTGTCTAGTAGCATCTGCTGCAGGGGTTCGTTGAGCATTTCCACAATGTTGTTGCGTTGACTGAACGATCCCGTGACGAAACGCGCCACTTTTCGTTGGATTTTCCTTACGTCTTTTACTACGTCATCTTGATAATAGTCTCGGACTGATGAGCAATACTCAAGAATTGATTGAATAGTATCAGGGTAAGCAAGTGCTCTGGATAACTAGTGACAGGTGTTGATTAACGTCTGGAGCCGGAGAGATGCCACTCCCCCCAATTTCACCTAATTCTCCTCTACTAAGCCAAGCGTGCAGATTGTCACTCTAAACCCCACCTACGCCGTTGTTTCCATCAGAAAATTAGATCCACTGAAATTTTAAGGTACGATGTTGAAATTTTAGTAGTAAATGTGGTTTAGTTTGAAAACATAGTATGGAAGTTTATGCAGTGTTAGTTTAATATTTGACCACTTTTTTTTAAATAATTGTAAATTTTGGCCTGTCAAGAGTCCCGGGCTTTTTGGACTACGCTGAGAAATTTGCTGGAAAGCTCTTACACATCATCCATACAGTTTCGATCCCTCCCTATGCGGTTTCCACATTTTTGGAGTCCTGAAGAAAGACGTTCTTGGTCGTTGATTTGCTTCGGACAAAGAGGTGCACACCTGGTTACGTAGGCAACCGCCAATATCATTCCAGGAAGGCAGTGACCGTGTTGTCTCACAGTGGGATAAAAGTACGTATGTGCAGCTATGGTGATTATTTTTCAAATTATAAACAGTTTATTTACTTCTTTCCATTTGCCTCGTTTTGATTTGACTAACCCTTATACTTGCATGGCATCATTAATGTTTGCACACGTAAGTTCGCTGCAGTTGTGTTGGTCGACAAGAGCTGTTACGGAGGACAAATCTACATTCTGACATATGCAGTCAAGTGCGCTGGTCTTTCATAGCAGTATGTGTCACTCTCATATAATCGCGTCGTAGCCCCACACGTTGTGCGGTAAAGGTAGCCGCGCGGTCTAACGCACGGCTTTCCGGGCGGAAAGGAGCGCCTGGTCCCCGGCACGAATCCTCCCGGCAGACTTTTTAGGCGGTTTTCCATCTGCCACGGCGAATGTGGGCTGGTGCCCTTATTCCGCCAGAGCTACACTATGTCAGCGATTGCTGCGCAAACAAATTCTCCACCTACGCGTCACAACCATTACTCTACCATGGGCCGGCCTGGATGGCCGAGCGGTTCTAGGCGCTACAGTCTGGAACCGTGCGACCCCTACGGTCGCAGGTTCGAATCCTGCTTCGGGCATGGATGTGTGTGATGTCCTCAGGTTAGTTTGGTTAAAGTAGTTCTAAGTTCTAGGGGACTGATGACCTCAGATGTTAAGTCACATAGTACTCAGAGCCATTTGAACCATTTGATCTCTACCACGCAAACATATGGGTTACACTCGTCTGGTGTGAGACGTTCCCTGGGGGGTCCACCGGAGGCTGAACCGCAGAATAGCCCTGGGTTCGGCGTGGGGCGGAGGAGGGGTGAAATGGACTGCCGTACTCGTCGTGGGGTTGTGAACCCTGCGGCTGCGGCGGGGGATGGAGCGCTCCGTCGTTTCTAGGCCCCCGGATAACATACAATACAATACAACACAAAGGTAAGATCTCGGTCCATGCTGTGATATATTTCAGACGCGGGAGCACAGCAATGATAAAAGCTGTTTCCATTGTCAGCAGCAGGATGATAATATGAACAGTTAACTCAAGAAAATAGCACCTGATATACCGGTATTTAACTCAGTGTTCCAATACATGTGCTACACAATGTGGCTCTACATTGTGTTCTATTACAAAATGGTTCAAATGGCTCTGAGCACTATGCGACTTAAATTCTGAGGTCAACAGTCGCCTAGAACTTAGAAATAATTAAACCTAACTAACCTAAGGACATCACACACATCCATGCCCGAGGCAGGATTCGAACCTGCGACCGTAGCGGTCGCTCGGCTCCAAACTGTAGCGCCTAGAACCGCACGGCCACTCCGGCCGGCTTCTATTACAAGTTTCTCCTTTCTGTAGTGCCATGTAAGGCTCATACAACTTGGGGGAGGGAGTAACGTGGCTTATCCACAAATAACAAAGCTTCACTCACTGTTATAAGAGGAAGGTGGCAACATGCCACTCCTTTCTAGGTCACGCTATACTCATAACTACATATGATTTACCAAACACAGTTATGCACACCGACCGTGGTGGAAGAGTGGTGAGACACTAAACTCGTATTACGAAAGTTAAAATATGAGTTCAGACATCCAGATTTAGGTTATCCTTGATTTCGCAAATACTAGAATGATTTCTTTGAAAGACGGCTAGTATCGCTTCCCATCCTCCTTCCCTGAGCTTTTTCTTCAATTATCTCATCTGTTTCATTCCACAGCCTTCAAGTTTTAGCTGTTGGTCTCAGTCCCTGAAGGAGTTTCTTTTATGAGACAATAACTATTATAAGCTTAGAAAAACATTATCGTGCTGCGTTGATTGCTTATGGCAGGTTAAAATTACACTGAAGCATCAAATAAACTGGAATAGGAATGCGTATTCAAATACAGATACATGTAAACAAGTAGAATACGGTGCTGGGGTCAGAAATGCCTGTATAAGACAACAAATGTTTGGCGCAGTTGTTAGATTGGTTACTGCTGCTACAATGGCAGGTTATCAAGATTTGAGTGAATCTGAACGTGGTGTTATAGTTGGCGAACGAGCGATGGGACACAGCATCTCCGAGGTAGCGATGAAGTGGGGATTTTACTTTGCGACCATGAATATCAGGAATCCGGTAAAACATCAAATCTCCGACATCGCTCCGGCCGGGAAAAGATCCTGCAAGAACGGGGACAAAGACGACTGAAAAGAATCGTTCAACGTGACAGAAGTGCAACCCTTCCTCAAACTGCTTCAGATTTCAGTGCTGGGCTATTAGCATGTGTCAGCGTGCAAAACTTTCAACAAAACATCATCGATTTGGGCTTTCGGCGCCGAAGATCCAATTGTGTACCTTTGATGCACGCGCAACACAAAGCTTTACGTCTCGCCTGGGCCGATCAACAACGACGCTGGACTGTTGATGACTGGAAACATGGTGCCTGGTCAGACGAGCCTTGTTTCACATTGTACAGAGCGGATGGACTTGTACGGGTGTGGGGAAAAGCTCATGAATCCATGAATCCTGCATGTCAGCAGGGGACTTTTCAAGCTGATAGAGGCTTTGTAATGGTGCAGGGCGTGTGCAGTTGGAGTGATATGGGACCCCTGATATGTCCAGATACGACTCTGGCAGGTGACACATACGTAATGCATCCTGTCTGATTACCTGCAACCATTGATGTACATTGAGCATTCCAACGGACTTGGGCAATTCCAGCAGGACAATGCGACACGCTACATGTCCGGAATTGCTACAGAGTGGCTCCAGGAACACTCTTTTGAGTTTAAACATGTTCGCTGGCCACCAAACTCCCCAGACATTAACATTATTGAGGATATGTGAGATGCCTTGCAACGTGCTGTTCAGAAGAGATATCGATCCCCTCATACTCTTACAAATTTATGGACAGCCCTGCAGGATTTAAGGTGCCAGTTCCCTCCAGCACTACTTCAGACGTTAGTCGAGTCCATGCCAAGTCGTGTTGCGGCACTTGTGCTGGCTCACGGGGGCCCTACACGATGTTTGGGCTGGTGTACTAGTTTCTTTGGCTCTTCAGTGCATATATGTTTTCCTTTTGCGGGTAGTAAGCTATCCGTGCACGTCGCTTATACAGAATGAAAGCTTTAACTTGCAATGTGTCATTTCCCTTTCACTCAAAATTCTGAAGAAGCGCTCCTGAGAGGCTTGCACCTCCGAAACAAAAGATACAATGGGACCTCAGCTTCCCCTAGCGAGAGGGTTTTTGAGGAAAACGGAAGGTTAGCGAAGAAGTCCGTCACATAGCGTACTGAAGCAGTCAATGAGGCATCCTCGGCTGGCGTAAATGCTAGCAAAAGCCATCTACATGCGTTTCGATGGTTGGTTGGTTTAAAAGAGAGGGGAAGGGACCAAACTACGAGGGCATCGGTAAAATCTACGTTTGAATCCCTGTGCGACACAAAATCGTAAATTATATGTACTCAATACTCGGCACAGTGGAAGAGAATTTTTTCTAGAATCACCGTCGTTATCGAAAAATAAACAAGCGTAACAAAATATAAAAAGAAGTGTTCTGTAATACAGACAGTTTATTCAGTGGCCGCCACAAACACCTATCGTTCGATTACACCCACAGTCCTGTACGCTAATCACAAATGCGTCAATATCAGCGAAAAATGTTTTCTGGATGTCAAAAGAAATAAAATGTAGCAGCCAACTCTGTGGGATCTCAACTAAACATTCGTATCATTTAGGTACGTTAATATTTACTCACGTGCCATTTAACGGGCTCCAGCGTTTGACTTTCGTTTACACGAACCACAGAGGATTTAAAATAAATTTGTATTCTGGCGTTTGACCAATGAAATGAGCTGCAGCGGTGCAACCAGCAGTTGACTGAATGCGGGGGACAGGCTTCAAACGAGTCCCGATTTAATAATTGCCGCCCAACTTACTTACTGAGTGTAGACCGGGAATTTATCTATACAAAAACCTCATAAATACTGTATAGAAACATAGTTTTATCATCTAGTGCCGCCAATAATGATATATTTGCTAGAGGCATATGCTTCGGAGCGGAAACGTAGGAGCTAAGGTTACCATAAACCGCCGGAGAACCGTTAGTCAAAGGAAATGATGTAGACAGGCGAGATGGAAGAAGGCAAAATTTAGGTGTCTTATGTCAAATGTTAAGCTATTTCAGGATCTTTGTACCCAGAGAAATGTTTGCTGTTGAAGTTCTATTAAACAACTTTCTTTTTCTTTCCTCTGCTATACACTTTAGTAATGAGCAACATAATTTAAGAAGAAGGAAAACTATATATCCAAAAGTATGTTCGACGACTTCTGCAGTTACTTAAAAATGCAAACGGACAACAAAATAATTTAATAAGTAACTAAATTAATTAATTTCTTTCTTTAACTCATAAGCAATCATCGAGATCTTCATTCTTGTAAAATACGCTATTCTATGCGACGTCACATTTATTTAATGGGTAGTGTGGTATTATTATTTATGAAACTGCCTGGAAGAGATGTGTCTGGTGGGAGATAGTAGTTCTTCGGTACTGCACCCCTTGAATTTTGTAACTGCCTTCATTCACAGTCGCACAAAAGCGTAAGTAACATTACAACAAGAGTGAATGTATCCTGCTGGAAATGTGGAAGCCCCAAACTCTGATGATAAACAATGATTAAAAGTAACTTAGGATCAGAGGTAGTTAATATGAATATTGGAACTAAGTTCCGGTAATGGCTGGCTCTGACCACTATGGGACTCAACTGCTGACGTCATTAGTCCCCTAGAACTTAGAACTAGTTAAACCTAACTAACCTAAGAACATCACACACATCCATGCCCGAGGCAGGATTCGAACCTGCGACCGTAGCGGTCTCGCGGTTCCAGACTGCAGCGCCTAGAACCGCACGGCCACTTCGGCCGGCAAGTTTCGGTAATAGTTGCACTTAGGATTCAGTACCTAATGGGGAAAGGACATAACCAATGTACATGTAAAATGTAACCACATAGTCGAAGTGTTAATTGCATGAGCGAGGTCACTACTTGTATAGCCTACATGTTCAGTACTTCATTCTTGAAGGGGTTTCATAACAAAACTGCATAATAAGCAGTTTCTTGGTCTAAATACAAGTAAAGATACAACGTATAGAAGACTTAAAATCTTCTATCGCTTATAGTACTTTGCAGCATGAAAATAGTAGGTTGCCTTGTTATTTTAAACTGTGGCACTGTATAACGAAAGTATGGTAGGGCAGAATGAGTTAAATTTTAGCAAGAGCAGGATGTTGAGGTGTACCTACTCTCTAAAAAAAAAAAAAAAAAAAAAAAAAAAAAAAAAAAAAAAAAAAAAAAAAAAAAAAAAAGTTACAGTAATATGACTCCGTTAAATCAATGCCATTAGCAATGAAACGCGTACTCAATTGGGCAAGAACCAAAGAACCAGAGGGCTGGCTTGTCAGAGGAATAACGTGACTTAACAAACAACGGAAACCAAAGATCAGAGAGGATCGACGAGCATCTGAGCCCAGATGGCAAGGAAGGCGATTCCTCTGCCTCAACCTTGTCGCCAGCTCTCTCGGTCACAAGCACCAAGCAGTCTTCTTATTATGGACTCAGAGCAGTTTGTCACAGCCTTAGCCACTTGTGCAAACCTGGTTGTAGAGCATAGCTGAATATGACCGTCATCACTCGTTAGCAGACCAAGACCTAAATCGCAGCTCAGCCACATACATATCAAGCTTACTATGACTGAACCCTGACTGGCAATGGCTTTGATTTTTAGGGCTTAACCAAATGAAACACCCAGTTCCTGTGTACCAGGACTGGTTCTTAAGAAATGTCTCGTTATTAAGAGCGAATAATTTAAAAAATTACTCAACGTTTTCTCGGAATATCCATTTACATGGCAGCCTTCGTGTTTCCAGATAGTAGCATGGCTTTCGCGCTGAGGAGATAATTCATAGATCGCCAGTGACATTGATTAAATAAAATCTTAATGGTTGCTCTGTATAACAATAGGGTACTTTTATTAGAGGTATTGGATTATATAGTTTGATGTTTTAGCTTGACGTCGTCCGACGCAAGCGTATTGATACTTAAGGCAGTACTAACATACACAGTACATCCACAGGACTGTTTTCAAAAGTCAACCTATGGTAAAAGACGACCTTTCATCGTAAGATATTTTTTGCAGATAGCATGGTAGTAGGAACCCAGGTCGAGTAGCGACAGTTTTGTTACCTATTTTTAGATAATTACTTGAAGCATAGACTTTTCCGCAATGGCGTGGCTCGCTTGCCTCAGTAATACAGATAGGAGTACTGTAGGTGCAACCACACTGGAGTATCTGTTGACAGTCTAGACAAATGTGTGGTTCCTGAAGAGTGGTAGCAGCCTTTTCAGTAGTCGCAGGGGCATTAGTCTGAATTTTGAATGATCTGGCTTTGTAACATCAGCCAATATGGCCTCGCTATGTTCGAACTGCAAACGTCTGAAAACAAGAGGCCGTTATTTTTCCCGAGGGCATGCAGTCATAGTGTACGGCTAAATTACGATGGCACCCTCTTGGTCTACCGACTGCAAATTGTCGTTGAGAGAGGTACGCGACTAAGTAGGAGCACGAACAGTGCCGCCGGCCGCGGTGGCCAAGCGGTTCTAGGCGCTTCAGTCTGGAACCGCGGGATCGCTACGGTCGCAGGTTCGAATCCTGCCTCGGACGTGGATGTGTGTGATGTCCTTAGGTTAGTTAGGTTGAAGTAGTTCTAAGTTCTAGGGGACTGATTACCTCAGACGGTGGTGTGGCCAAGCGGTTCTAGGCGCTTCAGTCTGGAACCGCGGGATCGCTACGGTCGCAGGTTCGAATCCTGCCTCGGACATGGATGTGTGTGATGTCCTTAGGTTAGTTAGGTTGAAGTAGTTCTAAGTTCTAGGGGACTGATTACCTCAGACGGTGGTGTGGCCAAGCGGTTCTAGGCGCTTCAGTCTGGAACCGCGGGATCGCTACGGTCGCAGGTTCGAATCCTGCCTCGGACATGGATGTGTGTGATGTCCTTAGGTTAGTTAGGTTGAAGTAGTTCTAAGTTCTAGAGGACTGATTACCTCAGACGGTAAGTCCAATAGTGCTCAGAGCCATTTGAACCATTTTTGAACGAACAGTGCCACAGCAAATACTACAAATCCAGGACCTGAGGTTCACCTACACAGACGTCCCTCCTGAACCACTGTCTTGACTGAACTCTTTTCGAACGCCTCCACTTCCACCTTTATACTATGCCACAGGCCATGCCGTCCCTTCCACATTGGCACTTCCAGACACAGCTCTGCGGGGCATCTTGTGTGACCATATCCGACGCACTGCTTCACTTCGCGGCTCTCCACGTGAGCTCACGTGATATCTCGTGAGTCAAAGCAATGCTCAAACCAATGCCCTTCTGGAGCATCTTCTTCGTACTTTGAGTATTATCTAGAAAACTTATTCGTTTTGGCTGCTGCTCTGTTGCCTTTCAGACGTTGCAGTTTTAAATATGCGACAGATGGCAGGTCGGACGTGGGCCTCCCAAAGACCGTATCCGCTGCCGGGGTTGTCCTCCAGTCTTTGCTCTGGTCGTCGTAAGAGGAGCGGCAGTTGTAGCCTTTGCGGCAAGCCCCGCCGATCGGCGGTCGGCCTACTCTTGCTCGGCCTAAGCCGCGCGTGCTCTACCGTCCTCCCTCTGCAGCATTAACTCGACTGTGAGTGTCCATAAATAGATCAGGAGAGAGATTTTAATATGTGATGCACCGAAAACCGCAACCGAACACACGTTGTCGTAATTCATAGGGCATATACACTCCTGGAAATTGAAATAAGAACACCGTGAATTCATTGTCCCAGGAAGGGGAAACTCTATTGACACATTCCTGGGGTCAGATACATCACATGATCACACTGACAGAACCACAGGCACATAGACACAGGCAACAGAGCATGCACAATGTCGGCACTAGTACAGTGTATATCCACCTTTCGCAGCAATGCAGGCTGCTATTCTCCCATGGAGACGATCGTAGAGATGCTGGATGTAGTCCTGTGGAACGGCTTGCCATGCCATTTCCACCTGGCGCCTCAGTTGGACCAGCGTTCGTGCTGGACGTGCAGACCGCGTGAGACGACGCTTCATCCAGTCCCAAACATGCTCAATGGGGGACAGATCCGGAGATCTTGCTGGCCAGGGTAGTTGTCTTACACCTTCTAGAGCACGTTGGGTGGCACGGGATACATGCGGACGTGCATTGTCCTGTTGGAACAGCAAGTTCCCTTGCCGGTCTAGGAATGGTAGAACGATGGGTTCGATGACGGTTTGGATGTACCGTGCACTATTCAGTGTCCCCTCATCGCTGAAGACGACACGTCTCCATTCGTCCCTCCATTCACGCCTGTCGCGACACCACTGGAGGCGGGCTGCACAATGTTGGGGCGTGAGCGGAAGACGGCCTAACGGTGTGCGGGACCGTAGCCCAGCTTCATGGAGACGGTTGCGAATGGTCCTCGCCGATACCCCAGGAGCAACAGTGTCCTTAATTTGCTGGGAAGTGGCGGTGCGGTCCCCTACGGCACTGCGTAGGATCCTACGGTCTTGGCGTGCATCCGTGCGTCGCTGCGGTCCGGTCCCAGGTCGACGGGCACGTGCACCTTCCGCCGACCACTGGCGACAACATCGATGTACTGCGGAGACCTCACGCCCCACGTGTTGAGCAATTCGGCGGTACGTCCACCCGGCCTCCCGCATGCCCACTGTACGCCCTCGCTCAAAGTCCGTCAACTGCACATACGGTTCACGTCCACGCTGTCGCGGCATGCTACCAGTGTTAAAGACTGCGATGGAGCTCCGTATGCCACGGCAAACTGGCTGACACTGAAGGCGGCGGTGCACAAATGCTGCGCAGCTAGCGCCATTCGACGGCCAACACCGCGGTTTCTGGTGTGTCCGCTGTGCCGTGCGTGTGATCATTGCTTGTACAGCCCTCTCGCAGTGTCCGGAACAAGTATGGTGGGTCTGACACACCGGTGTCAATGTGTTCTTTTTTCCATTTCCAGGAGTGTATAATTACCTTAGGATAACTGACGATTGTGATCACAGAATGGTTATCAAGGAACAGAATGAAAACATAGTCGGCCGGGACAAACGCTGAAGGGAAGAAAGAAGAAATAGCGTCCGACAGCTGAAGCTGTTGCTGCTGTCTAATACGCACGGTCACTACACTCTTCGGAGCGAAAGTTATTACTATTTGACAGCTGGAGTGACTCTAGCGCCTCAAGCGGTGAAAATGCACAGCAAGGATATTGTTCGTTTTTAATTATTTCCTCCTTAATTAAGTACTTGTTATAATTTTGTATTCCATGCGTTAGTAAATCATCAAGAGAAATCAGTTATAGTGAATTACATGTAAAAACAGCCAAATCACAGTGATTTAATGGCATAAGTTGCAACTTATTCATGAAGAAATACTTTCGAATATGTACAGGGTGTATATCAAGTCCGGGAACACTTTCAGTTATTTGTTACACAAGAACTACACATTGTACAGATGTCATTCATATTGTATTTTGAAGAGAAACTCTGAAAGTTTACTTTTCTACAAACATTCGATATGCGAACCATGAGTGACCCGGCAGACGTCAATACGGTAATCGAATTCTTGCCATACCCGTCCCAGCATGGCATCGTCGACTGTGGCAGTCGCTTCCCGTATTCTCTCCCGGAGCTCTGCTACATCATGGGGTAGAGACGGTACATACACCAAATCTTTAATGTGTCGCCACAGGAAAAACTCACTCGGAGTGAGATCTGGTGATCGGGGATGCCATTTCATGAAACAGCTGTCCCCTTCTGTAGCACGGTCATGTTTTCAACTAGGCAAATTATCAAACTACGCTGTGGCGCATACATGAAAAAAAAAACTTTCAGGGTTTCTCTTTAAAATGACATATGTATGATATGTGTACAATGTTTGGTTCTTGTGCAATAAATAATTGAAAGTGTTCCTGAACTTTATGTACACCCTGTGTCTATTTGCAGCTTACTCCGATTAAAACAAGAGAATTTAAAAACGTATTTTACGCATGAGAAGCGTGTATATGTTTTGTTGTTATCATCATAGGCACATTTTTTGCCGCTTAATTTTCTTTTATGGAGTCTAATGATTTTCCTATTCTTACACTTCACTTGAATATTTTTGTAATTTTAATTCTTTTTGCATCAAAAACGAACGTGTTGAAGTTTTTTTCTTTTTGTGGCTCAGATTTAGCAGTAATAGTCTAATTGTTTTGTTCTGTGACGGTAAGCAGTTTTATTGCTTTTGACGATTATTATCACGTCTGTCTGATTTTCCCTTAAGCTACAGGCTTGGCGGCTCATTTGGTATTTTAAATAGCGTAAGAGTTACATTCCATGTAGGTTTCCTACGTTCCACTTTCACTAGCTTCACGTGAAGTGCAGCGATCAAAACTCCGCTTTGTTGGGTAGCTACACGACGTCTTTCTGCGAAAGTCAAGTACTCTGTTATTCCCTAGCATTCTTCTTGTTATTGAAGGAAAACGACATCAGTCATTAAATATCTGTACGTTATAAGAGATTCGTAAATAAACTGTCCTGTAATGTATCGTTTCGTACCTACATGTTCCTCATGAAACTAAAGAATCACAAATGTGGTGTCATTTTTTTTGGTTATTGTCGATTTTACGCCATTACATGTACTCCGTGCCGTAAAAACCACGTTACAATCAGTATAGACGTTATTATTGGCACTCATCCGATATACAGGGTGATTCAAAAAGAATACCACAACTTTAGGAATTTAAAACTCTGCAACGACAAAAGGCAGAGCTAAGCACTATCTGTCGGCGAATTAAGGGAGCTATAAAGTTTCATTTAGTTGTACATTTGTTCGCTTGAGGCGCTGTTGACAAGGCGTCAGCGTCAGTTGATGCTAAGATGGCGACCGCTCAACAGAAAGCTTTTCGTGTTATTGAGTACGGCAGAAGTGAATCGACGACAGTTGTTCAGCGTGCATTTCGAACGAAGTATGGTGTTAAACCTCCTGATAGTTGGTGTATTAAACGTTGGTATAAACAGTTTACAGAGAATGGGTGTTTGTGCAAAGGGAAAAGTTCTGGACGGCCGAGAACGAGTGATGAAAATGTAGCACGCATCCAGCAAGCATTTGTTCGCAGCTGAGGAAAATCGACTCGCAGAGCTAGCAGAGAGCTGCAAATTCCACAATCAACTGTATGGACAGTCCACATTGGCACTTATCTGTCCGTAACTACCTGAACGTCAACTACCCGAGGCGATGGATCGGCCGCCAGGCAGCCCGTGCCAGAGCACTTCATCACTGGCCTCCAAGAAGCCCTGATCTTACCCCCTGCGATTTTTTCTTATGGGGGTATGTTAAGGATATGGTGTTTCGGCCACCTCTCCCAGCCACCATTGATGATTTGAAACGAGAAATAACAGCAGCTATCCAAACTGTTACGCCTGATATGCTACAGAGAGTTGGAACGAGTTGGAGTATCGGGTTGATATTGCTCGAGTGTCTGGAGGGGGCCATATTGAACATCTCTGAACTTGTTTTTGAGTGAAAAAAAACCTTTTTAGATACTCTTTGTAATGATGTATAACAGAAGGTTATATTATGTTTCTTTCATTAAATACACATTTTTAAAGTTGTGGTATTCTTTTTGAATCACCCTGTATTATTCGTAATTGCCGTTCGCTGGTCGCTTGGGGCGCGGCTCTCGCTGTGGATAAGATAAGCGAGGCGCAGTGTTGTAACTGTTATGTTACACTGCGGTGCGGCAACGGTTTTATAGAGAGCAGAAATTATCGACAGAGACTGCAAGCCGTTGCATCGAAGTCACGTCACTTTGTGTTAGTCGCAAAATTGTACGAACATACAGGGTGGTCAGAACCAGCCTGAAAAACTTTTGCGGATTGTGTTGAGAAACAAGTGTTAAGGAAAAATTCGATACATTGCGCCATTTACGAGTTAATTATCATTGCAGTGAGCCAATCGGGCCGTTGGGGAAGCAAATTCAAGTAGCCTGCCAGAGAAGCTGCCGCCAAATGTGTTCTTCGTTTGGTTTCCTAAAATTGGAAAAAAATTGGGCATGGGCGCTAGCAAGGATCTAAACCATCCAATGGCTGAGGAGTCTCGTGCCCTATCATCTACGCCATGAGAATAACTGACAGTAATTATATATGACGGACCGCTAGATTTTCCGTGCGCAATGACTTGTGTGGCGAAACCGGTTTATAGTATTTCGTGACTTTAATTATTTATAAATTATATTTCAAATAGGTCAAAAGAAAATATAAAACCAGTTACCTATTGTCCACGTAACAATTCGTTTCATCTCAAAAATGATTATCCCGGCTAATATTTGTCACTCTGCTAAAGAAATCTCCACTTAACGTTGTGTAGAAATGTTGTCTGTCAAGTCATGTGAGTGGCACTAAATTGCATATCATTTATCAGATCGTACACAACTATTACTTAAGATGGAAGCACTTTTCTCTAGCAAAAGGAACATTAAGTCACAAAATACTACCCGCGCACAACACTGACGTATGTCTCCTATAAAATATTTCTTGTAAATCGTCCGAAATAATTAGGCTTCAAACATCAGCAAATAAGAAATTGATATTACGTAACGTGCTGTGAGCACTATGTTTAAGGATTCAATCTGAGTTGAATTCTGTCATTTAAAGTAAATTCAGGTCCAGCAGTGCACATTTACTTCCATTTTATATCTAACAGCATTTATGTTTGTTAATGTTCTCGATTCAAAACTGCCCCGGAGATAGTTTTGCTAAGATGGCGACAGACAGACGATAGTCAATTTGTCTGTTATTATTCTCGATTTATTTTATATCAAGGTAATATATTTGGATAAAACTCTTTAAGCCTTTTATCTCTATTCTTTTGCATTTATGATCATTTTCAATGATAAATACCGACATATTTTTTATACCAGTTACTAGTAAACTCCACTGTAAGTTACTAGCGCTAACGGCAGCGCCCCTAATTGCGGAGCTCAAAATTAACAGTTAAAAACATTCATTAGATTGGATTACAACTGAAATAAATACAAATTCACGTCTAGACAACAGCGAATCTATTTTTCAAATAGTAATTAACAATATATAGTTACAGGTTTTCTCTTTACGGACCTCACACGTCTCACGTCCGAACAGTTCACCGGTTAGCACAGGAAGAACATCTGAACCATAATTATCACAGATAACAAGATTATAATTGTTGTCCATGAGTGTAGTTCTTTGATAATAGTTTTAATTCACACAGAAATTAAATTATTACTGAAATAATTATCGTCATTTTTACACGATGCAGTCTTTTTTATACGTAGTATCGATAATATTTGTTGAAGTTTGTACACTTAGTTCATTTTAACATCTTGTGGCTGAAACATAGCGTCGTGGATATTATACCTGGTTGGCTAATTGCAATTCCAATTAGCTCTGAAACGGCGCAACGTATCGAATATCGTTCTTAACAGTTATTTCATAGCATAATCTTACCTGCAACACTGTTACGAGCTTTTCGCACTCTTTCTGATTACGACATCGTAGTTTAGAATCGAAAGTGAGAAATGTCCAGCATCTCCGAGGAAGTCCTAGAGAACAAGTACGAAAGAAGGGCAGGTCCTGGTTCTTTGTCGTCTCCGGTCGTTTCTGCTACTACCTGCCGCTGAAACTTCTGTGACGGCCGCATTGCTTACGGCTGAGAGCACGAAAACAGATCGGCGGAAACCTACGCAGGCGACTGCAATCAAGAGCAGCGGGACGCGGCAAAGTGTAACGGCACGGCACGGCGCTGAACCGTCCGAGACAGGGGGAACTCGCCGCGGTCGTGGCTCACCGCATTGCGCCGCGCCACATTGCGCCGAACTTTAAGCAGGAATTTACAGCTGCGCCAAGATTTTGCTCGCTCCGTGTTGCGTCTGTCGAAAGGGAGAGCACAACTTCGCAAATGGAATAGCAAGATTTTTGCGCGGAAGCCGTAAGTGAACATGATACAAGCCTAGCGCTCGTGTCTGCATTTATCGCACCGTCAACTTCACCGTAACCCAGTTCCTTTCCGGAGAAACATTCTTGTCTATCGTTCACAATTTCTCCTGAATAGTCCCTGCTTTCAGTAGTGTACGACTTTTACATTACTCTTATCTTACTTCCATATGCGTCATTTTTTAGTCCCCGCTACGCAGAAGAGAGAATAAGAAATATGACAATCGAGACAGTGCGACTTTATTCTGATTTTATACACAATTGTATATCAGGAACTCTTAACATTGTGCTCAGATTCCTTCGAGGAATACCAAGCATGTGAATCACTTGTAAACTTTTAATTATTCCGGCTATAGCACTTCCGCTTTTTTTTATCTTTAGTCCATTTTTAAGTGATCAGTATTTCCACTGGTTTGATACAGTCGCCCACTAACTAAATAACTAACCATTTCTTCCTGTGTTGTACTAATCTCATCACCTCTGTGGAGCTTTCACAGCCAACATCCTCTGTAATCTGTTCTGCATTATCTAGTCTCAATCGGCCTCTCCTATACATTCTTCCAGTGCCAATATTACTCTTCTTTCGTCACGCATTCCTTTTTGAATATCCTCCGACAGCACTACATTTAGAATACTTTCAATTTCTTTCTCTCCGGATTTCCGAACGCCCCAGTTGAACTTCCTTAGAATGCTGTGCTCCAGAAGTACACCAATATCTAATATCAGTAGAGCTCCTTCACTGCAGAAAGATGGACTGTGCCAGTGAACTTCTGATGATTTCCATATTTCGGTCACCTGTACAATATTGCTTCCTGTTCTCGAACTTTTATTCCTGTTCCGAAACTTTCTTTCACTTTCTTTATATCTTCTTTATTAGTATTTATTACATCATGCAGCTATCTTTGATAGAGATCGTTGCTGTTGTTCATTCCGAAGACTGGTTCGGACCGAAGTCTGGAGCTCTCCATGGTGCTCTGTCCTGTGCAAGTTTCATCATCTCTGAATAACAACTGTAGACCATATCGCTTTGGATCTGCTTAGTATATTCATCTCTTGGTTTCCCTCTACGATTTTTACCCCAGAAGCTTCCCTGTAATACTAAATCTGTGGTCCATAGATGTTCCAGAATGTGTCCTACCAACCGATTCCTACCACAAATTTCTTTCCTCTCCAATTCTATTCACTACCTCCTATTTAATTTCGCAATCTACACATCTAAGCTCCATCATTCTGCAGTCGTTCCACATCTGAAACGCTTCGCCGGCCGGAGTGGCCGTGCGCTTCTCGGCGCTACAGTCTGGAGCCTAGCGCCCGCTACGGTCGCACGTTCGAATCCTGCCTCGGGCATGGATGTGTGTGATGTCCTTAGGTTAGTTAGGTTTAAGTAGTTCTCAGTTCTAGGGGACTGATGACCTCAGATGTTAAGTCCCATAGTGCTCAGAGCCATTTGAGCCATTTGAAAGGCTTCTATTGTTTTTCGTCTAAGCTGTATATCGTTCATGCTTCGCTTTCGTATATGGCAACACTCCAGAAAAATAACTTCAGAAAAGACTTCCTAACACTTAAAAATATAATCTATGATAAAAAATTTACTTCGTCAGAAGCAGATCGTTATACGAAACTAAAAGGTAACATGCGTAAAATGTTTTTAATATAGACATAAATAAAAACCACAAAATTCTCTCTTCTGTTCTTCTGTCTAGATTTGAACTTAATACTTCTCACGTTTTTAGTTATGTGTAGTCAGTTGAATTGTATATGGAGAGTGCAAATCTGTAGCGAGCTACCAGAATGAGATTTTCACTCCACAGCGGAATGTGCGCTGGTATGAAACTTCCTGGCAAATTAAAACTGCATACCGGACCGAGACTCGAACTCGGGACCTTTGCCTTTCGCAGGCAAGTGCTCTACCATCTTTTTTAAATTTTGTTCCGTAGTTTTCGGTGCATTTGGTCTGGGTGCACGTTACAAGACATCCGTTCAAGTTGAGGTGCCGTGCCGGCCGGTGTGGCCGTGCGGTTCTAGGCGCTTCAGTTTGGAACCGCGTGACCACTACGGTCGCAGGTTCGAATCCTGCCTCGGGCATGGATGTGTGTGATGTCCTTAGGTTAGTTAGGTTTAAGTAGTTCTAAGTTCTAGGGGACTGATGACCTCAGATGTTGAGTCCCATAGTGCTCAGAGACATTTGAACCATTTGAGCTCCCGTGCTGGCACCATCTGAGCTACCCAAGCACGAGTAAAGGCCCATCGTCACAGCTTCACTTCGCCTAGTACGGTACTGGGTGAAGTGAAGCTTTGAGGACGAGCCCTGAGTCGTACATGGGTAGCTCAGATGACTGAGTGGATCAACAAACGAACTTTAACGGATTTCATGTGACGTCCGCTACGACCAAATCCAACGATCAACAACGAACAAAAATGAGAAAAAAGAAAGTTGGTAGAGCACTTGCCCGCGAAAGGCAAAGATCCCGAGTTCGAGTCTCGGTCCAGCACACAGTTTTAATCTGCCAGGAAGTTCCATGCAGCGAGCTACGTTTGAAACACTCAGCTCCTCTCCTTCTTGATAGTGCGATGCCGCGGAATCATGTTCTGCCTCGTGCTACGCAACTGCTCCGCTGTCTGCAAACCCAACGACTCCGATCTACTTTTGCACTTCTGTACAAGTCAAATAGATTTTAGTGAGAGTCGTTAGCTTCGTTTTAACCGCGAGACAAGACGAACAGTCAAAACTGCCACTTCTAATCCGACTGCTCTAAAAAATGTACACCCGCTTGCTCCAGTTGGGCTTCATAGGTTCAAAATGGTTCAAATGGCTCTGTGCACTATGGGACTCAACATCTTAGGTCATAAGTCCCCTAGAACTTAGAACTACTTAAACCGAACTAACCTAAGGACATCACACACACCCATGCCCGAGGCAGGATTCGAACCTGCGACCGTAGCAGTCCCGCGGTTCCGGACTGCAGCGCCAGAACCGCACGGCCATCGCGGCCGGCGGGCTTCATAGGTATTGTAAACACAGAATAATACGGTTTTGCGTTTTGTGAAGTGTACAATTTTATATATATGATCAATTTGGAATCTTATCGGATTTTGACGATTATCTGTACAGATTTACCCAGTATGTACCTATCTTAGGGGACCATGACCACCCCTATGAGCAAATTGTGTCTCCTTGGCTCCATGGCATCAAGCAGCAACAAACTGCCAAGTGTTACGCAGCTCGCACTAGAATAAGTTTACCATACTTCCCTGGCCACCAAACCCGCCGGATTTAAACTCAATTGACAATCTGTGTAACCACCTGGACTGGAGTGTTCTCGTTATGGATCCTCAACCGAGAAACGTAGTGCAGCTAGCCAAGACACTCCACATCCCCGTCGGTACGCTCCAGAAACTCATAGCCCCTCCTCCTTCAAGTCTCGCATCTTCCCGCGTTTCAAAAAGTAGTTAGTCGGGCTTTGACAGGTGGTCACATTAATGTGAGTCGACAGTGTATTATACTCGTAAAAATGTACACTGATAAGCCAAAACATTATGACCACTGCCCACCACGACATAGGATGCCCCCTGGCGGTGTTGGGGGCACGTGTCGCGGTAGCATAAGAATGGAAGCGGAGCAGCCACGTACGGGGATTCACCTTAGCGAAGACATGAGCTGCAACTGGGGATATCCTTTGAGATAAGCGACTTTGACAAGGGGCAGGTTATTTTTACTAAGAGCCTGTGAACGAGTATCTCAACGGATCAGGTGGGCGAATGTTCACGTGCTACTGTCGTGAGCATCTACGGAAAGAGATAGGACTGTGAAACTACCACTAGGCGCTAAACGATTGGACGTCCACTTCACAGAACATGGGCTTTGGAGGCTTGTCTCCTCGGTAAAGTTGGGTAGATGGTGGTCTATGGCATCTCTGCCAAAAGAGCATAATGCTGGTACACTAAGAAGAATTTCAGACCACACCGTCCATCATATATTACTGAATATGGAGCTCCGCAGCAGACCACCCATACGTGTTCACATGTTGATCCAACGACATCGTCAATTCGATTGCAGCGGACAGGTGAATAACGTAATTTGGCGTCGATTAATGGAACCGTGTCGCCTCTTCGGGTGAATCACATTTTCGCTACACTGGGTCGATAGTCATCTACACAAACGCCATAATCGAGGTGAACGGCGGCTCGAAACATGCATCGCGCCAAGGATGCAGATTTGTTGGAGCAGTATTATGCTTTGTGAGAGGTTCTACTGCGCTTGCATGGGGCCTGTGGTAGTAATCGAAGACACTCTGTCAACTACGAACCATCTGCATCCCTTCATACTTGTCTTCCCCGACGGCGATGTCATCTTTCAGCAGTATTATTGTCTGTGTCTCGGAGCCCGAACCATCTTACAGTGGTTTGAGAAGCATTATAACCAACTCACATTGATGTCTCGGTGACTAAATTCGCCTGACGTAAATTCTTTGGAACCTGTCTGGGTCGCTACTGGGCGCCATCATCGCGTATGCAAATCAGTGGCCTGTTATTTAGGCGAATTACATGACCTGTTCGGAGACACAAACCTACCATCAAACGGTCGGGTCACTGATACGCAGAATCAGTGATGTATTTTGTTCCGAAGACAGACAAACAACCTATTAAGCAGGTGGTCATAATGTTTTCGCCCATCAGTGTATGTTTGTGTTTATGTGTATTCCACATCTCCTTCTAAACCACTGAACCGATTTCAAGAATCGTTGTTGATGTAAGAACCACCAAGGGCGTGGAGATGAAAAAACAGTGTAGCGCACGACGAGGGAATACCCATAGTTTATTCAATCAGTATTTCAGAATTAGAGCACTCAGTTGCTTGCAACAAACCTTAATCACAATTTCACAACTTTACGAAACTTTTTGTTGCTGTCAATCCTCAGGAAACGATGAAAGAGAAATATTTGTCGCTTATTGCATTTACTTTGTTCATGTAGTAAAACTGTCGCACGAAAGGCGAGGATTTGATTTGTTACTTCTTTACTGCTAACTGTATTCGCGATACATTTTGTACTCGTACACGGGATGACATTTCCTAGGGATAGAGGTGGAATATGAGTATAAACACGTGTGAAATCCGTATGCATCCGATAGCATGTGTACCTAATATCTACCACAACGCTGGTCATAAAAACAGGATTATACGGTGCTCGTACTTCGAATTCTATTTGTAATAAAAAGGTAGGGTCAAGTGTTATGGATAGCCCGTGGGCTATGGACCATTCGTATACCCGAGAGAAGAATCATCTTAGTGTCACTATCTACTGTTCAGGGTCAAAGTATGAATACTGCATACTTCATCCTGCGTAGGTAAATGGAACAAATTCTTTTGGTTCTTTTTGCATTTGATGTAGTCTACAGCGAGCTTGATGGGACTTACGGAGGTATCATTTCATGACGATTATTCGGGAACCCCAAGAAAATTTTTTTACTGTATTCACAAAGGAACCAAAACACAGCTGTTGATTCCAAAACGGCTATGTACAACAAATGACAGAAATTTTTATGATATATCCCTAATCCGGTATGAGGCGAAATCTAAATAATAAATAACAGCATAAAATTATTCAAATGTTAACGCTATATTCTCTAGGTATTTACCTAGAAGAGCCGTCTCCCCGTTTTCAAGACTCTTTATCCCACATCGAGAAACACACCGAAAACTTGGTTTTGGATATCAGAACCCAGCCGCTTTTTCCTAGACTGCTAAACACAGGAAATGGCTGTAATTTTTACCAAGTATTCTTATTCGAATAACATTGAAAATTTTCTTCATATCTTTATCCGTTTCCGAGATACAGAGGTTCAGAGTTACCTATTTATACACGTAAAATTGGATATGAGGTGAAAACGTAGTCTATAAAGTTACGTTGTACGGAGAAATATGCTGTTAAATCCTCTGTCATCATCTGCGAAACCCGTGTTGTGGTACTGAATCGCAAGCAATTTTTTTGCACGTATAATTCGGACTGAGGTGTAAAATTACTTTACACATTATTTCAGTTTGATATAAGTAAAGTAAATAAATTTTACCGACCAACACATTTCTTTTCATATGAGTTACATGCCCTGATGCAGCAGGAAAAATATGGGAACTAGCGGAAAAATGCTCCTATCGAGGCAAGCTCCTGTTTACTTAAAAGACTCTTACTAAAAACTGGGATAGCAGGTATCTCGTTTTACCTTCCTCAGCATGTTTAAAAGTTTTCACAAACATTTTGGCATGAAAACATATCCGCGCTTTTTATGCTGAGAGAGAAGAAGATAGTGACAGTGGCAAAGAGACGGAAAGGTAATAAATAACGCAAGTTAATAGAGAATGGTTGTGTTACAGCAAAAGCGAAGGAGGCGCGGAAGTACGCGAGAAGGCGAATAATTGACAATGACATAACAATTCTAGGAAAAAGAATGAAGGAGCCAGTGCCAGAGGGGAGGAACAAAGAGAAAGAGGAAGCGGGTGAGCGCCGGTGATAACGAGAGACAGATTATATGACAGTGACGAGGGAGAGAGAGATGCTGACGGCAAGAAGAGACAGCCGCAGCACGAGCTAAGAATCATGATAGTAGCAGTAAGACAGAGCAGGAGAGAGAGAGAGAGATAGAGTTTTTTCTTGAGTAATTCGAAAACCGCACCCTCCAGGGAAAACGTGTCGTAGTACAAAATTAAACAATATTAGCCGCGCGGGGTAGCTGCGCTGTCTTAAGCTTATTGTCACGGTTCGAGCGGCTTCCACCGTCGGAGGTTCGAGTCCTCCCTCGGGTATGGGTGTGTGCGTCGTCCTTAGCGTGTTAGTTAAGTTAGATTAAGTAGTGCGTAAGCTTAGGGACCAGCAGTTTGGTCCTGTAAGACCTTACCACAAATTTCCAAAAATTTCCAAACTATATTAAATTTCCTACAAAAAGGGTCCTATTCATTTTTTTTGTCTAGAACTAATGGTTTGTGAGAAGAGAGCGCGCGAATGTCGAAAACTCGGTCGACGCGCATGCGCTGTACTTACGTACTTTTTGTAGGCCCGTTTGAATAGCATATTGAGGTAGCAAGTTGAAACAAACAGTTTGATACGGGACACTTGTGATCTATCAAGTCGGGAAACTACCTAAAATTCGCCTATACAGGGTTATTACAAATGATTGAAGCGATTTCACAGCTCTACAATAACTTTATTATTTGAGATATTTTCACAATGCTTTGCACACACATACAAAAACTCAAAAAGTTTTTTAGGCATTCACAAATGTTCGATATGTGCCCCTTTAGTGATTCGGCAGACATCAAGCCGATAATCAAGTTCCTCCCACACTCGGCGCAGCATGTCCCCATCAATGAGTTCGAAAGCATCGTTGATGCGAGCTCGCAGTTCTGGCACGTTTCTTGGTAGAGGAGGTTTAAACACTGAATCTTTCACATACCCCCACAGAAAGAAATCGCATGGGGTTAAGTCGGGAGAGCGTGGACGCTATGACATGAATTGCTGATCATGATCTCCACCACGACCGATCCATCGGTTTTCCAATCTCCTGTTTAAGAAATGCCGAACATCATGGTGGAAGTGCGGTGGAGCACCATCCTGTTGAAAGATGATGTCGGCGCTGTCGGTCTCCAGTTGTGGCATGAGCCAATTTTCCAGCATGTCCGCGGGCTACGCGTGAAACTTGCACGCACGCGTTCAACCGTTTCTTCGCTCACTGCAGGCCGACCCGTTGATTTCCCCTTCAGAGGCATCCAGAAGCTTTAAACTGCGCATACCATCGCCGAATGGAGTTAGCAGTTGGTGGACCTTTGTTGAACTTCGTCCTGAAGTGTCGTTGCACTGTTATGACTGACTCATGTGAGTGCATTTCAAGCACGACATACGCTTTCTCGGCTCCTGTCGCCATTTTGTCTCACTGCGCTCTCGAGCGGTCTGGCGGCAGAAACCTGAAGTGCGGCTTCAGCCGAACAAAACTTTATGAGTTTCTCTACGTATCTGTAGTGTGCCGTGACCATATGTCAATGAATGGAGCTACAGTGAATTTATGAAATCGCTTCAATCATTTGTAATAGCCCTGTAGAAACTACGTCGAGCGAGTTTTCAACATTATCTCGCTCTCTTCGCACAAACCATCAGTACTAGAGAAAAAAATGAATACTACCTTTTTCGTAGGAAATTTAATATAGTTTAATTTTGTACTGCGACACGTTTTCGCTGGAGGGTGCGGTTTTCGAGTTATTCAAGGAATACGTACAAAACTTACATTAAATGTGTTCTATCTCGGAAACCATACGGTTTAGGGCATACGTCCACATGAAGTTTTTTGTTCAGAATAACTGATAGTATCACCCTTCAAACCATGTACCTTTCCTCCTGACTCACCCTGTATGTTCGCATGGCACAGTTTTTGGGAAAACCTTTAAAGATGCTGGGGAAGGTAGAATGAGGCAGCTGGTACAGCACTTTTCAGTTACAGTCTTTTAAATAAACAGGAACGTATTCACATTTTTTGTGCTGCGATAGGAGAATTTTCCCACTAGTACCTTAAATGTATGTGAAACACATTTGACATGTGCGTACACGGGTAAAAATCTCATCCGAAACCCCTGGGACGATTTCAACCAGATTTTGCACACATATTAGTTACTATATGGAAAGAAATACCGTGGGGGCAAGAACCAACGGGCGCCTGTTGAGATGTGGTGATAAGGTGGAGATGGATACAGGGGGAAGAAGGGGATGTAGAGAGTGAGGAGCAATAGGAGATGGATAGTGAGAGACAGAGAAGGAGATGGACGTAGAGGCGGTGTGGAGGAGAGAGGGGGAGGAGGAGATGGACTTACAGGGAGATGAGATGGACGGAGGAGGAAGAGGGAGTTGACAGAGAGAGGGGAGGAGCAGATTCACAGAGAGAGGCGTCGTCCTTAGCATGTGGACAGAGAAAGTGGTAGGAGGATGTGGACACAGAGAGACAGAGAGGAAATGAAGGAAATGGACAGAGAGGTGGAGTATGAGGAGATGGAAAGAGAGTGGGGCAAGGAGGATATGGACTAAAAGAAGGTAGCAACAAATATATACCTCGGGAACGATGAGTACTGAGCTATTCAGTTACAAATTCCAGAATGAGATTTTCACTCTGCAGTGGAATGTGCGCTAATATGAAACTTCCTGGCAGATTAAAACTGTGTGCCCGACCGAGACTCGAACTCGGGACCTTTGCCTTTCGCGGGCAAGTGCTCTACCATCTGAGCTACCGAAGCACGACTCACGCCCGGTACTCACAGCCTTACTTCTGCCAAATTGCTTTATGAGATCCTTTGTTTTGTATGTATAATGCATGTATTGTATGTTAGATTACGATCACCTTTATTTTATCGTATCCTCTTCATTTATTATATAGAAATCTGAAGGCGTCCTGTAAAAAATGTCGGAACATATAATCCGAATACACAAAAATCAGCCAGACTGTGTTTCCTCTTTCTTTTACTAAAATTAGTGATGATGCCCTAAGATGTCATGTCTTCAATTATGTTACCACTGCAGCAAAAGTGATGTTGTAAACTCAAGTGCGCTTTTTCTAATCTCATGAATTCATCTATGAAACTCGTAACTGCCGATGAAAAACTGTGCATAGGTGTCGCTGAACTCATCTTACATTTCTTCAATCTCGTCATCTCCGGAGCTAGTGGTGTACTACCGTGGTAGGCATGGGCTTTGTGTCCATCTTGCTACAATAATGCGTTCACTATGCTGTTCGTAAGAGCTTATCCGCTCTCCTATTTTTTTACTCATTATTAAACCTACTCCAGCACTACCCCTATTTGAATTTGTATTTATAACCTTCTATTCAAGTGACCAGACATCTTGTTCCTCCTGCCACCGTATTTCACTAATTTCTACTATATCTGACTTTAATCTATCCATTTCCCTTTTTAAATTTTCAAACTTACCTGCCCGATTAAGGGATCTGACATTCTATCCTCTTATCCACAGAACGCCAGTTTTGTTTCTCCTGATAACGACGTCCTCCTGTGTAGTCCCCACCCGGAGATCTGAATGGGGGACTTTTTTACATCCGGAATATTTTACCCAAGATGATTCCATCCCCATATAACCATACCCTCCGGAAAAATTATGGCTGTAGTTTCCCTAGCTTTCAGACGTTCGTAGTACCAGCACAGCGAGGACGTTTTGGTTAGTGTTACAAGGCCAGATAGTCAATCATCCAGACTGTAGCCCCTGCAACTACTGAAAAGACTGCTGCCCCTCTTCAGGAACCACACGTTTGTCTGGCCTCTCAACAGATACCCCTCCGTTGTGGTTGCATCTACGGTACGGCTATCTGTATCGCTGAGGCACGCAAGCCTCGCCACACCAATGGCAAGGTCCATGGTCCATGGGGAGCTACGAGAACTCAAAACTATTGAGAAACTAGAAATTACACTGACGGAAAAAACTAGCAACACCAAGAAGGAATTGTGCGACATAAACGAAAGTTGGTAGGCGTATTTCACACCAGTCGCGCAAGAGTAGCACTAGTAGCGCCACTATGAGAATGCAAATCAGGTTTGCTTTACATACACGCTGTAACAGTCGGGAGGGCTAGTTACATTTGTGATCGGACGTGGTGAGTTGATGTTAGTAAAGATTGCCTTTAAGGTGACAAAGACACCATTATCAACACGTCACTGAGTTTGAACGAGGTCATGTAATAGGGCTATGAGAAGCTGGATGTTCCTTCAACACTACTACAGAAAGACTTAAGATCATCATGTTCGGCGTATGGCTCTGGCGCATTGTACTGCATCTGCAGCAGCAATTTGAAAATCAATTAGCACGACAGCGACACCACGAACTGTCTTACTTCAAGGACAGCTGCGAGCCAGACGCCCTGTAGCGTGCATTCCACTAACACCAAACCACTGCTCTCTGCTCCTTCAGTGGTGTGAAGCAAGAGCTCTTTGGAGGACAGGGCGGAGGTTTGTTGTGTTTCCTGATGACAGCTGGGTCTGCCGCTTGCTGGTTAGATAGAGGCTAGATGACGACCTACAGCCAACCTGTCTGCGCGGTAGACACGCTGGATCTACACCTGTAGTTATGGTCTGGGGTGCTTTTTCGTATGACGGTGATTATTCCATGCACCCTGACAGCAAATTTGTGCGTCAGTCTGGTGGCGGTGGCTCTGAGCACTATGGGACTTAACATCTATGGTCATCAGTCCCCTAGAACTTAGAACTACTTAAACCTAACTAACCTAAGGACAGCACACAACACCCAGCCATCACGAGGCAGAGAAAATCCCTGACCCTGCAGGGAATCGAACCCGGGAACCCGGGCGTGGGAAGCGAGAACGCTACCGCACGACCACTAGATGCGGGCGTCAGTCTGGTGAATCTTGTGCTGCCATTATGAACAGTAGTCCAGCGAGTGTTTTCCAAGTGGATATTGTACGGAGTGCAGATCTACATGTGCATCTACATATATACTCCGCTAGCCACCAAACGGTGCCTGGCGGAGGGCACAATTCACCCCAAAATCATATTTCCGCCTCTCTGTTTCACTCGCGGATCGGGCGAGGGAAAAACGACTGTCTGACCGCCTCAGTACGAGCTCTTATTTCCCTTATCTTTGAATGGTGATCACTGCGCGATCTGAAAGTTGGTGGTAATAATATGTGTTTTACATCCTCGGCGAAGACTGGATTTCGGAATTTAGTGAGCAGCCCCTTCCGTTTAGCGTGTCGTCTATCGGTAAGTGTGTCCCACTTCAAATTTTCTATGAGATCTGCAATGCTCTCGCGATGGCTAAATGTACTAGTCACGAATCTTGCCGCTCTTCTTTGGACCTTCTCAATCTCTTGAATCAGACCCAACTGGTAAGGGTCCCACACAGACGAACAATACTCCGAGACTGGACGATCTAACGTATTGTAAGCTATTTCCTTTGTTGAAAGATTGCATCGCTTCAGGATTCTACCAATAAACCGCAATCTAGAGTTCGCCTTACCCGTTACTTGTGTAATCTGATCATTCCATTTGAGATCATTTCGAATAGTCACACCCAGATACTCGACGGACGTTACCGCTTCCAAAGACTAGGCATTTATTTTGTACTCGTACATAATGCGCATTTTAGCCTTGTTATACGCAGTAGGTTACACTTACTAATATTGAGAGATAACTGCCAGTCATTACACGATGCAATTATTTTCTGCAAATTCTCATTGATTTGCTCACAAATTTTGTGTGATACTACTTTCCTGTAGGATACAGCATCATCGGCAAACAGTCTCAGGCCGCTGTCAATACCATCTACCAGATCGTTTATGTAAATCGTAAAAAGCAGAGGACCTATTACGCTACCCTGGGGCACACCTGAAGTTACGCTTGTTTCTGTTGAAGTCACCCCGTTCCGGACGACATACTGCTCCCTGTCTGTTAGAAAACTCTCTATCCAACCGCATATGTCATCGGATAGACCGTAAGCGCGCACTTTTTGTAGTAAGCGACAGGGCGGAAAAGAGTCAAACGCCTTTCGGATGTCGAGAAATATGGCATCAACCTGGGAGTCGGTATCTAGAGCCCGTTGTATATCATGTTGTCTCGGCCAGGTAGATCGCAAAATCTGTCTCCAATAGAGTACTTATCGGACATCATCGGACGACAACTCCAGCGTCATCCACTAGCAGCATTAACCCTCCCTGTATTGACCGACCAAGTGAACAGAGATGTAACTACATCTAACAAACTTACATCTGGTACCTGTACGATATAATGCATGCACGTGGGAACGCTTTCGTTCAACATTCTGGGGGTTACCGCGGTTATTAATGTACCAGCATTTCACATTTGCAATGGCTTATCTCGTGCTTACATTACCCCGTAATCTTGACATGATAATCACTTACCGATGTTACCGAAAGTGATGTATTCCCGAAATTTCATTACTCGCCGCTAATTATTTTATTGTTGTTGCAATTTTTTCTATCATTGTACATCCACAACCTACGACAGACTGCAACACGATTGTACTGCCACAAAAATACATTTAGCGTATGGAGCTCAAAGACAGGATATGAGAAATCAGGGCACCTGCGGAAGCATATAATCAGTCTCTTATCCTTTGGTCCAGTTACACTGGAACAGGTGAAGGAATGACTAGCAGTAGTAATAGGTACCCTTCGCCATGCACAGTATGCTGCCTCGCGAGGTACGTACGCAGGTTTAAACTTAGATGGGTATAGATCTTTCTTAGCTACCGACGGACATCCGTAAATGACGACTTTTTCCAAAGAGACAGAACATTGTTTATTCTGGAGGTTAGAAGTTGGCAGGACTGATCAGACGCTGAAGGTATTAGAAACCGCTGTTATTACTTGGCTGCCAGTAAGCTAGCAGCCTCCGGGCGGATACTTAGTTTAGCAGAGGGCGGTGTTTGGGAGATGCCCGCTGGGCCTTCATTACCTTGCCCGGCTTCCAAATGAGCGTTCTCCGCGGACCTCGGACCGAGGGACAAAAGGAATGCGCCCGCCCCGACACGCTCCAGTTGCTCGTTTAATGCGGAACACAGGAAGGCATTCTTTTTGTGCTTCCTGCAGCACGCAGAAAGAGAGAGGAATAATCATAACATGCGGCCCGTGTTGCCTTCCGGGAGGGCTATATATTAAGGGCCAGACCTGCACAAATGGGAGGAAAAGTGTGTTCATCGGGGCGGAAAAAGAAAGAATATTAGGCGCCCCGTACTCGGTGCCCACGAGTCTCTGCTTCAAATTATGCGCCAGTCTGGACTGCCCTCTAATTAGAAGTAGATTTTGCTTTTTTCTTAACTTTTAGGGAACTCTTTGCGACTCCGAAGGAAACAGACCGTCATTGTCCCGCCCTTAACTTCCCGTCGCAGGGAACAGACACTCACACGTTGCATTATAAACAGAGAAATGCACTTGCGATCACTCATATATCCATTTCGACGTAATCGATGTAGTACACTTCTTTTGTGAGACGTGATGCAGGCACTGTGTAATCTTGATAAATGACGCACTTCCTGATTACTACAATATGTCTACACTGAAGCGTCCAGGAAACTGGTATAGGCATACCTATTCGAATACAGAGATATGTAAGCAGGCAGAATACGGCACTGCGGCTGGCAACGCCTACACAAGACAACATGTATCTGGCGAAGTTGTTAGATCAGTTACTGTTGCTACAATGGCAGGTTATCAAGATTTAAATGAGTTTAAACGTGGTGTCATAGTCGGCGCTCGAGCGATGGGACACAGCGTCTCCGAGGTAGCGATGAAGTGGGCATTTTCCCGTACTACCATTTCACGAGTGTATCGTGAATATCAGGAATCTGGTAAAACATCAAATCTCCGACATCACTGCGGCCGGAAAAAGATCCTACAAGAACGGGACCAACGACGACTGAAGAGAATCGTTCAAACTGACAGAAGTGCAATCCTTCCGCAAATTGTGGCTGATTTGGGGCATCAGCAAGTGTCAGCGAGCGAACCATTCAACGAAATATCATCGTATACCGTTGATGACTGCACGACTCAAAGCTTTCCGCCTGGCCTGGGCTCGTCAACACCGACATTGGACCGTTAATGACTGCCAGTCCGAGTGATCAGCAACCCTTTCCCCACTAAAACTGGAGAAGTTGTGGAGGAATTCCACGAAGAGCTCATCGAATTCCCATTTATTAGAGCCGGCCGGGGTGGCCGAGCGGTTCTAGGAGCTACAGTCTGGAACCGCGCGACCGCTACAGTCGCAGGTCCGAATCCTGCCTCGGGCATGGATGTGTGTGATGTCCTTAGGTTAGTTAGGTTTAAGTAGTTCCAAGTTCTAGGGGGACTGATGACCTCAGAAGTTAAGTCCCACAGTGCTCACAGCCATTTGAACCATTTTTGTTAATGATTGAAAACCTGTTGCCTGGTCTGACGAGTCTAGTTTCAAATTATATCGTGCGTATAGACGTGTAAGGGTATGGGGACAAGCTCATGAATCCATGGCCCCAGCATAAAAGCAGGGGACTGTTCAAGCTGGTGGAGGCTCTGTAATGGTGAGGGGTGTGTGCAGTTGGAGTGATATGGGATGCCTGATACGTCTAGATACGACTCTGACAAGTGACACGTACGTAAGCATCCTGTCTAATCAACTGCATGCATTCATGTCCATTGTGTATTCCGACGGACATGGGGAATTGCAGCATTACAATGCGACACCCCGCAAGTCCAGAATTGGTACACAGTGGCTCCAGGAACTCTCTTCTGAGTTTAAACACTTCCGTGGCCACCAAACTACTCAGACATGAATATTATTGAGGATATGTGGGATGCTTTGCAACGTGCTGTTCAGAAGAGATCTCCACCCTCTTGTACTCTTACGGATTTATGGACAGCCCTGCAGGATTCATGGTGTCAATTCCCTCCAGCACTACTTCAGACAGTCGAGTCCATGCCACGTCATGTTGCGGCACTTCTGCGTGCTTGTGGGAGCTCTACACGAGATTCGGCAGGTGTTCCAGTTTCTTTGGCTCTTCAGTGTATGTGACACTTTCCTTTTCCATGTTGTGCGTAGAGGATTTTGTTAGATTATATCAGCGCAATCGCAATGTGTAGTAATACGAATGACTAAATCTGTTTAAGAGTTTTAATCTAGTGTTTTTGTAAGTATAAATTCATTCGGTCTGTAGTGCAGTATTACTCATTTATTTTGTTTTGAAAGCAACCGTCCGTTCGTTTAGTAAACCAGTCAGCCAGGCTCGAGCTCTCAGCTGAAATACGACAACAGAGCGGCAAGTTAAGTGTTTACTTTTTCATGTGTTTTCCTCGTAGTAAATTTATTAAATGTCGTTCTTTGGGGGTATTCTGTTTAAGAGCTTTAATCTTACGTTTTTGTAAGTATAAATTCATTCAGTCCATAGCGCAGTAGTTGCTCACTGACTAGCTAGATGCATAGCTCATTAACGCATGAGCGTCCATTCGTGACACAGCAGGACGGTAGCAAATCGCATATCTAGAATTCTGTCTGCTTTTATAGTTTAATTCTTCAGTTAGTCTTGCTAGGATGGCTAGGATGTGTGCATGTTGTGTGTAGACGCAGAAGCGACTGGCCGCAGTTCGCGAAAAGGTCAATGCGCTTTTGGCTACGGTCAATCATCTTCAGATTGCTGCTTGGAGGTGTAGAAGTGGCGGAGATCTCCGCGCGTCGCCTGGAACACCTCAGGTGCTGCCTCTTTTGCCCACGGGCTCTGCTCCCGAGGCACCTCCTAGTGCACCCGATGCGGTGGATCCGCCCTCACAGCAGGGTGAGTGGTGGGTGATAACGTGTTCGTATTGTTGGAGGCAGAGGGCCGATGACAGACTGGCTGACTGGTCTCGTCCATCCAGCCTCTGAATGGACATGTGGCCGCTCTTTGAGCAGAGTCCGCGGTGGTACATGGGGGAGGGGTTTACGTGTTGTTGGGAGCTCCAATGTTAGGCGCATTATGGAGCCTCTTAGGCAGATGGCTTTCAGGTGTGGAAAGGAAGCCAACGTGCACTTGGTGCATCCGAGACGTGGAGGCGGCGTTGCGTGCGGCTATCTAGCGTGCAGCGTGCAGCCATCTGCAAGTTGTGGCCCACATCGGCACTAACGATACCTCTTGCATGGGTTCCGAGCCAGCTGGCGGAGATTGTTATTACTGGTGGCCTCGCGAGCGGGGTACAAGCAGAGCTCACAACGTAAGCATTGTTCCCATAGTTGATAGGGGTCGGAGCCGAATAGAGGATCTCAGCCAAAGGCTTCGTCCACTCTGTGACGGTCTTGGCTGCAGATTTCTAGACCTGCGTTATCGTGTGGGGATTTGTAGGACTTTCTTTGATAAGTCGGGGTTGCACTATACAAAGAAAGCAGCTACTCGAGTAGCAAAGCACTTGTCGAGCGCATATGAGGTTTTTTTTAGGCTAGGCAATAGTTTGAGATACTCTGATGATCACTCGCCAGTCGATATAAAGCAAGGGAAGACAAACGGCGTTATGAAGAGAGACAGTTCGACTGACAATTTTATCGTAAACTGTCGAAGTATTCGTAGCAAAGTTCCCGAATTTACCCCCCAGGAAAGTTCTGGAGCTGAAATTATTCCTGGGACCGAGAGCTGGGTGATACCCGAAACGGAAAGCAACGAGATATTTAGCGAGTCATGGTACATATACCGGAAAGACAGATTAGAGACTATAGATTAGAGACGATAGGAGGGGGATGATAAATGCAGATGAAAAAAGTTGTCTCTAGTGAGGCCGAAGTTGAGTGAAGTTACCTGGTCCGTACAACAGGTGTAGGTGAAACGAAGTTAATTGTTGAATTTTTTTAGCGATCACCCGATTCTGATGTGGCATTTCTAGAGTCATTCAAAGAAAATCTAGGATCAATAGCGCGTAAATACTCAGATCATGCAGTACTAATTGGAGGCGACTTTAGCCTACCGGGTATCGACTGGGATGTCTATCGATTCATTGCGGGGGCTACAGACAGACTAAATACTTTTGAGAAATGTCTTGAGTAGCTAGCTCGACAGCCGACACGCAATGAAAGTATTCAAATTCAAATGGCTCCAAACACTATGGGACTTAACATCTGAGGTCACCAGTCCATTAGACTTAGAATACTTTAACCTAAGTAACCTAAGGAAATCACACGCATCCATACCCGAGGCAGGATTCGAACCTGCGACCGTAGCAGCAGCGCGGTTTCGAACTGAAGCACCTAGAAGCGCTCGGCCACAGCGCCCGGCAATGAAGGTATCTTAGACATTGTAGCTACAAATAGGCCAGTCCTTATCGACAATGTCAGTATAAAAACTAGGATTAGCGATGATAATGGCATTATGTCAACTATGTTTTCGAAAGTTAATAAATCAGTCCCTCCGTCACGCACCATACGGTGGGTTGCGGAGTGTCTGTGTGGATGCAGATGTAAATTAATAGCATTTAAGCAGAATCTACATCATCTAAAAATGTTATCCTCAGTTACTGTAATAAGTAAAAATATCTACGAACTTCCATTGCGGAAGACTTATAAGAAACAAGCAAATATATAACAACCGAAAAATTTAGTTTAAAAACGATTGTAAACCAATAAATTCGTAAAAAATCTAGCGCATTGAGTGCCTAGAAACATATAAAATATTGACCTGAAGGCGTTTGACATTACTCCACGTCAGAAGGCTATACATTCCATCTGACACACTATCTAATAGCGAAGACATTCTATAATTAAGAACAGGGAGAAACTGATCTTGATTAAGACTTTCACGAAATTGCATGCCTTGAAGACATACTTCATGGAAAACAATGATTATTTTATCACATTCTTCATCTTGCAAGGAAAGTCGGCAATATTTGGAACATGAATTGTAATAAACTCTGGGCGCGAAAGGTTTGTAAAAAAAAAAGGAAAAATAAAACTCCCTGCCTGATTTGGCTTTCCGTTCGACATCCTACTAATGATTAAGTACAGGTGTCCCACTTGTTTGACGTTAAGTAGTTTATTCGTTGTACGTAGATGTGAAGTCTGCAATCGTGTTCAAGTAATGCATTGCAGAATGGTTCAATGGCTCTGAGCACTATGGTACTTAACTTCTGAAGTCATCAGTCCCCTAGAACTTAGAACTACTTAAACCTAACTAACGTAAGGACATCACAAACATCCATGCCCGGGGCAGGATTCGAACCTGCAACCGTAGCAGTCCCGCGGTTCCGGACTGAAGCGCCTAGAACCGCACGGCCACCACGGCCGCCTACAGTTCATAACCAACAAATATTGGGGTCCACGTCTTTCTCTGGGAAATGTCGTACTGCTTAAAATATGGTTTCAAAATCTCTTTCTCACCGTTATATACCAATATAAAATCCTTCATTACTTCTAGCTCTTTTCCAAGTCTTCTTACATGATTCTTAAAACCAGTATTAGCGATTATTACATAATGCTCTGTGCAAAATTCTGTCAGGCATCTTCCCCTCTCATTCCTTTCTTTCAGTCGATATTCTCCTATTATTTGTTTCTATTCTTTTCCTACGATCGAATTCCAGTCCCCCGCAAAATAAAATTTTCCTGTCCTTTGACTATCTGAATAACTTCTTTCATCTTACTACACATTCTTTTAATCTCTTCACCTACAGAGGTAGTTGGCTTATAAATCTGTACTACTGTGATGGGTGCTGGCTTCGTGTCTACCTTGGCTACGATATTACTTTCACTACGCTGAACATAAAAGCTTCCCTGTATTACTATATGCTTATTCAATTTCGGACTTGCTCCTACATTGCCTCTGTTTGATGTTTTATTTATCACTGTTTGATCAGAAGTCCCGTTTTTCCTAATACTTCGCTTCACTAATTCACACTACATATAACTTCAACATATCCACCTCGCATTTTTAAACTCTCTGTCCTCCCTGTCGGATTACAGGACCTAATATTTAATGCTCCGATCCGTAGAATAACGTCTTTGGTTCTCCTGACGATGTTACGCTCCTGAGCAATCTCTACCAGGAGATCACAATGTCGGACTATTTTACCTCCGGAATATATTATCCAGCATTATGTCGTCATAATTTAGCCACGCAAAAGCACTGCATGCCCTCGAGAAAAATAATGGTTGTAGTTTCCCGTTGCTCTCAGCTGTCTGCATTACCACAACAACAAAGCCATGTTGACTAACGTTACAGGACCAGACTGAGTGGGGTGGCGCAGTGCTTAAAAAAATGAACTCGCGCTCGGGAAGAATGCCGTTCCAATCTGTGGTTGTCACTCACGCTTATGTTTTACGGAGTTTCCCTAAACCACACTAGGCAAATGCCGGGATGATACCTTTGAAAATGCACGACCGATTTCCTTCCTCGTCCTTGAAACTGACCGAGCTTGTTCTCCATTTCTAATGACCTCCATTTCTACAGGCTGTTAAATTATGATCATCCTTCCTTCGTATAGGTCAGATCTGTCTATCATTCTGACTGTTGCCCCTGCAACAACTGAAAAGCCTGATACCCCTCATCGGGAAACACATGTTTGTCTGGACCCTCCACAGACAGTCCTCCATCGTTGGTGCACCAACAGTAAGGCTGTAAAAATCGTTGTGGCACGCAGACGGCACAACCAAGGCAAGTTCCATGTGGTAAGGGAGATTTTGTCACTATCTATGTCCACTGTCGGGAAGAATTTTGTACACCCTTTTAGAGGCTTCCAGTTCACCCAACATTTGTTATTGCAACAGTGCATATGGAGTATAGGAAATTATTAGATTTACTGATCAGTAGCATAAGCGATTCTGAGGCACCACATATCGACTCGTGCTGAAATACCCATATTAGTATGTGGTGTAGCCTCCACGGGCGGCGATGCAGGCACTGGTTGGTTCAAATGGCTCTGAGCACTATGGGACTTAACTTCTGTGGTCATCAGTCCCCTAGAACTTAGAACTACTTAAACCTAACTAACCTAAGGACATCACACACATCCATGCCCGAGGCAGGATTCGAACCTGCGACCGTAGCGGTCACGCGGTTCCAGACTGAAGCGCCTAGAACCGCACGGCCACACCGGCCGGCTGCAGGCACTGACTCTGGCACTCAGTCGCTTGTACAGATGTCGAATGCTGTCATGGGAAGCATTATGCCACGTCCGCTCGAACTGTTCACGTAGTTCTGTAAGAGTTGTTGGTTGACAAGTCACACGAGTCTCCTCTCGTCCCATCACATTCCACATGCGCTTGATAGGAGACAAGTCTGGAGACTGTGCTAACCAGGCAAATTGCTGCACGACTTGCAGAGCGCATTGAGTTTCACGGGCAGTGTGTGGGCGAGCATTATTATGTTGAAACAACACATCACTTTCCTGTTGCAAGAACGGCAGAAGTTGTGTCCAACAACATTCTGTACATACTGCGCTCTGGTTAGCGTCCCATCGAAAAACATCGAAAGTGAATGAGAATTCTTGCTTATCGAATCGCAGATCATAAGCCCCGGGTGAGGCCAGTGTGTCTTCAACGAATGCACTCTACGAGACAGTGCTCACCGTGTCTGCGTCGTACAGGCAGATGAACATCACTTGCATGCAGGCAAAATCTGCTTCCATCGCATAAGACCATGGCGAGTATTCCCTATTCCAAGTGATCCTCTTAAGGCACAGGTCGAGCCGTGCATGTTTGTCCTATGGCATCGGTGGAAGACAGGCTTGATGTGTGTGTGCCAATAGTAGCACTACTAATAACTAGTTTGCAACAGTTCGTTCAAAAATGGCTCTGAGCACTATGGGACTTAACTGCTGAGGTCATCAGTCCCCTAGAACTTAGAACTACTTAAACCTAACTAACCTAAGGACATCACACACATCCATGTCCGAGGCAGGATTCGAACTTGCGACCGTAGCGGTCTCGCGGTACCAGGCTAGAACCGTTCGGCCACTCCGGCCGGCGCAACAGTTCGTGTTGACACGTCTCGACTCAGAAGCAGTCTTGTCTGTGCTGTGGTAGCTGTACAATCAACTACTGCTGCACATACAATACGACGATACTGGCGGGCGCCTGTGCTGCGTGGATGTCCATGAATGTTCACTTGATTAACTTGTGTAGCAGTTCTTGTGTGGAAATTCTGTGAAAGGACCATCTCGCCATTCAGAATGCCACAATCTGACCCCTTTAAAACTCGCTCATTTGGTTGTAGGAAGCATGAATGCGTCTCTGTGGCATAGGTGCCTCCTTGCTTCACAAGTTTGCACCACACTTCACCTCCTGGCTGGTGGCATTGCCTATTAAAGGGTAGATACTGATTGTGCTCTGGTAGCAAGCAACTATGCTATCTGTTGCCAGATGACATTGAATCGATTATCTGTACATCTACTACGCCCAAGGCGGCATATGCTTTCGTCGGATCAAGATGTACGTCGTCTTTCCCGGTGTACTACCCTTCTTTCTGGCAGTGTATATAAAGCAGTATGTAATGTATATCTGGGGTCTCTTCCAAAACGTCTCGGCAGATTTCAACCAGATTTGGCACACCAATAGATCAATTCACTTTTATCGGCGATTTAGCACCAATAGGCATGGAGGTATGGACAAAACGTGTTTTTGATCCTCTGACATACAGGTTGGGCTACACAACAGATGTGTGTAGAAATAATGTTAGCTTGCCTTATTGGTCTGCTTTGCAGGGTAGTCTATTTGACAGGGCAAAAACAGTTGTGCAGCCCCCACAGTAGACGCTGTCTTACACGACACGTGTGTTGGAGTATCGACATGTTTTGCAGGGCCACAGTGCGAATGGGCACCGCTGGGCGAAGGTTGAGGTGGCTGAAGAGGGGAATGGAGAGAGAGAGAAGAGTGCAGGAGGATATGGACCAGGGGAGAGAGGGACAGGTATGTATGAATAGTTTTATTGTGTGGGATGGGGCAAGGAAGCGAAGGTCAGAATAAAGTTTGGACCGGGAGGGAATGGGATGGCTAAAGGAGGAGGAGGGGTTGATGGGATGGGGGGTTGGAGGAGACAGATAGGGATAAGTAGGAAGGAGGTGTTTAACAGAGAGGGACAGGGGGATGTGAATAGGGGAATGGACAGGGGGAAGAGGACACAGGGAGAGGGGAGAGGAGAGGAGGAGATGGAAAAACAGAGAATGTGTTGGAGTCGATTGTCAAAGAGGGAGCCAGAAATGGGCAGGGAGAGGAGGGAGAGGAATGGGCAACGGAAGATAGGAAGGAGGATGTGGACGAAGAGAGAGAGGATGATGATACATGGCTTGCCGTGCCTGGTTGCCTTTCGATCAGAAGGACTGGATCAAGGTGGTACTGAACCTCATTCGTGGCACCAAGATACATTTATTGAACATACATCAATCAAATCAGTAAAACACCATGCTTTCTTTAACAATGATTATAAGGACTGACACAACAGAGAATGATGAAAGTTTATTACAGTCAAATCACAATATCAAAGCTTAGGGAAATTATTCAAAACATTAACACTTGCTTGAGCAACTAGTGATCTTGACATTTGCTTAAGGAAAATCACTGAAAACGTTACTGGTCAAAACAAGTTATCGAACTTAGCAAAGCGCATAGCAAGAACAGGAAAAATACATACAAGAGTAAACTCTGCTATCAAGTAAGCCCCGAACAAAATTACCAACAGATCGCATACTTGAACATCTGCAGCCATTGCGGGACCCGTCCCGATGTCCAGTTAGTTTAAGTGACAACAAGCAATGAAAGCTCAAAAAAAAAAGAAAAGGTTCAAATGGCTCTGAGCACTATGGGACTTAACATCTGAGGTCATCAGTCCCCTAGAACTTAGAACTACTTAAACCTAACTAACCTAAGGACAAACACACATCCATGCCCGAAGCAGGATTCGAACCTGCGACCGTAGCTGGTCTCGCGGTTCCAGACTGACGCGCCTAGAACCGCTCGGCCACATCAGCCGGCGAAAGCTCAAAGGTCGCAGGCTTTCTGAAATTCCAGATTAGAACAAAACAATTATTTCAAACCTTATTAAATATAGGCTTTGTCTCTAAACATTACCGAACCCCCCAATGACAGAATTAACACAACACTCGCTCATGATAAAGGCAAAACAGAACAGCAAATATTTCAAAATGTAATAACTGACTAAACAAAGACCAGATTAAAGATCGGCGCCATACGCACCCAAAAACACTACAGGTCACAAACCGTTATTAACTCTTGTCAATGTTTCCAATATTAAATGGTGACATAAGCACTGGGAAGCCAACAAGGCATCATATGAAAATAGTTCCGGCATGCATGACAACCAAACAGATACAAAGCTTTGCGCTCTGGCGCCAGCAAACACAACTCGAGTAGCCACACGCAACTCGAAATTAAGACCAAACTACGTTTACAGAACGGTTACCAAAATATAATTGCCAGGAAGATCTCACAAAACGTATGGTACACAGGAAGGACCTCCTGAGGTCAAATTATCGGACAAAATACAGAAACGACATGTGAATGGTTCCTCTTTTAAAACGGGGAAACTGTAAAGCTAAAGCTCTGCATATATGTCTATCAACACCACTTCAAGTTAGGAAGGCTGAGCAGTGATTGCAATTTGACCGTTACTGTTGTTGATCTCAAACTCTAGGTAACACGGAATTAATAGTTTCAAAATTAAACAGAAGATAGGACGTGGTGATGGCACTGCAAACGACCACTTGTGAAGGAATACGCACATGCACAACGATATCGTGTCAGACGGCTTAACGCCGAACATAAACGTTTACAAGGAAAAGTATTCACCAAGTTGCTCACCCGGCTTAATGCAGGAAGGTGATGACGGAGACGAAAAAGCCTGCAGAGACCAACGGTGTTCCCACTTGCTTGGGATTAAATTGCTTTCCAAAGCGATGTCCCACGAAAGAATCCCGCAGACTAATGGCGGATGTCTTTCTGCTGACCGGTCGGACCAATCTCATCTGTTTATGTTGCCTTCCGTAGCCACCAACGGAGCACGCTCTGTGCACTCGGGTCAACACAAGGCAGCGAAATTATAGAATTATTATTTTTTGCTTATTTTGTTACTAATGTGATAATAAACCACAACTCGTGCACTGTAAACATCATCTGGGTTATGATTTAAAGGACCTTTTACCATTTGGTAGAAATCAAACTTCTGCTGCCGAACGTTCCTTCATTATATGAATGCTTCACACTTCACGATGATACAGTAATACTGAAACAGCAACATTTTATGAAACTGTATGTATACGTGTTGAGTTTGAGCGTAAGTCTAAGACCCCTTGACCAGTTTCCGCCATATGCACGTCGTACGTATTGAACGACCTATCTGCAGTGCAGGTCATTGAAATTGCAACACCATGAAGATGGCATGCAGCAAACGACAAATTGGTATGTTTGGATGTGCAAATTATTAGCATTTCGGTGTAATCGCAAAAATTAGATAAGAAAAAGCACCAAGAAAATTTTGTGTACAAGGAAAGCTTTTGTATTGGCTATCTCTAGCGTAAAATGGATTTAAATGTGAGTTACTCGCGAAAAAAAATAATCGTATATGCTTCTTGTGAGAAGGAGAAGAGTCTACTAGCACGTACTGGCACTGGACAGCAGTCGGATTGAAGCCCGTCGGGACCGCAGTTTATCGCCCCTGAGTTCTGCTGCTCACGTTGGTCGCAATCCCACGACGGATATTTGAATACGGGACGCGTGGGTTCAGGAGAGCCATACTCTGGCGCTGTAAATTATCTCCACGTCCCTATGTGGCTAGCGACCGATCAAGATGACAGAGATAAGCTATTGTCCGCTCCCCTGTGCACGATCGCTCAATCACGTCAAGTACCTTAAATCTGGGGATTTGCTTGTTACCTGTAAGACAGTATTCCATTGACAGTGCGAGGGCGTCTGCAGTGCGATAATTGTAGCGATTTCCCTTGACGCAGCAGCAGAGAGAAGCGCGCCGACAGCGGTAAGACCAGCGTTAAAAATGGACAGAGGAGAGACTCCTCATCGTCTTCTAAAACGAGACCCTATTCTGCATACGCCACCACCATGGAGGTATACACGTGTGGAGGCTCCGAGGAGAACGAACGTTGCTAGTTCGTCGCCATACCGGGTCAGCGCGTGACGTGATGGTATGGAGTATCAGGGTTGGTTGATTGGTTTGTTGGGAGAAGGAGACCAGACAGCGAGGTCATCGGCCTCATCAGATTAGGGAAGGGTGGGGAAGGAAGTCGGCCGTGCCCTTTGAAAGGAACCACCCCGGCATTTGCCTGGAGCGATTTAGGGAAATCACGGAAAACCTAAGGATGGCCGGACGCGGGATTGAACTGTCGTCCTCCCGAATGCGAGTCCAGTATCTAACCACTGCGCCACCTCGCTCGGTTGAGTATCAGGAGGCCCACAACGTGATTACCTCTGGTTCGCATAGGAGGTAATTCGGACAGCAAACATTGCATTTCTGCGGTGTTAAAACGCGCTATTTGTGCAATATCGAGGTCTCATCGACGTTGTCTTTCAACAATAGAACGCAGCACCAAATTTTGCCTGTGCTCGCCGGTCATGCCTCCATAAAGAAGATGTTGTTTGAGTTAAATAATTCGAATTATGACTCATAAAAACTCATAGATGCCGAGTTTGCGCTTGAAGTCTAGGGGTAGCGTCGCTGATTTGTAATATAAACGTCCTCTGTCCCGGGTCGAACACCACCAATGCTAACATTTTGAATAAAAATGGTTCCTGGCACTCTGTTGCCGTCGGGGTGGGGAACAGCTTCTAAAAAGCGGAAGGATATGAGGATAAGAAGGAAATGGAAACCACCGCACTAAAGACATACACTCCTGGAAATGGAAAAAAGAACACATTGACACCGGTGTGTCAGACCCACCATACTTGCTCCGGACACTGCGAGAGGGCTGTACAAGCAATGATCACACGCACGGCACAGCGGACACACCAGGAACCGCGGTGTTGGCCGTCGAATGGCGCTAGCTGCGCAGCATTTGTGCACCGCCGCCGTCAGTGTCAGCCAGTTTGCCGTGGCATACGGAGCTCCATCGCAGTCTTTAACACTGGTAGCATGCGGCGACAGCGTGGATGTGAACCGTATGTGCAATTGACGGACTTCGAGCGAGGGCGTATAGTGGGCATGCGGGAGGCCGGGTGGACGTACCGCCGAATTGCTCAACATGTGGGGCGTGAGGTCTCCACAGTACATCGATGTTGTCGCCAGTGGTCGGCGGAAGGTGCACGTGCCCGTCGACCTGGGACCGGACCGCAGCGACGCACGGATGCACGCCAAGACCGTAGGATCCTACGCAGTGCCGTAGGGGACCGCACCGCCACTTCCCAGCAAATTAGGGACACTGTTGCTCCTGGGGTATCGGCGAGGACCATTCGCAACCGTCTCCATGAAGCTGGGCTACGGTCCCGCACACCGTTAGGCCGTCTTCCGCTCACGCCCCAACATCGTGCAGCCCGCCTCCAGTGGTGTCGCGACAGGCGTGAATGGAGGGACGAATGGAGACGTGTCGTCTTCAGCGATGAGAGTCGCTTCTGCCTTGGTGCCAATGGTGGTCGTATGCGTGTTTGGCGCCGTGCAGGTGAGCGCCACAATCAGGACTGCATACGACCGAGGCACACAGGGCCAACACCCGGCATCATGGTGTGGGGAGCGATCTCCTACACTGGCCGTACACCACTGGTGATCGTCGAGGGGACACTGAATAGTGCACGGTACATTCAAACCGTCATCGAACCCATCGTTCTGTTCCAACAGGACAATGCGCGTCCGCATGTATCCCGTGCCACCCAACGTGCTCTAGAAGGTGTAAGTCAACTACCCTGCCCAGCAAGATCTCCGGATCTGTCCCCCATTGAGCATGTTTGGGACTGGATGAAGCGTCGTCTCACGCGGTCTGCACGTCCAGCACGAACGCTGGTCCAACTGAGGCGCCAGGTGGAAATGGCATGGCAAGCCGTTCCACAGGACTACATCCAGCATCTGTACGATCGTCTCCATGGGAGAATAGCAGCCTGCATTGCTGCGAAAGGTGGATATACACTGTACTAGTGCCGACATTGTGCATGCTCTGTTGCCTGTGTCTATGTGCCTGTGGTTCTATCAGTGTGATCATGTGATGTATCTGACCCCAGGAATGTGTCAATAAAGTTTCCCCTTCCTGGGACAATGAATTGACGGTGTTCTTATTTCAGTTTCCAGGAGTGTATAATGTATTTTCGCAAGACACGTGGCCTATAAGTGAAAAATTTTCATGATGACCTTTCTATTGGCAAAAGATACCGGACTAGTCCCACATTCTGATCTCCGGGAGGGCACTGCCAAGGTGGACGTGACCGTGAGAAAAAGACTGAGTAACCAACGAAAGGGCAATGTTCTACGAGTCAGGGAGCCGAATGGCAGAAGTTTGAAAGTGGTAGGGAAACTAGAAAATCTGAAAAGAGAAAGGCTAAGGCTCAATCTTAGATACAATGTGAGTCAGTGAAGTGAAACGGAAAGAAGACAAGGATTTCTTATCAGATGAGTGTAGGGTAATATCAGCAGCAGTGTATTATGGTATAACGGGAGTAGGATTCGTTAAGAAAAAGAAGGTACGACAGAGAATGAGTTCAGCGATAGTGTTATTCACATCAAAATTGACAGCAAACCAGTATCAACAAATATAGCTCAGGTAAGCATAATGGAGTCGCAAGAGAAAATAAAGAGACAGAAAAATTATATGAGGATATTTAACGGGTAATTGAGTACATAATGGCACATCAGAATCTAATAGTGCAAGGGGGGGGGGGGGGGTAGGAGTAGAAGAAAGGCTTACGGGAGAACAGGGATTTTCTACTAGGAATGAGAGTGGAGAAAGGTCTGTAATAAAGTTCAGCTAGTAATAGCAAATACTCCAGTCAATAATCACAAGAGAAGGCGTTATACTTCTATCCGAAATCGAATATCAGATTGTAAGGCCTACCCAGGAACAGATATAGACTCAGATCACAATTTAGTAGTGATGACGTTTAATAGGTTAGTCAGAGGAAACCAATGTGCAAAGATCTGGGATACTAAATTTCTGACTGATGACCTCAGCTGTTCAGTCCCATAGTGCTCAGAGCCATTTGAACCATTTGAACTAAATTTCTAAGGAATGAAGCGATACTCCTGAAGTTTTCCGAGGTTGTAGAAACTGCGATGTGAAATAGCTCAGTAAGCACTTCAGCTGAAAAGGAATGGACGTCTCTGAAAAGGGCAGTAACAGTAATCGAAGAGAAAAGCATAGGTACAAAGAATGTAACTGCAAAGAAACAATGGGTAACGTAAGCAATACTTCAGTTGATCGATGAAAGTAGCAATTACAAAAATGTTCAGGGATATTCAGGAATCCAAAAATACAAGTCATTGGGAAATTAAATAAACAGGAAATACAGGGAGGCTAAGGCGAAATGACTGCAGAATAATATGAAGAAACCGCAAGGACTGACTCATCGTGTAGAAAAGTCAAAAGAACATTTGGTGAAATTAAAAACAAGGGTGGCAATATTAAAGTGGATTGGGAATGCCACTGTTAAATACAGAGGACAGAGCAGATAGGTGGAAGGAGTACACTGACGGCCTCTATGAGGGGAAGAATTATCTAATGATATGTTAGGAAAAGAAACAGGTGTTGATATAAAACAGATAGGGGATCCAGTGTTAGAATGAGAGTTTAAAAGAGCTTTGGAAGACTTACGATCGAATAAGGCAAAAGGGATAGACACCTTTCCATTACAGTTTCTAAAATCATTGAGGGAAATGGCAACAAAACGACTGACATGTGCCCTCATACTGCCCAGTTCTTCGTAAATTTTATTCGATTATGTAATCCCTGAAATAATATTGCAAATTTTCTCAATCCATGAAGGCTCATTTCGTTTCATCCTCCCCGCCTGGGTGCTTCACTTCTTTGTCAGACTGCGTATTTGCGTATCTTTTACCGGATACTACTTCGTTATAGATCTCCGTATCATCGATCAAAAGTCTGAGACTGCTCTTAATATTGTCCGTAGATGATTTCGGCATGATCAAACTTTATTTCACAGAAACGAAACAGTATTCGTGACGTGCGCTAAAGAGAATGAGAACATTGCCTTCTGTGAGTCAGTCATTGGGCTCCCGAGCTACTTACTATGGGAGACTACAAAGTTCTCTCAATATTTATGCTGCCGTGGTTCATAACCTTCATAATGTCAGAGAGTACCATACAAATTGACAGTAGGGAACATAAAATCTGATCGCGTTATAGCGGACATCGATTTCGTTTCATAGCAAATTTCATTGTGAAGGGAACTAGTCCTTAAGTCAAGAGAGCTACGGGAGATATTGGCGATAGATACAGAGAAAGCATTCCGTTCCCTGTTTACAGAGCTTTCGTAATTGTAGCGATCCATAAACGAGACGTAGGACGAGATTCGCTGGGAACGGATCCAGTGGGCACACGTCCAACTCTTTTGTCCACGCAGGTAAACACAATAATTCGAAGACTTGTGAAACCTAGCAAGTGGTAAATTGTAAAATGAGTACACTGTACACATGAAATTCGTTTATTCTGTTTGATCTTTTATTATTTCCAAATCTGCTTTCATGAGCTATTTTACAATCTCAGAGATGTTTGAACTGTTATAAATGGACTCATACCTTTTATTTTAGAGCATACTTCACCATATTTAGGGACCGATGACCGTAGCAGTCTGGTACCTTTAATCCCACAAACCAACCATCACCATATTTATTATGAAACATATTTTTGTGTACCGAGCTAAACCACATACTATGCTGCAACAGGCTAATAAACAGGGTGGTCCATTGATAGTGACCGGGCCAAATACCTCACAATATAAGCATCAAACGAAAAAACTACAAAGAACGAAACTCGTCTAGCTTGAAGGGGGAAACCAGATGGCGCTATGGTTGGCCCGCTAGATGGCGCTGCCATAGGTCAAACGGATATCGACTGCTCTTTTTTTTTTAATGGGTACCCCCGTTTCCATTATATATTCATGTAGTACGTAAAGAAATATGAATGTTGTAGTTGGACCACTTTCTTCACTTTGTGATAGATGGCGCTGTAATAGTCACAAACGTGTAAGTACGTGGGCCGGCCGCGGTGGTCTAGCGGTTCTAGGCGCTCAGTCCGGAGCCGCGCGACCGCTACGGTCGCAGGTTCGAATCCTGCCTCGGGCACGGATGTGTGTGATGTCCTTAGGTTAGTTAGGTTTAAGTAGTTCTAAGTTCTAGGGGACTGATGACCAAAGATGTTAAGTCCCATAGTGCTCAGAGCCATGTGAACCATTTTTTGTAAGTACGTGGTATCACGTAAGATTCCGCTAATACGGACGGTATTTGCTTCGTGATACATTAGCCGTGTTAAAATGGACCGTTTACCAATTGCAGAAAAGGTCGATATCGTATTGATGTATGTCTATTGTGATCAAAATGCCCAACGGGCGTGTGCTATGTATGCTGCTCGGTATCCTGGACGACATCATCCAAGTGTCTGGACCGTTCGCCAGATAGTTACGTTGTTTAAGGAAACAGGAAGTGTTCAGCCACATGTGAAACGTCAACCACGACCTACAACAAATGATGATGCCCAAGTAGGTGTTTTAGCTGCTGTCACGGCTAATCCGCACATCAGTAGCAGACAAACTGCGCGAGAATCGGGAATCTCAAAAACTTCGGTGTTGAGAATGCTACATCAACATCGATTGCACACGTACCATATTTCTATGCACAAGGAATTGCATGGCGACGACTTTGAACGTCTTGTACAGTTCTGCCACTGGGCACAAGAGAAATTACGGGACGATGACAGATTTTTGCATGCGTTCTATTTAGTGACGAAGCGTCATTCGCCAACAGCGGGAACGTAAACCGGCGTAATATGCACTATTGGGCAACGGAAAATCCAAGATGGCTGCGACAAGTGGAACATCGGCGACCTTGGCGGGTTAATGTATGGTGCGGCATTATGGGAGGAAGGATAATTGGCCCCCATTTTATCGATGGCAATCTAAATGCTGCAATGTATCCTGATTTCCGACGTAATGTTCTACCGATGTTACTACAAGATGTTTCACTGCATGACACAATGGCGATGTACTTCCAGCATTATGGATGTTCGGCACATAGCTTGCGTGCGGTTGAAGCGGTATTGAATAGCATATTTGATGACGTGTGGATTGGTCGTCGAAGCACCATACAATGGCCCGCACGTTCACCGGATCTGACGTCCCCGGATTTCTTTCTGTGGGAAAAGTTGAAGCATATTTGCTATCGTGATCCACCGACAACGCCTGATAACATGCGTCAGCGCATTGTCAATGCATGTGCGAACGTTGCGAAAGGCGAACTACTTGCTGCTGAAAGGAATGTCGTTACACGTATTGCCAAATGCATTGAGGTTGACGGCAATCATTTTGAGCATTTATTGCATTAATGTGGTATTTACGGGTAATCACGCTGTAACAGCATGCGTTCTCAGAAATGATAAGTTCACAAAGGTACATGTATAACATTAGAACAACCGAAATAAAATGTTCAAACGTACTTACGTTCTGTATATTTCCTGTTACCAACTGTTCGTCTAAAACGGTGAGCCATATGTCTGTGGCTATTACAGTGCCATCTATCACAAAGCGAAAGAAGTGGTCCAACTAAAACATTCATATTTCTTTACGTACTACACGAATATGCAATAAAATGGGGGTTCCTATTTAAAAAAAAAAACGCAGTTGATAGCCGTTTGACCTATGGCAGCGCCATATAGCGGGGAAACCATAGCGCCATCAGGTTTCCCCCTTCAAGCTAGACAAGTTTCGTTCTTTGTAGTTTTTTTCGGTTGGCGCTTATTTCGTGAGTATTTGGCCCTGTCTCGATAAAAGGACCACCCTGTATACACTGATGTTCAAAACCTAAGGGCGAAACAGATTTTCGCACTTTGTGCCACTGCCAAGTAAGATAGTTTAATGAAACTTGGACCAGATAAAGAGAGAACTCTTACAGTACACAGGAGAAGATAACTGAAAGAAATAGGCAATGAGACCAAGAGAAATGGTACTTTTATTCAAATACAGTAATTACACACAAGTCATCGCGGTTGTTGACAGTCAACTGTACATTACAAAAGGTGTGCCATGTTTCTTATTACGGCGTGCAGTCAGCACGGACGGCAATACCTGCTCTGCAACGCGCTCCCACGCTAGTTTCAAGACTGATAGGTAGTTCTTGTGGTAGGGCGCTCCATTCCTCTAACAGGGCATTGACAACCGTTGGATGATCTTTGGTGTAGGTGGGCGATCTGAATTACGTCCCTCCCAACGCATCCCACACTTTCTCGATGGCATTTATGACGGGGTCACGGGAATGGTAGTCTATTCGTCGAATGTCCTCTCCTTGCAAGTGCTTCTCTACCTGCGCTGTTCCACGCGGTGTGGCGCTATAATCCACAAAAATGAGGTCAGGGCCGAATGTACCTCTTGCCCACACAAGATTATGCCTGCCAACATCATAACAAGTGAGCTATCAAAACCGTAATTTTCAAGAAATTTCTGGGTGCATTACATGTTTTCATCTCTGGCCATGAGAGGGTAAGCTCGGAACTGTGCAGAATGATCGTTTCCACGGTCCAGGTGCTGTGGTGTTTGGAGGCATAATGCTATGTTGGCATACTGACCTCAAATCTTGGAACGCAGTAGACTCACCGGTCACATTGTTGTTGCATTGTAATCGTTCCCCATGTACATTTCTTCAGGGATGAATTTGGCCCTGACTTCGTTTTTATGGACGAGAATGCGCGATCGCATTGAAAAGTGCAGGTGGAGGAGTCATTCAGCGAATGGACTGGCCTGCCCATTCCTCTGAGTTAAATTCCATCTAGCACGTATGTGATAATTTGGTAAGACGTATTGCAGCAGATCCACTTGCACCAATGGCCATCCAGCAACTGTCAACTGTGCTTGCAGAGGAATGGAGCGCCTTACCACAAGAACTCCGTGCCAACATGCATTGCTGTTAGCGGTGATCACACACACCCTGCTGAGAGACATATTCGACCTTTTGTACATTGGACTATCAAGAATCGCGATGTTAGCGGAATTATTGTCTTTGAATGAAAATGTCATTTCTGTTTGTCTCACTGGGTATTTCTTTCCAGTTACTTTCTGAGGTACACTGTAGTAGTTCTTTCTATTTATTGCCAAAGTTCCATGAGCTATGTTACTTGACAGAGACATATCGTGTGAAAGTTACTTTCGTCCTTGGTTTTACATACCAGTGTATTTATTTCACTGTTAGGTAAGGTTACTGGCATTCACACAACTACGCAGATCCATTCAGTAGAATGTCACGGGACGTCAGACCCTGTGTCAGTTTTAGTACTTCCCATGTTTTCCTCCATTCGACATTGCCACACACCTTGATGGTGGTGGTGGTGGTGGTGGTTAGTGTTTAACGTCCCGTCGACAACGAGGTCATTAGAGACGGAGCGCAAGCTCGGGTTAGGGAAGGATTGGGAAGGAAATCGGCCGTGCCCTTTCAAAGGAACCATCCCGGCATTTGCCTGAAACGATTTAGGGAAATCACGGAAAACCTAAATCAGGATGGCTGGAGACGGGATTGAACCGTCGTCCTCCCGAATGCGAGTCCAGTGTACTAACCACTGCGCCACCTCGCACACACCTTGATGACCCATGGATTGTCACCTATGGAGAGTGAAATGAGATGTCAGGACGACAGTAGAGTTGTTTGATTGACTGTTTTATTCTGGCCCTCAGCCGCAGTGCATCAGGAACAGGTTGGTGGAAGTGGCCTGTTGGCTTTCATGCGAAACAATGACTGTCCGGCATTGCTGACAGCATAAAGTTCAGGGCAGGGCATGTCATCACTGGAATTCTGCTGTCAGTGACATCTGTGGCTGTGGCCATGATGACAGTGTGGCAGCACAGCTGACATTACCGTGGAGGCGGCAGTGACCTCCATCCAGCGAGCAGGTAGCTCTCTGCTCCACCGGTGGCTGCTTCTCGTGACTCAGGGCAGGCTGCCCTGGCCTGTCAAACAATGGACTCGATACTGAGTGCCAGGATGTCGCTCCAGGTGTCACAGGATTGTGGTGTAGGCTGTGATACTGAGATGACAATATTTTACTACACGGATGGCCGAGTACATATACGCTCCAGACTATGTTTACTTAGGTCTTAAGGCATGTACTCTAAAGACTCCAGTGCTGACAAGTGAGGAAAGGCTCCCACATCCTTCTGCTAGCATGTTGCAGCACAGGCTCGTGCTATACCGCGCCCAGCTGTCACTTCTTCGCAACGCCTGTCGGCTGTGTTTTCCTTCGCGACGCAAAACACTCTTGCCTGGCGTTCTTTTTGACCGGATGCGGTCGACACACTACGATACAAACGACCTTCTCTTTATGTGGACATATATTTCTGACAGAAGCGTATTTATCTTAACGTTTCATTAGTCACCTTTACCAAACTACTCGGTTTTCTTCTGTTTTAGACAAGTTTGCACTCTTCTGCACACACTAAGGTAGTTTAGTATTGTTCATAGACAATTTTCTTCTGGTTCCACGTAGTATTAAGAGTCTCTCTTGTTGTTTATGCCACTAATAAGAGACTAGGCTTGCTATTTATGTTAATTTCCTAGAAATTATCAGAGTCAATTTCGCAGATGCAAACAGGTTTCTATGCCATCTTAGATTAAAATATCATCGTCTATAGTGCTACTTCAACTCTCTCCTTCTTAGTTGTTCTTCGACATGAAATAAGGCACCTGATATCTAGCGTAGAAGATGAAATTGAAGAAAAGAAGCTCAAATAAGATCTGTTTGGTATGATAATAGTTATTTTATTACTGTTGAATTAGGAAGTCGTAATATGAGAAACTGTTTATCATAAAAATATCAGATACATGTTTACAACAAATAAGGTAGTGCACCACATTTGAAAATGTGTAACTTGATAAATCTATTTCCGGATCTTCACACCATCTCTTCACGGGGTTAGCACGCTAATTTTGGGAAAGAGGATGGCCAGATACGCTATATGTCGACCCCTCACCCACAGTCTAATTTATGTAACCAAACTGTCTGTGGATAGTACTATTCCATGTGAAAGTCTGGGAACTTCCCTAAATGTTTGTGATTCGTTTAACTGAAGTATAACGTGGGTACCAGCCCATTATTCAGGTTGTGGGGCGTAAGAAACAGCCTAAGAACCACATCCAGCCCTCGCCGTTAATTCGCCGTGCGGATTCGATCCGGGGCCAGTGCGCCTACCTGAATCACGGAAATGGCATGGTAACTCGAGCAGCTGTCTGGGTAGGTTATAACTTCACCATTGAAATTAATAAATATAAATTTTGCGGAAACCATCGCCTAATCAAGAGCATTATTAATAACATTTGCTCAGTAATAATAGTAATTGGCGCTATGTAGAGTCTTCTTTCTTGAAGAGCTCCTAATCTGACAAGCTCAGCAGACTGCTCATCACGGTACTTCGTTGCATAGCCTACCAGTTACCTCTGGCGAGTGGGATTTAACAACCTTCATTATATTGAGAAGAGCGCATGCTAATGCGTCTACCTATAAAAATTCATTTTAACAGGTAATTGCTTCATGTTGTATCTGGTTTAGTGACAAAACGGCTGTTGATATTTTCTGTCATTTCTACTTTTAACCCTGAGAGAAGGATTTGTCTTTAGAAGATATAATGTGTCGTACATGAGTTAATGCATCCTTCGCATTAACACGTAAGTTTTGTTAACATATAAGTGCTTTGGTCTTATGTACGAGGTTGAAATAGACAGAGATTAACAGTAGCCAAAAGTTCACTTCAGCTAAATACGTCGGATTCCTTAAGCTGCTTTTTAATTATTTTAAAAAGACTTCTGAAGAAGGCCAATTTATGTGCGTTGAAAAGTAGTTCAAGAGCTTTTGACTATTACCTTCCGCAACTGGTGGCTCTTTTTACTCCATGTATTTCATTTTTAATTTAATAGAAATTTCTCTAGTTAATCTATTTAGCTTATGTGTCAAGTGCAAATTAAATATTTCCATTTATGGTGCAACAAATCCTTTTAAATTTCCTCATCAAACGCAGTTTTAACACAGGAAAGCTTTCTTCTACTTCTCAGATAAATTGTTTTGTAAATTAGTTGGAGCCTTCTAGTTACTGGTCGAGAAACTTAAGATCTCAGTATAATTGAATGCAAGACTGAAACCGTCCAATGTGGCTAAATAAGACGATAGTGAGTTCGCATACAAGAGGAAAATAATTTAAATCTTTTCGAGTCAACCAGGTTTCCTATGGTTTCGCCAACCCACCGGAAGTGTTTCTTTGAAGTGGAATGACTGATTTACAATCTCACCTTTTTTCACTTAGAGCTTGTCCTCTGTCTCTGATAAAACCAGTGTCGACGGGGAGTTGAACAGCAATCTTAATTTTTCTTCCTTATCCCAATAATTAACGTTATCTTCATTCAAAAAAAAAAAAAAAAAGAGAAGTATGGAAATTTATACAGTTATTAGACGGAATAAAACTTTCGTTGTGTGACAAAAATGTCAGAGGTGTACCGTTTCCTCGCTAAGGGTCCTTGAAGGGTTTTCTGCTGGGCTTCCCTTAGGTATAGTCACAGCTGTTCTAACTGCTTTGTGCGCATACCTTGACACTGGAATCCGATTTTCAACGCAACAGCATCATACTGCTAGGGTCAGTTTTCACTATCGCTAGCAGTATCCACGTCCATGGATAAACAAATACGTTTTTATTGCTTATGTTACGTTGCGTTTACTTGAACGTTTCTGCATATGTTCACAGGTTCCTGACAGTTAATTACGCTCTAACCGAGTAGACTGACATGCGTCTCATTTATGGGGAGGCACGACGCAACTATTTAACAGCAAAGAAACTGTATTCAGTAAGATTTCCAGGGAGGAGGTTACCAAATCATGTCACATTTTTAAGACTCTATGGCCTCCTTCCTCATACAGAATCCTTTAGACATGGCCGACGGGGTGCGGGTATACCCTGAAATGTATGAACTGGTTAGTTTTGAAGAAGCTGTGTTCCCGCGGACTGAGCACAGTTCCAACACTAGCATACGATCCATAGCCAAAGAACTAAATATCTTGAGCGCCAGTGTGTGGAACGTCCTAAATGGGATGGACACGCTCCCAGTCCTCAGGAGGTACGAGACCTATAAGGTAACAGCTTTCCCCGTGGAATTCTGCCAGTGGTATCGACCCCACGTTGTCAAAATCCCTGATTTTCAACCGTGTGTGCGATATGTTGCGTCAAATAACCTACAATTGACAAGAATGTCATTTCAAAAATTGTTTAATACATTACGATTACCGTTTCTTTAAATCTATTTTCGGCAAGTGTTTGTGGTGCACGGAGATCAACTGCGACTGCTGCCAAACGTAACACTTCATTTGGAGTAGCAGAACTCCTCGGTACAGTGGCGTTCGTAATAGTGGTTGAAACAGCTTGGCGAATCCCTTGTTTGTCGCGTGCTCGAGGCGAGCGATCAACTGCAGCGATATCGCTCATATGTGGGGCCCCGTCAGACATTATTCTTGCCTGCACCGGAACCTTTACTCATTTCTTATTTGACTTCTTTCTTTTTCATTTTGACACGTAGCGTTGGTGCTAGCGAACTGTTCCTGTAGCGTGGGATTAATTCGTGAATCTGAACTCACTAATCCTCAGTGGAACGCATCTGACTGGTAAAAACATAATTACTGAAAAATACTAAATCTGAGAAGAATTTAGAGAGTGCTCGTAGAAATGTTATTAATGTGTAGCTAATTTTTTCTCAGCGACAGAATGAACTGCGTACTGATGGCTTCAAAGTATTTATGAATTAATAAAGAAAGTACTCAGGCTTGTTTTTCGTAATAAAGAATATTCAACTAAACTTTCAGTTCACTTATAATTCATAGAAGTGATTTTGGTGCACATAGTCTTTTCCTTCCTACATCTACATGATTATTCCGCAATTCACATTTAAGCGCTTGGCAGAGGGTTCATCGAACCACAATCATACTATCTCCCTACAATTCCACTCCCGAACAGCGCGCGGGAAAAAAGAACACCTAAACCTTTCTGTTCGAGCTCTGACTTCCCTTATTTTATTTTGATGATCATTCCTATGTAGGCTGGGCTCAACAAAATATTTTCGCATTCGGAAGAGAAAGTTGGTGACTGAAATTTCGTAAATAGATCTCGCCGCGACGAGAAACGTCTTTGCTTTAATGACTTCCATCCCAACTCGCGTATCATATCTGCCACACTCTCTCCCCTATTACGTGATAATACAAAACGAGCTGCCCTTTTTTGCACCCTTTCGATGTCCTCCGTCAATCCCACCTGGTAAGGATCCCACACTCCGCAGCAATATTCTAACAGAGGACGAACGAGTGTAGTGTAAGCTGTCTCTTTAGTGGACTTGTTGCATCTTCTAAGTGTCCTGCCAATGAAACGCAACCTTTGACTCGCCTTCCCCACAATATTATCTATGTGGTCTTTCCAACTGAAGTTGTTCGTAATTTTAACACCCAGGTACTTAGTTGAATTGACAGCCTTGAGAATTGTACTATTTATCGAGTAATCGAATTCCAACGGATTTCTTTTGGAACTCATGTGGATCACCTCACACTTTTCGTTATTTAGCGTCAACTACCACCTGCCACACCATACAGCAATCTTTTCTAAATCGCTTTGCAACTGATACTGGTCTTCGGATGGCCTTACTAGACGGTAAATTACAGCATCATCTGCGAACAACCTAAGAGAACTGCTCAGATTGTCACCCAGGTCATTTAAATAGATCAGGAACAGCAGAGGTCCCAGGACGCTTCCCTGGGGAGCACCTGATATCACTTCAGTTTTACTCGATGATTTGCCGTCTATTACTACTACGAACTGCGACCTTCCTGCCAGGAAATCATGAATCCAGTCGCACAACTGAGACGATACCCCATAGGCTCGCAGCTTGATTAGAAGTCGCTTGTGAGGTACGGTGTCAAAAGCTTTCCGGAAATCTAGAATTACGGAATCAACTTGAGATCCCCTGTCGATAGCGGCCATTGCTTTGTGCGAATAAAGAGCTAGCTGCGTTGCACAAGAACGATGTTTTCTGAAACCATGCTGATTACGTATCAATAGATCGTTTCCTTCGAGGTGATTCATAATGTTTGAATACAGTATATGCTCCAAAACCCTACTGAAAACCAACGTCAATGATATAGGCCTGTAGTTCGATGGATTACTCCTACTACCCTTCTTAAACACTGGTGCGACCTGCGCAATTTCCAATCTGTAGGTACAGATCTATCGGTGAGCAAGCGGTTGTATATGATTGCTAAGTAAGGAGCTATTGTATCAGCGTAATCTGAAAGGAACCTATCGGTATACAATCTGGACCTGAAGACTTGCCCGTATCAAGCGATTTGAGTTGATTCGCAACCCCTAAGGTATCTACTTCTAAGAAACCCATGCTAGCAGCTGTTCGTGTTTCAAATTCTGGAATATTCCATTCCTCTTCCCTGGTGAAGGAATTTCGGAAAACTACGTTCAATAACTCCGCTTTAGCGGCACAATCGTCGGTAACAGTACCATCGGCACTGCACAGAGAAGGTATTGACTGCGTCTTGCCGCTTGTGTACTTTACATACGACCAGAATTTCTTCGGATTTTGTACGAAATTTCGAGACAATGTTTCGTTGTGGAACCTATTAAATACATCTCGCATTGAAGTCCGTGTCAAATTTCGCGCGTCTGTAAATTTTAGCCAATCTTCGGGATTTCGCGTTCTTCTGAACTTCGCATGCTTTTTCCGTTGCCTCTGCAACAGCGTTCGGACCCTTTTTGTGTACCACGGGGGATCAGTTCCATCTCTTACCAATTTATGAGGTATGAATCTCTCAATTGCTGTTGTTACTATATCTTTGAATTTGAGCCACATCTCGTCTACATTTGCATAGTCACTTCGGAAGGAATGGAGATTGTCTCTTAGGAAGGCTTCTAGTGACACTTTATCCGCTTTTTTAAATAAAATTATTTTGCGTTTGTTTCTGGTGGATTTGGAAGAAACGCTATTGAGCCTAGCTACAACGACCTTGTGATCACTAATCCCTGTGTCAGTCATGATGCTCTCTATTAGCTCTGGATTGTTTGCGGCTAGGAGGTCAAGTGTGTTTTCGCAACCATTTACAATTCGCGTGGGTTCGTGGACTAACTGCTTGAAATAATTTTCGGAGAAAGCATTTAGGACAATCTCGGAAGATGTTTTCTGCCTACCACCGGTTTTGAACAAGTATTTTTGCCAACATATCGAGGGAAGGTTGAAGTCCCCACCAACTATAACCGTATGAGTGGGGTATTTATTTGTTACGAGACTCAAATTTTCTCTGAACTGTTCAACAACTATATCATCGGAGTCTGGGGGTCGGTAGAAGGAGCCAATTATTATCTTAGTTCGGCTGTTAAGTATAACCTCCACCCATACCAATTCGCACGGAGTATCTACTTCGACTTCACTACAAGATAAACCACTACTGATAGACACAGACACTCCACCACCAATTCTGCCTAATCTATCTTTCCTGAACACCGTCTGAGACTTCGTAAAAATTTCTGCAGAACTTATTTCAGGCTCTAGCCAGCTTTCTGTACCTATTAGCGCTTGAAGCTCAGGGACTTTCCCAGCACAACTACAACAATTGACAACTACAATTCCGACTGTTCCTTGATCCAAGCACGTCCTGTATTTGCCATGCACCCTTTGAGATTGCAGCCCACCCCGTACTTTCCCGAGGCCTTATAACCTAAAAAAAGTCCAGTCCACGCCACACAGCCTCCGCTACCCGTGTAGCCGCCAGATGAGTGTAGTGAACTCGTGACCTATTCAGCGGAACCCGAAAGCCCACCATCCTATGGCACAAGTCAAGGAATCTGCAGCCAACACGGTCGCAAAACCGTCTGAGCCTCTGATTCAGACCCACCACCCGGCTCTGCACCAAAGGTCCACAGTCGGTTCTGTCAACGATGCTGCAGATGGTGAGCTCTGCCTTCGTCTCATAAGCAAGACCGGCAGCCTTCACCAAATCAGATAGCCGCTGGAATCCAGAGAGAATTTCCTCAGATCCAAAGCGACACACGTCATTAGTGCCGACATGTGCCACCACCTGCAGCTGGCTGCAACCTGTGCTCTTCATGGCATCCGGAAGGACCCTTTCCACATCAGGAATGACTCCACCCGGAATGCACACGGAGTGCACACTGGATTTCTTCCCCTCCTTAGCAGCCATATCCCTAAGGGGCCCCATCACGCGCCTAACATTTTAGCTCCCAAATACCAATAAGCCCACCCTTTGCGATTGCCCAGACCTTGAAGGCTGAGAATCATCCTCTGAAACAGGGCAGGCAGCTGCATCTGGTTCAGGCAGAGACAGTACCTGAAACCTGTTTGTCAGACGCACCGGGGAGGCTTTCTGATCAGCCTCCGGGGACGTCTTTCGCTGCCTGCCACGCCTTGGAACGACCTCCCAATCAACCACAGGCGAGGGCTCAGCCCCACTGCAGGCAGCAACCGAGGCAACCACAGCGGCAGACCGAGCTGGGGACAGACGGGACGAGATTGACATCCCTGTGATACCCAAGTCCGGCTCCCCACAGTGGTGCCCATTGGCAACAGCCTCAAGCCGCGCGACCGAAGTAAGCGCCGCCTGCAGCTGTGAGAGAAGGGATGCCAACTCAGCCGTCATTCGAACACAGCAATCACAGGCCCTGTCCATTCTAATCGATGTTGAACAACAGATACTGAAACACGAGTCCGTGCCTAGATAACGCAAGGGAAACACGCAAAGAATATATGAACTAACCTGTACAAATGCCTAACGACTGCGCTACAATCTGCGTGAATTTACGATTACAGTAACTAAAATTCTAAATTACACCTCCTGTACGAAACTATGTAACAAATAAGTGAGCTAGGAGTATACGACTTCCTGCTGGCAGCTGCTTATCCAACGACGGCAGGGAGCACATTCCTTTAAATTTCCATTTTATTTATCAGACTAGGTTCGAATTCATTCCACTACCGACGTATTTTAGTTACAATGACGTACAGGTACTACTCTACTCATAGGTGACACTCGAGTTTAATTTAAAAAGTGCTGTAAAATTTATTTCGTAATTAATGCATTCATGGCATAGTGTGGGAGAAATGAAGAGAGTTGGAGAGATACATATATAGACAGAGTCAGTGAGAGGGAGATGCTGAGTGTGAAGGCTAAACTACAAAGAGAGTCTGACCAAAATTATTCAGGATGTTCCGTGTTAAAAGAACGCGAATACGTTCGTATATCAAACATTTTGGTGGGAAAGACGTAATAACGATTGAGACATGTGCATCACCACTTTTCTGTCTGTCTTTTAAAGAGGAATTTTTGTTGCACCGAAAGCAGCATTTTTCCCTCGGCCCCTACGACTGTCTGTCTTTTAAAGGGGAATTTTTGTTGCTCCGAAAGTAGTATTTTTCCCTCGGCCCCTACGACATTTGCCTCATCGTTTCCCAAAAACTAAATAGTAAGAAAGTTTACCTCAAGGCTTCCCTTTTTTTTTTCTACCACACAAAAATACTGCCATTTCAGGTGCGATCTGTATGAAGCAACTTTTATCAGTGTCTCTAAGTCTATACATTACCCGCGCAAATGGTCAGCAACAACCCATGCAAATGTAAGGGAAGGCAGGCACTGATGTTCGCCTACAATTTTCCGCAGTTCTGACAGAGGCGGCCTCCAAAATTCATGCCCGATGAGGACGTAAGACCATCAGCTTCTCTCAGTTCATTTAACTTGGCAAATGATCAGCGCTTGTTCCACTTTCCACCAATCACTAGCAATGTTGCACCCTTAATCAGTGAATGTTACGGTTAGTTTGCGTTATAGTGGGTGTTGTAGGAGAGACAGTTAATATTTTAGGTGGTGTCAATGTAGACTAATTCGAGTAAAACATTTCATATAACGTGTGTGCGATTTTTATTGGTTTCAGACATTCAACTGCTAGAATTTAACCCAAACAATTACACAGTGTGACGCAAAGAGAAAAGATTAAGTGGAAAGTTAATTTTCATGAATTCCACCTCCGACTTCCATGTATTTTCGAAGTCTCTTGGCAACACATCGTGTAGATGAGGTCCTGGGCGATCTTTTACGAGGGCAGCACTAGTCATAATTCGAACACCGAATTCATTTCCTGTGTTTTACCTTTTCTTTTCTTTATCGACTATGCCTTTCAACCGTCCCCACACGCAAAAATCTGAAGGGTATAAGGTCCGGCGACCTTGGTGGCGCAACATTCATTTTTGCTGATCAGTCTTTCTTGTGTCACGTGTCACACCATCAGCGGCATTCAGTTTCGCGAAGGTCATAATGTTTTGGATTCATTATCTTGTTTCCTTAGTGAGGATGAAAATTACTTCCACTGTAGCTGCTATGAGTGTTACAGCTCTAACATAAAATGTAAGGCATCAAAATGAGGTGACATGAGAAACGAATACGATGATGTGCTGGTACAACACAAATACACACATGGCATGCATTGACTGCATGGAAACGTCATGATCGACAAAAACATCGTTTGCGCTGCGTTTCGCGTGATCAAAATTAGATAAAATATGGCTAGGAAAGCTAAAGCAAGTAAGTAATACATGAAAAACGTACAATGTCAGACATGCGATTTCTCCAAATAACGTCTTTCGGAAATACGCCTAACGGCAATTGCACGCGAGATTGTACGTTTTTCTTGTATTACTCACTTGTAGGAGCTTTCCTATGCATATTTTATCTGAAGATGATTACTCGAACGCGTCATAAATAAAGCTTTTAGCTGTCAAGACGTTTCCATGGAATTAATACACACCAAATTTGGATGGTCGCATACCTTACAAATTGAAGATTTCATCAGTCAAATGGAACAAAAGCACACGCCGTCAGGTAGAGTAAATGACAGGTCAGTCTACTGACCTATATTTCAGGTGGTTTACTAATAGAATAGCTCATCTTTGTATATTTGAAATACCAGTTAGAAGAAACGAAACAGACAGAAAAGGAAGAAAGGTTTATGTAGAGATTAAATATAGAGAAACCAAACTACAAGTGCGGTTTATAAAACTCAAAATGAAACCAAAGAAATGTTGTTAAGTACTATTTGCTATCAAGTATAAATTTTTAGACATTACACTAAGATGCTATTTATTTGCTTTAACTGTCGGTGGATGATCTGAGACTAAGTGTAATCTTGTAGAAATGCTCCATTTGCGTAATGGTTGAGTTTGAATCTCGAGAGCTCTATAATTGTTGAAATCAGCTCACGGGATATCGCGTTAATTAATCGATAAATCAATTTTCTTTTTTTGTTTTGCTTTCTATTTTTTTCTTTTCTTTATCCTTTCATTCTTTTTCATTTTCTTTCTTCATTGCAGCCCATGAAGAGACGTAATCGGAGAATGAGGTCGGGCAAGTCGATGAGGCCAGATATATGGGCAGAGGAAGAGATGTGAATGAAGCAGTAGGAAATTTGAATAAGGTTTGCGACAGAATTAGAAAGACAGAAATTTTGTCATTAGATTATTAACAGAAATCGCGATCGTAAGAAGGTACTACGCACACGATTTCTATGCGAAAAAAACAGCCATGACGAAACTACCCCATCTGGTGTGCAAGATGTTTGACACAGGCCAAATACCATCAGACCTCAAGAAGAATGTAATAATCAAAATTCTAAAGAAAGGGGGTGCTGTAAGGCGAGAATGTTACCGAACTGTTGGTTTAATAAGTCGTGGCTGCAAAATACTAACATGAATTCCTTACGGAAGCATGGAAAAATTGGTAGAAGCCGACTTCGGCGAAGATAAGTTTGGGCTTTGGAGAAATGTAGGACCACGCGTGTCTATATTAACCCTACGACTTCTCTTAGATTATAGGTTATGGAAAAGCAAACCTACGTTTACAGTATTTGTAAGCTTACAGAAAGGGTTTGGTAATATTAACTGGAATACTCTCTTTGAAATTCTGAAGATAGCAGGGGTAAATTACAGGGAGCTAATGGCTATTTAAAACGTGTACAGAAAGCAGACGACAGTTATAAGAATAGAGGGATATGAAAAGGAAGCATTGGTTGAGAAAGGAGAGAGACAGGGTTGTAGCGTATCCCTGATATTATTCAACCTGTACAGCAGTAAAGGAAACCAAAGAAAAAATTAGAGAAGGAATTAAAGTTCAGGGAGAAGAAATAAAAACTTTCTAGGTTTTTGCCCATGACATGATAATTCTGTCAAAGACAGCAAAGAACTTGGAAGAGCAGTTAAACGGAATGGACAGTCTGGAAAGGTGAACATAAGGTGAACATAAATAAAGGATAACGGAATGCAGTCAAATTAAATCAGGTGATGATGAGGGAATTAAATTAAGGAAACGAGGCACTTTAAGTAATATATGAGTTTTGCTATTTGGGAAGCAAAATAACTGATGATGAAACAGACTCGGCATATGATGTAGACTGGCAATGGCAGGAATCTTTTCTGAAGGTATTTGTGTGGAATGCAGCCCTACATGCAACTGAAACATGGGCAATAAATAGTTTAGACAAAAGGAGAACACAAGCTTTTGAATTCTGATGCTACAGAAGAATGAGGGTTAGATGGGTAGATCACGTAGCTACTTGAGTAGCTAATGAGTAGATACTGAACACAATTGGGGAGACAAGAGATTTGTGGCAACACTTGGCTAAAAGGACACATTCTGAGACATCAAGGCATCAACAGTTTAGTGCTGGAGAGAAGTGTGGAGGGTAAAAATCTTAGAGTGGAACCAAGACATGTACACAGTAAGCAGATTGGAATGGATGTAGGTTGCAACAGCTATTCGGAGATGAAGAGACTTGCACATGATAAAGTAGCATGGAGGGCAGCATTAAACTTGTCTTCGTACTGAAAACCACAGGAACAACCATTTACCATCACATTTATCCGTAAATAGAAACACATTCGTGAATTTAGGGACGTCGCTGTGTTGCTACGGCTACATCGCATCAGCTAACTATTATTATGTGAAATAGCGTACTTGTTAGTTTAGTTTAAAGTCCCAGTGAATAATACTTGGAGAATGATAAATATTTCCCGAATACATTCTCTTAAACATAGTGAATTTAACATCTCTGGTTTCACTGCGCAATGTCATGACTTATTGAATACGAATTCATGCGAACCTTCGCGATAGACCTTATTTCAAGAATTTATGCGTCAATGAGGACAGTCCTCTTACCTCATTTATTAGTGGTTTTAAAGATAACAGTAAATCAGAGGGCATTAGCAAAATTACATTTCGCCTTCGTCCCTGGAGAGAGGCGTGGTAGCTCCGGAAGTCTTGATACGCTGCAGGCGCGGCGTTGGCGGTCGGCAAATGATAGAGAGCGGAACAGATCAACGCATTGCGGAGATTGGCATTTTTATGAAAGCCGTCAGGTGAGAAATGACTTCTTCTTCCTTCTCCCTCTCTCTGAACGTCTAGGGAGACAGCAATAAGCTGAAGGGGGGAAAAATCTACATTTCATTTCTCATGGAATTCATGGAACACATCAATCGGTGATACGTCCCCGGTAATATGAGCAGCCCGTGGAAAAGTCTTGAAATTAAATCGGACCTAGATTTTTTACAAGAGAACGTTCGTCTGTAACGTAGAGTAATTTTCACAGAAGATACGAAGCTTGTGGATTGCGCACAAAGAACGTTTTCCGTCTGTAATTGAAAACAGATCACCCGAAAAAACTTTTAAATGTGACGGACAGTTGCCGCGTGCATTGCGAGCTCTGGATAGGGTAATCACCGACTGTAGGCTACTTGTTACCCAAAAAAGCAATACAGTCGCCAACTGTGTAATGCTATCTCGATATTACAATATTTGCGATCTATCAATTATTCGTTTCACTGAATGGGTATAGTATCCAGTTATGACTGCCGAACTGCAACATCAGTTCTAATTTAGGGATATTATTAGCATTTATCTTTGTTTCATATAGTAGGCCTACTTACATGTTTCCATGTGAGTAAGACTTATCTTCAGACATCGAAGAATCTACGGTATGTTTTCAATGAAATAATATTCAGTGCTGGCTGAAAGCAGTACTACATTGATATCCTGTTGGTAGACGCTTTTAGTGGAACATTGTACGTATTAAGAGGTAGTGTACCACACCATATGTGAATTCTGAGTTTCTGAGAACAGTGTAATTTTATCTCTGCTTGGAGACTTTTGTGTGACATTAGAGACAATACTTCACCGCGATAACACTATTGAACTTCACACGTAACATGAAGCTAAAAAAATGGTTCAGATGGCTTTGAGCACTATGGGACTTAACATCTATGGTCATCAGTCCCCTAGAACTTAGAACTACTTAAACCTAACTACCCTAAGGACATCACACAACACCCAGTCATCACGAGGCAGAGAAAATCCCTGACCCCGCCGGGAATCGAACCCGGGAAACCGGGCCCGGGAAGCGAGAACGCTACCGCACGACCACGAGCTGCGGACTAACATGAAGCCAGGTGTTTCACTTTCTTTTATGTGTTGAGTCCCTACTCAACAATAAAAATGAGTACACGTTCTCATTTTGAAGTATGTAATGACTATAGCGTCTTGTTACATCATCTCTAACAGGTGGGTTTCAAGCTTTGCTGAGAGAAATATTCGCATCTCCCTAATGTGTAAAAATTAGTTTTTCAATTTCTCTTCATCTAGCATTTATATGAACCGTGTATATTATACGAATGGGCACAGGAATGATAAATAATTGATTTCTTTGTAGCACTGTATTTACCTGACATTGGAGGTTGCTTCGGGTATATAGATTGGGAGATTTCGCTATGAAATATGTTTCCCGTTTTCACGAAACCGTCTTTAATAGTATTTCTAATTATTTATCCAAAATATCGCTCTTGGCACTATAAATTCGGTCGTTTTGAACTTTACAGATGTGTGATACTACTTTCGGGTCTCCGAATCACTATCCAGCTGAGAAAATCTTTTGCTTCTTTTGCTATATAAAAATGTGATGATACACATCTGTCTGTCTGTCTGTGTCTGTCTGTCTGTCACACACACACACACACACACACACACACACACACACACACACCCACACCCACACACACACACACACACACACACACACACACCCACTCACACACCCACTCACACACACACACACACACACACACACACACTCACACACACACACTCGGTCGAGTCGCTCAACGTCTACTTCCATGGTCAGCTGCTAAACTAGCTATGAAAGTAATTTAACTTGTAATCCTTCAGTCTAAATTATCCATGCATTGCAAAGTTATGTGAATTTAAACAAAGTACATGTTGAAATAGATAAAATATTAAAAATTATAAAAAGGGTAGTATTCTTTAGAAAAATCGTTTGTAGGCAATACCAAGGGATGGAGATTGAAGATATTGATGATTTATTCAATTAGTGAGATGAAACATATAAATAACTAAAACAGTGGTCCATGAAATAAAATAACAATAATAATCAGTAGCAGTAAAGATTGCTTGTTTGGGCATGTAAGCGGGAGCATATTCCGTAAATACTAATTAAAAATCGTTGGCGCTCGAATAATAGTCACATTCCGTTAAATTATTCCCAAAGTAATTGCCACTTCACAGTTAAATAAAATTCTGTTAGCGATTAGCGTATCAAAACTCGTGTAAACATTTGCAGATTCCAATAGGTCAGCCAGTAATAATTCCAAAATGCAGCAGAACTAAATCAGAGTTCGAAGCTGTCCATCGCTCAACCTCACGAAAAGTTCCAATTGGATGACAGCTTCTAAGTGCCATTCGGCCCATTCTTCTAATTATGAACGAATGTTCAAGTATTCGCGCAGCCACTTGCCACCCAAAATCTATCACTTTTCGAGTTCTTAATCACGGTAACATCTCTCCAATGTGTAAGTTACCTCAGTGACTATCTGACGCAGAATGACTGGGAGCGGCTGCTTGTTCGCCCTTATGAGACTTCAGTTAGTTCGCCAAAAAATGGCTCTGAGCACTATGGGACTCAACTGCTGAGGTCATAAGTCCCCTAGAACTTAGAACTACTTAAACCTAACTAACCTAAGGACAACACACACATCCATGCCCGAGGCAGGATTCGAACCTGCGACCGTAGCGGTCGTGCGGTTCCAGACTATTGCGCCAGAACCGCTCGGCCACCAGCGGCCGGCAGTTAGTTCGCCAAATCTGACAACGAACACAAAGTAAATAAATTGGACCACTATTTAAAATATGTATGACTTACAAATAAAACATACGGGTTAAAGGGAACGTCGTTCTCTTCCAGTCTCCCTCAAACCATGAACTATGTCCTAAAACTAATAGTTTATGCACAGTTAATGAAAGCATGAAATTTTCACGCATGTGCTCAGTACAACTGGCAAATAAATTTTTGTGAATATGTAATAAACAGAAAAGGTGGGTTAATTGGAGTGTCTTTAACCACGGTATCAGATATCACATTCAAGTTACCATTAGAAGTGACATGTACCTTTATTATTGGTCAAATAAACATTTAATTACATAAGCAAGAAAGCATTTAGTAAACTATATATACGATACATTGTTACATATGGGAAAGCACAAGGAAAGTGACGCTGCGCTCACTTCGCGCGTAAGTGTGGAAAACATGATATCCTATCACGTTCAAATAATTAAAAAGTACTCCGTCTTCAGGCCACGAGTGGCCTTCCGGGACCATTCGACCGCCGTGTCATCCTCAGTGGAGGATGCGGATAGGAGGGGCGTGGGGTCAGCACACCGCTCTCCCGGTCGTTATGATGGTATTCTTGACCGAAGGCGTTACTATTCGGTCGAGTAGCTCCTCAATTGGCATCACGAGGCTGAGTGCACCCCGAAAAATGGCAACAGCGCATGGCGGCTGGATGGTCACCCATCCAAGTGCCGGCCACGCCAAACAGCGCTTAACTACGGTGATCTCACGGGAACCGGTGTATCCACTGCGGCAAGGCCGTTGCCTGTTTAAATAATTAAAAAGAAATAAAAAGTGTCATTCAGTAAATAAACAATATAAAGATGGGTGTCTTTCTGTGATGACAGGTAGTGTCCTTTATTATCACACACCTTGATTGTAAAGATCGCTTGAAGCGTTCAGCAGTTGGTGATTTATAGTGGTTTGAGCGATATTGTTCACTTATAGTGACGGTGCAATTTCAGATTTTATAACGTACGTGATGTTAGGTCTCATTGCACGCAGCTCAGTGCCGCGGTCACGTTGATGTGTGTGGTTTTGGGATACGACGAATCTGTTTATTACTAGCTAACCTGAAAGTTTTATTTAGTAGGCATCGTTTGTAATTTTGCGGAGGCCACCACATTTAGAGCCACAGTCGCAACTCCCATGGTCCGAAATGTGTCCTCAGCGCCAGGGAGAAGCGTCTGGGCCGGCCGCGGAGCCCGCCTAGCGGCGGCTGCGCTGTCGGCGGCTGCTGCGGCCGGCCCAGACGCCTGCCACAGCTCGGCGCCTCCCTCGCCAGGGCTCAACCTCGGTTGAGCCCGTACTTACCAACGCACGGTTTCAATGATTTTACCAGGACGACAGCTCGCCAGCATATTCATCATCTCAAAGTTTCCTGATCGAGATTCGACTAAATTAGAGACTGTGGCTCTAAACACAATGGTAAAGGCTGAAATGAGACCTTAACACCACGTATATTATAATATTTACTGGAAATTTCGCCGCCACTATAAATGAATAATATCACTCAAACCGTTATAAATTACTAACTGTTGAACGATTAAGGGGGGTAGGACGTCAAACGGGCTGTCTTGGAGCAGGAGAGACACCACAGGACTTTTTAATTCCCACTGTCTATACTTTTACGAATAAATTCATAAAAGTTTGTCAGCGTGACCAGGAAGGATTTAGGATTCACACTCATAGCAGTGGACGTTCAAAAACATAACAAAATTAAATTTGTTTTACATCTGAAAGTTCATCATTTTTTCACTTACTATTTGCTACGTTTGTTGCTGTAGGTACACGTTTCTTCATAAGTAAGAGAGATTATTTGATGAATTTTGCACAGCATACAAACCATACTTACAGGTGTATGAAACTCTAGAAATTATTTAATTTGTGAAAAAATGAATGCGCTGTTACATTTTAAACTTCATGTTTACAAAAAACTCAAATTCTATCGTTAATTATCTCAATGTTTACCACAGTTTTCAATAGATTTGGAAAAATCTAGATTTTCATACACCTGTAATTATGGTTTGTATGCTGTGCAAAATTCATCGAAGAATCTCCCTTACTTATGAAGAAAAGTGTACCTATAGCAACAAATGCAGCCAACGGTAAGTGAAAAAAGGTCAAATTTCAAATGTAAAAAAAATTATTGTCTTTATATTTTTGAAATTCCACTGCTATGATTGTAAATCCTGAATCCTTTCTGGCCGTTTTGACAAAGTTTTATGAATTTATTCGTAAAAGTATAGACAGTGTAAATTATAAATTCCTCTGGTGCCTCTCCTGCTCCAAGTCGTCCCGTTTGACGTCCTACCCCCCTTAAACCGATCTTTACAATCAAGATGTTTAATGACCGCGGAGGAAAGTACCTATCATCATAGAACTGGTTGAATTTCCGTGATGATGTTCTGCATTTCTGACATAAAAATGTTTTCAAAAAATTGAATCCTTTAAATTATGAAAGTTGGTGTTCGACTATGATAATATACAAATTCTTTCTTTGAACATTAAATTATTTCCTACAGGTTGCCCGAAAATTTCGGCTTACCATCTTTACTATGTTAGGCAGTGATGAATTTAGAAAAAAATACTGTCTAAACGTTGTGACGTTCACTTATTATCATAGAAATTCTCATAGAATGGCAATGTAACACTGCTGCGTTACCATAAATTACACCGAAAACGAAAAAGCCGAAATCTACCCTTTAAGTTTCTACAAGCGAGCGCTAGCAATTGCTAATATGTGCCATTAACAAATTCGTAATAGTATCACATAGCACTCAGAGGCAAAGAAGCAACGATATTTTATGAGCATAAGTCCGTTGATTGTCTGAATTTTGCTTTTGTAGGTTTCAGTTTCCAATACCTATTCTGGGGTAAAAACCACACCGTCACTGACACAAAGATTTGTCTGTTGCTTTTCGCCATGACCTCATGAAGCTGTGACTCGTCACGCATGTTTTCTCTGATGTTCCACAAGATGTTTCCAGTTTTGTTTTTACAACGTGTACCTGGAATCAGCCCAAACAAATCCTGCTCACGTGTTTCACACTATTCCCAGCGTCGATGGAAAGGCTCGTTATGTTTCTGATTACAAACAAAACTACTTTTAAGTGGAAATTTTAGGTAGCAATTCGGTACAGCGATTCCCAATTAGTCTAACAAGTTATTCGTTTTATCATTATGTATTAACAGGAACACTAAATCACGAACAACAGTGAGAACTCCAGCAGCGACTGAGCGGCGCTTCTGCAGTCAGCTGGGATAGGGGCTGTCGCCTCTGCAGTACTGGTTATTCTTTGTGTTTCACTGTCATGTTAATACAAACCGATAAAACGAATAACATACATATGAACCATGGACTTTGCCGTCGGTGGGTTGGGTCCTTGCCTCAGCAATACAGATAGCGTTACTGTAGGTTCAACCACAGCGGAGAGGTGTGTGCTGAGAGGCAGACAAACGTGCGGTTCCTGAAGAGGAGCATCAGCCTTTCAAGTATTTTCAGGGGCAACAGTCTGGATGACTGATCTGGCTGTATAACATCGAACAAAATGACCTTGTATTCGTACTGCGAACAGGTATAAATAAGTAACGGAAAACCACAGCCGTTATTTTTCTCGTAGGCAGACACCTCTACTTTATGGTTAAATCATAATGATATGCTCTTCAGGTATATGTCCGAGAGGTAAATTAGTTTCCCGTTCAGACATCCTCGTGGGGATTATTTAGAAGGCTTTCATCATCAGGGGAAAGAAAAGTGGCATTCTAAAAATCGGAGAGCGAAATTTTACATCACGTAATCGTGCAGGCAGGTTAGAAATTTTAGAAGTGGTTCGCTGGTGGCTAACTTCCAAGAAAAATCATCACTTATTTCTTTGGTAACACTGTCAATGAAGCGTTCACTGTTTTAGGAAACTGAAAAACAGGTAATTTTCTACGATACATAATTTTTTTTCAATGTCTTCAATGAAACAGGAATAACAACCAAAACGTCACGTCATTGTTCATCACGACAATTCCATTTGTCACACGGCACGTAAAACAATTATTTGACAGAGAATAACGTCGAATCAGTGTGTTATCGTCCTTATACACCTGGTATATAGCCTGACGTCTTGTTTTTGTTCCATTATTTCAAGCAAAAAATGTGTGAAAAAGCGATTTTCATAAATCTATAAATTTTAGACGAATTTTTTTTCGTTGTTTTTATAAGGTAGAACAGTAAATCTGGTTCTGCAGAATAAGACACGTCTTTAATATTAAAAGTGCTTTGGATCCAACTGGTCGGTGCGACAGTGTTCCGTGGGCATACTGCGTGAAATTTCACATTAAGAGTGAAAAGTTCATTGGATTGAGCGTGACGGTTACTTGTATTCACCAGAGAGGTCTGCTGTTTTGAGGTGCATAGATTTCCTTCTGCAGGATCAAATGAACTCGTAGCGTGCCGCAGGAACGCGGCAGCGTAAATGTGTTGACAGCATTTACGACACAACCATGATTACCATTGTAGTCTGAAGTCTGCTGAATGACTGCGTTTATACGATTCCTGCTACTTTTTTTGTTCATATATTTATGTTATCTGCCTGTGAAATAGAAATACATAATTTTCTTTATGATTGTCGAAGGATGTACGCTATGTACTAGTTCTATGTTTCATCCTAACTTTTCTTTCGCTACATAAAGTAAAAAAACTTGTATATCATGTAAGGCGTAGCGGATGATAGTAGACAGTCTTCCCTGGTACGATTATCCACGTAAATAAATAAAGAAGACGAAAGAAGAAAATGCATGTAACACTGATTGTTCAAATTACCCAGAGGAAGCGAAGTAGTGAAAATGTTTTTTTCTACTTTCAGTTTCATATTCTCTCTTTTGTCAATCCAGTTTAATGCTGCTAAGCAGTTTAATTCCGGAGTGTGTTAAGAATAATCTTCCTCCTTTTATCCGGAACAGGATCTGAAACGTAAGTCGTAGAATTTGAATTCCTATCGACATCAGTAAGGTAAATGAGAACATAATGACTTTTGTGCTGTTTTAAGCTTCATCTACTTAATAACTGTTGCTGAATGTCTCGGGTGTTCATCTGTAGCTGTCGCTAAAACGTAGAGATGTTTCGCTATGATCTCCAGATGACGACACTTATGTGATTTGTTGAAATATCCCAAAGTCACTACAGGCGCTGAAAGTGCCGAGCCAATTGGCAACTTATTATTTTCTTCTCACACGATAAGACATGATCGTATGGCCAACATCATTTTAAATACACCCGGAACTGAATTCACGTCCAGTTTCATTCGCTCTGTGGTTTAGTGTTTAACGCTCTCCAAGGTTCGATTCCATTTTATTCTGTGGAATGGTTTAAAATTGGCTCCTCTCAGCAACATATGGACAAATCAGAAACTACTTTGGTAGCTACATTTAAATAACATGCGACACACTTACATGACGTCCAGTTGAGAGGCTAGGACCTAACTGGTAGCTATGTTATATCCTCAATTTAAATAAATTTTCAATTATATAAGCCACAATTAAATACAGCGTCAAAATAAAAATCATAACCTCAGAAACTAACTACTTTTGGTTACTTGTCAAGAGCTTAACAGAGGAGAAGCGTCTTTTCGATGATTACTCGTATTGTAACCCACTGTTCGACGATTAACATGATTATTAATAAAATTTAATCAAGGTTCTACTTTTATCTTCGTATTCTTCATTTCTTGTGAAGCCCATGGGTGAGAGAAAGTGAAGCATTTCGCTGAATCAAATGTAAGGAGGCGCCCACAGAGAAGTGCTTGTGATTAAAGCGGTGTCTTACCACCCAAAGTTTAACCAGCTTTAGAAGAGATCGTCAAGAAGGCGATGAAAATCTGCCACAGTGTAACGCGAGAATTTGGTCACTGCACCGAGTATCATGGCGAGTGTGGTTTGGGCGGACGAAGTTGTCTCCCTTGAGCTAGCGCATGCAGAACTCGCGAAGACCTCCGTAGTCAGTTGGTGAGGAGCAGGAAGGGACTGCGGCTCGCAGGCGCCTCCTGCAGTAGTTCGTGAAAACTCAGAGACAAGGACTTGGAGATTATCCGCGCAAACATCGAGCCCTTGAATTAAAAAGAGATTCCTCTCGCCAAAGCCCGTATAGAAAGACCTGGCAAATCTAAACCCTGGCTGAAAATTTTATAGCCGAAAGGGAAGATTATGGAGAAACAGCTTTGCAGAAGGAACGCCATTATGTAACAGATCATTAGATTATAATAGCGTTATAACACTATGATCATTACTCATTCCTGACTATCGAATTATGTTTGCTTTCGTTACCACAAAAAGGAGATAGTTGGTACGTTGTTTGCATCTCCAATTATAACACTTGCGAGTCCTTCTCGTTTTATCTTCATTAATCAAAACCATAGCAATGAAGTGTATTTTTGTTACATTTGAAGTTTTGTGAATCGATTCTCATGGCAGCACGGTCTCAGATACTGCAGAGGAACTAAACTCACTAAACCCCCTGCTTGTATTCAGAACAAAATAATTTGGCGCTCAGCAGTTAATATTTATGTTTGAATGATTAGTCGACCACTCTCAGGCAAAATGCATACCAAGAGAATATTTAAACGCGCTAGACGATTCCCTTAGTATACCAACAATATCAAGTCTCTTCTGGCAACGGAAAATACAGTACAATAGCTGCAAACCAAAGCATATTTCTGCAAATAGGCAGGTCTCAATTAAGTCACGCACTACTACCAGCAAGAAGAGGCGAAAGCTTTAAATAACTACCATAGGTGAACAGTATTACATCACCTGCTCTGCATAAACCATAACATATTTTGATGATGTGTTAATGATACCAGTGGTACGAAAATCAGTGGGCATATACTGTGGACGAGAGAGAAGCCGAAATACAGAATAGGAACGCTAAAGTCTGAATGCTGACTTCTGTCTTCTAATGATCCGTCACATAAGAAGATCAAGGGGTATTTCCTTAATTCAATAATCGTTTCACTGCAAATGTGACAACCAGCAGTTAGTGCAAATGCTATAACCCAATAACGCCCAAGTGCCCAAAATAATCGCTGTCAAGTTCTGTACATGGTTTGCGACTGAATTATCCCCGTTCCTGACCATAAGTCGCTTGAGCAGAGATATTATTGTTGACTGTAGGTCACACCTACAAAAAAGGAAATAGAACAGTTTACAGAACTTCCGCAGAATCCTTTAACATATTCTGAGAAAACGCGTTATGACCGAAGTATTAAAAAATTATCCTCTTCCTGGAACTTAGCATGTGATCCAAAAATTTCGTTAGAGAAAACTCAACTTCCTCTCTCTTTTCAAGTGATATATTCAATACCTTGTGGAGAGGGAAGCAGGGAACAATGAGCGTCTACAAAGACGAATGACGTGAATAGTCACTGACCTGTTCTACTGACAAACTATGAGACACTCTGTAACCTCCCCCTCACTTATTGACCTTAATGACAGTGAAAAATTAAACCGCGTGTACCTAATGGGAATTTGGGAAAAGCAATCGTCACCGAAGTTAATATGTCGGTAAAGAGGGAGGAAAGGGCTACATCTAAATGAAAGGAAAAATGCAAATGAAATTGGTGGAAATTAATTTTGAGAAAAGGGTAAAATTAATAAAGAAAGTAAATGTGCGGTCGTCACGTTAACAATTAATTGGCGTTAATTATATATTTGAGATTTGGGGAAAATTACGGTCGCCACTCCTATTGACAACTACTACAATAACTGAAAAAGAAAGGTCATTGCACATATAATTAGCACTAGAAGCGTGGCAACTGAAGGTTGACACGTGTAGTGTGAAAACTGAAAGTTTGTCAGAAGTAATAAATTTCGCTACACTCTGACTTAATTTAGCAAAAGAATTAATAAAACCGGAAAATTGAAAGTTAATTTAGTGACTGAAATTAATAGTGAGCTTTGTTTCCGAAGCACTGCGAAATTCAATAAAATAAGGTTAGTCTTGGGCTACCTCAACAATCATTTCAAAAGCTACTTGAATCTACGCAATTTAGAAATAAGAGATTTAACTTTGAACTTGAATTTAATGATTCTGAACAATTAACAATAGTAAAATTTAGTACGTACCAAGCTGAGCTGTAGTCACAGGTAAGCTAAAATAGGGTAACAAAACTCGCACTCATAATTTGTGCTTGTGTAATCTAAATATTGTAGCCAGCTATGAATACTTTAACTGAACTTTGAAATTAAAGCAGTGAAATGGAATAATATTACTTTAATGCTGGCGTTTGAATTTCATCGACACTCGGGTACATTCCGGAAAAGGAAGGGACCCTGCTTGGTAATGCAATTGGGACAATGAGCAACAAATGTTCATGCTAATTTGTTGTAATTATAGTTACGAAAATGGAACATTTTGAAAAGCTGAGGTCTGCCATACAGTTCTAAAACCTTACGTGCTTCCAGTCTTCCTTGTTGGTTGATTGAAGGTTTGAAGCCGTAGATCGAGGAGGTGGCGACAGTCACTCATTGTCGGCCGTCGCTGTTGCCGAAGCTGAATGTTGGCGCGCCTCCTTCTCGACACGGTCACCAGGCGAAACGGGCTCTTGATGTGCGCCAGCTAATGCTTCCCGTCCGTGACACCGTGTCAGAAACTATCATAGCCAGTCGAGCGCAATTACATGCTGCCAAACCCCGAAAGCGCGGCAACTCGCGGGAGCGTCACACAACACACCTGCTCCATCGCCCTACCCCTGCCAGACTCTCTCTGCTCTGCCCGCGCTCCACGCGGCAGAGTTAACACTACCAAAGATCTTAAACACTCTGGTTCTCCACACGACCTATCGATGTATTCGTTCGATAGCATAGTTTTCCCTAGGCAAGACCCAGCGTAAAAATACAAATAATATTTACAAAACAACCAATTATACATCGACATAAATGCATAAATATATATATATAAAAATAGTAAAACAATTACAATATATAAAGACACAGAAATGTCATATCTTGAGGTAACAAAACAAGGAAAAAGAATTATAGTACAATAGATGGAAATAGGAGGAGATGCATTTCCGGCGTTACAACTCTCAAAGTTGTAAAGCACCCAGAAGACATGGACGGATGTCATTGTAACATCGTACACGTACACCATCAGCGGGTATGTAAATTACTGGCATTCCAATTCTCTGTTAGACGTAAAAAGGTTGTTCGTATTTAATAGTGGTAACAGGCGTAGTAGGAAATATATATATAATGAGCGTGAACACGGTCAGATGTTGAGTGACCTCTGTGAACGACACGGACATGACAGCGGTATCAGATCTCGCCAGAGTTGTGCCTCCATTTAGACAGCTGGTCGGAACGTGCGTTATGCAGATTGTGGGACATTCGGATGTCACAACGACCGCATTAAGGGAACTTTATTGCGGGTATTCTGGTCGTTATGGTTCCTTCTGAACATACATGCCTACCACAAGAGATAATCTCCGTATTGTGCACCAAGAATACTGTAACCCATTCACATCTGCGCCTGCCATCCGAGGTAACAGACTGCCAGCAACTTTGTGTGTCATCCCGGGCGGAGCCTAGCAGCCTAGCACGAGATGTGTTAAGCGGTATATACAGGGTGAGTCACCTAACGTTACCGCTGGATATATTTCGTAAACCACATCAAATACTGACGAATCGATTCCACAGACCGAACGTGAGGAGAGGGGCTAGTGTAATTGGTTAATACAAACCATACAAAAATGCACGGAAGTATGTTTTTCAACACAAACCTACGCTTTTTTAAATGGAACCCCGTTAGTTTTGTTAGCATCTCTGAACATATAAACAAATACGTAATCAGTGCCGTTTGTTGCATTGTAAAATGTGAATTACATCCGGAGATATTGTAACCTAAAGCTGACGCTTGAGTACCACTCCTCCGCTGTTCGATCGTGTGTATCGGAGAGCACCGAATTACGTAGGGATCCAAAGGGAACGGTGATGGACCTTAGGTACAGAAGAGACTGGAACAGCACATTACGTCCACATGCTAACACCGTTTTATTGGTCTTTCTCACTGACGCACATGTACATTACCATGAGGGGTGAGGTAAACGTACACGCGTGGTTTCCGTTTTCAATTACGAAGTGGAAGAGATTGTGTCCCACTGGAAACGCGTCAACGTATGTGGTATCAGCATGATGGAGCACCTGCACATTCCGCAATTAACACTAGGCTGACCCTTGACAGGATGTTCGACGGGCGTTTCATAGGACGTGGAGGACGCATAAATTGGCCAGCCCGTTCTCCTGATCTTACACCTCTGTACTTCTTTTTGTGGGGTACGTTAAAGGAGAACGTGTACCGTGATGTGCCTACAACACCAGAGGATATGAAACAACGTATTGTGGCAGCCTGCGGCGACATTACACCAGATGTACTGCCGCGTGTACGACATTCATTACGCCAGAGATTGCAATTGTGTGCAGCAAATGATAGCCACCACATTGAACATCTATTGGCCTGACATGTCGGGACACACTCTATTCCACTCCGTAATTTAAAACGGAAACCACGTGTGTACGTGTACTTCACCCCTCATGGTAATGTACATGTGCGTCAGTGAAAAAGACCAATAAAAAGGTGTTAGCATGTGGACGTAATGTGCTGTTCTAGTCTCTTCTGTACCTAAGGTCCATCACCGCTCCCTTTGGATCCCTACGTAATTCGGTGCTCTCCGATACACACGATCGAACAGCGGAGGAGTGGTACTCAAGGGTTACAATATCTCCGGATGTAATTAACATTTTTCAATGCAACAAACGGCACTGATTACGTATTTGTTTATATGTTCAGATGTGCTAACTAAACTAACGTGGTTCCATTTAAAAAAACGAATGTTTGTGTTAAAAAACATACTTCCGCGCATTTTTGTATGGTTTGTATTAACCAATTACACTAGCCACAGTATTTGATGTGGTTTACGAAATATATCCAGCGGTAACGTTAGGTGACTCACCCAATATATATATATATATATATATATATATATATATATATATATATATATATATATATATCATAAAGAATCATTTAATTTGGCACTTCTATATTTCTGAAGCTAATAAACCCTTGAGAAGCATGACATATGTCAATGCGGTATTCAAATTGTTCCCACACTGCAGCAAGCATGTCTTGAGTTACAGCTTCTACAGCTGTTGTTGCGCGATGTCTCAGTTAATTCGTTGTTGTTGGTAACGGAGGCACTTAAACAGAGTCTCTTATAAACCTCCACAAGAAATAATCACATACAGTCAGGTCCGGCGACCTTGGAGGCCAGTGTAAGGCTGAATCATTTGGTCCTGTGTGACAGATCCATCACTCAATAATCGTTTGATTTAAAAATTACCTTAGATCCAGATGCCAGTGTGGCGGTTCCCCATCCTGTCGCTAAACGAAGTCGACCGAATCAGTCTCCAACTGTGGGAAAAGAAAGTTGTCAAGCATATCGAGGTAGGTGCTCCCTGTAAACATTTCGGCAAGAAAAAAAAAAAAAAAAACAGGACCATATACATTTACCCTTGAACCTGCAGAAAACACACTAAATTCTGAAGAGTCCTGCTCATGTTGTACAACTTCATGTGGTTGTTCCGTACCCCATATTCTCACATTATGACTGTTCACCCTTTCATTTAAAAGGAGTGCTGCCTCGTCACAAAATTACAGAACTACACACGTTGTTGTTTGCCACTTTCACGAAGAGATTGAAGTAGCTGAATTTTGTATGGTTTCATGTGTAAACGTCGACGTAACACGCGTCAGTCAGACGTCGGGAGCATGTTGAGCTGTCGAGCTGCATGGCGGACGGATTTCTGAGGAATCCTTGTGAAAACATGGCGAATGCGTTCAACGTCTGTGTCAGACACTCGGGGACGGTCCGGCGATTTTTCTTTATACAAACAACCTGTTTATCGGAATTGTTCATTCTATGGACTAATGCTCTGTGCTGTAAGAGGATCCACACCATACCTAGTACGAGAGTCACGCTGGACAGTTAACTGACTCGCACTGCACAAAAGTCCGGACTGTCGATAACGCCACAACACAAACAGTTGCGTTTGCAGTAGCGCCGCGACCAGAAAGAACTGACTGCTGATGAATAGCTTCGCGTTGTGTTCTGCACTACCCTGGGTGACCGACGTCAGAGTGTATGGTGACGACCTATGAGGGATCCCGATGGTCCATTGTTTCGGTAACACATTGTGATGTTACTCCTGGCATCACTGTATAGGATGCCATCGAGTACAACGCGAGGTCACGGCTGTTAGTGTAACTGTGGCGACACAGCGGTACGTCACGGACATCGTGTTACCTACCACCCGACAAAATGTGGTTCCACTTCTCAATAGGACTGTGCTCGTTCACAGATGGCAATGATCCCTATGAAATGTCTGCGTTATGTTGAGTTACTCCCGTGGTCAGCAAGACCTCCAGATCTGCCCCCGATAAAGCATTTGTGGTATCTGCTCGGACGTCAGTTGTGTTCCAGTGTCTATATCCACGATATGAAGGACCACTTATAACAGTTGTGGGCCTACTTGGCGAAAGTAGGTCGGCGTTATCGCACTGTTCCTTACTGAATCACTGCATGCTTCCAGGGCAGACGGGGTGGGACATCGTACTGATAAAGTGGTTCATAGTGGCAAGTTATTACTAAATTCGATTCGATTTTGTAATCACTGAAATGCCATCACATACCCTCTCAACTTGTGAAGTTTCATTTCCTTCTCCCCTTATGCCTGCTGCACTTTATTTTGTGAATCAGTGCAGACACTTTAAGGAAGACGCCGTACAACTCACGTCAAACCAGATTAAAAAACTTAAACATCCGTTTTTAAGGAAGAATTAGAAAAAGCACTCAGCCCACTGCGTATCAGTGCCGTGTATTTGGAGCAGAGAGAATTGGGAAAACAACAGCTCGAACAGAGGTAAAGAGGTAATGTCCATTCCATTCGCTTCAGTACTCTACTAATCATGTGACGTACGTTTTATTGGATCATATATTAAGAATATTTTACCGAACCGTTAAGGCGCGCTAAAAAAAAGCCTAATATTTGATCCAATAAAAAGTACGTCGTGTGATTAGTGGAGTCCTGAAGCGAATGTAGACGTAGATGTAATTATCACATAGCCAACTGCAAGGAAGCCATTATAAAGCTATCATGAGTTAATCCTTTATTCTCTAGTCATTGACGTGTATAACATGCGTTATTTGTTAATCCGCGTCATCATTTGCCGCAACATTTCTGCGTCATAACGGATATAACTTAATCGGGAATATTATTTAGGTCCTTCATAATTGAAGAGTTGGTTTTGTATCCAATTGAGTTCTTCTGTCAACGAAAGTTTTACTCGATCTTTCTCTGAAAGTGGTTTGTCTCGAATGCAACACCTCTGTGTCATCTCGTGGCATTAACTCTGTGTCATAACGAAAGGAAAGCAAGAGCTGATATCAAAGTTTTCCAAATTACGAGCCAGTGTACTGGCGTGTCGCTAGATTTCGATGTAGTCTTGGCTCTGTTTCCACCCGACTATGTTAGTCTTATACTTCCCACAGCTGTTCGATGGCAGGTATCAAAGCGGCATGCAACATTTCATTTTCATTTATTTTTTGCGAATATTACTACACGCACAACAAATTGTACACTGTCTTTTGCTACTCTATGTTACACATGTTCGTTCTCATGTATTTGCTTATTCATTATTTTTTGCACCTTAGACTATTGGAAACAGTTCAGAGTATTTAGGGATTGTTAGTTCCCTTGTAAGCTTTCTATATAAAATAATTGTGCGTGTGTGAGAGAAAACTAAATACATTCAGTTTCGAAACCTTTCCCCTGATGTAACGTGTTTCTTATGATAACGCATTCACTTGATGAGCAAAGCTGACTGTTGGTTGGTCTTGTGTTGCGCATGTGAACAATGTGAAATGAAACTTTTGACTTCATGAAATGCAAAATTTGAAATAATGAAAATGTATCTACTTAAATGCCTACAGAAACTGTGCTCAGTGAAAACTATGTAACTAAAACTCAGTATCTAAGCACATTATGAACAATGTATGATATGAAGTGCAGTGATACACTAATAATATCGACAAAAAATACTGCTCTAGACGGAAGAAAATAACTGTTTGAAATTACTGGTACTGTTCACTGAAAATAATGTACTAGCTAGCACGAAACCTGGCAGTCCTAACCACACACTGTTTGCACAAAAATGCAAGATGAGATCTGCCTCTTGCTCAGCATGCTGTTTTTGTGTCTAGAGTACTGATCTTCACGAAAGCAAATACAAATCAGCAGATGCATCAGCTAAAAATAATCTACTCTAAATTCGTTTTGTCAGAAACACTCTGCTGCTTCGTGTGACGTAAGGTACAATGGACACACGATAAAAATTCAAAACTTTACCATGAATCATGAGGGTGGGTTTTGCTTTAAATAAAATCGATTTTGAGGAATTACACATTCTAATTATTGTCAAAAATATTGCACAACATAAAAGACTCTAAAAATTACAATATTCTATCATTACAAGGACACTTCAAACATATCTTTAAAATTCCAGTAAAATCTTCTCTATGAACAAAATGGACAAGAATGCATTATATGTCAGTTTTCATCTCCATAATAAAGTATTATGGATAGCTTCTTCCATATTCACAGAAAAAATTAAAAAAAATCCAACTGCACGCTACTAAGCCTCAAATAACAATGCCCCAAAGCTGCACAACAGAATAACAACTCAGCCAAAGATAAAACTAAACACACAGTCAAGGATCTTATTTACTACACAAGTAGTGCTTTCACTCCTCTTTGTACCAGTATAGCAAATCTGAAATATTTACAATATCAGAAAACTTATGAGAACCTTACAACCTATGGGTCCTTTATACCACAGTCAGCAGTCACGTCTCACGTTCTCAACAAACTTTACCAAAGTTGTACCTCACATAAATAATAGATGTATAATGGTACCGATCCTGCATAAATGTAGTCAATTTAAACTGGAAGGAACTACATACTATCTTCAACTGTTCACTGTATGCCGAATAATATTTTCTAGTCCATTCATTATTGTGAAAGCCCAGTTTCTGCTGGAATCTTGTCTTGTCCATAAGTTGCTACATTATTCGCCATATAATGGCGCATTGTTTACCGTAGACGCCGCTAAGTGTTTGGAGTTGCGTTAATAAGCTAGAAAGAATTATAGCATCTCTGGGACGACTGCTGCACCAGCAGTTAATTTTCTGTTCCCCTTCCTCTGCTGCTTAATCACTGGCAGAAGTCTTGAGTTATAACTTGAGCTCTGAGTTGCTAAACTTTATCTACAGAACGGCTTTCACAAGGAAGACTCCAGCAATGTGCTTAATACACTGAAAACCTTTCCACAATCTAAAGCTTTGTGTACAAAAGCCAAGAAGTCGTCGTCAACAAAGACAGTTACTTCTTGAAGTTTTAATCTAGAGCTATCGGGGAAGAAGTGGGATGAACGACAGCTGCAAGCTTCCTCACTACAGATTTTCCGTGGAATGTCGCTCTTATATAACTAATTAATTTTTGTTTCAGAATTACTATTCTGTTTATTATTATTTGTATATAATATAAAGATTTACTGCTTTGTGTTTATGAGAGCAGCCATCATTGTCATAATCGATTTCTTAAAGAAAAATTTGAAAAATTACCCATTTACGTTTGTTTCAGAATAATAATCTCTACAACATCAATTTTTTTATCGTCTATTTAGCAGAAGTAACGTGTGTACATACGGATGTCATACTTTTCGGGTACCCACATCAATGTTTATAGCTCTTATTACAGGTAATTGTATCAGATGCTTCTGGTTGTAAGATTCCAGAAAAGCCTTGAGGCTCGGTATGACACATTTTAGTTGTTCAGAGATGCATTCGGTACAGGTATCCATTGCAAAATAAATTTAGTTAGAATACTTCGCTGTGAAATATTACTTTGAAATTGACCAAGAGGCCATATAATGGAATTATCTTCTGCTATTCAAAGCAACAAATGAAAGCCGTCGTTGGTATTGTAATAGGTAGCGTGATATTCTAATTATATGCCAAGAAATCGTAGTACGATAAGCAACGTCAACAGAAACGAAGAATTATAAAAAATCGCTGTATGATATTTCTCTGACCTGTCTGGACTTTTAAATAAGCAGCACAGGTTTTAGTGAATAATCTTAATGTTGCATTGTCTGCAAACTCCAAGTATCCTATATAAAACTACTTGTCTCACAGTCCCATGCACTTAGATCAAGAATTACAGTTTTGGACAATTATATAACTGTCAGAACATGACAGTATTATATATTATTTGAATTTACAAAACTTTCTGTAGTAAGAAAGAAATGCGATTAAAACATTCAAGAATGTAAGCATCATCATGTAATTTTCATAATGTAGTTAAAACTACATTAAATTCAGTTAAACAAATGACTGAACAACCAGCTGTAGCATACTATAATTTGATTGAAAGACTGTGCATTCTGCCCGAAAATGCACCAAATTATCAAGATCAAATAGCTCAGTAGATAATAATAATAATGGCGTGTGACTACGGCCTTCCGTCGGGTAGACCGTTCGCCTGGTGCAAGTCTTTCGATTTGACGCCACTTCGGCGACTTGCGCGTCGATGGGGATGAGATGATGATGATTAGGAGAACACAACACTCAGTCCCTGAGCGGAGAAAATCTCTGACCCAGCCGGGAATCGAAAATGGTTCAAATGGCTCTGAGCACTATGGGACTTAACATCTATGGTCATCAGTCCCCTAGAACTTAGAACTACTTAAACTAACTAACCTAAGGACATCACACAACACCCATTCATCACGCCGGGAATCGAACCCGGGCCCTTAGGATTGACATTTCGTCGCGCTGACCACTCAGCTACCGGTGGCGGACAGCTCAATAGAAAAAGCTTGGACATATATTGAAAATACCATTCCACGAGAATTTAAGAATCTTGGGCTAACATTGATATCCTTTCTTGAAAATTAATGGAATTTTAATCTTCAAAAACAGTATCTGCCGTATCTTATGCGATATTTACAAACTTTGTAGTTTTGAGTTAATAAATCAGGTCCTCAGGACCGTTAATTTTTCCAGGCTGTTCAAAATACGTTGTTGTAGAATAATAATCAAGAGAAAATTCTTGCTAACTTTCTTCCGATTGTCTTGTTAACATACTTTTTACAAAAACTACGATGTTATATAATAAAGACTAGTCACATTTAAATAGGAACAATCGTCCAAGTACATCACTCTCTTGGTTTTACACTGTTTGTTATACCGCAGTTTATGTATTTGCACAGGAAATATATAATCCTTAGGTAACGTAAAACAATAAGTTAGTGCAAATGGTTCTAAGCACTATGGGACTTAACATCTGAGGTCATCAGTCCCCTAGACCTAGAACTACTTAAACCTAACTAATGTAAGGACATCATACACATCCATGGCCAAGGCAGGATTCGAACCTGCGACCGTAGCAGCAGCGCGGTTCCAATCAGTTAGTATTGTTCGTCATCTATAAAAAGCATTTGATTGATTAAGCTGTGAAACTCCCTTTGAAATCTTTAAATTTTATGTAAACATTGATATTACAAAGAACATTATAAAAATAATTACATTATAATTCAACAGTCACCAATATAATTTACTGTTTCTATCTCACACCCCATGTGTGATATATTCTTGAAAGTAATACACCAGTACTGCGATAGTCAGTTACAGCCACATGTACACTCCACAAGCCATGCCCTGGTGTGTGCCGGAGGACAGTCTGTGGAACTGTCACTTCCTCCTGTTTTTGTTCCAGATCGTTAGTGATCCGCTAGTAGAACGATTGTTGGTAAGCCTCCCTTACTTTACCTTCATGATCTTTTCACGAGAAATACGTAGGAGGAAGCAATATGTTGGTTGTCACTTCTAGGATCGTACGCCCTCGGATCTTTGACAGTAAATCAGACCATGATGCAGAACGACTCACTTGCAACATCTGCCACTTTAGTTGGCTGAACATCTCCATGTCGCTTCTGCACTTACTAAATTAACCTGTTATTCTTTGGATTTTCTCTGTTTCCTCTATCAAATCTATGTGGTACGGATTGTTTGATGGTAGCTGGTTAAGTAAATAAATTGGTACTGTGCAGTAACCACATTTCTATGATGTTCATTTATGAATATAACTTTTTTTTCTTCAAACAGCGCAGTGTGAACCACTTAGCACGAAAATAAGAAATACGTAGAAAGAAAGAATCAAAGGCTCAATTTACGTGTCACCAAGATTTTAAAACTAGCAGAAAGAGAGTGAGTGAGGGCGGGGGGGGGGGGGGGGGTGGAGGGGAGAGAGAGAGAGGTCAGTCATCATCTCTAAGAAACTCGGTACATGCGAGTAAAACTTCTGTTCCATTTATTGCTAATTCTGATAAAGCCATCTCTGTCTGATACAGTAAATAGCAAATTCCACTCCTGATGCTATACTTTTGAAATAGGAGAAGAAGTTGTTGCTAAAGTACAGTCCACTTGGGAGGTAAGCTGTTCAGTTTTAGACAAAATATATGCCCTGGGAAAACACTTTTAACTACAATGAGGTGACAAAAGTCATGGGATACCTCGTAACATCGTGTTGGACTACCTTTTTCCCAGTCTAGTGCAGCATCTCGGCGTGACATGGACTCAACAAGTCGTTCGGAGGTCTTTGCATGAATACTGAGCCGTACTGCCTATACACCAATAACATGGCGCATTGTCAGCCATAAAAAATTCATTGTTGTTTGGAAACATGAAGACCATGAGTTTCAACAAATGTTTCAATTTCCAGTCAATCATTCAGTTGGACCAGAGGACCCAGTCCATTCCATGTTGATACAGCCCACACCATTATAGAGCCACCACCAACTGGCACAGTGCCTTGTTGACAACTTGGGTCCAAGGCTGAACCACACTCGAATCCTATCATCAGCTGTTACCAACTAAAAATGGGATTAATCTGATCAGGCGACATTTTTCCAGTCGCCTAGGGTCCAAGAGATACGGTCACGAGCCCAGGAGGCGGTGCAGGCGATGTCGTGCTGTTATCAAACCCACTCGCCTCGCTCATGGTCTGCTGCCATAGCTCATTAACGACAAATTTATCGTTCACATACCGTGAGAACGATGTTACTAGCGACATGTTACAGTGCTGAAGAGTATGCATGTTCAGTCTGATACAAATCTACAAGCGCAAACACATGTAGAAACCTGGGGTGGATGGCCTCTAAGGTGGTAGGATTGAGTTGAGGTGGTGGGTTGTTGCCAGCATGATTACCAATCGTTGCTCGAGGAAACATTATCGTCAGTTACATATTTTAATGGAGGACATTGTGACGCCCTGCTGTGACAACGCCTCCCTGTGTGTGTGCAGCCTACGGTGAATGCGGCGGTGCTGATGCAACAGGCGGCCAGCAGCCTGTTTGACGCCAGCAGCTACGCTGGAAAGCTGGCTCATGCCGCAGCAGCGTGTGTGCCATCTGGGCACAGCTCTGTAGCTCAAGGCAGTCAGACTGACGCGCGTGATTGTAACAGAGGAAGACAGCCCTCCTTGTGAGTAGAGGCGTACACCATGACACGAGCCCCCAGGTGTAACTGGTTAAGCAGCTACATCGAACTGATTCTAGCAGCTGCCCCACAGGGGAGATTAGAGCACCTATCCTACATTGAAGAACTCAGGCTGTGGCTTGGGGGAGAGCTATATGGCGCTAGATCCATGGTGGTGGACTTAGAATCATCAGTAGGCCTGTCACTGATGAAAGTCAAGTCTTATGGTAGCTGCTTGCAGAACAATGTCACCCCTTCACCTAGCGTAGACCACTCTTCTTGGATGGTGCTGCCAGACTGTGACCCCTTCTGGCTAAAAATGACTGAAATTTATACTGCCGAAGCACTACTTCCAGCTACGTAAGGCAGTACATCCCCGTAGCTTGTAGATACAGTAACCAATATCCTAATGCTGCAGTCACCTCATCTTTCGCTAGTGTTGAGATTACTGAGTTTCTGGCTTCTGGCTCGGCCCACCGTGTGGAAATCGCCCCATGATGTTGCTGCACCTGGCATAATGGTAGTTCGGTCGCCAGCTACCATGGCTTTTGCAACAGCCTGGGCAGTGTTCCTATTCTACTCAGGAGCGTCGGGAAGTAGTGGCGGTGGTACACATAGTTGCAAGGCACTGAATGAAACTTGTAGGCATATTGCGGGTTGTCTGAAACTTGCGCTATTTGTAGAACACTCTCAGACCGCTGGCGTATCACCAACAGATATTCCTCATGAAGTACCTGCCAATGTAGAGAGGGAAAATGAGGCTCATGAGGGAAACCATCCATTACATGAGCACGTTCCAGTAGCCCCAAGGTTGAGATTCAGCGGGAATTTTATCAAGACCGCTTCAGTCTTGCAAACAGCAGTAGCTACTGCAAGGAAACAACTGTGGATTTCTCGCATTGAGAATAGCTCTATCTGGCACCTTGCATATGAGGATGTCAGAACTGAATTATATGGAGGTCACTCAACCATCTCTATTCTGAAGGTGAAAGATACTGGAGTAATCTCCAGATATGGTAACTCCCTGTGGATGCCACCAACTGCGACCGCGGAGAAGCACAGACGTGGAACGTCTATTGGATTGTCAACAATGACAAGAAAATCTTCCGTTTACGACTTCGAGTGTGACTGAAGTGGCAAAATTTCAATCAACAAGAGCATGTACCAAAGCATACTCAAGTATCATGAGTTTTTTCAGCTTTTTATGTACCTATCGTATGTATTTCTCTACTTTTACAAGGTCAGTTGCAGGTGTGCAATCACGTATCATTTTACATGTAGCAATTCCGGCGGCGAACGACGTTTATCACAGTTACAACATTTGTGCAACATCAAGACAACTTTTCTTAACATCACCAGCGCAAGAATTACTTGTCGAAGATGGCGACATAGTCGAAGCCATCGAAGTACACTCATGGACAGCTGAGTTAAACTCTTACCCAGTGTTGTGTGGATCCACTAACGCGCTGATGACTATGACGGAGCGCCGTGGTATGCGCTCCACGAGACACTGCAAATGGAGAGTCGTGCAAATTCATTACCGCTCCAATGTCGCCATCACTCACGTTTACTGCAGGACGCTGTGTCCAAGGCACGCGCATCTCACTCAATAGCGGAGCAGCTTCACGTTCGTCGACTGCTACTCACGTCATTCTGGTACAATTAGAGAGCGGTTAGGCGGAACATTGCATTGCTGAAGGTGCACAAAAAAAAAAAAAAAATCAAATTACATTTCATTTATGAACTCAAGGTGTTGCCAACAGGATGTCTAATGAATAATTCCCTGATTTAAAAACTAAATAACATGAAAATAAAGTCGACATAGGAAAGCTGGAAGAATTTTAAACAGAAGTTTCGAAATAGTAGTTACAAAAGCTGCTAGCAAATGGCGCTGTACGCTGTACAGCTTGTATCACCATGCATAAATAAACTCGTCCTTTTCAAGCAGTCTTTGCAATGACATCACATCACAATAAGTCCGCCGGCCGGAGTGGCCGAGCGGTTCTAGGTGCTACAGTCTGGAACCGCGTGACCGCTACGGTCGCAGGTTCGAATCCTGCCTCGGGCATGGATGTGTGTGATGACCTTAGGTTAGTCAGGTTTAAGTAGTTCTAAGTTCTAGGGGACTGATGACCTGAGAAGTTAAGTCCCATAGTGCTCAGAGCCATTTGAACCATTTTTGAACAAAAAGTCCACCGCCCGCAGCAAAGAGGCGGCGAAAGCGAACAGTTTTGTGGTAACTTCCTATGGGACCAAACTGTTGAGAAATCTGTCCCTATTTAATCTAACTGAAACAAACTTACGCTAAGGACAACACACACACACACACACACACACACACACACACACACACACACGCACACACGCATCCCCGAGGGAGGACTCGAACCTCCTACGGGGGGGCAAGGCACCCTAGACCAAGCGGAAAACGAACAATTCCGAAGATGAAGGAACCACTTCGTGGCATTCGCTTCAGAACTGTTCCAGAGATTCCACAGGCAGTAGACCGCTCCATTCGCACCATCAACAGAACAGGCTCAGCTAACGGTATACTACGCCTTCCACATCGCTGGCAACGGGTTCTACACAACTCTGGAGACTACTTTGAAGGACAGAATCAGTTACAAACATGTAACTCTATTGTATCGGTTGTGAATAAATAGTTGCCACTATTTAAGTTCCAACCCTCGTACATAGCCATTATACATTGTTCTGAGCAGAAATTTAACTGATAGGTGCTTTCGTGTATTTCAAAGATAGACACTGTTTCCAGAATGAGATTTTCACTCTGCAGCGGAGCGCACGACTCACGCCCCGTCCTCACAGCTTTACTTCTGCCAGTACCTCGTCTCCTACCTTCCAAACTTTGCAGAAGCTCTTCAGTGAACCTGTAAAGTTTGAAAGATAGGAGAAGTGGTAGTGGCAGAAGTAAAGCTGTGAGGACGGGGCGTGAGTCGTGCTTGGTTAGCTCAGGTGGTAGAGCACTTGCCCGCGAAAGGCAAAAGTCCCGAGTTCGAGTCTCGGTCCGGCACACAGTTTTAATCTGCCCGGAAGTTTCATAGACACTGTTGTTTCCCATCATCTTCTCGCTCTTAGGGAACCGTACTCCGTAATAAACACTCCTCTTAATCATACTATCCCGTCTTATACTTAATATTGAGCGTGATTAAAAGATTCATTCCCTCCTTTTTACAGTTGCATCAGACAGCTGCCCATGAGATATTATGGTACGCTCTAAACAACATTTGTTGACTACAGACTTTATTTAGATTATATGGTGTATTATCAGTATTTCTTATTGGCAGTTTCACTGCGTCAAGTGCATCATCCATTTTTATTTCCATAATGAAATACAGCTATTTGCTTACCATATTACTTAACTATGTGTAACTTAAACTATATTTTATGCTGTGTAGAGATTAATGTCCTATTATGTATTACTGAAATTAATAGCAGATGATGAAGTTCTATTGCAATTTACCATAATTTGTGCCTTCATGCTGGGATAAATTCCTCTTTTTTTAATCAATCTTGTGACTTGTTGCGGTTCGTCCACGAGTTCGTCTCTTGTGCCAACCTCTTAATTTCAGAGTGGCACTTGTACCGTCGTAGTTCTCATTTCTGCTGCTTCTCATTACATTCGTCGTTCTTACTCTCAGTCCATACTCTGTCCTCATTACACTGTTTATTCAGTTCAACAGGTTCACTAATTCTTCTTAACTTTTGCTACGTATAGTAATGTAGTCAGTGAATTTTATCAATCTTATCCTGGATATCCTTAAACACTGAATTTCAATCACCTTCTTCAATCTTTCTTTTATTGACATATGTACACATTGAACAACAGGGTAAAAAGAGAGTATCGCTGCCTCACGTTCTTTTTATTTCGGATGCTTAGTTCTTGGTTTTTCAATCGTATGAATACCTCTTGGTTCTTGTGCACATTGTATATTATCCGACTTTCCCTATACCCTACTCCTGTTTTTCCAAGAATTTCGAAAATCTTGCACAGTTTTACTCTGTCGAACGCTTTTTCCAGGTTGACAAATCATATAACCTCTTCCTTATTTTTCTTCAAAATTACTTCTATTATCAAGCAAAACGTCAGAACTGCTTCCCCGGTTTGTTTACCAATCCTAAAGCCAAACTGGCAGTCATCTGGAAGATTCTGTTTTCTTTTCCATTCCTCTGCATATTATTCTTGTCAACAAGCCGTTAAGCTGGTTGTGGGACAGTTTTCTAATTACTTGCTTTTCGTACCTCCGGAATTGTGTGGATGATGTTTTTCGCAAATTCCGATGCTATGTCGCCTGTATCATAGTTCTACATATCAAGGGAATAGTCGTTTAGTTTCCACTTCCCCCATTGGTTTTAGAAATTTCGATGGGATTTTATCTATCTTTACTGCCTTATTTGACCTCCAGTCTTCCAAACTCATTTAGATTCTGATTCTAATACTTGACCTCTTATTTCTTCCAAAGCGACTCAAATTTCTTGTTCTGTCAGATCATCAGGCAGTTCCTTGCTCTCATAGAGACCTACAGTTTACTCTTTCCACCTGTCTGCTCTCTCTTATGTACTTAACAGTGGAATTTCCATTGAACCCTTAATAGTGCCGCCCTTGCCTTTAATTTCACCAAAGGTTGTTTTGACTTTTCTGTATGCTGAGTCAGTGTTCCCAAAGATAATTTCTTTTTCGATTTGTTCAGAATTCCTTCCAGCTATTTCGCCTTGGTTTCCTCTACTTCCTATTTGTTTCAATCCAAAGTGGCTTATATTGCAACATTTCTACTCCTTCCTGAAGTCTTGTTCTTCCTTCTTTCATCGGTCAATAATCACTCCTTACTTATTATCTTTAGATAAGAGCACACCATAATGGGGCTGAGACCCCCAAAGTTGTAGAGAACAAGCAAATAAAAAATAGGAAAGTGTACCCGCGGAGCTGTTATTTCCAAGAAATTACCTGATTATCAATGGACCCTTTACAAAATTACAAATATAATGAAAATATTTCAGACAAAAAAGTTTCTGTCGCCACATCATCAACGCAGTATCTAGAATTCCGATGACTTCTCATAGACGAGCCTCACAAAACATACCCTCGGCTGCATTCAGTTCGTATGCAACGCTTTCTACGGTTCTGGTAAGATTACAGCAAAATTCCTCCTGATTTTTCATTTTACCCCTCAAAACATTTGAATCGTGTTATTCAGCGACATCTTCACACTGTCTGAGAAAGGGAGACTCGTTAAGGGGAGCGGAAGAATTAAATCTCAGACTCGACCTGCGGTTAATTAAAACTTCCTTAATTAAAACATTCTTTTCTGTCTCCTTATGGCGCACTTAATAACGACGACATACGCTCTGGCTGCACTTCAAATTTGTGGTCATCCCTTACAACGATGGCCCTTGGCCGCTTCCTGTTCAGACTCACTCGTATCTGACTAGAGCAGGGACTCAGTGGAATTGCGTTCGGCAGAAGTTATTACGGACTCTCATCCTCTCTTTCCGCAACTACAGGCTCGACGTTGAATGAATTACGTCCCGAGAAAAGCGCTTTTTCTTAATTTCATCTAGAATCGCACCAAATGTGAGAAATGTAGCCATACTAATACTACTGCACACGGTGTACAAAGTGAATGTCTTTTCCGCAGAAAGCAAAATTTCATTTTGTTCTTCAGCAAGTAACTATCTCTTTTAACTTCGCTTAAAAGCTGACATAAACATAATATGAGCTTCCAAAACAATGAAATGTACAGCGACAATCTAAATCCGAATATCACCAAGTTATTACTCTTGTCCAAGCACGACGGAACGAAGCTCAAATAGATAACAAACAACTCTGAACGGTTGTTGAGAGATTTCCGAGGTATACTGAGCGTCTCAGTGCCTGAAATGTCCAGACGTAACAGTTGTGTAAATTGCTTTTCGGAACGTTCACTATTATGAGCAGCGAATATTAGAAACAGTTGATTCATTCGTTTTACGGTGATTCTAAGGGATTCACGTAGGATTAGCGTTTTGCAGAGTCTACATAAATTCTGATTACAGGTTTCACGTGCACAGCACTGAGAGGACATTAGGATCATTCCTTTAAGATGATCTACCCCTGTCTCCGGCGTTTAATGTGTGCAAGCGCTATTATGTTTCACTGCAATCCTTCAATTATTCAGTCTGCAACTTACGTACCCTATAATTACGGAGAAATGCACCGCAATATACAGGGTGTTGTAATCTCCCCACAAAAATATTTAAATTAAAATATGAATCAAGTGTAAACTCCCCACAGAAAAAATATTAATTAAATGAATTTTAATTATATTGTAACCTCTGAACAAAATTGGCTCCCATTTATAATCTCTGTGCAGAAATGCATTCACATTTAATGTACCCACAAAATTCTTTTCTCATTGAATGTAAGCTCGAAACAGAAAAATTCCTAAACACCAAAATAATAAAATAATTCAGTAACCTGGTAAATTTTATGACGACAGCAGCGCTGCGCCACGGCCCTGTATTCTGAATAAAAAAAGCAAAAATTTTTACCTCAATAAAAACTGCGAATATATCTGCTGTTACCTAAAAAATTTTTCGGCACAGCTCCGTGCAATTCTGGCCTATGCTTTGTGATTCATGAAAGGAATAATTATCCATTGGATATATTCTTTAAATTGAAATGAATGCTTTTTTTAAAAAAAATTTCTTTATATTATAAAAATTATTATTGGGACGTTTTTTAAAAGAAATTGGATGACAGTTAACATACATTACTAGATATGCGCAAGGCTGCTTCTTTACCTTCTACAATAATACTCATCCTCCAGAGTCCCGACTAGAGCAGACTGCAGACACGCGCACACACACGTAGACTACTGCCGACTCACGCAGACTACTGCATACTACAGCCGACTCACGCAGACTACTGTCGACTACTGCCGACTCACGCAGACTACTGCATACTAATGCCGACTAGCGACAAGCAACAACTAACTACATACTGCTCTCTGGTCAGAGACGCTCTTAAGTCTTGCCTGTAGCAGGCAGCGCATATAGCGCATACCTCTTACATAACCCTCCACTGGGGGGGGGGGGGGGGGGGGGGGCAAAAATTTGGCAGCGATGGTGAGTCAATTGGACTTGCCATGAGCAACAAATTTTTCCTAATTAACTAAGTTTACAATAACAGAATATATACAAATATATAAGTGCAGAACATGAAATAAAATATAGTGCACATGCACTGGGTACAGAACATACCAAGCAAAGACAAAATGTATACGCAATGAGTACAAAACATATTAACAAATGGCAAAACTGCACACGCACTGTAGTACAGAACATATCAGGAAATCACAAAATGTATAGGCAATGAGTACAAATTATATTAACAAATGACATAAAGTGCACACGCACTGTAGTTTTTTTTACTATTTTACAAGAACTAGGATAGGAAATGGAAGGATTGCATCATGGTTGTAGCACATTAGGTTGCACGCAGCTGCACTGAAAGTCCATATCTTTCTACAGAAGTACAACACCAAGTGAGACAATCTGAAGTTCTTTTCCCTGAAGTATTACTCAGTGTAGCCAAGACACTGAAATGTCGTAGTAATATTCCATGTTATCATTTTGGTAGTACATTAGGTACACCAAACAATGGGACCATAATAACATCTCCATCGCTCAAGGTGGTGGACAGCATGTCGTGTCAACACCACGTTCTTGTAAGGTATACCAACGTAGAATTAGTGCAAAAAGCAAATATAGTGCTCCATGATCATGAGGATAGACAGGACAAACGGATATTGCAGTAATTTCTGGTAATTAGTTCAGAAGGTGAAAGACATTAAGTCACATGCTAGTCTTCATTGAGAATTACACTAGTCTAACAACTGATTTGAGTAATTGGTGGCACTCATCGCCCAGTTACTGAACATTTCTGTTCCATGTATGAAGTATTACAGAATAATGTTCATAAGTAATCTGTTTACAGAGAACATTGGCACTCATTGACCAGTTACAAACCATCAGAAGTCATCAATCAAAACAGGAGCTAATGAGTGTAGCATCAAGCTACTGGTATTCATATGTATAGTATGAAAGTAACACAATATAAATTTAAAATATAAGAAACAGTGGCATTCGTTGGTCAGCAAGTATTGAATATTACAAAACATTTTTCATCATTCAAGTGACATATGACACATTTAATAAATAATTATTGGCACTCATTGGCCAGTTACAAATCATCAGAAGTCATCAGTCAAAACAGGAGTTAATGAGTGTAGCATCAAGCTACTGGTATTCGTATATATAGTATGAAAGTGACATAATACAAATTTAAAATATAAGAAACAGTGGCATTCGTTGGTCAGCAAGTATTGAATATTACAAAACATTTTTCATCATTCAAGTGACATATGACATATTTAAAAAATAATTATTGGCACTCAGTGGCCAGTTACAAATCATCAGAAGTCAGCATTCAAAACAGGAATTAATGAGCGTAGAGCATGCATGCATTATTACAAAATATCATTCACTATTACTCAGAACTCATCATTCAAGTGACATAAGACATAATTTAAATGTAACACTCTGTAACTATTACTCAAAGTCTGTGATTAGAAAACATCATTCAGTATTACTCATAACTCTTTTAAATTGGTAGCATTATTTGGGACTGGTAATACATATTTTTTGTGCTAGCAATGCATTGCGTTGGGATCGATAATTAATTGCTGGGGCATAACAATATTTGCTTTTGACTTATTGCTGCAAATGAAGATGGGTAACATCATTCGTCATGAGTCAGCTGTAGGAAGGTTATGAAACAAATAGAGTATATGTGATCACATTCATGAATGACACAGGTTTAATGACCAACTGCTTATAGCACATGAATTTGATGAATAATTTCTCCTGCAAACATACAAAATGGATTATTAAGCTGAAAGAAGAAACGCATATTATGCTGAAAAGTAGTGAACTTCGAATTAACAGGTAATGAAATGTATAAAAAATATATATGTTCTCTAGCTGTCCTTTCCAAAACCTTCAGTCATACAATGCGACATAAGACATACTGTCAAGACAAACTGCAATAAATACTTAAATAACTACATAGCATAAATACATAAGCTTCAACATTATCCTCATCTGCAAAGAAAAACTTCATTATCATTACTATCATCACCTGCAAAGAAAAACTTCATTATCCGTATCATCATAACTCCATTATTATCATCACCTGTAAAGAAAAACTTCATTATCCATATCACTATAATTCCATTATTATCATCACCTGTAAAGAAAAACTTCAGTATCCACATTAGCATATTCTGCATCACTATTCATCATCATTCATTATCATCTGCAAAAAAGTCACTTCATTATTCATTATACAACTATTCATAGTATAGAGTACCTTATTTCTAGCATATTTCATCACTAAAACTAAGATGTGTAGTTCTGTCTGACAGCCTGTATCAATCGCCTCGTATTCTGAAAGAAAAAATTAGTTAAGACTGCTATCATACGATGTGTATAGTATATTCTTGTTAATGCTTGTTAATTCTGATCAATTTACTCTTCGTGACGAGGTATTGTATCTTCTTTCGTTTATTGCGAAGGTGAAATTCCCATAATTTATTTCTTTTACACGTTATTTCTTTCTGAAAATGATGAACAATGATGAATGTCTTGCATTTAAATCATATACCCATTAAATAAAAAGGTGGTCTCTAGTGATATAATTGAGCATACAGCATAGCATGACAGAAAACGTAATATGTCAAAAATATAGACAGTGTTCAGATGCAAAAATGTACACAGAATATCATAATGTAGCAGCAAAAAAAAAAAAAAAAATGTAAAATAGTCACGATGTTGAGATATCATAAGGCAAAATGTCAAAGTCAACTGGTGTTTGTTATATCTTAAATATTTCATAGTGCATACAAACAAAACAGTAAAACAATCATACATACATAAAAAAAATGGAAAATGTGCACGGTCTGATGTGTAACAACAAGAAATGCCTCTCTTTGTTCAGCTTTTATGTTGTGTAGTTGATAGAGGCAAGAGTTGAAGACTTTAATGGAGAAAGAATTTGATAAAATTAATATGTCACTAGATAGAATCGCATAATTGGTCATAAAATATGTAAGTTTATCTGGAAAAATGTGCGCGGTCTGATGTGTAACGACAAGAAAAGCGACCTGCTAACCTTACCTTGCCGGGCACTTGCCAAGGAAAAATATGATAATCATCAGCAAGTGCTCATGTGAATATAATTGCATAAGTAGTCATAAAAAAAATCAGGAAATGGCATTACAGAGTGATAAATCGTAAAGTATGTTCATTTAATAAAGGGTTTGATGTTGGAGATATGGTGATTCCCTTTGGTTTTTCTGGTTCTCAAAGTTTCGACGTGTACTACATTGGGTTGAGGAATGCTGCGAATTCGATATGGACCCGCATATAGAAGCTCAAATTTACTACATCTACTTTTTCCTCTATTAGATAAATAATGTGTGCGTACTAATATCTTCTGTCCAATGTGAAAGTCACGGCGTGTGCAAACCTGTTTTTGCTGTCTTCTCCGGTGCTCTGCGGCGCGTTTGATGTTGTTCAGCGCAATGTCAATTATTTCATGATGTCGTAGCCGACGAGATGTAGGAAAGGTTACTAATTCTTTAATTTTGTTAGGTGGTTCAACATTTTTCAGTATAACAGACGGAGATAGCATAGTAGATTCATTTGGTATAGAATTAATTTCATCCTGGAATGAGAGTATGTGTGTGTCCCAATCAATATGTTTTTTATGGCACTATATTCTACACAGTTTACCAATTTCTTTCATTAATCGTTCACAAGGGTTGGAAGAAGCATGGTACCTGGATATATAGATCGGAGAAATGTTTCTAGCTCGTAACATACGTCTCCATATAGCAGATCGAAACTGTGATCCATTGTCGGAAATTACTTTCAATACATGCCCTACATGAAATAGAAAATGTTTTACAAATGCTTTCGAAACAGTTTTAGCAGTACCTTTGCGTAACGGAGTGAAGGTAACAAATTTTGAAGTGAGTTCAACAGCGACAAAGATGTAGCAAAAACCTCTATTAGTTCTGGGAATCGAACCAAAAATGTCTACAGCGGCCATGTGTCTCAATTTAACACGTACAATGGAATGTAATGGAGGAATATGTGAAGTCGTATCTGACTTAGCTTTCTGGCAGATTTTACATGACGCTAAAACTCGTCGAATACGTTTCTCCATGTTGGTAAAATAACAGTTCTACCTCAGTATAAGAAAACATTTTCTGGCTCCGTAATGTGCGTATCTTAAATGAATATACCAGATTAATTTGTTAACAAGCTCGTCAGGAATGCATAATAACCAAATGTTGCTGTCAGGGTGAGAGCGGCGAAACAGAATGTCATTGCGTACAGTGTATTGGTTTCTAATGGTAACATTATTCCTATCTTGCCAAAGGTGTTTAATTTCTTTCCATACGTTGTCTTTACTCTGCTCTTGTGCTATGTCTTGTAATGACGAAGAAATGAAATTCTCAAATGCAACTTGTTGACTGTACATGACGCTGAAATTTGCTTTGCAGAAGTTGGTTGCGATGTCTTGCTGATTGTTGCTGAGAGAACGTGATAATGCGTCTGCTACAATATTTTGTGTACCGGGAATGTGAACAATTGTAAAATTAAATTCCTGCAAATAAAGTTTCCATCTACTTAATCTGTCGTGTGTAAATTTAGCCGAAAGTAAAAACTGTATTGCTCTATGATCTGTGTAAACGGTCGTATGTCTTCCATAAAGGAAATGCCGAAATCTCGTAAATGCCCATACAACACATAATGTTTCAAGTTCTGTAACAGAATAATTGCGTTCAGCAGATGACAGAATGCGACTCGCAAAGGCGATGTTTTTAATTACTGTACAACCATCTTCTCCAATTTCCTGAAAAATGTGTACGCCTAAAGCGGTGTTAGAACTGTCGGTGGCAATGGAAAAATTTCTAATAAGATCTGGATGTGATCAAAGTGGTGCATTCAACAAGGCATGTTTCAAATAATATTTTCGTGAACAAGATTCTGTGTATCTCAAGTACTGCTTACGTTACTGGAAGATGCAACCTGTACTGTATCTAGTCAAATTCTATCTGACGTGCTATTATTTGCGGGAGGATGCTGTGGCATTTCGACTATTTGAACTGTTCTGTTATTTCTTCCTGACGTATTACATTCGGGATGATATCTACTGTCTGGTTCATTTATGATAATCTGTTGTTGCGGATGATTTTGCTGCTGATAAGACCGACTGTTATTAAACGTACGCTGAAAATTGTGCTCATTACTTTTACGTCTGTCATGATAGTCATTTCTATACGGTGCATTGCGATAGGAATTGAAATAGTGTGTTTTCTGTACATACTGATTCCCTTGTTGCTGTGCGTTACTATTTGTTGGAGCTGACGCCATACGTGTAGGCGGCGAAACATTAAAGCTTGGTTGACCTTGTACATTACATTGTTGGTTAGGTATGCTAACCGGTTGGTTTTGTTGCTGTTGATGGGAAAAACCTCCATTGTTACCAAAATGCGTTCGCTGTTGCTGATAATTTTACACATACTGATGATTAAATTTTTGTCTGTTATTATAGTTCTCGTGGTTGTCATTTCTCAACGTATAAAGATAAATGTCACTTTCGGTAAAATTTGTCTTATCAGGTTTTCTTTACACTTTCATGATTATAGATAGATCGATAGTTAAAGAGCTGTTTTAATAGATATAAAGGATAGTAGAAGAGAAGGCAGCAGTGCAGAAAACTAAAGAGGAAACAGCACTACTACGGCTCGGGGCCCTGTGCACGCTACGGCACATATTCATCAAAGTGTAATGAATCCCCTGAGGTTAATTACGCGCTGCAAATAAATTTTAGCTTCTGCATTACAGGCAATGCCAGTGAAAATTCAAAAGCAAATTGTTGTATCCAAGCCAATGCTAGTTTCTGCATTACAGGCCAAGCTGGTGAAAGCACAAAAATAAATCGACGTATCCAGTTCAAAGCGTGTACCTGTGCTCTGTCATTTTTAAATACCTTAGAATTTCTTACGGATAAAAATTGCTCGTAATCAACGTTATCGTCTCTGAATGTGTGGACAGTTTCAGGTTTGTGTGAGAATCTGTCTGTCTGTGTCACTTCGTATTCTAAGTCACGAGTCTCTGTAAATTACTTAAGTTACACTAGCTGTGTGATGGAAGACGGCTACCGTGCACAGGATACGCCCTGCGGCTTGCCGATTGAGTCAGCCTGGGATGGCCCACTGCTCTCTGGTGGAAAGTGGTCCGAGTGCGGGAAGCTTATACTGCAATGGAGATCCTAACTCATACCTGCTGCTGGTGGCTCCACGTGGTGTGCTTGTCTCGCGTTGCCCCCACGTCCTGGTGGAAATGCTGGCGTTCGAATGAAACTGATATCAAAATTAGAGTTAAGATAGCAACGTACCTGTCATGCCAATGCGCCGCATCTAGTCACATCCTCGGCAACACCTCTAAAATCCCCTTGCCTGTATTGTAAGAAGCGTAGATTACCACTGTGATCTCAGGTTCACCGGGCGATCTTGGCCCATCTTGCAATTACGCAACATACCTGATTGCGTTAACCAAAATGACGTCACCATGCGCTTTCCAGCTACCAGTGACAACTGCAATACTCCACTACATTTTCCCACACGTCAGCCGATAAAATTGTGTCTGTACTACACCACCGCGTCCACGGAATGACCCAGCGGCTGGATCTCACTTAAGACCAATCGCACTTGCAGAACAAGTTTTTCTTGTCATAAAAATGACTGGTGGCATAATCCGCAAGCTTCAGAAACTGCTTTTAACCTGAACACCTTACTAGACATCCTCTTACAGTATTAAGCTGCTTATTCCTACCCCGCTTAATAGTCCATTAGTTCCTGTCAAACACTCTTTGTACTCTGATACCGCTACATACTGCCAGTAATGTACCGTTGGCAATTCTCTTTACAAACGCTAATGACTCGTTCCGTGGCTTCGTACCCCCTTAAAAGAATACACTTTTATCTAAGTTAGCAAATGTAGTGTAATTAAAGACCACTGAATGTGGGAATAATTCATGTAACTGTAAATTTTTTGTACGGTGGTAGAGGGGAATACCATGAACAACATACTAAAAATCGTGACTGGGAGGGGCAGAATCAATTTGGTCATTACAAATGACATCGAAGAGGAGTATCGCTTCTCAGAGATTTAAATACTAGTAGTGGGGGCAATGGGGTTATCAGCACACATTGCAGGTTCCTACATCAGGGGCAAATCTACTGTTCTCTTTCGATTTACAGGTTCTTAACCTATTGTTTTGCTAAGAGGATTATGACGCCCTGGGGATAATCTGTCCTGTCAATCAAAAGGACAGATTATCACCAGGGGGTCATATTCCTCTTAGCAGAACAATATTTTAAGGACCTGTCAATCAAAAGAGAACCATAGGTATGTCCCTGAATGTGTACTTGCCCCTGATGTGGGTAACATGCAGTGTGTACTGATACCCCCATTGCACCCTACTCTCCATAACCAGTAGATTTTGGCACTCGATCAGTAGGACTGATGATCTTCATGTCATTTGCACTCGATTCTCTGCATATGTTTTGCCAACTTCCTATGTGTGAGATTATTCTAGGGCTAGTCTTGCACTTGCTGCCTTATGAGCCACGGCTGATCGAGTCCAGAATTGAGTATCAGCTTCTGCACAGCAGCCAGTGTGGATGGGTAATCTGAGGGTATACCAACATGATTCCAGTCAGGGGAAGAAGCTTCCATAAACTGCAATGATCCATGAGTCTGAAGGTCTAACATACCAGCAGGGATGATTCAGCACTTAACTTGATAATGTCCGCAGCTCGTGGTCGTGCGGTAGCGTTCTCGCTTCCCGCGCCCGGGTTCGATTCCCGGCGGGGTCAGGGATTTTCTCTGCCTCGTGATGACTGGGTGTTGTGTGATGTCCTTAGGTTAGTTAGGTTTAAGTAGTTCTAAGTTCTAGGGGACTGATGACCATAGATGTTAAGTCCCATAGTGCTCAGAGCCATTTTTTAACTTGACAACACAGTGTTCGACATTGTGGTCCAACTGAGGTCACAGTGTGGATGGTGATCTGAGAGGCATCTAGTATCCACCAAAAAGGCGTGTGAATCAGAACACACTTGTCGTGATCACCTCTACTTCCAAACTGAGCTACCGATGGGGCGTGTCAACCTCGCCAGCGGGTAGCAAAACCACCGTATCAGGGTGTCATCAAGCTGATGTACCGTCTTCAGCAGCCATGAGTCCACTATTTGATTTGGCCGATTCTTCTCTGGATTAAGTAGCCACCAGTCAACGCAGCAGAACTGCCAACTACTTGTATTTTCACTAATAAGTGGAATGATATCGAATATTATTTTATTGCGTCTGGTGGCGCTGCACATGTCCTTGATCTACATCCTGATGAATTAGCAGACGCTTCCAACCCGGCAGAGGATGGCCCCTACGATTCAGACTACATTATTCCACATTCATCCACTTTATCGCTTTTGGCAACAGGTTTTCTAGAATCTGTACCACTGGCAGATTGGAGTGATGGGTGACTCTCTGCCTCAGACTGAAGAAGGCTATACACAACAGAGGTGGACCCAATAAGATGGCAGTTATCATGACGCTGTGGGTCACGGTCTGTCGTCTCTGCCGTTCCCTAAATTGCTCATCATGCTGCACCACACTGTCTCTGAAATCTGCCCTTCTTAGGGCGGCTATTAATTGGTTCAGAGAATGGATCAGGTATGGTTTCAATGTATTAATTAAGAAGCTTAGTTTCTGCGTTGAAAGTAGCTCTAGTGATTCGTCTGGCCAGTACAACTGTGACTGTGTCAAGCTCAAATGGATAATTCTAGTAACTGTGGCTTGTAGATGAATGGTTTGTCCTGTTTTGTCACATGCTGTCCCGTTAATCAACAGTCCGCCGCCCCTATGCTTTATATACCTTGCTTCAGAAAGTCTTCCCCGCTCATAGCTGCTTGCCTCCACTACCACTCTACCGCATATGGAAAAATTCCAGTGCAATTCCCCTTCTTGTATATAAGGTATAGTTTCGACAAAACACATCAGACATTCTAGTGCAGTTGTTCTGCCCATGAACTGCTGCATCACAGAGGCATTTGCGCCGGGTTGTACCACCTGGACCAGACTCACTAATCTGCTCCTTCTGACAGTACTGCAGTTCCTCCCTTGTCATTACTAAATCCCACTCTTCAGAGATTAAACACACTGCATTGTACTTATTTGTGAAAATATTCTTATGTCTCACCATTTCACCGGACAGGGATGAAAAGTGTAACACTTAATCCCGGGTTCGATTCCCGGCGGGGTCAGGGATTTTCTCTGCCTCGTGATGACTGGGTGTTGTGTGATGTCCTTAGGTTAGTTAGGTTTAAGTAGTTCTATGTTCTAGGGGACTGATGACCATAGATGTTAAGTCCCATAGTGCTCAGAGCCATTTGAACCATTTTTTGTAACACTTACATTGTGCACGCTACCCCACACCTGGATCCAAAGCAGCACTTACAACTGTGCCTGGTCGTTCATTAACTTAAGCTATACAGTATTAAAAAGGAAAACTCTGCCTACTGGGCTCTGAAATCAATTTCACCTATTGCGACAGCTCCCCCTGTACTCTCCGTAATCCCGACAAGTTCTGCTCTGGTGATAAAAGGACGGGACACAGCTGCCCATGCTATGCATGATGAAAAGCTTCCTGTTAGCTCGTCATCGACACGCATGTGCCCAATGTGCTATCAGCTAGTGAAGCTAAGAGCGTTTTAAATTGGCTCTTGTATCCAACACATCCACCAGCGCTTACATGATCGCTATATCTCAATTCCATACTCGCTGCTTGCTGTATCTCTTCCAATATTGTTCATAAGATTTATGCTGCTTCTCACATTCCCGAGAGACCTCTCTGAGCACAACCCTGCTCTTGGCTCCCCGTCAAAGCCAAAAAAACACCTCCTACAGCCTCCTCCCTTCATTCTAGGATTCCCGTACATTAAAAACTAAACTTAAGGTCCGTCGATGGCTGGTAACCACCACATCCTCTTGCTTGACAAAAAATATTCCTTCCTCCAGGTGCAAATCCAGTAGCACCCCTCACTCTACTCTAGGCGAAGGGGTGTAGCGGTGCCACGACTGGCATACTTTTCTCCTCGATCTCACAGTACAGCAGCCCACAAATAGAAACTATTATAATCCTCCCTCTTCCCTTAGAAGGTTGCTGATACCAACTAGTACTCTTATGCAAATAAAATTCAGAAAAACCTTACACTAATGCAAAAATGTGTTCCCTTATCCTTAATATATTTCACCCTGACACCTCACGAACAATTACCGAAAAACACAACAAAATACTTCTGTCGCTTCCTTGACCTCAACACATGTGGTGCCCTGGGAAAAGATCCATCCACGTTTTCTGCCCACTCCTCTGCTTCTTCCTCTTCGCGTCCTTCTCCGCTCTTTTCTTAACACTCTTGGGATCGATTCTTCGGAACAGTTGCAGGCTTACAATGTGCACTGTTGTCGACCTTGTTAGCAAATGTAGCCTGACAGTGATTGGTAATTTAATTTCAGTCACTTGGTATCTCGTCATGAATGTTTTAGTCTTGCCATTTGGCGTGTAAGAGTTGGATAACATTATTCACTGCACTACTCTATAATGTGATAACTCTCCGTGTGTTCCACAGCCTCCTCCTGTCTCTCCAATGCCTTTTGTTCGCCTTCTGCCCCCGTTTCCTTACTGCTCTCACCATTCTCGCGAAATCGTGAACTGACTCTACGTTCTTGCACCTTATCGCCTTAATCATATCAAATGGTGATGACATTTTTCTGATATATATTACCTCAAAGATAATATCTTATTAGTGTGGAACTTTGAATTCTATACCAAACAACAAATGGAGAGATATGTTCCCCAGTTATTATGGTACGAGTTCACATTGTAGCTTTACATCCGTCTGATCATATGAGGCGCTAGTTCCTTATTACCATTACTCTGCGGGTGGACTGTAATAGTTCTCAGTTTCTTCGCACATAATAAATGACATAATTCCTTTGTCAAGTCTGACATGACGTTTGTCCCTTGGTCTGTAATATTCGTCACCGACAACCCGAACTTAAGTATCCAACAGTTGGCCATTGATTGTGCTAGCACTAGTTCAACTTTGCTAGTTCAATACATCGAGACAAAGGATCTATTATTGTCAACAGAAAACGGTTCCCTGCTGGATTCCAGCTGAATGGTGTGAGGTACCTGGCGAATTGTGGCGCCCTGAAAATATTCTAAGTTCGGAGTTGGCGTGGCCGCAGGCCGACCACGTGGTGCCAGACGTTGGCCGAAGCAGCAGGGGTCCAGTCCGATCGCGTGGCTGGGAACTACATGTCGACCCTGTGACGAAGGCGTTGCTTTGTGTCGATGTAGGAGATGTCTATGCCGGGAGTGCCAAAGATGGTGGACTTTGTGAAACCTTGATGGCAGACATTTCACAGTTCGTATAGAAATTAATAGTATCCAGATGAATCATAATACCTCAAAAAAAATGTACATTACCATTATTTGCACGACGATTCTGATGGTGTAATCAGATTTTCAATATATTTATTAGTTTAAAGTTTAGTATCTGACGATAAATTATACAAGTACGACTCAGCAACGAATTTCAAAAATCCAAACAGTTCATCCGATTTCGTCGATCTACGTGTCTTTAGAAAGCTGTTAGTGTAAAACTAAATTGGTATGAAATACAGGCATGTAACTTAAATAGTACATGAGCTATTGGAGGTCAATATGGCCAATTACTATTGATCGCGTCAGACATAAGTACTCCACACTTATACGACAAAACGGTAGCAGCATGCTTATAAATATATTTATTCATCTGTGTCTTTGTTTATATCCGATATATACTATTCATGAAGAAATTGGTTAAATATTTACTGTGTTTTAGAAAGCAGAGAGACATTAGGCTACTGGCCTACCTTTTGTTGCTATTCCTTTGATATATGTTTATTTAATTTGTTTATGTGTTTAATAACGTGTGTTAGAGCGTGTTTATGGTCCAGCTGCAGGAATATTTATTTAATTTCAAGTTATTTAAATGTAAATCCAGTGCACGTTGGCTTGGAGACATGGAGGGAGCGCTGTAGCCAATCACAGCGCTCGTTACTAAGAGAGACGTATGCAGGTTGGGGAGAAGCATCGTTTCTGGTGAGGACACAGGGGAGTTCTGAGCAGAATGGCACAGGACATGGGAAGTTCTGGACAGTACGGCACGGGACACAGGAAGTGCGGGACGCGACGGCGCGACGGACGCGGAGTCAGCGGAAAGACGTGGACAGTAGGCAGTTTGCGAGTGGTCGCGGAGAATAGAAATATTTGGGAGAGCCGACCTGTGTTCTTTTGTGGTTTCCATGGCTTCTGCAGTGAAGTCGTAGTATGCATTCAGAAGTGAATATGTCGCGAGCTATGTTGTTGTTCATAACTAATTCCGTGAAGTAGTAATCTATCGTTTCCCTGTTATTCAACTTATATTTCATTTAATTGCTGGACCATCGGCACCAACAAGTGTTTTGCAGAAATATACCGCATTCTCAAAAGTACTTATACTACTGTACTCATCATTTAAAGACGTTAAGATAGTACCTCCAGATTTTATTTAATTCCAATCTTCCATTTATAAATTTATATGTTCATAATTTGCAATTGCTGAGTGATAGAAATTTTCGGCCATTCGATTCATGTGTGTATTCTTATCCTATACTGTAGACTCAGCAGTATTTGGCCTGTAATGTGGCAACTACGTTTCACCGCCCCTAGGCCAAGAAACCATCCAAAACTTTTAATATTTCAACGTTGAGTCAGAGGGTACGAAGTTGAGGGCCACACCCACCTCACCTCATCTCATCATTAACTGAAAGCCCGCAATGGTCCGAACACATCCCACTTCTGTTACAAACTACAGCTCACCTCAGAGTGGAGGGATGGCTATGATGTACGGTGGCAGGTGGTAGAGGGTGCAGATGAGACAGCAGGCCGCTGATGGTCCAGAGAGACTAGGCTGTCAAAATAAACATTTTATTTTAATAGTACACTTGGGTTACGTTGTTGTGGAATAGCAGCCATGCCCCCACTCCACATGCGGAGAGCCAGGTGACTGGCCAGATGACAAAGAGCGTTCGGTCAGCTGGCTGCAACAAACTGCCCATCTATTCTGACGCCTATGCTCTGTGTGTGTCACAAGCCTCCATTACGTGACTTGCGCCACAACACCTTGCATCAGTGGTGCACAAAGATGGTCAGGAATCTTCCTACAGTAACCAGCACTGCGACGAATGATTGCATCCCAACAGCTGTTGGCTTGCAGCATGGTGGCATGCACAACGTGATGTTAGAAGATGGCTGCCGTGCCGTGCCCACTACTCCCTGGGCTGAGTCCTGCTCGCGTATGGGGTGAATCTGGGATGGCCTGCTGCGCTTTGTCTCTAAGTCCAGAAGCTGGATTTAGTGCAGAAAGCTGATACCGAAACCCCTGCTGGCGGCTCTGTGTGGTTTCCTCTTTTGGCAGAGCCGCCACATCCTGCTAGAACTGCTGGGCCGCAAAAGAAACTGCTACCAGAATTACAGCGATTTATACAAAATAGCAGTGCACTTCTAATGCCAATGCTCCACTTCTAGCCACGTTTCGCAGAAACCACTGAAACCCATGCTAGCGAAATCACTTACCTCTATTGCAAGAACAGTTCATTACCACCGAGCTGGTAGTTTTCAACGAGAAAGCGTGGCCCGCCTCATAAAAATTCTACAGCTCTGTTTGCATTAACCAAAACGAAATTAGCCTACGCTCGCCAGCTACCAGCAGCTGCTGCAGTACTGCACCACTTATTCATACAGATTTTCCCATAAAATGGTACTGTGTTATTTACTAAATCTTATGTGTTGTTACTGCCAGACTCTATTGGCAGAGGTGTGTGATACAATTTCATGTCGACTGTCGATTACTGTAGAAAAGTCAATCACGAGATTCTTTGGCCCTAACCTAAAGTGATATTACATTAGTTCTACATTTTTATATATAAGACACGTGTATAGCAGCAGCACTACATTGCTGATGGCTTGCTGATTCCATAGGTATCATACAGTTCTTCTGAACTTGGATTTCAGGATTCATGTAACAAGTCCGTATTTAGAATCTTGAATTCAGTTAAATTCATCACCTCGATGTTTGCTACCATGAACTGAGGCGATAGGGTAATAGGCTTCATTGGGGAAATAGTCACCTGGCTTATTTCAAATTTATGTCAAATGTCAACGAGAGAATTAATGATGCAAAATTGAAAATCAATTAATCGACTCTTTTAAAAATTAATATTCATTCAACTAATGCTGGAGATCGAAAGATCATGGTTTGCGCATACAACTGCAAACATCCATCAGGTGAATTAATATTAATATCAATCATAATACGAAATCTTCCATAACTTCGGAGATATTACATATTTCAAAATATAAGACCAACCTGGGAATCAGCACAAATTTCTTTTAAGATGAGTCATGTTACACATCATTGTTCAGATTTTTTTAAATTTCATAAAAAATATTTTTTTTTATTTTGCTAAGACGCCGAACGAGTTGTGGAATGAATACTGAAATACTGATGCTACCATATTATAATACATTGCAATTAATTTAAATCTCAAAGGAAACGCTCCTTCATGCAAAAACTAATGTAAATGAAAATAGTGACAGCCATCACACAGCTTAATTCTAGTATGAAGTACATACTTACATTTCGGTTTGGGACCTCACAGCCATTAAACTGGTAGGAAGAAGCATGATTATACATAAATTTTTCGGGACGCCACATGCAGTTCAGCGGATGATGATGTTGTTGTTGGTCTCTGTAATCGAAAATACCTGTGATTTTGGAAAGACTGGCAAAATTAATTTGTCAACCATGCAAAACATGGCAGACACTTGTTGATAATGTGACTGTGCGTGATTTGTATTTACATGTTAAATGTAATTATGTAATATACGTAATAATGTACGTAATAGTATATGTAATGACGGGACACACAGCCTAGCACCAGTGAACCTTAGGCCGAAACTTCTGGAATGGATTACAGCCAGTTTAATTAATTTATCATTAACCGTCGATAAAAGCCATAATATTGATTTGTGGCGTAATAGTGGGAGGCTAAGAATGTAATTGTTTTTTGACATTCAGTATAGAAAACGCCAAATATGTGATGTATTATTCTCCGAATAATTTTCATGGAGCATGGAGCAACGCGTTTCCCAACATGACTTCATACTATACTTCATACGGTTTATAAAATAAGGAGATTCATGGCAGACAGACTTAGTTGTTGGTAACTTAACGGTTTCCAAGCGGAAGGAAAAATTTATTTTTATTTTTTCGCCTGAATATAAAAACTTAAAATGCTCTCATAATGCACTCATTAAGAAGTACACTGACGTGACAAAATCGTCGTATACCAACTAATACTGTGTCGTACATCCTTGTGCCTGCCATACTGCACCATCTCGACGTGGCATGGACTCAACAAGTGTTTAGAAGTCGCTTGCAGCTACTCTGAGCCACGCTGCCTCAGTAGCCGTCCATAATTGCTGCCAGTGCAGGCTTTTGTGCGAGAACTAACCTCTCGATTATGTCCCATAAATGTTCGACGGGATTCATGTTGGGCGATGTGGGTGGCCAAATCATTTGCTCCAGTTATTCAGGATGTTCTTCAAACCATTCGCGAACAACAGTGGACCGTTGACAAGGCGCATTGTCATCCGTAAATATTCCATTGTTGTTTGGGAACATGAAGTCTGTGAATAGCTGAAAATGGTCTCCAAGTAGCCGAATATAACCCTTTTCAGTCAACGATCGGTTCGGATGGATCAGAGGCCCCGGTCCGTTCCACGCCAACACAGCCCACACCATTATGGAACCACCACCAGCTTGCACAATGCCTTGTGGACAACTTGCATCCATGATTTCATGTGGTCTGCGCCACACCATCACCTCTTAACAGCTGTAATAGGGACTCATCCAACCAATATACGGTTTTCCAGTCGTCTACGGACCAACCGGTTTGGTTACGAGCCCACGAGAGGCGCTGCAGTCGATGTCGTACTGTTAGCAAAGGAACTCGCGTCGGTTGTCTGCTGCCACAGCTTATTAACGCCAACTTTCGCCACACTGTCCTAACGGCTACGTTCATCGTACGTTCCACATTTATTTGGGTGGTTACTTAACCCTGTGTTGCTTGTCTATTAGCACTGACCTTTTTACGCCAGCGCCGCTGCTCACGGTCGTTAGGTGAAAGCCATAGGCCACTGCGTTGTTAGTGGTGAGAGATAACGTCTCAGATTTGGTATTCTCTGTACACTCTTGACGCTCTGGGTGTAATAATATTGAATCCCATAACGATTTTCGAAATGAAATGTTCCTTGCTTCTAGCACCACCTACCGTTCAGGGTTCAAAGTCTGTTAATACCCGTCGTCCAGCCGTAATAACGTCGGACACGTTGTCGCATAAATCGCCCGAATACAAATGACAGTTCCGCCAATAAACTACCCGTTTGTACCTAATGTACGCGGCACTACCGCAATCTGCATATTTGCTTGTCGCTATTCCATGGATTTCGTCACCTCAGCGTGGTTGCGTCAGGTGAATATTTGCGCACACAATGCTGTGACTATACTTACACACCGGCATTCACTGCAGTAAATAAAACTTTACGTTTTTCAACCTCACGGTTAACATACCGCAGCTGTGCTAAACAATGTTAACAGCTAACCGATTTGTGTTGTTAGTGAATGCAACGAGATCTTCGAAAGTGGCCACGGAGCAGAACAGACACAAGTCGCCTGCATCCCCTATTTTCGCGGTAGAAACACGTTAAATTTCGCTCACGTACGTCGTTTCTGTTAAGTACTAAAGCAATATGTATTTTATTTCATTTACAACAACCTTTGAAGCTTTTCCTATAGATTTCTGGAACCTGGTTATAATCATAACTATAGACTTGAGGAACTCTTTGTCCTTTCAGTCGATTGTTTACAGGACGCCACCGGTGTCATCTGCCCGCGTGTAGTGAGTAAACCATTGTCTTCTAAGCTGGCCAAAATTTTTTGACTCTGGTAGGTACACCTTTATAGCCATTCAAATGTTCAAATGTGTGTGAATTCCTAAGGAACCAAACTGCTGAGGTCATCGGTCCCTAGACTTACACGCTACTTTCACTAACTTATACTAAGAACAATACACACACACACACACACACACACACACACACACACACACACACACACACACACTTACTCGAGGGAGGACTCGAACCTCCGGCGGGAGGGGCCGCGCATTCCGTGCTATGGCGCCTCAAACCGCGCAGCCACTCCGCGCTGCTTTATTGACGTTGTCGGGCTTGGTGGTTTACTGGTAAAGAGTTAGCTAGAAACCATGAGGTTGTGTGATCGAATCCCGGTCAGATATCGTGATTTTTCATTTTACGTTTATGCTAGTCTCCACCTGTCGATGTTGTGATGATATGCCAGTGAAACACGTGGTTCGTATTCGACGTTAAACCGTAGGTCCCCTCACGCCGGTAGAATTACGGGGACAGGTCCTCAAGTTAAAGGCGCTGCAGTCTGGAACCGCAAGACCGCTACGGTCGCAGGTTCGAGTCCTGCCTCGGGCGTAGATGTTTGTGATGTCCTTAGGTTAGTTAGGTTTAACTAGTTCTAAGTTCTAGGGGACTAATTACCTCAGCAGTTGAGTCCCATAGTGCTCAGAGCCATTTGAACCATTTTGAACAGGTCCGCAAATCACCAAGGTCGCGTCCAGCTGAAAGAACTTGTAAACAGGTGGCTTAACATATCTTCCATCTCTTCCGCCTTGTAACAACACTATGCAATGAAAAATATGTGTAACATTGAAGTTATGGTGCAGTTCCTTGAGCTAGACGATGTGCCATCACGTGCTTCGTCAAAGAATTGGGTAAGAGGTTGATGAAACAACATACATAGACAGGTCGATGGAGCAAAGAAGTTCTTTGCTGGTTCATAGCAGATAAGCAAAGACTGAGAATAAGATCTCAAGGAATTTTGAGTGGTTACATTAGATAACGCGCTGGAGTGACATGCATGCGTGTTAAGAATGAAATTTTCACTCTGCAACGAAGTGTGCGCTGAAGCAAAACTTCCTAGCAGTTAAAATTATGTGCTGGAGCGGTCTCGAATTTGGGACATTTGTCTTTTGCCGGAAAGTGCTCTACCGACTGAGATATCCAAGCACGACATACAACATACAACCTGTCCTCCCAACTGTGAACAGAGCGGTGGCTAAAACCTGTCTCCGTAATATCTTTTCTGTTAGACGTGTTGCCCCCCCCCCCCCCGTCCCCCCCCAAGATGTGTAGAAGAACGTCTGTGAACTTTGGAAGGCAGGAATGCCGCACTGGCGGAAGTAAAGCTGCGAGGAGTGGTCGTGACTCTTGCTTGGATAGCTCAGTCGCTGGAGCACTTTGTCATCAATAGGCAAACGGTTTTAATCCAATGAAATAGCATATGAACTCTAGCCCTGAGTCCTTCTGAGACGCGCTTCATCTCCCTTGTAGCGTATGTGACTGTAATTGCTTCATTGTCTCCACAGCGCTCTTGCACTTCTATAATTTAATGGGCTCTTGAGAAATAAAACAAATCTGAAGTGCTCCAAAATTCATCCATTTCCTAACAGCACACCTATGGGCTCCTTCCATTAGCTTTCTATTGGGGCAAATTTTTAGTAATTCGTTAGGAATAGGGCAGTAATTTGTTTGAATCAAGAAAGCAAAAGGTTTTTTTTAACGTACCATTGCATAATTCATCTGATGTGGTTTATGGAGTGTATAACCGCAGCTCTTGCATAATCTGCATCCAATATCTTAATCACTTTGCTACGTTGCTCAAGCACACAGCGGTGTAAGACTTAGAATCTACTAAATCGCTGCTCCTATTCACAATAAAAAAGAAAAAAACGGTCAAGGGGGAAACAGTAGAATCTGCATATCAAGACACAATAATTTTTATTCCAATAACGGAATAATGCAATCTTGTTTATGTCACAAGCATAGCGATACTCATTAGCTTCTTAGAAGATCCCGATCTGTGTTACTCACGGTGATATGAGCCAGTCAAGATGATTCTTAAATAGCTCAAAAGGGAGTCGCAATTGGTCTCAGCGTTCAGTAGGACGTTACACACAGTAAATACTCTAGAACTCTAAACTATGCGAGTATTAAAAGACTTTTAAAAGAATTGTTGTCTCAGCATCTAACACTGTTTGTTTATACCTCACATTTTATGTGCTTACGTGTAATAACTTCTTGCTATTCCGGCTTATTTCCTGCTGTAACTGGATTGATGAAGACATCCCTGCCTAATTACAGCTTTCCTGACCACTACGCTGTTTCCAGTTGAGCACACGTTCATTATTAATTACATCGTTACTAATGCCCAGACTCGTCGCATTCAGAACTGAAAGCTGTGATATTGAATTTTCATTAAAAAGAAAAAAAAGACCATTCGTCAAACTCGCAGATTAAACAAGCTAAATACATAACGTACGGCCCCATCGATGTAGCCTACTCAGATTGTCAGCTATACATCAAAATTAATTATTCATTCATTTTATCATTAATAATGCTTGGAGATTTTTGTATTTAGCCGCTCAATGCCAGGTTTAGCAGTGCCAATGGTACGGATATGAAAAATTAAATTAACACTTCATTTAATCTTTTTCATAAAATTAAACGCAAGGGCTTACGAAATGTTTGTTACTACGTAAATACCAAAACGAACTTTTAGAATGCCAATTTCCCCAACGAAGAATGTAATATACAGTACTTGATCAAAAGTATCCGAACACCTACTAGTGGACGTTAATATGGAATGTGTCCACCACTTCACATTTATAACGGATTGAACTCTGCTAGGGTCACTTTCAATGAGGTGTCTGAATATCTCTGGAAAAATGGCAGCCCATTTTTCCTCAAGAGCCCAAATCAGAGAAAGTAGTAATGTGGAACGCTGGCGTCTGGGGCTAAGTCGACGTTCTGACTCATCCAGTAGGTGTTCCATTGGGTTGAGGTCGGGACTCTGGATAGACTGGTTCATTTGAGCAGCGCTTTTTTTTTTCTTTTCTTCGTGATCCCTAATTCCGATTTTACTTTTCTCGCTCTTCTCATTTCTGTTACTTCTCATTAGTTTTATGTTCCTTCGATTTACTCTCAGTCCATATCCTGTACTCATTATGCTGTTCACTCCATTCAGACACCCTTCGTTTTCATTGAAGGTGCAGTGCCATCCGCGAATCTTACCAATGATATCGCATCACCTTAAATTCTTATCCCACTCTTCAGTCTTTTATTTTCGTCGATGCTTCTTCAATGTATAGATTGAACAGTAGGGGTGAAACGCATCAACCGCGTCTTACACCCTTCTTAATCCGAGCACTGCGTTTCGTCTTCCAGTTTTATTGCTCCCTCTCGGTTCTTGGACATATTGATCATTACCTGTCTTCCCCTATAACTCACCCCTGTTTTTTTCAGAGCTTCGAAAATCTTTCACAATGTAACGTTGTTGAACTCTTTTTCCAGGTCGACAAGTCCTACGTATGTGCCTTGATTTTTCTTCAGTGTTGCTTCCATTATCAACAGCAGCGTCAGAACTGCCTCTCTGGTGCCTTTATCTTTCATAAAGCCAAACTGATCGTCAGCTTGCAGATCCCGAATTTGTGCGATAATTCTCGCACTTGTCGGCTTTTGCTGTCTTCGTAATTTTGTCGATGACGTTTTTCCGAAAGTCTGCTGGTATATCGCTAGTCTCATATATTCAACACACCAACGTGATTAGTCCTTTTGTTGCCACTTCCTCCAACTAGTTTAGAAATTCCATCGAACGTTATCCATCCCTTCTGCTTTTTTTCAACTTACGTCGTCGAAAGTTCCTTTATATTCTGAATCTAATACTGAATCTGTTATCTTTTACCTGTCACATTTGGTAAAATTAATGTAATTTCTACATCGGAGATCACTGGGCAGGCCAGACCTCAAAATATTATCAAGACGACACGTTTTTGATAAAAGGGCGGAAATCGATTTTAATGATGTTTCTTCTTTTATCACATCAGACAAGTCCTCCTTCTCACAGAGGCCTTCAATGTACTCTTTCCCCTTAACAGCTCCCTCCTCTGCATTCAACAGTCGAATTTGCAATGCACTCATTATGTTGCAGCCCTTGATTTTCATTTTACTACAGGTTGTTTTGTCTTTTCTGTAGGCTGAGTCATTCCTTTCGAAGGTCATTTCTCTTTCGATTTCTTCACCTTTTTCATGCAGCCTTACAACTCCTATTTATATCATTCCCGAGTGACTTGTATACCTGTATTCCTGAATATCCCTAAACATTTACGTACTTTCCTCTTCCGTCGATGTTATTTTCTTTTGTTACTCAAGGCTTCTTCTTAGTTGCACTCCTTGTACGTATGTAAATCTTCCCCAATTCTGTGTTTGCCCTTTTTAGAGATTTCCATCCCACTTCAACTGAACTGCTTACAGAGCTACTCAATACCACAGTATGTGTAGCCTCAGAGAACTTAGAGATTATGTATTCATTTCTTAGCATATCCGTATCCCACTTCTTTTTTGTTGTTAATTGTTCCTGACTAGTCTGTTAAACTTCATTCTACTTTTTATCATCATTAGATTCTAATCTGAGTCTATATCTGCTCCTGGGTACGCCTTACAATTCAGTATCTGATTTCGGGATGTCAGCCTGTCATGATGTAATCTACCTGGATCTTCCCGTATCTGCAGCCTTCTCCGAGTATACGTCCTACTGTTGTGACTGTTGAACAGAGTATTCAATATTACCATCTGAAATGTATTGCAGACCTCAATTAGTCTTCCCCCTATGTCATTCCTAGACCATGTCCGTTTTCTTCCTTAAACCTTTCTTCTACTCCTTCCCCTACAACCGCGTTATAATGTCCAGTGACTATTAAATTTTCATCTCCCTCCACCTAATCAATTACCCTTTCAATATTCCCATATACTTTCCCCATCTCTTTATTTTCTGCTTGCGACATGGGTATGTATACCTGAACTATTGTCGGCGTTGGTTCGACTTGATTCTGATGAGAACAATCCTATCACATATATGGCCACAGAAACTCACTCTCTGCCCTAATTCCGATTCATAATGAATAATACTGAGTTTATATCATTTTCTGATGCTGTTGAGATTACCCTATACTCTTATGGACAGAAATCCTTGTCTTCTTTCGATTTCACACATCTATATCTAGACTGTGCGTAAGTATTCCATTTTTCAGATTTTCTGGCTTTCCTACCACAGTCAAACTTCTGACATTCCACGACCCGATTTATAAAACGTTACGCTTTCATTGGTTATTCAATCTTTTTATCATAGGCATCTCCGCATTGGCAGTCGCCTTCCGGAAGATCGAATGGGGGACTAGTGCGGAATCTTTTTGCCAATTGAGAGATCATCATGACGCAATTTTCAATTACAGGCCACCTGTACTGTGGATGAATATTATTTGTCTGTAATGCAGTGGTTTCCATTGCCTTCTGTATCCCCATGCTGTTAACCATTGCTAATTATGCTGCCATTTATTTAGGAACAGTTTTCCATCTTAAGGGCAAGAGAGTGCCCTGAATCTCTGACCCCTCCTCCGCCTTCTTCGACAACGCCGTTGGCTGAATGAGGGGTGACTTCTTACGCAGGAAGACTTCGGCCACCACTGGTGATGATTTTTATTCAAAATTTAAGCAGAGACAAGGTTCGATCGCGGACCCTGTAGGGTTTGATTACTAGTCAAAGATTTTATCCCTTTTTTTCTCCTTCATTTTGTTCGTCATTGTTCCGATCATTAGGTCTGGGCGAAAGTCACATGACACGTCTTCCAGTTCGCCATTGAATACTTGAGTCAGTTTTTGCTTATTACAAAGGCCAGCCAGTCCTCCGACCCAGCACGTTGAGCTACCGTGCCGGCAGAACTATCGTTTTCGCAATTTCACCTCCTCACTCACTACTGCGGATGTTACCCACCACACCACAGTGATGGTGTACAATCCCTAGACCATGGATGTAGGAATGGCCAAAAACCATTGCCTCACAGTTGGGGTTTTATGGCAGATTGCGTTGTCATACTGATATAAAAATCTGCTCCGAACTGTTCCTCTACTGTTCACAGTATAAAATGCTGTAAAGCGTGTTCATATCTTCCGGTATTAAGCGTTTTCGTAATTTCAGTAGAAGGACCAAACGACACCAACGAGAAACATCACCATATCGTAAAATAACTTCCTCCACACTTCACTGTTGGCACTAAACACGTAAGCAGCTAACGTTTTCCAGGTATCCACCAAACCTAAACCCTTCCATCTGATTTCCACAGCGTGATTCATCACTAGAAATCACTCACTTCCAATCGTCCAGTGTCAATTGCATCGTTCGTTAACCTAGGTCAAGCATCCGTTAGCACTGGCTACGGACTTTGTATCTTGTGAGGAGCTCTTCGGCCATTGTACATTCTTTTTAACTCCATACGCAGAGTCATTGTGCTACCTGGCCTGCTGATACCACTTCGGCAGTCTCGAGTCATTCATTCCACCGATTTTATGCGATTTCTTACTACCATCCTTCGCAGTACAAGACGTTCCCCGTCTGTCAGTACCTGAGCTCTGCCTGGGTTTGTTTTAGCTGTGGTTGTTTCTTCACGTTTCCACTTCACAACTACATCACCAACAGTCGACTTGGGGAGTCTTTGGAGAGGTGAAATATCCCTGATGGATTTGTTACTCAGGCGACATCCAACGACTAGTCCATGTTCGAAACCATTGACTCTCCTGACCGACCCATCGTGTTGTTACTACTTCTCTACTGAGAGCATATTACTTGTGAGGAGTGTGTCAGAACTCGCCGTAACATTGACAACAATACAGCCAACTTAACGCTATCCTTTGCATTGTTTAAGATTGGGAACAAATAAGCACTCAGATATCGATAGTAACAGGCTGAGGGCGAAACATTGGAACGCGATTCTAAGCATTATTGTGAGACTAGTAACAATATGAGGGCGAAACATGGAAGCACGATTCTAAGTAGCGTCGTTCAAGAGCTCGGAGACAGAAGACGTGTCACGCTGCCCTCGCGTCGGTGATAGCAGATTTTCCACCCTCAAGGCGTGATTTCATTTACATGGCCAGGAGAGATTTAGATGGCTTAACGAGCTTGAAGATGGAATCCGAGGTAAAATCCGCAAGCAAAGCGTAAAGCACAATTGCAGGGTTAGGCTCGTGATTGTTAGTCCGAGTTTGCGATAATCCCATATTTTGCTTGTCAGTTACAGAAGCCTCCTTACCCTCCAAATAAATATTCTGTGGTTATTAAATGTTAATTTAACTTTGAAATTGAAATAATTTGTTAATCTGGCACTCAGCCATTATTAATACTTACATCATTGTCAGACATTTCGCCATTATTAATACTTGTCAAACTATTATTGGCCATGATGATTTCTGAAGCTTTAAATAGACTGAATTTATGAAATCGCTTCTTACAAATTGTTTAATAGTTAACAGGACCCAAGATAACTCTTTTTTATTAAATTCACTCGTAGTAAGAATAGGCTTTAGCGGCTGCTGCTGCATGCTGCTGCGAATTGCTGTAAACCACATGGGAAAAGAGGTGAGAGCGAAATTTAGGGCCAAAACAGAGACAATGGCACGCCACAACATGTCATGTACTCTAATCCAGTAAATTCCTTTGCACAAGTCAGATTCTGTGTCACTTGTAAATTCCTATTAAAAACCCAGTCAGATAGCTTAGGTATTCATTGTTACAGGTTCATTTATTCCTATAGTTTTGCATATTCAAATACGCAGTCAGACAATTTCACCAAGTGTTAGATTTAAGTTTTTCATGTAACGATCTGTTGAGGGCTTAAATGATAGTGAAACTGACACTTGAACAAAACTCACACAGCGTTATGCAGGTTAGATTCCGATTACTGGTAGCTCAGGTTGCTTATCGAGTCCATTTTCACGGACGAACATAGGCTTTATTTGTTGTAGGAACGCCACATATTGATTGTAGGCACGTTACATACCTCATGCCTTCTTTTATACTGGCGGGTCTGCTTCTCGTGACACCTTGTGGCCAATTCCACATTAGTCAGGGGTGTCCAGATACTTTTAATTACTGTGTCTAGGTGGTTGGTTTAGGCAGAAGTATACATTTCGGGGTCGACAGTAATGCAGGAAACTTCGAATTTTTTCCACTTACATTGAAGTTAGTACATAAGGCAACAGTGTGAAGAACATTTGATTTCACTTTTAATAAATGTACAATAATTCGCTGCAGACTAGTAGCTCGGTCTTTTATATTAATATTGACTAAGGTTGCTAGCAGCATACGCATTCCTTAGCCACAAAGTATTTGTGATTAATGGCATTTTTGTAACATATAGGAGGGAGCATAAATGTTACTAGAATTTGTCTTCTATGACCTGAAGAGTAAGCAGCAATTCGTTTCTCTATTAGTTGACTGTTACAGAAATTGTTTTTGCAGAAACGTGAGTTAGGTCTGAACGCAATTCTCTGTACTGAGCCTTGCGTACTTTCACTTGCTGGAAACCGATTTGATTTACGGTTTCTCTTTCAGTCCCTATATTCATTCCTGTTTTGTTTCTGGCAATGTCTCAGTTTTCTTATACTTTCATAAACCTAAAAAAAAGTCTATAGCATGTAACAATGTCCTTTAGTTTCGTGAGGTTAGAGCACTCCTTATTTCTACTTGTGGAGGGGCCAAGATGGTCAGACTATTACAGACTTATTAAACGGATCACATTGAGGTATCAAGATGGTAGATAGGACAGTGGGCATGGAGAACCAGTTCCTCAGCCGTCAAGGAATCACTCAGTTATTGAAAATAATAACAGATTTATTTAACAGAAGTCCTATTGCAGCCGAAGATGTGTCGATGGTGTGTGATGCTGTTAAGCAGCCAAGCCCCTCGTCGGCACACCGCCGATGGCGTGGAGGCTGTACATGAACACCAGCGATCGGACTTGCTTGCACCAGCAGCCTTGTGGCCGAAGCAGCACCACTGGCTCGCCAACAGCGAAAGTGCCAAAGCATCGAACACCAATACTCGGCTAGTCGGCAGCATTAGGTCAGGTAAGACGCACCCTCAGGTGCAGTCGGTAAACCAACGAGCCCCACGTGGCCTCCTGGAACTGGCTAGAGTTAACCAGCAGTACGCCCCCAGCTGGAAGACACGAGTCAGCCCAAGGCAGCATCAGGACTAGGTGCAGTCCATTGTCCAGTGGCTAGTGCAGGCAGTATACAGTAGCAACTGAGGCTGGATAAACCACATCAGGTCGACGACTCGGGCGGAATACTTCCCAGGGTAGGCTGCACTCGATACTGTGGTTAATCTTCTCCATTCCGATCCGTTCCATCCCACTCCGTTTCGTTCTGATCCTTTCCATCTTGTTCCGTTCTGTTTCGATCCGTTTTGTTTTTTAAACAGTTTATATGAATGACGCTATCCGATTTTCGATAACTATTTGGCATGATCCGCTATATGTGAGCAGTTTTGTAGCCATACACATTATAAAAATGGATGCATATATGTGTATATGTTCCACATTTTCTCACAAACCACTGGATGGATTTCAAACTTGGTACACATATCCCTATTATTGTATCAACGTTACCATCGTTTTCTGGTCAACACTGGTATTCCAAACAGCATTAATGATGGTGCTCCCATTCCGTTGAACCTATAGGTGGTCCGAATAAGACTCTCCTTATTTTTGCTACTGCAAACATTATTGACGATATTAGAATCACTAACATTATTTAATGACTTTGCAATGAGTAAAAAATTTTTTAAAGTGTAATAGCCTGGTCGATGGGACAGAAGGTTTGAGGGCTCTAACCTCATCATATTACATAAAAAAGTAAAAATTAGAGTGTTTAACGATGTACTTTGACTCACATATTCCATAAACAAGTTATTCACTACACCACAAATATTCAAACTTGGAATATTGATACAAATTTCTGATTTTTCTTTTATTATCAGCATACCTATGATTGTGAGGAATGTGACACTTTTCATCCGATACTTGTATTTTAGAACACATTTGGCAGAAATTTCTTGCATTCCTACAGATAATTTAATTCTGTATCGTAAATAATTGTAACAACGTCGGAATTAATTACTTCTCGCAATTTCTTCAAACACAGATATGTGCAAATGGGGAATGTGTTATTTCAGCATATTGTCTGTAAGAAACAAAAGTGAATACGCTTGTTCTGAAAATGAGTTTTGTTCATTGCGCTGCCTGACAAGAAAAGCATTATGCTTTCGTAGAAGTGAGGGATGCTAAACGGCAATGATGTAAAATGATACGGAAGTCGACGACGTGATTGCAGTAGGAAAGAATTTGATAACTAAATGTATATAGACTTGCCTTTTCCATCGAAGTATATACTGCTGTTGCATTAGGATGTTACTTTAACTTTTGTGGGAATATGAGGATGAAAACCAGGCGTAATCTCTACGTTTTGTTAAATATCTTTTGAATGAATTTTGGTTGACATTTTCCCAGCGTGGTATTAATCGGAATGTTTTCCTTCTTTTTTTCATTTCCTTATTCTCTGAAGATTGCGTTTGTTCGATATTAACTTATTTTCTCACCCGTATTCTTTATCATCTCCATACGCACTGCTAATTGTTGTATCACAGAATAGCGAGACATCATACTAATAGATGTGAGTAAAAGAAACTTTTTTTTGTCAGTCTGAAATACACTGAGTTTATAATTCACAGATAAACTACACACCAAATAGTAGCGCAGTCTAGCAGTATTAAAATCCCAAGCGAAACCGTAAGAATATCTGTTCATTAACAATGGTAATAACAAGCCTGTGGAGACGACCAAAACACAAGTCTATATCGCAAGGCTGTAGTATGTAGCGTTCAATAGCTGGACTTCAGTGTATGAAACGCAGCCCAGCTACAGTAAGGCTTTCACACCAGCATAAAGTTATAGAGGCAAGTTCAGTAATCTTATCGTGACACATGCCTTTGGCTGTGTCGGCGAGATGACAGACCGATATCTTTGGACCCTACGGGACTCAACACCTGTCGTCACCCGACCCCCATTCCCATCCCTGCAACCCACCCTCATCCCGCCCTCCCTAGAAGGACCTGTAAAACAGCCAGTTACGTTGCGACATCAGTGGGGGGGGGGGGGGGGGCAATGTTGGTATCCCCATCGAAGTGGACGGAAACCAACCGCCGTTGACCGAACCTGTTTCTAGTGATGATGTTGACATCGATGGAGTAGGTGATGACAGAAGATTCCCAGACGGTGGAGGGACACCAGATGGGATCGTCAATATCTGCTTCTATTTATGATGTTGACATCCATGGGGTGGACAGTAGCAGGAGAAGTTCATTTCTATTTTCCGATAGGTAATGCAACGTGTTACTTACAACTGGTTTCGATCATCTCCCATCTGTTAAGAGAAAGTTAGAAATATGGCATGAAAATATTTTTTTTTTATATTTAAGAAGAATTAAGGTTCAGGGAGAAGAAACCAAAACTAAGATTTACCGATGATACAGTAATCGTTCCAACGGCGGAAAAGGAAATGGAACACCAGATGAAGGGAATGGAGAGTGTTTTGGTTATCAGATCAATATAAAAAATTAAAACGAGGGTAATGGAACGCAATCGAATGAAGCCGCATAATTGTGAAGGTATTAGATTAAGAAATGCTAGAAATAGTGGATAGGGTTAGCTATTTGGGCAGCAAAATAACTGAGGATGGCAGACATAGCGAGGACACAAAATGGTGACAGTTAATTGGACGAATAATGTTTATGAAAAATATGAAGTTCTTAAGCGTGGAATCTAAATTTAGAGGTTAGATAATTACTTCTGAAGGTATCTGGAATGTAAGGAAATGAAACGTGGACGATAAAGAATTCAGACAAGAAAAGAAGCCTTTGAAGTGTAGTGCTACAGAACAATCCTGAAGGTTAAATGGGTAGATCGGATAATTAATGAAGATGTTCAAAATCGAACTGAGGAGAAAAGAAATTTATGGCACGTCTTGACTAAAAGAAGGACTCGGTTGACAGGAGACATCTTAGAGCATCAAGGAAACATGATTTAGGCAATGATGTGAAGTGTGGAATGTAAATACTGCAGGGATGTATGAAGGCTTGTCAACAGCGTGGAGATTCAGAACATCTAGGTTGCAGTACTTATGAAGAGAAGGAGAGGCTTGTACATGATAACCTAAAGTGGAGAGCTGCATTTAACCAGTGTTTGAATTTAAGATTTCAACAACAAGAGCAACAGCAACGACAGGAAAATTATCCACGGAGCCCTTCTAGTGTGTGAACTGTGTCCCCTGTAATTGTCAAGTTTCATAAATGTTTTTCATACAGTTCGTCAGCTACCGAGTCTATATATTTCGCACGCGGTCTAGCATCTCCTTTTTTTTTTTTTTTTTTTTTTTTTTTTTTTTTTTTTTTTTTTTTTTTTTGTTAAAAACCCAGTAAATCTGATATAGAACACAAGACTTCTGTGACAACAAAACTAAAAGAAAGTTGGCTTAGAGAACATTGTATACACACCTAAATTCACAACTCCGCAGGCCGCTGAACAGTTCGTGATAGAGTGAATATGTTAATATCAGTTTTGCTCTCTACGAAATTATCAGCTTCTTATACGTAAATCTGCTGGTATGGCTTCTCAATTCTCGGCGCATCTAAAATCAAATTAAAAAACGTTCTTGACTCCTGACAATCTCATGCCTATAACACTTGTGTAGAATTATAACGAAAATGAAATCCTTGAAGGATGAATTAGGTTGCATACAATACTGACTAGCTTCTTCGTTTGATAACCCTGTCGTATAGCCCATATTGAACTGTAGCGTTCATTTGTAATCACATAAAACATAGTGACACATGAAAAGAAAACAAATAGATGAACCTCATCAATACAGAAAAAAAGCAAGAAGGAATATAATAAGATAATTATGGGACTGTAGCATTAAACACACTTTTTACAAGTTTCAAGCGTTAGATGAGCAATTAAGATGGCAAAAAGTGGTGAACATCCAAAGATATTAAAAATACAGTAACAACAATTATTATTACTATTGTAAGACGATCTACCACTGCTAAATTTCAGTACCGGTAACATGTAATTATTGTAAATTTCGAAACGGTATATAGATTACCAAAAAGCACTCTAGAACACTTTCACTTTTTATTTGTTTTGCTGTCATTGTATTCAACTGTGAAAATACAAAGACACTTCAACTGGTTTTACGAAACCTTGTTCATTATAAGTTCCTTAAATCTTTCTCCTATTTAGCATTCGGTCTACTTTCAAATCTGCTATGTTAATTTTTTCCATTCGTTGGTCCTTAGCGGTATTGTAATTTATTATTGTTATTATTATTATTATTATTATTGTGAAGCTAGCTAAAGCATTAGCTGCAACAAGATAGCGCGACGGTGTGCGCATCAGTATATATTCCCAGCAGAAAGCTCCTTGTTTTTTTATTTGCTTTTCTAGGTTTCCGACCTAAGGGAATTTACTCTCAGTCACATAAAACATTTGGTGTAACTACCAAACACTAAATACAGGGAAAATCATTAACCACGTAGGCAATAAAACTTTCACTGCACGAAAAAGTAATTGCGTTACAGTTAATAAACCAACACCTTAAAAAAGTGGTAAATTTTCATCGATTCTTACACATAATTATTGGACAATATGCTTAGGTATAGGAAAGAAAAAGTTGTTTTATGAGTTGTCTGCATACATGAATCTACGATTAAAAATATTTTAGCGTTGTTTGTCAACATTATTTTTTTTTAGTATTGACATGGTAACAATACCAACGTTAGACATTTAGTCGTGGACATAGCATGTAACGTGAACACACTTTCGTAAAGAGTATGGTGATGGAATGGGCCAAGTGTCCAGACTACTGCTACACTTGGATTGCGTGAGCCTTTTGTTGCTCCGCGCTTCACTGAGATGCTTAAGCAGGGTGTTTTGTAGATCTCAAGCCGCGTCAGAAACCGACGACATCTGGTCAATGTGGCGTAAGTACAGGTCTAGAGACGATCACCATGTACTCGGCGAATTGGTGCAGTGGTTAAGACGCTGTATTAACAATAGCAGGAGCGAAGTTGATAGAGTTGTGATTTCTTTAACTCATTTCGCTTCACGCAAATATTAGGATGGCACCTCACTCAGCCTTGTGCAGTTCAAGCTGTTAGTTTAATCCGCCATCAGTTATCTCGATTTTCATGGGACGATAAATTCTAATCTTCCATTTATATTTGGATCTTTCAGTTTTTCTCGCAATCAATGCGGTGTATATCTACTTGTCGATACGATGTAGGTAACACGGCCCTCATCAGTGGAATAAAAATGTGAATGTATTACTGCTGAGTTAGTCCGCTTTTCTTTCGTTTGCTCTGCTACGTATGTGCTACGTAACGTCCATTTATGTCTGAGGCAGGAGTCTTTATTAAATTTATCGGTAACAGAAGTAAAATACAAATAACTGCTATGAACATTTCTCATTACGCAAATTTTCTGAGACATTGACCACAATTTGACAATTTAATTTGACCTCCCTGATTCAGAAGAGCTTCACAGGCACACATCCGCTTAGATTAACACCAAGAACCTCAGCGTGCTCGTTTGCTTTAATATGCTCTATAAATTCTGCACACCTGACCTCCTTCAGAAATAAAAATCAGCAATATATTTGAGTACCCATGAGAGCTTTTAAAGCACGTCACATTGAGCGTATCGCAGGGATTTCGTATGTAAACAGCAGTCGTAGCAAATCTCGTCTCTGTCGTCAGCTGATTGCTTCGCTCTTTTTATTGCCGGTCTGATTTAGCAGACCATTTCGCATCCCTTCGCACGCCATAGCAATCTCTCTTTCCTCCAGCCACCTCTTGACGAGAGCGCTGCTCTGTTTCTCTCTCTCTCTCTCTCCCTCTTTCTTACACACACATACACACACACACACACACACGCACACAACGAGAGCAGAAGATTAGTCTCAAAAATTCTCTGTCCCTCGTTTCCTCTGGGGGTCTAGCCAGCTTCCTCGACGGTGACGTCACGGGTCGACAAACGAGGCGCGAGATTTATCGGGTGTGAGCAGTGGCGCTCTCTCTCTCTCTCTCTCTCTCTCTCTCTCTCTCTCTCTCTCTCTCTCCCCGCCTCTAGGCCGCACTTGCTTCTCTAGCGGTGAGAAATGAAAACAAAACACGGTCGTGCGCTCGCATGAATGAGGTTTATAGGAGTGTGAAATAAAAAATGCGGCTACGTGCCTCCGAAGAGCTTTTCCCTTCGCGGCTGCGGAACCCAGACGACGCCCTACGCGTAGATTTGTCTGCGCTCCGCGAGTTCACCCGAGAGTGGTGAGAAAGCGTTACGATGGAGGGAAGAAAGGTGGAAGATATAAGGGACTACGGCGCGTTAGCTGCGCGCTAAGAACTCCTCGGAGCACGTATAGCTTACAGACTTGTTGTTCTGGACTGTAGTTACAGGTAAGAAACTGCCGCAGTGTTTGTGAAACGCCTCCGGAATGGCAAAACTCAACGAGAAGCTGACTGTATGAAGCGAAATTTGGAGTCGACCCAAGAACAAAACTTGACAAAGGAAACCTGTTTTCAGTTTCTAACAGAAGTAATAATCCATCGAGCTGTTCGCTTTCCTTAAATGGTTCAAATGGCTCTGAGCACTATGCGACTTAACTTCTGAGGTCATCAGTCGCCTAACTAACCTAAAGACATCACACACATCCATGCCCGAGGCAGTATTCGAGCCTGCGACCGTAGCGGTCGCTCGGCTCCAGACTGTAGCGCCCAGAACCGCACGGCCACTCCAGCCGGCCGCTTTTCTTATTTCTGAACAACAAACAGTAGATATACGTAGATCTGTAGTTATGCTTGCTATGTCGCATAAGGGCCCTTGCAGCAGGTGAAGAATGATTTTACTGATCACAAAGTATGCATGCGTTTCGGAACTAATTTCGACTTCAGAAATCCGAGTTCAAAGGTAGGACAAGTGCATTAGCATTTGTATATGTAACATGAGATGACAGACTATAGATCAACGACGCACAAGACAGCCATATTTACACCGCTCAGGTGTAATTCATGTAGATTTTGTGATGTTTTCGCCAAGTGTAACTTCCGTGTCTCCTAATGTCAGTACAAAGTGTTACAATGATTAGTTACAATTAATTACGGACAAAAGTGCTTATTGTTTATCTACAAAATATAGATGAATCTGTTCAGCAGGCCACAACAGGCATATGCATATGATGTAACAGTCGCCTTGTTATTTGTTATAGTGGTAAATTACACCTATGAGCATATTTTTGCACTGTCAAGAAGCTGTTGAATAATGTAATTCACAAATAATCTTCCGACGCTGTTACTCTAGTTAGTAAATTTTAGCTTTTGAAATTGGTATGTGATCGAGAAGTAGTTTAGTGTTACCAGTCAGTGTTTATTTACTACCGGAACGCGGTTCAAGGGCTTAAACCTCTATCATAAGGTGGTTTTTTTCTGCATTACAGCAGATACGTTAGGTTACGGCTCTGTCGTGATACGTTACACATAAACTGTCACATGAACTACTCTGCAGGCGCCATCCATATTTACAAAGTGTGGCAGCTTGTTTGTGACGTATTTCGACACACAAAGGAATCTCTCACAGCTGCAAACACTGTCCAGACAAGTCATAAATCCACGTGACGATGGAGGTTTAAGCGTTTGTAACGCCTTCTGGCAATAAATAGACATTGAGTGGTAACGGTAAACTTGTTGTGTCATTCGTTAACCCAATTAGTAGCAATCGCAACATTAACATCAAGCCGACCGCTGCGGCCGAGCGGTTCTAGGCACTTCAGTCCGGAACCGCGCTGCTGCTACGGTCGCAGGTTCGAATCCTGCTTCGGAGATGGATGTGTGTGATGTCCTTAGGTTAGTTAGGTTTAAGTAGTTCTAAGTTTAGGGGACTGGTGACCCCCAGATGTTCAGTTTCATAGTCCTTAGAGCCATTTGAACCATATTTGAACCATTAACATCAAACCAAATATCGATGCCATTAAATTAAGTACTATTCTGCATCGAAGATGATTTTTGTTTGCAGTGGCCTACATAAGTAGTGCATGGTACGAGACACATTGAAAAGTCTTTAAAGGAGGCTGTATGTTGGTTTGAAACTACCAGTTTGTTCTTTATTTCAAAGAGGAAAGTAACTGATGTCACTAAACGTGCTGTAAAGTGACGTCGTGCAGAACAGAGTTGGCAAGAAGACTGTCTCCAGTTATAACTTGGACTATTAGGATTATTCTCTTGCGTGTTCAAGAATTTAGGACGACCAGCGGGGATTGAAATTGGGATTAGCAATTGATTTACGGTGTATACATATCTTCTGTATAATAAAGAGTGTGTTAGGCCGCAAGGGATGTAACAAAGACTCCGGACGTTGTTGCCGAACGGTTCTAGGCGCTTTAGTCCGGAACCGCGCTGCCTCTACGGTCGCAGGTTCGAATCCTGCCTCGGGCATGGATGTGTGTGCTGTCCTTAGGTTAGTTAGGTTTAAGTAGTTCTATGTCTAGGGAACTGATGACCTCAGATGTTAAGTCCCACAGTGCTCAGAGCCATTTGAACCATTTTTGTAACTTAGGCGACTTTGACAAAGAGCAGATTAACATGGTTCAGCATCTAGGAACGAGCGTCTCGAAAAGGGCGCAGTTGTTCAACTGTTAGCGTGCTGCGTGAAGGTGGTGAAACCACTAGTAGGCGACTGGGTGTTGAACGTTCACACCTCATTACAGAACATAAAGGTTGGAATCTCGTCTACTGCGTAAAGCAGAATAGACAGTGATATGTGCCAGATCCGACGACAGAATACAATGCTGATACGCCACAAGCATTTTGAAGCACACATTGATGAACATGAGATTGCCCTGCAGACGACCCCTACGTATTCCCATGTTGGCGCAAAAACATCCTCAATTACGACTGCAGTGGGTATGGAATCATGGAGATTGGGCCATTAGTCAATGTAAACGTTTTATCTATTCTGATAAATCACATTTCTCACTACATCAGTTCAATGGCCGTGTCTCTTCACGCCGAGATACAGACGAACGATTGTTCAAAACGTGCACAGACACAGGCTGATAGGGCCTATATAATTTGAGGGGGATATTCACCTACTCCGCACCACTATAATGGAAGCTGTGGTAATAAACGAAGGAATCATGGCAGCTGTGAACTATGCGAGCGTTGTTGCAGGCCACCTGTGTCCCTTCATGGTTACAGTCTTACCCGACGGTGACGGCATCTTCCAGCAGGATAACTGTCCAGAATCGTGCTGCAGTAGTTTTTGGAGCATGACGGTTGTTAATTTAAGTTGATTTCAAATTTATGTGCTGCGAACGAGATGGAATATATCTGGGATGAAATTGTTAGAGTTCTGCGTTGACATATGGTGCTACACACATCTGGAAATGTGTCGATGCAGCACAGGTTCGCTGCTTCTTTTTTATTGCATTGCAGATCTAGATTACAACTGACAGTACAGTTATCGTCAGTGCGTTTTAAGTAGTCACGTAGACTGAATGAAATTATAAAAACACATATTCTAATCAAATTCAAGCATGTACAAGCACTACCGCAACTCATCAGTGTCTCATTTAGTGTCACGACATTCACACCACAGGTGTGCCTTGAGTGGCACCATAGATAAGTAGCATAGTCCGCTGATTAAGAGGAATTACGCTATACTCGTAATGTCGATGACCTGAAACTAAACGAAGTTTGATGATGGCTTTGACTTCGTGTAATGGCGTTTGTTATCGTTTGGCACACAGTCTTCCTTTACGATAGCGGCTACTCTCAGCAATAGACAAACAATACAAATGCTGGATATCATGGAGTTTGGTGCCAAGATGGCACTTAAAAATGTCCCTTTAAGTTTCATTGTGGCTGACATTCATTTATAGCTTTTCATGTTGGTAAACATTCCCGCATGTTATTAACAGTAGAGTATAAATATTTTCTTGTAATTTTTTTTTAGCGAGAGTGCTGGAGCGATGATTGAGAGACTTCACTTACATTCCCGAGAATGACGGTTCAAATCTTCGCCCTTTTTTTTTTTTTTCATCAGTCTACTGACTGGTTTGATGCGGCCCGCCACGAATTGCTTTCCTGTGCTAACCTCTTCATCTCAGAGTAGCACTTGCAACCTACGTCCTCAATTATTTGCTTGACGTATTCCAATCTCTGTCTTCCTCTAAGTTTTTGCCCTCTACAGCTCCCTCTAGTACCATGGAAGTCATTCCCTCATGTCTTAGCAGATGTCCTATCATCCTGTCCTTTCTCCTTATCAGTGTTTTCCACATATTCCTTTCCTCTCCGATTCTGCGTAGAACCTCCTCATTCCTTACCTTATCAGTCCATCTAATTTTCAACATTCGTCTATAGCACCACATCTCAAATGCTTCGATTCTCTTCTGCTCCGGTTTTCCCACAGTCCATGTTTCACTACCATACAATGCTGTACTCCAGACGTACATTCTCAGAAATTTCTTCCTCAAATTAAGGCCGGTATTTGATATTAGTAGACTTCTCTCGGCCAGAAATGCCTTTTTTGCCATAGCGAGTCTGCTTTTGATGTCCTCCTTGCTCCGTCCGTCATTGGTTATTTTACTGCCTAGGTAGCAGAATTCCTTAACTTCATTGACTTCGTGACCATCAATCCTGATGTTAAGTTTCTCGCTGTTCTCATTTCTACTACTTCTCATTACCTTCGTCTTTCTCCGATTTACTCTCAAACCATACTGTGTACTCATTAGACTGTTCATTCCGTTCAGCAGATCATTTAATTCTTCTTCACTTTCACTCAGGATAGCAATGTCATCAGCGAATCGTATCATTGATATCCTTTCACCTTGTATTTTAATTCCACTCCTGAACCTTTCTTTTATTTCCATCATTGCTTCCTCGATGTACAGATTGAAGAGTAGGGGCGAAAGGCTACAGCCTTGTCTTACACCCTTCTTAATACGAGCACTTCGTTCTAGATCGTCCACTCTTATTATTCCCTCTTGGTTGTTGTACATGCTGTGTATGACCCGTCTCTCCCTATAGCTTACCCCTACTTTTTTCAGAATCTCGATCAGCTTGCACCATTTTATATTGTAGAACGCTTTTTCCAGGTCGACAAATCCTATGAAAGTGTCTTAATTTTTCTTTAGCCTTGCTTCCATTATTAGCCGTAACGTCAGTATTGCCTCTCTCGTCCTTTTACTTTTCCTAAAGCCAAACTGATCTTTACCTAGCGCATTCTCAATTTTCTTTTCCATTCTTCTGTATATTACTCTTGTAAGCAGCTTCGATGCATGAGCTGTTAAGCTGATTGTGCGATAATTCTCGCACTTGTCAGCTCTTGCCGTCTTCGGAATTGTGTGGATGATGCTTTTCCGAAAGTCAGATGGTATATCGCCAGACTCATATATTCTACACACCAACGTGAATAGTCGTTTTGTTGCCATTTCCCCCAATGATTTTAGAAATTATGATGGAATGTTATCTTTCCCTTCTGCCTTATTTGAGCGTAAGTCCTCCAAAGCTCTTTTAAATTCCGATTCTAATACTGGATCCCCTATCTCTTCTAAATCGACTCCTGTTTCTTCTACTATCACATCAGACAAATCTTCACCCTCATAGAGGCTTTCAATGTATTCTTTCCACCTATCTGCTCTCTCCTCTGCATTTAACAATGGAATTCCCGTTGCACTCTTAATGTTACCACCGTTGCTTTTAATGTCACCAAAGGTTGTTTTGACTTTCCTGTATGCTAAGTCTGTCCTTCCGACAGTCATATCTTTTTCGACGTCTTCACATTTTTCCTGCAGCCATTTCGTCTTAGCTTCCCTGCACTTCCTATTTATTTCATTCCTCAGGGACTTGTATTTCTGTATTCCTTATTTTCCCGGAACGTGTTTGTACTTCCTCCTTTCATCAATCAACTGAAGTATTTCTTCTGTTACCCATGGTTTCTTCGCAGCTACCTTCTTTGTACCTATGTTTTCCTTCCCAAGTTCTGTGATGGCTCTTTTTAGAGATGTCCTTTCCTCTTCAACTGTACTGGCTACTGCGCTATTCCTTATTGCTGTATCTATAGCGTTAGAGAAATTCAAACTTATCTCGTCATTCCTTAGTACTTCCGTATCCCACTTCTTTGCGTATTGATTCTTCCTGACTAATGTCTTGAACTTCAGCCTAATCTTCATCACTACTATATTGTGATCTGAGTCCATATCTGCTCCTGGGTACGCCTTACAATCCAGTATCTGATTTCGGAATCTCTGTCTGACCATGATGTAATCTAATTGAAATCTTCCCGTATCTCCCGGCCTTTTCCAAGTATACCTCCTCCTCTTGTGATTCTTGAACTGGGTATTCGCTATTACTAGCTGAAACTTGTTACAGAGCTCAATTAGTCTTTCTCCTCTTTCATTCCTTGTCCAAGCCCATATTCTCCTGTAACCTTTTCTTCTACTCCTTCCCCTACAACTGCATTCCAGTCGCCCATGACTATTAGATTTTCGTCCCCCTTTACATACTGCATTACCCTTTCAATATCCTCATACACTTTCTCTATCTGTTCATCTTCAGCTTGCGACGTCGGCATGTATACCTGAACTATCGTTGTCGGTGTTGGTCTGCTGTCGATTCTGATTAGAACAACCCGGTCACTGAACTGTTCACAGTAACACACCCTCTGCCATACCTTCCTATTCATAACGAATCCTACACCTGTTATACCATTTTCTGCTGCTGTTGATATTATCCGATACTCATCTGACCAGAAATCCTGGTCTTCCTTCCACTTCACTTCACTGATCCCTACTATATCTAGATTGAGCCTTTGCATTTTCCTTTTCAGATTTTATAGTTTCCCTACCACGTTCAAGCGTCTGACATTCCACGCCCCGACTCGTAGAACGTTATCCTTTCGTAGATTATTCAATCTTTTTCTCATAGTAACCTCCCCCTTGGCAGTCCCCTCCCGGGGATCCGAATGGGGGACTATTCCGGAATCTTTTGCCAATGGAGAGATCATCATGACACTTCTTCAATTACAGGCCACATTTCCTGTGGATACACGTTACGTGTCTATAATGCAGTGGTTTCCATTGCCTTCTGCATCCTCATGTCGTTGATCATTGCTGATTCTTCCGCCTTTAAGGGCAATTTCCCACCCCTAGGACAAGAGAGTGCCTTGAACCTCTATCCGCTCCTCCGTCCTCTTTGACAAGGCCGTTGGCAGAATGAGGCTGACTTCTTATGCCGGAAGTCTTCGGCCGCCAATGCTGATTATTTATCAAAATGTAGGCAGTGGCGGCGATCGCACCCGGGACCGAAGACGTTCTGATTATGAATCAAAGACGCTACCCCTAGACCACGGGTACATCCCTTCACCCTAACATAAAGATTTACATTTTCCGTACTCCCCATAAATAACAAGTTAAATGCCGGGATTATTTTTTTTTTTCTTTTTTTGAATGGACACTGCCAATTTCTTCTTTATCTGCATCTACGTCTAAGTATATCGAGGCACTGCACAGTGCGTGTGCGGAGGGTGCTCTGTACCAATAGTTTCGATGTTCCTCCCCATCCCATTCGCGGCAGAGCTAGGAGAAACTGTCTTTATGCCTCCCTAATCCCTCTTACTTTATATGACAGTGATTGCATAATGATCGCAAAGATTCAAGAAATTCGTCTAGCGTATTTCGCGAGAACTATGTCGTCTTTCTACCAAGGATCACCGTTGGGATTCCTATTTCTATTAGTGTGGGTTATACGGACCTGTTACGATGCTAGCAGTACGTCTCTGCATTTTTATCATGTTTATTGTCATGCCTACTTAATACAGCCTCTAAATACCGTAATAATAGTCTAAAATGTATCCAATTTCGTGTACCAGTCCAACAAATCTAAGTCTTACATTTGCTTTCTCTGATACTCACTTTCCATGAGTGTCCCATTTCATATCATTTCTTAGTATTACCCGTAAATTCTTGAACGATGTGAGGTGCTAAAGATCACGGCCACTCTTGTAATCAGATACTCTGCCAAACTCTTTCTGTTTGTTATACACATTTCTTACGGTTGTTCACATTTACAGAAAGCTTTCTTTCCTTACACAAAGTGAAAGTTTTTTACAACTCTTTCTACAACTCATTATGATCGTTCAACGACGATACTTTCTTGTACCTAATAGCATCGTCAGTGAACAGTATTATGGTGCCGTTGACACTATCTGGAGGCTCGTTTGTTTACGAGGAGTACTTTCCTTTCAAGATCCGACGGGTTGCGAAATTTAAACCTCAGTGAGAATAAAAAACGTTTTATTTGCTGCGTTTTTCCACGCCTTCCAGTTACTTCTCTACATAGTCGCCACTCCAGTTTACAAGGGGAGACCACGCCGTAGGTTGCGGATTCACTTCAAACGTTGTGCATTTTTAGTAGTGCATTACGGCAACATAACCTGCAAATTGACCGCCCTCCCCGTAGCTGAGTGATCAGCGAGACAGAATGTCAATCCTAAGGGCCCGGGTTCGATTCCCGGCTGGGTCGGAGATTTTCTCCGCACAGGGACTGGGTGTTGTGTTGTCCTAATCATCATCATTTCATCCTCATCGACGCGCAGCTCGCCGAAGTGGCGTCAGATCGAAAGACTTGTACCAGGCGAACGGTCTACCCGACGGGAGGCCCTAGCCACACGACATTTATTTATTTAATGTGCAAGTAGTAAGGTGTGCTACGGTAGACGATTTCGAGAAAATCGCAAGAGAAGTTTTACGTGTCGATGATGAACTGGCGCGATGCAGCTCCGACCATGGCATGGCGGCGGTCATGTAGTTAGTGTCCAGGCTTCGTAATCCGTGGATCGCTGGATCTATTCCCTCTCATCTTTCTCGGCCACGCGGAATGATCGCGCGGTCTGAGCTCACGGATTGCGCGGTCCCTCTCGCCAGAGTTTTGAGTCCTCACTCGGGCATGGGTGTGTGTGTTGTTTTTACCATAAGTTAGATTAAGTAGTGTGTAAGTGTAGGGACCGATGATCTCAGCAGTTTGGTCCCTTAGGAATTCACACACATTTGAACATTTTTCATCTTTTTCAGTTTGTATTTTTTTCAACACTATTCAAATTGAATGGTAATATAATGAAAAAGACACGTATTTTTGCATGAACTTTTATTGGATATCCAGTGTTATTTGACTGTTACTAATTTTCAGTATTACAAGAAATATTGATTGATTGTTATTTATATAGGAGAGTTAAAAACTTTTTTTTTTCAAGTGCTTTCAAATTTAATTATCTATGATTGACAACGAACGGGAAATTGCTTCTCGTGAAGGCACTATTAAAATACATTCTATCATACATCATCAAAACAGGTGTGTTTTCATTATATCACCTTTCAGATGTAGTATATATGAAATGATATGACCATTATAGAAAAAATATAAATCAAAAAAGGAAGAGCCGAACTCCGTCCAATGGCACACCGATTACGGAGCCGAAACGCTAACCACTTGACTGCCGCCAACTCGTGCTCATGATAGCAGTGCACATGTACCTCATGGACGCGCAAGACTTCTCTTTGTTATTTTCTCAAAATCGCCCTAGTAGTACGCTTTGCTACTAAAGGACTATGGAAAGTGTACAAAGTCTGAAGGAAATCAGTGATCCGAACGTCGTGGCCTGCTCTTGTTAGACATTTGTCGTAGCGTGGTACTATCTTTCCGAGATCCTCGTCATAGAAGGTAGCCTCTTGTCCTTTCCGCCAAATCTCTACGCAGGTGCACAGGTCGTTGTGTGTTTCAAAATGCTGTCTCACAGCCGAGTACAGTGATGAGAATCACAATAAGCCAAGTCCGGTCTGTACGGTAAGTTATCAAACACTTACCATCGAAAACGCTACGGGAGCGTCTTTGTTGGAGCTTCAGTGTGCGGTCGGACATCAACATGAAGAAGAACAATGCCTCATGACAATGTTCCTCTCCGCTTGTTTTGAATTGCCCTTCGAAGACGATCTCCCCGGATCGTCTGATTCACTCGCACAACAAGATCATCGGTTGGCACTCGCTTCCATACCTGTTTGTCTACATCATGAACATCTGTACGTCTTGCTTCAAAGTTCCTGCATCATTGCCGAACTCTGCCGTTACGTATGACAGTTGCTAACGTATGACAGTTGCTAATATGGGCTGCACGAAATCACGTGGAATTCATCACCATGAAGAACTCGAATACCAGCACGCATTTCACACTTGGCGGAAGGCTATTGCTGTTTTAGGCATTTTCATGGGTTCAAATGGCTCTGAGCACTACGGGACTTAACATCTGACGTCATCAGTCCCCTAGACTTAGAATTACTTAAACCTAACATCAGACACATCCATGCCTGAGGCAGGATTCGAACTTGCGACTGTAGCAGCAGTGCGGTTCCGGATTGAAGCCCTTAGAAACGCTCGGTCGCAGCGTCCGGCATCTTCATGGGCTGAGAACTGAAAAGTGCGACGTGACGCGGTAGATGAGCGTACAAGAGACACTGCGCAAGACATCTGCGCAAAGCCGCATCAGATTTTCACTGCACTTTCATTTTCGCGGCTGATTGGGCCTTCAAAAACGTAAAAGAGCCTTACGTGTAGAAGATATTAGAGGTCCTGTTACGCTTTCTTGGGAAACTCCAGGTGTTACTTTCGTTTTTACAGAACATTCGCCCTCCATTATAAAGTGCTCGGTTACATTGGTCAAACAGTCCTCGAGCCTATCACATATTTTTGAAGCCGATGTATGTCATGGTTTACATTTGGAACGCCTATCGAAAATTAAGAAGTAAAAAGCTGCCTGTCCTTCTGTTTCTACTATTTGCAAGATGCCATGCGTGAATAAAGCAGACTGTGTTTCCTAATTCAACATTTTGTTTCATCTGTAATGGTCTCGACGTAGCGCGGAAGCTTAAATGCAATCTTCCTTTCTTGTGGTTGTCTGTCGTGACAGTGCTAGGTACAGCAACTGAAGCTACCAGTCGTTTTCACCACTCACAGAAAAATTACGTAACTCCCATCTGCAATACCCTTTAAATTCGATGTACCAGACTTGTTCAAATCTTGCAATATTTCGTAAAGCCACTATGTGTACTGTACTTCACGCAACACCTTTGCGAATGGCATTTGTTTTCTTGCACATGTTGTTCCTGCTAAGAAGGTGTATTAGTACACTGATTTGCAAATCTGATGGTCAAGGTAGTTAAAGTAATATAACATATTAACTGCTCGGTGGAAATGAATGAAAGTGCGGGAGCATATTGCCAGAGGACTCAAAGTCACAACTGGTTCACCTCTTACTTAAGCAACAGTCAGCAAAAGGTAATTATTAATGTTGATAACGGCTATAGTGTGGTGTCTGAGTGTGTTACAGCCCCAGGTATCAGTTTTGGGGCCACTCCTGTTCCTTAATTATATAAATGATATGCCCTGTAATATTACAGGTAACTCTAAAATATTTCTGTTTGCTCATGACACTACCTTTGTAGTAAAGGATGTTGTGTGCAACATTGGATCGGCTTCAAATAGTGCAGTACATGACCTACGTTCATGGCTTGTAGAAAATAAACTAATGCTAAATCACAGCAAGACTCAGTTTTTAGAGTTTCTAACACACAATACAACAAAACCTGACGATTTAATTTCACAGAACGGGCATATGATTAGTGAAACTGAACAATTCAAATTTATAGGTCTTCAGATAGACAGTAAGCTGTCGTGGAAAGCCCACGCTCAGGATCTTGTTCAAAGACTTAATACTGCCATTTTTACTATTCGAACGCTATCATAAGTGAGTGATCGCTCGACACGAAAATTAGTCTACTTTGCTTATTTTCATTGGCTTATGTCGTATGGTATTATATTTTGGGGTAACTCTTCCCGTCCTAAAATAATATTTTTGGTTCAGAAACGGGCGGTTCGGGCAATAAGTGGTGTAAGTTCAGGAAACTCTTGTGGACCCCTGTTCACGAGTCTGGGTATTTTGACCTTGGCCTCTCAATATATATATTCCTTATTGTCATTTCTTGTTAAAATTATTAGCTTATTCCCAAGAATAAGCAGCTTTTACTTGGTCAATACTCGGCAGAACGCAAACCTGCATTTGGATCTGACTTTCTTAACTCTTGTGTAGAAAGGCGCGCAGTGTACTGCTGCATACATTTTCAATAAGCTACCACTCGAATTCATAAATCTTAGCAGTAATCCACGCGCTTTCAAATCGAAACTGAAGAGTTTCCTCTCGGGTCACTCCTATTCTCAATAATTCAAGAACAGTCTTAATCGCATTTATTATTGTTATAATACCGCCAGCCGGTTTCAACCCGACGTAGGGGTCATCTTCTGGGCGTTTACACCATTGGTCGACTGCTGGTGGTGTCACTCCTGTCTACATAACGGCAGGAAACTATTCTGTCGAGTAATTCCTTGAAAAATGAAGCTGATTCTTATTGTATTGTTGATTGCATTTATTGAAACTAATGGACTGACTTTTCTCAGGTTCATGAACATTTATTTTTGTCTGTTATTACTTTTATATTATAATTTCATGAACCGACACGTTCCATGACCTTGGAGGTTTGCTTCTCAATTTGGTCCTACGGAACATGATGTGGAAATAAATAAATAAATAACCTGCTGGACGTTTCATTACGTGAGGTCAGCGTGACTATAGCTCCAAATCCGACTGACCCCGCAACATCAGGCAGTTGAAGAAACGGGAAGAGGCAGCTAGCAGTGGAGAAGTTTTTCATTACAACATGGCCTGAAGACAACTTTTGGATCATTTCACACAGGGAGGAATCATTGGAAAATTGGAAGAAGGACAAAGTGTGACCAGTGTAACTTACGAGTTTGGTATTGCTAACACTTGTTTGACGTGAATGGAAAGCGTTCCGAATCAAAGGCACTGCTGCCCGATGGAGAGGAGGCGGTCGACCACTGTCAACTACAGCAGCAGACGATCGCTCTATAGTGCAATAGTCAAGGAGGGACCCACGTCAAACAGATGGTGCAGTTGCAACCACATTTAACAGGAGTGCAACGCAAGCGATCTTACGCTGCTCAGTGGAGCGCTGAGTGCATACGTGTGGTCCCTTTGTCCGATGACAAGTACGTCGTGTTCCAATGACACCCGCTCAGCAGCGGCGCCGTTTGCAGTGGTATCCAGAGCGTAGGGATTGAACCAAGCCGGCCGCGGTGACCGAGCGGTTCTAAGCACTTCTGTCCGGAACCGCGCGACTGCTACGGTCGCCGGTTCGAATCCTGCCTCGGGCATGGATGTGTGTGATGTCCTTAGGTTAGTTAGGTTTAAGTTGTTCTAAGTTCTAGGGGACTGATGACCTCAGTTGTTAAGTCCCATAGTGCTCAGAGCCATTTGAACCATTTTTGATTGAACCAACAAGGAGTGAGGTTCCGCTCTCTTCTCTGATGAGAGAAGTTTCAGTCTGTGCAGTGACTCATAACGATTCCTCACATGGTGAGAGGGGGCAATACCGAATGCACCCAGGAACTTTGTCGAAGATGATCGGTATGGTAATCCAGATTTTATGGTGTGGGGAGACATATTGTTGTGTTCGAACACAGTACACTGAACGATCGACGTTTTTGTGACACTGTACCCCTTCCCCACGTTCGTTTTTTCAGGCGTGTATTCGTCACTGATCTCATTTTTATGGACGACAACCCGCGGCCGCATCGAACAGCGCAGGTGGACGAGCTCTTCAAGCGAGAGGGAATTCGGCGAAGGGACTGGCCTGTCCTTTCCTCCCACCCCTTAAATCTCATCGAGGACTTGTCGGATGCGTTATGGAGAAGTATTGCAACACGTCCGCATGCGCCAGCAACCATCCAGCAGTTGTCAACCACACTGGTGAAGGAATAGAATGCCCTACCCACATTATGGTCAGCATAGGCGCGCGCATTACAGACCCCTCATTACCGTCCGTGGTGATCAAGCAACACAATAAGAAAGATGCCCCACCTTCGGTTTGTTCAGGGGACCATCATGAATCGCACGGACGTCAGTCTTGTCTTTGAATAAAAGTGACATTTTTGATCGTCTCATTGCGTATTTCTTCTAATCACCTTCTGTACTATAGTAGAGTCTCGATTATCCGATCTTCGGTTATCTGCCCATCTGTGTTATCCGACCCTTTCACCACGCCGGCCGTGCGCCAGCCGACGATAGGTCAGTGACTAACGTGTTGTTTGTTGATACTCAGTTCACTGTCGCCGTCTGCTACTCCTCACTCCTCATCGCTAACTTAGATCTTTAGTGGAGTGGACGTGTTGGACTCTGTTTATTGTAAAAATTTGTGGTGATGGCTTCAAAACGGAAAAAGGTGGCCGTTTCAATGGTAGAAAAACGTAAAGCTTTAAAAAGAATAGACAATGGTGAAACTTTATTACAAGTGGCGCAAGATTATAACGTCGGGAAAACAACAGTTGGAGACTGGAAAAGGAACCGCAATGAAATTGAGAAGTGGTCTTCTCAGCGAGCAACCTCGGCTGTTTCGGAAGATCGGAAAACTATGAAAAAATGTGATTATGAAAAAGTAGGTGAAGCTTTGTTCCTATGGTTTACTCAACGTAAGAGATAAAGGTGTACCCATGATGGGACCTATTTTGCAGGAAAAAGCCTTAAAGTTTCGTAACGAACTAAACGAAGGTGAACCTGATTCCACAGCTAGTGTAGGCTGGCTCGACAGATGGAAGAGAAGACACTGAATTCGGCAACGTTATGTCTGTGGTGAAAAGCTTTCAGCAAATTTTGAAGCTGTTCAATTGTTTAGGAATGAACTTCACAAGGTATTGGACAAGGTAAGCTTAACAGGCGATCAAATTTTTAACTGCGACGAGACTGGTCTGAATTACAAAATGTTGCCGGAAAAAGCATTAGCGTCAAAGGCCGAAAAGGCAGCGCCAGGCTGCAAACGTAGCAAAGAAATAGTGACAATTCTCGCATGCAGTAACGCCGCAGCAAATTTGAAAATGAAGCTGTGTATGATAGGTAAGCCAAAAAAACCGAGAGCATTTAAAAATGTATCAAAAAATGCTTTGCCGATGAAATATTACAACCAAAAATGTGCTTGGATGAGCTCAGATATTTTTAGAGAATGGTTTTTTAACGAGATCGTGCCACAAACTGAAAAGTTTTTGAAAGCCAACAACTGGTCCCGTTAAGCACTGTTCTCCTAGACAATGCCACTTGTCATCCTAATGAAGATGAACTTCATGATCAAGATATAAAGGCCATGTTTTTGCCTCCAAATGTCACATCCTTTTTTGGTGCAGCCTATGGACCAAGAGACCTTAGAGACACTGAAGAGAAACTTGCTTTCCTCTTTAACTAATGCTATGGACAAGGGAGAAGACATGCTAGAGCAGTTGCGCCGTATTAATTTGAAAGGCGTAGCTTATGGTTCAAATGGTTCAAATGGCTCTGAGCACTATGGGACTTAACTGCTGTGGTCATCAGTCCCCTAGAACTTAGAACTACTTAAACCTAACTAACCTAAGGACATCACACACATCCATGCCAGAGGCAGGATTCGAACCTGCGACCGTGTCGGTTCCAGACTGTAGCGCCTAGAACCGCACGGCCACTTCGGCCGGCACGTAGCTTATGACGTGGCCCAATCTTGGGAGAGTGTTGGAGCAAATACAACTGCAAAATCCTGGAAAATTTGGCTACAGGAAACTCAAGAAAATTCTCCAGATGATGAAAATGTACAGCAGCAGACCGAACCAGACAATACTACCCTGCTTTCATTGTTACTAAAAGTTCCGGGATGTGTTGACGCCACAGAAGATGATATAAATGAATGGATTGTCCAAGATGAAGAATTTGAAGTGACAGGTGAAGAAATAGTCATCATGGTAAACGAAAAAGAAGAAGACGAAGAAGCGGATGTAGTGGAGGAAAGTCCTTCTCACAACGAAGGACACAAGGCCTTAGAAACTGCTTTACAATATGTAGAGCAACCGGAGGAAACATCGTCTACCGAGGTTTTACTTCGTAAGACACTACGTGATTTAGCGGCAAAAAAACGGCAAACAGCAGGCAAACTAAAGACAATTACTAACTTCTTCACGCAGTAAATATCTATTCAGTCTAATTTGATTTGTATTGTATTAAATGTTTAACTCATTTGGCCTACTTTAGCTTAATTTTTGTGTTTTTTCGTATTATTTTCCGTGTTATCCGATCTTCCCGCTTATCCGACCTGCCGCGGACGGTTTAGGTCGGATAATCGAGACTCTACTTCACATTGTAGCAGTTTATTGCATGTATGTCTCCATTTTCATCGAGCTTCTTTACTTGGCATTGACACATCATGCGAAACTTTTGCACATCAATGCACTTATCTGCAGTGTTATCATCCAGCTAGAAGGACAGCACGCAGGTGGTGACGCGTTGGCTCGGCTTGCCGTTGCAGACGGAGCAGTTCGCCGTGCTGTGGTCGCTGTTCACGCTGATCGTGGTGGGCAACGCGGCCGTGCTCGTCACGCTGCTGACGGGCAAGCGCCGCAAGTCGCGCATGAACTTCTTCATCGTGCAGCTCGCGCTCGCAGGTCAGTGCTCGGCACCGCCTATGCTGAACCGCTAGTCAACTTGTACCCAGTGGCGGCTCGCCCACACAGCGAGCAACCACCGCGGGCACTGCTCTCCCAGGTGCCCCACAGACGCAGTCTCAAGTGAAATAAAGATTGACGAGAAGGAGCGAACTGTTTTGCTTGGTAAAAGCTTTCTGTAGACAATATTGCAAAATACCGTCTCGGCAAACTTTGCTGTTATCTTTCAGGCTTCATTTTTTTTGTTTTTGTGTATACTAGGGCTGTTCAATAAAGAACGATCACAAATTTTTTATGGCCATAATTTCTCGCGCAAAAATTTAATCTTATGACATTCTGTTAGCTTAATGTGCAACAAATCTTCAGCTGAGGCCTATACAATGTTAAGGAGGCCTATGGAGAGTCTGTTCTTCCCTAAAGCACAGCTCGAAAGTGGTTTAAAATGTTTAAAGAAGGGAGACAAATGTGGTTGCACCTCCTGGGAAAGTTATGGTCACCTCATTCTTTGATATTCGTGGAATGGTATATCAGTATGTTTCATCTGTACAAACATCAGTAACTGGACAATACTACAGGGTCGTCCTTTTGCACATTATCAGGTGCAAAAGACCACATTTCCGTGAAAGAGGCTGTATGTTGCATCACGATAATGCTCGCCCGCATGTTGCTAATGTTGTTGCTGAATATCTTGCAAAAATCAACGTGAAGTGCATCCCTCACCCTCCCTATAGCCCGGATTTAGCCCCATGTGCCATTTTTCTATTCCCTAACATGAAGAAACGCCTTCGTGGCAGGCACTATGAATCATCAGACGCATTGGTGAAGGCTGCGGAGGCGATTTTGAAAGTCCTCTCAAAAACTGGTTTCCAGCGTGTATTTGAAGTCTGGCAGAAACGCTGGAACAAGTGTATCACATTCATAGAAGACTATTTTGAAAAGAACCATCAGAATTAGGAGGATGAGTAAAAGTACGTTGTCAAAAAAATTATGATCATTCTTTATTGAACAGCCCTCGTACACAGGGTGGTCCATTGATAGTGACAGGGCCAAATATCTCACGAAATAAGCATCAAACGAAAAAACTGCAAAGAACGAAACTCGTCTAGCTTGAACGGAGAAACCAGATGGCGCTATGGTTGGCCCGCTAGATGACGCTGCTATAGGTCAAACGAATATCAACTGCGTATTTTTAAAAAATGAACCATGGACCTTGCCGTTGGTGGGGAGGCTTACATGCCTCAACGATACAGATAGCCGTACCGTAGGTGCAACCACAACGGTGGGGTATCTATTAAAAGGCCAGACCCACGTGTGGTTCCTGAAGAGGGGCAGCAGCCTTTTCAGTATTTGCAGGGGCAACAGTCTGGATGATTGACTGATCTGGCCTTGTAGCACTAACCAAACCGGCCTTGCTATGCTGGTACTGCGAACGGCTGAGAGCAAGGGAAACTACAGCCGTAATTTTTCCCGAGGGCATGCAGGTTTACTGTATGGTTAAGTGATGATGGCGTCCTCTTGTGTAAAATATTCCGGAGGTAAAATAGTCCCCCATTCGGATCTCCGGGCGGGGACTACTCAGAAGGACGTCCTTATCAGGTGAAAGAAAACTGGCGTTCTACGGATCGGAGCGTTGAATGTCAGATCCCTTAATCGGGCAGGTAGGTTAGAAAATTTAAATAGGGAAATGGATATGTTAAAGTTAGATATAGTGGGAATTAGTGAAGTTCCGTGGCAGGAGGAACAAGACTTCTGGTCAGGTGAATACAGGGTTATAAATACAAAATGAAATAGGGGTAATGCAGGAGTAGGTTTAATAATGAATAAAAAATAGGAGTGCGGGTAAGCTACTACAAACAGCATAGTGAACGTATTATTGTGGCCAAGATAAACACGAAGCCCATGCCTACTACAGTAGTACAAGTTTATATGCCAACTAGCTCTGCAGATGACGAAGAAATTGAAGAAATGTATGATGAGATAAAAGTAGTAGTGAAGGGAGACGAAAATTTAATAGTCATGGGTGACTGGAATTCGAGCGTAGGAAAAGGGAGAGAAGGAAACATAGTAGGTGAATATGGATTGGGGGGAAAAAATGAAAGAGGAAGCCGCCTGGTAGAATTTTGCACAGGGCATAACTTAAACATAGCTAACACTTGGTTCAAGGATCATAAAAGAAGGTTGTATACATGGAAGAATCCTGGAGATACTAAAAGGTATCAGATAGATTATATAATGGTAAGACAGAGATTTAGGAACCAGGTTTTAAACTGTGAGACATTTCAATGGGCAGATGTGGACTCTGACCACAATCTATTGGTTATGAACTGTAGATAAAAACTGAAGAAACTGCAAAAAGGTGGGAATTTAAGGAGATAGGACCTGTATAAACTGACTAAACCAGAGGTTGTACAGAGTTTCAGGGAGAGCATAAGGGAACAATTGACAGGAATGGGGGAAAGAAATACAGTAGAAGAAGAATGGGTAGCTCTGAGGGATGAAGTAGTGAAGGCAGCAGAGGATCAAGTAGGTAAAAAGACGAGGGCTAGTAGAAATCCTTGGGTAACAGAAGAAATATTGAATTTGATTGATGAAAGGAGAAAATATAAAAATGCAGTAAATGAAGCAGGCAAAAAGGAATACAAACGTCTCAAAAATGAGATCTCCAGGAAGTGCAAAATGGCTAAGTAGGCATGGCTAGAGGACAAATGTAAGGATTTAGAGGCTTATCTGACCAAGGGTAAGATAGATACAGCCTACAGCAAAATTAAAGAGACCATTGGAGAAAAGAGAGCCACTTGTATGAATATCAAGAGCTCAGATGGAAACCCAGTTCTAAGCAAAGAAGGGAAAGCAGAAAGTTGGAAGGAGTATATAGAGGGTCTATACAAGGGCGATGTACTTGAGGACAATATTATGGAAATGGAAGAGGATGTAGATGAAGATGAAATGGGAGGTACGATACTGCGTGAAGAGTTTGACTGAGCACTGAAAGACATGAGTCGAAACAAGGCCCTGGGAGCAGATAACATTCCATTAGAACTATTGACGGCCTTGGGAGGGCCAGGCCTGACAAAACTCTACCATCTGGTGAGCAAGATGTATGATACAGGCAAAATACCCTCAGACTTCAAGAAGAATATAATAATTCCAATCCCAAAGAAAGCAGATGTTGACAGATGTGAAAATTACCAAACTATCAGTTTAATAAGTCACAGCTGCAAAATACTAACGCGAATTCTTTACAGACGAATGGAAAAACTTGTAGAAGCCGACCTTGGGGAAGATCAGTTGGGATTCCGAAGAAATGTTGGAACACGTAAGGCAATACTAACCCTACGACTTATCTTAGAAGAAAGATTAGGGAAAGGCAAACCTACGTTTCTAGCATTTGTAGACTTAGAGAAAGCTTTTGACAATGTTGACTGGAATACTCTCTTTCAAATTTTAATGGTGGCGGGGGTAAAATACAGGGAGCGAAAGGCTATTTACAATTTGTGCAGAAACCAGATGGCAGTTATAAGAGTCGAGGGGCATGAAAGGGAAGCAGAGGTTGGGAAGGGAGTGAGACAGGGTTGTAGCCTGTCCCCGATGTTAATCAACCTGTATATTGACCAAGCAGCAAAGGAAACAAAAGAAAAATTTGGAGTAGGTATTAAAATCCAGGGAGAAGAAATAAAAACTTTGAGGTTCGCCGATGACATTGTAATTCTGTCAGAGACGGCAAAGGACTTGGAAGAGCAGTTGATTGGAATGGACAGTGTCTTGAAAGGAGGATATAAGATGAACATCAACAAAACCAAAAAGAGGATAATGGAATGTAGTCGAATTACGTCGGGTGATGCTGAGGGAATTAGATTAGGAAGTGAGACACTTAAAGTAGTAAAGAAGTTTTGCTATTTGGGGAGCAAAATAACTGATGATGGTCGAAGTAGAGAGGATATAAAATGTAGACTGGCAATGGCAAGGAAAGCGTTTGTGAAGAAGAGAAATTTGCTAACATCGAATATAGATTTAAGTGTCAGGAAGTCGTTTCTGAAAGTATTTGTATGGAGTGTAGCCATGCATGAAAGTGAAACATGGACGATAAATAGTTTGGACAAGAAGAGAATAGAAGCTTTTGAAATGTGGTGCTACAGAAGAATGTTGAAGATTAGGTGGGTAGATCGCGTAACTAATGAGGAGGTATTGAATAGGATTGAGGAGAAGTTTGTGGCACAACTTAACTAGAAGAAGGGATCGGTTGGTAGGACATGTTCTGAGGCATCAAGAGATCACAAATTTAGCATTGGAGGGCAGCGTGGAGGGTAAAAATCGTAGAGGGAGAACAAGAGATGGATACACTAAGCAGATTCAGAAGGATGTTGGTTGCAGTAGGTACTGGGAGATGAAGGAGCTTGCACAGGATAGAGTAGCATGGAGAGCTGCATCAGACCAGTCTCAGGACTGAAGACCACAACAACAACAACATTTTTAAAAATAGGAACCCCCATTTTTTATTACATATTCTTGTAGTACGTAAAGAAATACGAATGTTTTAGTTGGACCACTTTTTCGCTTTGTGATAGATGGCCCTGTGATTGTCACAAACGTATAAGTACGTGGTATCACGTAACATTACGCCAGAGCGGAAGGTATTTGCTTCGTGATACATTACCCTTGTTAAAATTAACCGTTTACCAATTGCGTGGAAGGTCGATATCGTGTTGATGCATGGCTATTGTTATCAAAATGCCCAATGGGCGTGTGCTATGTATGCTGCTCGGTATCTTGGACGACATGATCCAAGTGTCCGGACCGTTTGCCGGATAGTTACGTTATTTAAGGAAACAAGAAGTGTTCAGCCACATGTGAAACGTCAACCAAGACCTGCAACAAATTATGATGCCCATGTTGGTGTTTAGCTGCTGTCGAGGCTAATTCGCACATCAGTAGCAGACAAATTGCGCGAGAATGTAGAATCTCAAAAACGTGGGTGTTGAGAATGCTACATCAACATCGATTCCATCCGTACCATATTTCTAAGCATCAGGAATTGCATGGCGACGACTTTGAGCGTCGTGTACAGTTCTGCCACTAGGCACAAGAGAAATTACGGGACGATGACAGATTTTTTGTACGCTTTCTATTTAGCGACAAAGCGTCATTCACCAACAGCGGTAACGTAAACCGGCATAATATGCAGTATTGGGCAACGGAAAATCCACGATAGCTGCGATAAGTGGAACATCACCGATCTTGGCAGGATGATGTCTGGTGCGGCATTATGGGAGGAAGGATAATTGGCCCCCATTTTATATGGCAATCTAAATGGTGCAATGTATCATGATTTCCTACGTAATGTTCTACCGATGTTACTGCAAGATGTTTCACTGCATGACAGAATGGCGATGTACTTCCAACATGATGGATGTCCGGCACATAGCTCGCGTGCGGTTGAAGCGGTATTGAATAGCATATTTCATGACATGTGGATTGGTCGTCGAAGCACCAGACCATGGCCCGCACATTCACCGGATCTGACGTCCCAGGATTTGAAGGATATTTGCTATCGTGATCCACCGACAACGCCTGACAACACGCGTCAGTGCATTGACAATGCATGTGCGAACATTACGGAAGGCGAACTACTCGCTGTTCAGGGGAATGTCGTTACACGTATTGCCAAATGCATTGAGGTTGACGGACATCAATTTGAGCATTTCTTGCATTCATGTAGTATTTACAGATAATCACGCTGTAACAGCATGCGTTCTCAGAAACGATAAGTTCACAAAGGTACATGTATCACAATCGAGCAACCGAAATGAAATGTTCAAACGTGCCTAAGTTCTGTATTTTAATTTAAAAAACCTACCTATTACCAACTGTTCGTCTAAAATTGTGAGCCATATGTTTGTGACTATTATAGCGCCATCTGTGACACAGCGAAAAACGTGGTCCAACTAAAACATTCATATTTCTTTACGAACTACACGAATATGTAATAAAAATTGGGGGTTCCTATTTAAACTCAGTTGATATCCGTTTGACCTATGGCAGCGCCATCTAGCGGGCCAACCATAGCGCCTTCTCGTTTCCCCCTCCAAGCTATACAAGTTTCGTTCTTTGTAGTTTTTTCGTTCGAAGCTTATTTCGTGAGATATTTGGCCCAGTCACGATCAATGGACTACCCTGTATATACGAGGGCTGTGCAATAAAGAATGATCATAATTTTTTATGGTCATAACTTCTCGCGCTAAAATTTACTCTTATGATATTCTGTTAGCTTAATGTGCAACAAACACGCCATAGTAGTTTCATTGTTGAGACTCCTGGTTCCCGCCTGTGAGAGGCAGGCTAGGTCAGACATGTTCAGTATCGTCCACCGCTGCAATGGAGGTAACACGCGAGGTACAATATGTGGCTTTAAATTCTGCTTTCGTCTCAACAAATCTTCAGCTGAGGCCTATAAATGTTATAGGAGGCCTATGAGAGTCTGTTCTTCCCTAAAGCACAGTTCGAAGGTGGTTTAAAATGTTTAAAGAGGGGAGACAAAAGTGGATGCATCTGCTGGGAAAGCTATGGTCATCTCATTATTTGATATTCATGGGATGGTATTCAGCATATTGTACCTGCACAAACATCAGTAACTGGACACTACAACAGGGACGTCCTGAAAACCTTGCGAGACCTTATCAGGTGCAAAAGACCACATTTCCGTGAAGCAAGCTGTATGTTGCACCACAGCAATGCTTGGCCGCATATTGCTCATGTGTTTGCTGAATATCTTGCAAAAATCAACGTGAAGTGCATCCTCCCTGTAGTCCGGATTTAGCCCCATGTGACTTTTTTCTAGTCTCTAACATGAAGAAACGCCTTCGTGGAAGGCATTGCCAATCGTCAGAAGCACTGGTCAAGGCTGCGGAGGCGATTTTGAAGAACCTCTCAAAAAATGGTTTCCAGCATGTATTTGAAGACTGGCGGAAACGCTGGGACAAGTGCATCGCATAATGGAGACTACTATGAGAAGAACCATAAAAATTATGAGGATGAGTAAAGGTAAGTTGTCAAAAAAAAAAAAAAAAGATCATTCTTTGTTGAATGGCCCTCGTACATATTTGAAGACCAGAAGGTGACAACAAAATTATTGAAACCGCTTGTCGAAAATGAAGAAGTATTTATGCGATGTTGACCATAGAAAATTTTTTACCCGGTAAAACAGTCAACAGTATAGATTTAAAACTGATTCTACTGTTCCGGATTATTTGTACATGATGGTGCAGTACTTTTAAAACTTTCTAAATAACAGATATTTGTGATAACATTGTATAAATAGTGAAGGGAAAAAATTCCGGAAAAAATGCATCGAATACACCGCTATAAACAATGACAATTCTTCCACATAGGACCCTTCTGTGGCGACGCACGTCTGTCATGTGTTTCTCTACCTTAGAAGGAGCTTTCAGTTTCTTTTTCCGGAATATCTTTCGAGCAGCGCATCATAGCTTCTTTCATCTCTGCTACAACCTCAGGTCGTTGTTATTAGAGAGCTGCTTTCATTCAGGGAAACAGGAAAAAGACCACCGGAGCCGGTTGCTTAGATAAGTGCTCTCATACCGTTTTGCAGCAGGTAGTCGTTGACCATAAAGCTGGTGTGGTTTCATGGATTGTAGTGATGCAGTTTTCAACTCGGCTGACCCTCTGCCCAGTCGTTTTATCAATTTCTACGAGTCCTGCGATCATTCGTACACTTAACCACCTGTCTGAGCTCAACACGACACACTGTATTGGGATCGAGGCTGAGGATACCATTAATTGCCAGGATAGTCGTCTCTAGAATGGCTTGTGCAGGCCGGTGAGTTGTGTAGCACCAGCAACAGGGCAGTCGTGGAATGAGAAAAATTCTCTTAGCAAATACACTCTTTATTCAGTGAAACCCTGGTCCAATGGGGACGACTCTTTGGCGTGCGTTGCCCCTCCCAGACAGCCCTGGCTACAGCAGGAAAACACACGGCATCTTGCTTGGCCGTGTCAGCATGTCGTCACCAAGCAGCAGTGCTGCCTCAGTGGCGGGTGGTAGCCTTGCAGGCATGAGTCTCACGTCAGGAATCAGGTGCATGTGTGCTCGACACCCAGATTCAGTTGTCTTCGGTTAATTGCACGGCGTGCTGGTGCGCGGGTTCTGAACCTTGGAAACCCTGAAGATGGCCAGAAACTGGACGGAGACACACTCTCGGTGGTTCCATCTCGAACCACAGAAGCACCAGATCTGACAGCGGCTCATAGACTTGCAGTTAGCAGATGAGGCGACTCGACAAAGACGAAGCTTTTTAAAAAACGTTTTTTTTTCGCCATTGAGCGCAGAATGTATTTACTTTCACAACTCCCGTTTCGGCCATGGCCATTATCAAGCTGTGGGTTGTGAACGACTGTGCTTCAGAACATGTCGGACTTTAACAATCGTTCGGCGTGTACTCATGTCACAGTCATATCTGAGCCTTATAACTAACTCCATCTCTTGAACGAAAATCCCAATAAACCAATGTTCTTGTGCACTGTCTGCATGTGCGAAGATACATTCCTGTGAAAATAAATATTTTCTGCAGACATTGATGCCTTTTGCCGGCCGAAGTGGCCGAGCGGGTCTAGGAGCTACAGTCTAGAACCGCGCGACCGCTACGGTCGCAGGTTAGAATCCTGCTTCGGGCATGGATGTGTGTGATGTCCTTAGGTTAGTTAGGTTTAAGTAGTTGTAAGTTCTGGGGGACTGAAGACCACAGCAGTTAAGTCCCATAGTGCTCAGAGCCATTTGAACCATTGATGCCTTTTGAAAAGTTCTAACTGACCGTGAACTCCAACCATGAGAAGTTAAATAGACAAAGTTGATTAGCCCACATGGGACTGTCAACTAGCGTAGAGTATCACTCGCCGTCGGCAGTGGTTGAAGATACTGTTAGGGTTGAAACGGCGAGTATTTGTAGTCTCTGCCCGACATTGTTGTGACAGTTCTCCGACATGAGGTAATTCAGCTCACTGCTTCGTGAGACTCGGATCCTGAACCATTCTGCTTCAGCAATATTGCAGCCCCAGGTACAGGCAGCTAGCTTGCCCGCCCTGTCACTGGTTGTAACGTGTTCAATTATGGGTGTTGGTGCAACAGCAAACTCGTTGCACAGTGTCCTTATACAGCTAGTAGCCGGCGAGCTTGCGTGGGTTCGTGCTCCACATCCTCTCTGAAGTATTTGAGTTCTAAATCAAAAAATATGTTCCTAAAGTTTGGTGCATCACTGCCAACGTCTCCAGAGGTGGTTCCTCGAGTCCAACACAGGAGTTGACGGCGAAGCACAGCGTGGTAAAACGGTTTAAGTTTAGACTGAATGGTACACGGTACGAGCTGGACGAGAGCTCGTAGGTGAATGATGCCAGAAGCGTTTTGAAAGTCAATACGCCCTACGTCGAAGCCGGCTGGACCAAGCGCGCTGCAAGGTAGACTCACTATGGAAAACATGGGACTTATTACCTTTACGCTTCGAATCTTTATTAAGAAAAGTTCACGTATTACAAGTTACACTTTTTGTTCCATTCTTGTCTGTTTTACTACATTAACTGAATTTTCCGCCCATGCTTGACAGGACGTGACAACAATAATAAATAATATTTCGTAACGTTCTGCAGAGCTATATTTATTAGGTCACGAAGCGACAGTCGACTTTTGCAGGCATAGTCAGGTGGCAACTGAATTTTGCAAAAACAAATAAAATTATGTGCGAGCTACACAGGTATTATTTATAAAGAAGACACAAAATATGCAGAAAAAATATACGTATGATGTTTAGAGGTTTATGTCACACAGAAATTACTATATCTAACTAAAACAGTATAACAGTTTTTATGAGGAGATGCATTTAACAACAGATGGAAAATAAAATTTCATTTACTGTTTTAATCTAATATTTGTATAACTAAAAGTTAATTTAAGAGTGTGGTGAGGGGCGAGGGAGGGGGAAGACTGGTCGTATGAAACTATGATGGGATTCTATGTCATATGTTCCTTCATTTTCAATATTTCCAGTAGGTTCATCTTTGAAAGATGTCTTGCGAATGTTGAGTCTGTCTTTTTTAATCTCCAGATATTCTCATGTTCAAATAACGTAACCGCCACGGCTCTGTATGACTGACCAACAATCACGTTTCTACAGCGCATGTAAGTGATTTTAAACACACCATTCTGTGCGAAAAGTTTCAAATTTCTCTCCACCATTCAATAAAAATTTTGATATGCTATTGGTACCTATTTGCGAGACTGTAACCTTTTTGGAATCTTATCTGAAATTGAACCAACATATGAGATGGTGCACCATTTTTTTCAGCTACTGGTAGTCCCTGCCGGCCGGCGTTATACATTATTAAGGAAGCTCGTTTAAAAAATTGTTTTCCGATGTACACTAACAGTTAAGCACATTGGCCTTAAGAGAATCAACGGGAATACAGTTATTCGTTTTAAATAAGATTAGTGACTAATCAAATTCTCTCAGTGCTGTTTTTGCGAGCCAGTTTTATGTTCCTTCACAGCGTGCCTTCAGTACGTTTGTACGCCATGTTCCATTGGGTTTCTGCATTTGGTTATTTCTTTTTTAAAGAGTAATCCAATCCATACATGACAGTGTGCCCATTCTCTATCAACAAACATTGCAGTGTTATTTTCCCAACTTCCACCGCCAAGAACGATATAGGTCAGGTTTTTATGAGGCCAGCAAAACACGATCCGACGTTTAACTGTTTACTTGTCGAAACAGAGTTTTATCTTTCTGTGAGAACGTAGCTACTAAGTGACGAGTAATTTTAGCGTCTTGACTCATGGTCATAACGTTAGACAATTAGTTGTTAATATGGCTCAAATGACTCTGAGCACTATGAGACTTAACATCTGAGGTCATCAGTCCCCTAGAACTTCGAACTACTTAAACCTAACTAACGTAAGGACATCACAAACACCCATGCCCGAGGCAGGATTCGAATCTGCGACAGTAGCGGTGGCGCGGTTCCAGACTGAAACGCCTAGAACCTCTCGGATTCACCGGCCGGCCTTGTTAGTTGTACATTATTATTATTATTATTTGAGTGTTCAGTCATTTGTCGAGCTTGATGCGTCCCGCCACAAATATCTTACCTTCGTCAACCTCTTCATTTCACTGTAGCATTTGTTGTATTCCTGTATTTCCCCAAATGTTTTTGTACTTTTCCTTTTGTTGATGAATTGAATATTTCTACTGTTACCCAAGGTTCCTTCGGTGCTACCTTCCTTGTACCTATGCCTGACTGTCCAACATCTATCATTGCTCTTTTTTTTTTTTTTTTTTTTACCGGCCTGAGTGGCCGTGCACTTCTGGGCGCTACAGTCTGGAGCCGAGCGACCCCTCCGGCCGCAGGTTCGAATCCTGCCTCGGGCATGGATGTGTGTGATGACCTTAGGTTAGTTAGGTTTAATTAGTTCTAAGTTCTAGGCGACTGATGACCTCAGAAGTTAAGTCGCGTAGTGCTCAGAGCCATTTGATCCATTTTTTTGCTCTTTTTTGAAGTGTTCACTTCTTTTTAACTGAACTGCCTTCTGTGATATTCCTTATCCCAGTATCTACATCCTCATCTTTCCTCAGCACTTTAGTATCCCACTGCCTTTGCAATCAAAATTTCGGAAGATTCTCTTTAACTTCTGTCTACTGTTCTTCATTATTAAATTATGATCTGGGTCTATATCTTCTCCTGGGTATGCCCAAAAATTCAATATCTGATTTGTAAATCTCTGTCAGGCTATGATCTAAGGCTATGATCTAAGCTGATATCTTTCCGTGTCTGCCCGCATCTCGTGGTCGTGCGGTAGCGTTCTCGCTTCCCACGCCCGGGTTTCCGGGTTCGATTCCCGGCGGGGTCAGGGATTTTCTGTACCTCGTGATGGCTGGGTGTTGTGTGATGTCCTTAGGTTAGTTAGGTTTAAGTAGTTCTAAGTTCTAGGGGACTGATGACCATAGATGTTAAGTCCCATAGTGCTCAGAGCCATTTGAACCATTTTTTCCGTGTCTCCGGATCTTTTCCAAATATACCTCGTCATCTTGTGATTGTTGAGAACAGTATTTTCTATTGCCATCCGAAATTTATTGCAAAACTCATTTAGTCTCCTCTTTCATTCTTATTGCCTACCCCCTATTCTTCCGTAATCTTTTCCTCTATTCCTCCCGCTACAGCCGCGTTCGAATCCTCCATTATTATCAGGTTTTCATATCACTTTATATAATGAGTTACCTGATCAGTATATTCACAAACTTTCTCTGTTTCTTCATTTTCTGATTGTGACGTCGACATGTATACGTGAACTTTCGTTGTCGTTTTTGGTTTGCTGTGGAACCTCATGAGACCAGCCTTGTCACTGTACTGTTCACAGTAACTCACGGAACCCGAGTTCCCCACTTTTTCTTCTTTACAACACCTACTATCTGAGTTTTAATAAAAATTTTCGGTAGGTATTACTGCATAATTACGTAGAAAAATACACGTAGGCTACCGTTATGGTGAGTTCGTCATAGAGTTGAAATATTTATCACGTTACTGGCGGAAGTAAAGCTGTGAGGACGGGGCGTGAGCAGCGCTTGGGTAGCTCAGATGGTAGAGCACTTGCCCGCGAAAGGCAAAGGTCCCGACTTCCAGTCTCGGTGCGGCACACAGTTTTAATATCCCAGGAAGTTTCATATCAGCGCACACTCCGCTGCAGAGTGAAAATCTCATTCTGGAAACATCCCCCAGGCTGTGGGTAAGCCATGTCTCCGCAATATCCTTTCTTTCAGGAGTGCTAGTTCTGCAAGGTTCGCAGGAGAGCTTCTGTGAAATTTGGAAGGTAGGAGACGACGTACTGGCGGAAGTAAAGCTGTGAGGACGGGGCGTGAGTCGTGCTTGGGTAGGTCAGATGGTAGAGCACTTGCCCGCAATAGGCAAAGGTCCCGAGTTCGAGTCTCGGTCTGGCACACAGGTTTAATCTGCCAGGATTCCGCTGCAGAGTGAAAATGTCATTATGTTAAGGTTGTATATCTATGATTCTATGTGTAAATGCAGCGCCACGACATTTTCCTTGTCGTTGCAACGGACGAATGACAGAATGCCCACATAGAACAGTGCAGCGGAAACGGCATTTAATCTAAAGTGCTCTGATGCACACCGCTAGGATTAGGGAGTTTACCCACTACCGGGCAAATTTCTGTAATAAAAATTCCTGCCGGCCGGAGTGGCCGTGCGGTTCTAAGCACTACAGTTTGGAACCGCGAGACCGCTACGGTCGCAGGTTCGAATCCTGCCTCGGGCGTGGATGTGTGTGATGTCTTTAGGTTCGTTAGGTTTAATTAGTGCTAAGTTCTAGGCGACTAATGACCTCAGCAGTTAAGTCGCATAGTGCTCAGAGCCATTTAAACCATTTTTTTTTTTTAATTCCTGCGTCCGGCGGAATTCCATTCAGTTACCAGCACGTCTACCGCTGCCTACGTATCACCATAGAACTTGGCCACTGGGTGACGCGAATTACACGCTGCCCATTTCCGGCCGTAAGTGTCATCTGAGCAGACAATACCACAGTGACGCGCGGTTCCCGGTGAGTCCTAGTCGAGGGCGAGGCCAGGCTGTTGCCGTCGCCACCGGCGCATGCGCACTCATGTCGCTGGGCAGCAAGTAGCAGGAGGCCGACGCAGGCACCGCCGCCTCATCCTCCTCCTCCTCCTCCTCCTCCCCCGCCGCCGGCGCCGCTGCAGCCGACACGGCGCTTCCTGTCCCTTTACGCCCGCGACATCAAAGGCTCGCGCGCTGCTAAACATCAGCCAGGCTCGTTTTATTGAGGCTGTCTGCGCTGCAGGGGTCGTGTCGCTGCAGCTGTCGATAGCACGTGTGTCTTGATGGGAAGTCGCTTACAGTCTAAATAAAACAAGTGACATGACGTTCAAATTGATTCGCGTCTCTCACATGTAAAATTTCGTTATTAAAATTATTTATAGCGCGTATACTGGAAATAGGCTCAACACGAATACGAGCGAAGAACTTTCGTACGACATTTCCATGTACCGTGAGAGCCACGCAACACGTTAACATCTCTTATATTTTGCCAACGGTTCCAGAACGATGTTTCCGGAATAAGTTTTCAGAGGGATAAGTAATTTTGGTTCCGCGTATAACACACGTCACTTTTGTATCAAGCGAGATATTGAAGCAAATATTTTTTCAACGGGAGGATCTAATTTTATTAGCGCATGCTAAAGATCTAAAGAAAAACGAGTATAGATGTGTAACTCTCCTTAATATTACCGTTGAAGCTAAACGGCGTACTAAAGCTGTCGAAAAGATGAGTACCGCTGTATACCACTGGCCATTAAAATTGCTACACAACGAAGATGACGTGCTACAGACGCCAAATTTAACCGACAGGAAGAAGATGCTGTGATATGCAAATGATTAGGTTGGCTCTGAGCACTATGGGACTCAACTGCTGTGGTCATCAGTCCCCTAGAACTTATAACTACTTAAACCTAACTAACCTAAGGACATCACACACATCCATGCCCGAGGCAGGATTCGAACTTGCGACCGCAGCAGTCGCACGGTTCCGGACTGCGCGCCTAGAACCGCGAGACCACCGCGGCCGGCGCAAATGATTAGGTTTTCAGAGCGTTCACATAAGGTTAGCGCCGCTAGCGACACCTACAACGTGCTGACATGAGGAAAGTTTCAAATCGATTTCTCATACACAAACAGCAGTTGACCGGCGTTGCCTGGTGAAACGTTGTTTTGATGCGTGCCATCACGTTTCCGACTTTGATAAACATAGGGTTGTAGCCTATCGCGATTGCGGTTTATCGATTCGCGACATTGCTGCTCGCGTTGGTCGAGATCCAATGACTGTTAGCATAATATGGAATCGGTGGGTTCAGTAGGGTAATACGGAACGCCGTGCTGGATCCCAACGGCTTCGTATCACTAGCACTCGAGATGACAGGCATCTTATCCGCATGGCTGTAACTGATCCTGCAGAGTACGTCAACAGATGGGGACGTTTGCAAGACAACAAGCATCTGCAGGAACAGTTCGACGACGATTGCAGCAGCATGGATTATCAGCTCGGAGACCATGGCTGCGGTTACCCTTGACGCTGCAGCACAGACAGGAGCGCCTGCGATGGTGTAGTCAACTACGAACCTGGGTGGACGAATGGCAAAACGTCATTTTTTCGGATGAATCCAGATTCTGTTTACAGCATCATGATGGTCGCATCCGTGTTTGGCGACATCGCGGTAAACGCACATTGGGAGCGTGTATTCGCCAGCGACATACTGGCGTATCAACCGGCGTGATGGTATGGGGTGCCATTGGTTACACGTCTCGGTCACCTCTTGTTCGCATTGACGGCACTTTGAACAGTGGAGGTTACATTTCAGACGTGTTACGACCCGTGGCTCTACCCTATATTCGATCCCTGCGGAACCGTACATTTCAGCAGGATGATGCACGACCGCATGTTGCAGGTCCTGTACGGGCCTTTCTGGATACAGAGAATGTTGGATTGCTGCCCTGGCCAGGACATTCTCCAGATCTCTCACCAATTGAAAACGTCTGGTCAATGGTGGCCGAGCAACTGGCTCGTCACAATACGCCAGTCACTACTCTTCATGAACTGTTGTATCGAGTTGAGGCTGCATGGGCAGCTGTACCTGTACACGCCATCCAAGCTCTGTTTGACTCAATGCCCAGGCGTATCAAGGCCGTTATTACGGCCAGAGGTGGTTGTTCTGGGTACTGATTTCTCAGGATCTATGCACCCAAATTGCGTGAAAATGTAATTACATGTCAGTTCTAGTATAATATATTTGTCCAATGAATACCCATTTATCATCTGTATTTCTTCTTAGTGCAGCTATTTTAATGGCCAGTAGTGTATAACATCCTTAATAATACCGTTGAAACTTTTCACGGAAGTCAACGAGAAATGTGTTCAGCTTGAAAAGAAACTCTTACGGTATCAGCTGTTGCGGTGTAAATACCGCCAAGCTGTCTGCAACGCCTGAGTTCGTCATTTTTTGCAGCAAGAAGAAAGACCTATTTCAATGAAATAAGACTACACTGCGCAACAAAATTACAGGATCACTTTCTCGAAACCCCATAACTATCTCCCATTGCGACGTGTAAGTTTGAAATATGGCTCACAAGTGCCTGCAAACTTCCTCTGTGGTGGTGAAAAGGCGTGGCGCTTTGTGACGTCATCGTCGTGCTCGAGAGCCTTCAAACAGCACGGTGACGACACGAGCAGAAAAAAGGCCAAAGTTCAGAAATTCATGGGACGCTTAAGGTGGGTTAATGCTGTCGCATTGCCGCCAAATCTCACCACAGTTCTTCTCAACGGCACTGCGGACGTGGCGCTTGGTGGGAAGGTCGTCACATCCACTCTTATCCATATTTAATCCCTTATTTTGATGTCTCTGCGATGCAGGTCAGAATCACGACGCCCCATCGTTGAAATCCCATGGTTTTCTTATGGGTGACCGAGGAGAATATTTCAGACACACCACCGCTCTCAATCGACTTGAAAACGCATCAGGGGGTGGCATGGAGTGCATCAGTGAAACAGTCCCTTTCCTTGGGGCGTTCATTCCGGCACATTTCTAAGACGACAGCTCTCAGTGCGATGAGCATCAGGGAGACGATCTTGACAACTTTTGACACCACTGACTCTCTCGGACGTACCAACCATTCTCTAAGGACAATGGGAGGGGGGGGGGGGAGGGGCTGCATCCCCAATGAACGTGATAGCACCCCTTTGGAACGACAGCAGTTTTTGCTTTCGTGTGCATGTTGCAACCATTTGCAGCCGTTCAAAACCATTCGACAAAATTTGAAGGTGATCCGTAAACAGCTGAGAGTGCTCATAATTTTTATGCTTGATACAGCGGTGGAACCTGGCATGAAACCCCTAGCTTCCAGTATTTACATAGCAATAACCGATCCAGAGATCCTTGACTTTCAGTTTTAGCACATTTATTGGATAATTTTGCAGTTCTTGAGACCTATGGGCTGAATTTAACAATACACTGATACATTTTTAAGAGATCATATTTCCTTTACCATCTTCATTGATGAAGAGGTTAAGAGAATTAAACATGCAAGTAAATAGCGTACCCCTGTGCCTAGTATCATTTGCTGAAAACATTGTTTCTGTATCTTGAACCGGTCACGAAATAAATGGGGTTTTACATCTTACGCTGTATGTCATCAAGACGCTGCTATAAAACCTCCTTTTTGTTGTAACTAGTTTCGCCTAGTCTGCACATGACGATGAGAGTGTCGAAACTATGCTGAGTGGCAAAAGAAGGGGAACATCCAGAACGGGAGGAGAAGACGAAACGAACCACCACGTTTTGGGAGATCATGTAATGTTATTTTAGTGATTATGAAAAAGAGCCAAACTGATAATGAACTTAACAGTATGAGATCTCTTGTCAGTATAATGTTGCAACGCCTCCGGCCGGAATGCATTCCCTCTTTCGGTTGGGAAGGGTTTAATAAGCCTGCTAAGGCAGGCTGGCCCAGAAATGTTGTAAATGGTCCAAGATAACATGGATAATGGTACAAGAATGGAGTCCCGCACATATTTTATTGGGGACAAGTCTGGGAATCTTGCATACCATTGGAATACCTCAGCATCATGCGCACAGTTCGTAGAGACAAGTCTCATATCGGAATGAGCATTGTCGTGTTGAAAAATGGTACCAGTATGCTGTCGCGTGAGAGGTAAACAGGAAGACGTAGGATGTCGTTGTACCATCAGAGCTCCCTCAGTCACTACCACCTGTGACCTTAAGTCCTACTCAGTGGCTTCCTAAAGGATGAGGCCAGGAGTATCAAATAACTGATTGTTAGAAGAATTGGATCTCTCGCCATATTGGTGCCATATGCACTAAGAACCGTCATCTGGCGTAGTGCAGAATAGTGTTTCATCGATGAACACAATGCGACACCATTCATCAGCGGTCCATGTTTCCTGGCCGCGGCACGACTCTAAACGCAACCGTTTGTGTTGTGTTAACGGCAGCCTACGCATGTGACTGCAGTTACCTAGTCGCACTGCTTCCAGTCTCCAACCAGTGCAGCAATTGGCGGAAGGGCTGCACTTCTGTCACACTGAACGATTCTCTTCAGTCGTCATTGGCCCCGCTCTTGCAGGATCTTTTTCCAGCCGCACCGATGTCAGAGATTTGATGTTTTACCGGACTCCTGATATTCATGGTACAATCGTGAAATGGTCGTACAGGAAAATTCCCACCTCATCGCTACCTCGCAGATGTTGTATCCCATCGCTTCTGCGCCTACTGTAATTCTACGTTCAAACTCACTTAAATTTTGATAACTTATCACTGTAGCAACAGTAACCGATCTAACAACTGCGCCAGACACTTGTTGTCTTATATAGGCGTTGCCGACCGCAGCGCCGTATTCCTCCTGTTTACATATCTCTTTATTTGAATACGAATACCTATACCAGTTTCCTTGGCGCTTCAGTGTAAAAAGCTTTTTACTATACACTGATCAGGCAGAACATTATATTCAGGAAGGCGCGCGATCTACCTGAGTGTGACCGAGGGCAGATTGTGATGGCCCAGCGGCTGGGCATGAGCATTTCGAAAACTGCACGACGAGGAGTGCTGTGGCGATTATCTTTAATACGTGGTTAAACCAAGATGAAACCATGCCCAGGCATTGTAGGGTTGGCCGGCCAGCCCTCATTAGCTGGTGTCTGACGTCGTAGGCTGGGCAGAATGGTAAAACAGGAGAGGCGGAGAACTGCGGCGGAACTGACATCAGACTTTATTGCTGGTCAGAGTTCAAGTGTGCCTGAACATACAGTGTACCGACCACTCCTAACGATGGGCCTCCGCAGCCGACGACCCGTGCATTTGCCAATATTAACATCATGACATCGGCAACTATGAATGAAACGCGCACGTGTCCATCGGCACTGGACGTTGGGGCAATGTCAGAGCGTTGCGTGGTCTGATGAATCTCGATGCCTTCTTTATTATCATCTTCTAGGGCAACAGCTCCTTGACACATGTACTGCACGACGGAGAAAATCTGATTGTGATGGAGCGGTTCGAAGAACACAGTGATGAGTTCCAGTTGATGTGCTGTCCTCCCAAGTCGCCAGATCTGAACCCGCTCGAACACACCTGGGATGTGATTGAACATCGTTCCCCTCCCCGGCTTTTACAAGAATTAGGTGATTTCTGTGTGCAGATGGGGTTTCAACTCACCCCAGCGACCTATCAAGGCTTCATTGCTTCCATGCCACAACGCGTCGTCGATGTTATCCAAAGGTCGACATACCGACTATTAGGTGAATGGTCATAATGTTCTGGCTAATCAGTATATTTTCGCCGTCACAAGCAGACCAAAATTTAGCCGAAGATTCCAAGACAGCTATACACAGAAAGTTGCGGAAATTTTTACAATGTCCTCCTAAGATCCCGATCTCGCAGACCTTACAAAATATTCTTCTTATTTTTATCCCTTTCCGAGATACATAAATTCAGATTTACCCTAATTAGAAACGGATCCCATCTTGTAGTATGGAAGAATATGCAAAAAAATTTTACACTTCAAGTCCGGTCTGTGGTGTAGAATTGGTTTCGCGTTGTTTCAGTTTCACGCAAGTAAACTACCTAAATTTAACTAACAGGTAGATTTCTTGCCATAAAGGTTACATGTTCTGCTGCAGGAGGGAAAAGAAGAGAACCAGCCGAAAAATGCTCCTATCGGAGAACAAAAATGACAGTATATTAATTTTTATTTGAAAGACTGTGACTGGAAAAGTGGTGCCAGCTTCCTCAGCACCTTTCAAAAATTTCCCTATAATGTTGACATAGAAACATATTAGCGCTTTTTTATGCTGGGAGAGAAGACGACTGAGGCAGTGGCAAAATGACGGAAAAGCAATAAATGCTGAAAGATAGGCAGTGGTTATATTATACAAACATCAAAAAAGTTTTGCATCACCCCGGTTCCCAGAATTCCTGAAGATAGACGTAGACTGTGGATATTGTATCACAGACACATTCCATTTGACTGTTCAGAGATGTCACTAAACCCGCCCAAAGAAGTAAACAATTAGACGGAGGGGGTCGAACAGCCGATCAGTTCCAGTCATTCCACCAGGAAGGAGGTACATGGCTCGTGTTGGCTGTAGTTCAACCGTGCCTAGACGGTCAGTACCGCGGTTCGATAGCGTCCGCATTGTTACTTTTTGCCAGGAAGGACTCTCAACAAGGCAAGTGTCCAGGCGTCTCGGAGTGAACCAAAGGGATGTTGTTCGGATATGGAGGAGATACAGAGAGACAGGAACTGTCGATGACATGCCTCGCTCAGGCCGCCCAAGGGCTACTACTGCAATGGATGACCGCTACCTACGGATTATGGTTTGGAGGAACCCTGACAGCAACAACACCACATTGAATAATGCTCTTCATGCAGCTCAGGACGTCGTGTTACAACTCAACCTGTGCGCAATAGACTGCATGATGCGCAACCACAACACCATGCAGCGCGTTACTGATCGGACCAACAACATGCCAAATGGACCGCTCACGATTGGCATCACGTTCTCTTCACCAGTGAGTGTCGTATATGTCGTCAATCGTCGGAGACGTGTTTGGAGGCAACCCGGTCAGGCTGCACGCCTTAGAAACACTGCCCTGTGAGTGCAGCAAGGTGGAGGTTCCCTGCTGTTTTGGGGTGGTATTATGTGGGGCCGACGTACGCCGCTTGGTGGTCATGGAAGGCGCCGTAACGGCTGTACGATACGTGAATGCCATCCTCCGACCGTTAGTGCTACCATATCGACAGCATATTGACAAGGCATTCGTCTTCATGGACGACAGATCGTGCCCACATCATTGCACATCTTGTGAATGACTTCCTTCAGGATAACAACATCGCTCGACTGGAGTGGCCAGCATGTTCTCCAGACATGAACCCTATCGAACATGCCTGGGATAGATTGAAAAGGGCTGTTTATGGACGACGTGACCCATCAACCACTCTGAGGGATCCACCCCGAATCGCCGTTGGGTCAATCTGGACCAACAGTGGCTTGATGAAGTTGTGGATAGCGTGCGACGACGAATATCATGCATCAATGCAAGAGGACGTGTTACTGGGTATTAGAAGTACCGGTGTGTACAGCTATCTGGACCACCAGCTCTGAAGGTCTCGCTGTATGGTGGTACAACATGCAATGTGTGGTTTTCATGAGCAATAAAAAGGGCGGAAATGATGTTTATGTTGATCTTAGTCCCAGTTTCTGTACAGTTTCCGGAACTCTTGGAGCCGAGGTGAGGCAAAACTTTTTTTGATGTGTGTAGTAAGATTGAAGGAGACGATGACACTGCGAGATGAAGAAGGGGATACAGCGCCAGTGGAACAAAGTTGACAGTGACAGATCAGTGCGAAGAAACTCGTGAAGAAGGCAGTGGCAGGGAGAAGGAGGAAGAAATAAAAAGAAAGGGAAAGTGGAAGTGGATGAGAGCCAATGATAATGGCAGACAGATTGTATGACAATGAGAATGGGGAAGAGAGAGATAGCGACAGTGAGAAGACAGAGCAGCAGTGGGAATGAAGGAGAGAGGTATTTGTAGTGAGAGACAGCAAGAAGGAGACAGTGACAGACTGTAGCAGTAAGAGAGGACGAAAGGAACTGTGGTTGTGACACAGGATAAAATGACAGGGAGACACAAACAGGTAATGACAATGGGTTGGGCTGAATGTGTGAGTGAGAAAGGGCAGCTGGGGTGGCTGGGTATGAGTGTCTTGTGGGGATGGACTAATGGGTGAGAGTGAGCTACCGTTGGGCGAGCATGTGGCTGACTGAGGTGAGTTGCATGTTAATAAAAGCGTGACCTCGATCACATGCCAAGACTTTTGAGAAAATTTTTAAAAGTTCTGAGGAAGGTAGAATGAGGCAGCTGGTACCCAACTTTTCAGTCACAGTCTTTTAAACAAACAGGAACATATTCGCATTTTTTATCCAGCGAAAGGAGCATTTTTCTGCTGGCTTAAAAAATTTGTCTCAAGATCAGCTGCCGGAACAACAGACTGCGTGCAACAGCTGCTCAGCACAGGAGCGCACTGTTCGGTTGTGCGTGACTTGGGCTGCAGCATCGCTGGGGCCAGCTAGAGAGAGAGGTGGCGGCGGCGGCGGCGGCGGCGGCGTGTCCCTGTGGGCTCACTAAACCTGTCTGCCGGCTCCTTAAAGCGGACGGCCACGGCGAGGCGGGCGGCCCAGCTACCGCCCGTCTTCCGTTCCGCCGCTCCCACACCGCTGGGCTTTGCGGCCCACGCGCTCCTCCTATCAGAAGCGCATTTCACCTGCTGATTAGAAAACACGATGTGGGCACGTTCCGAGGGACACACCGCATACAGAGATGAGACATCAATAAATTTCCAAACGTTTACATCCACTGAAACGTTTAATTTTAATGTGGCCTGTGTATACAGAGGGAACCCCTCACTCCATCGACCAAATTATGGGGGTGCCGCAGGGATATTTTCTGATTTTCCTATAACTTTGTTTTTGTGAAACAGATCTGATGATGGTCGTTAAAGACCGAAACCGGTAATCTGTTAAACAAAAAAGATTGTGACCATAGACGTAAATCAAGGGAAACTTACTACATATACAGGTCACTGTGTTCTTTCGCGACGATGTCGCAACTTTTGATAATAGCATTTCGTTTGGTATTTATTGTCCCCTTTTCCTCTGTAGATTAGACGTACATGTACAGACAAAGAAATAATTACAATTTCACGAAAAAATTGATAATTCATTCAAGAGAAACAGCTTCACAATCTGAGCAAGTCGATAGCGCGTTGGTTCAGTTCTGACCCTCATGAAAGCAGCTATTCGTCTCCGCATTCATTGATAGAAATCGTCCTGAAGGATATCGTGCTAGATTCCGTCTAATTAGCGGCTCAGGACATCAAAACACGAAATGTTTGGAGGGCCCTGCCCATAATGTTCCAAACGTTCTCAGTTGGGAGAGACCTTGCCGACCAAGGTAGATTTTGACAAGCACGAAGACAAGCAGTAGAAATCTCGCCGTGCGCGAGCGAGCATTGTCTTGCTGAAATATAAGTCGAGGATCGATTGCCATGAAGGGCAACAAAACGGGACGTAGGATATAGTCGACGTACTGCTTTGCTGTAAGGGTGCCGCCGATGACAACCAAAGGGGGCCTGCTACAAAATGAAACGCACTGCAGACCATCACTATAGTGCGTAAGGTGGGTGACTCAGGCTGCTATCCCACTGCTGTCTGGGGCGTCTCTAGACAAGTCTTCGCTGCTCATCGGGGTTCAGTTGGAAGCGAGACCAGCCAATGAAGACAGTTTTACTCCGTCCAATGAGATTCCAGGTCTAATGTGTCCGAGACAACGGCAAACGGGCTTGCTGGTGTACAGTGGTTGATGGTATTGGTCGCAATGGGTGCCATGAGCTCAGCACCATTTCTGTGAGCCGCCTGTTAATGGTACTTGTGATCACTGAAGCGTCACTTGTACGTAGGATCTCTGATAATAGCGAACTGGTAAGTATGAGTGCCTCTCTGACGATACCTCTGATCTCTCTAGAGCAATCGCTTCGTTCTTGACACTGTGTTCGGCCACGGTTCACCCATCCCTGCCAACATTGTCTAATACTGACACATCGCTGCTATTCAAACGTCGACTGGTTCAACGATTACGCCAACCACTTACTTTGAGTCCAACTACACGTCCTCTATCAGATGCTCACAACTGTGTTTATACACTCCTGGAAATTGAAATAAGAACACCGTGAATTCATTGTCCCAGGAAGGGGAAACTTTATTGACACATTCTTGGGGTCAGATACATCACATGATCACACTGACAGAACCACAGGCTCATAGACACAGGCAACAGAGCATGCACAATGTCGGCACTAGTACAGTGTATATCCACCTTTCGCAGCAATGCAGGCTGCTATTCTCCCATGGAGACGATCGTAGAGATGCTGGATGTAGTCCTGTGGAACGGCTTGCCATGCCATTTCCACCTGGCGCCTCAGTTGGACCAGCGTTCGTGCTGGACGTGCAGACCGCGTGAGACGACGCTTCATCCAGTCCCAAACATGCTCAATGGGGGACAGATCCGGAGATCTTGCTGGCCAGGGTAGTTGACTTACACCTTCTAGAGCACGTTGGGTGGCACGGGATACATGCGGACGTGCATTGTCCTGTTGGAACAGCAAGTTCCCTTGCCGGTCTAGGAATGGTAGAACGATGGGTTCGATGACGGTTTGGATGTACCGTGCACTATTCAGTGTCCCCTCGACGATCACCAGTGGTGTACGGCCAGTGTAGGAGATCGCTCCCCACACCATGATGCCGGGTGTTGGCCCTGTGTGCCTCGGTCGTATGCAGTCCTGATTGTGGCGCTCACCTGCACGGCGCCAAACACGCATACGACCATCATTGGCACCAAGGCAGAAGCGACTCTCATCGCTGAAGACGACACGTCTCCATTCGTCCCTCCATTCACGCCTGTCGCGACACCACTGGAGGCGGGCTGCACGATGTTGGGGCGTGAGCGGAAGACGGCCTAACGGTGTGCGGGACCGTAGCCCAGCTTCATGGAGACGGTTGCGAATGGTCCTCGCCGATACCCCAGGAGCAACAGTGTCCCTAATTTGCTGGGAAGTGGCGGTGTGGTCCCCTACGGCACTGCGTAGGATCCTACGGTCTTGGCGTGCATCCGTGCGTCGCTGCGGTCCGGTCCCAGGTCGACGGGCACGTGCACCTTCCGCCGACCACTGGCGACAACATCGATGTACTGTGGAGACCTCACGCCCCACGTGTTGAGCAATTCGGCGGTACGTCCACCCGGCCTCCCGCATGCCCACTATACGCCCTCGCTCAAAGTCCGTCAACTGCACATACGGTTCACGTCCACGCTGTCGCGGCATGCTACCAGTGTTAAAGACTGCGATAGAGCTCCGTATGCCACGGCAAACTGGCTGACACTGACGGCGGCGGTGCACAAATGCTGCGCAGCTAGCGCCATTCGAAGGCCAACACCGCGGTTCCTGGTGTGTCCGCTGTGCCGTGCGTGTGATCATTGCTTGTACAGCCCTCTTGCAGTGTCCGGAGCAAGTATGGTGGGTCTGACACACCGGTGTCAATGTGTTCTTTTTTCCATTTCCAGGAGTGTAGTTCACGCTCCTATCTACGAGGCACAGTTACTATCCAACTGAATACACAGAATGAAATTTGCAAAGACTTTATGTCCTGGTATCGACATGTCTCTGTTCGCTGTGTGCGTGGTGAAATTGCGCTGCAGCGTCACACATCCATACATCGTCCACCAAAGTGTATAATTTTGTACTTTCCGTCGATACGTGTGTTAATATTAATTTGTGATCAATTTGCGTAGCTCTTACGTGGTTCGACGTTTTATCTTGTAGTGTATATTGCAGTGAATATGCAGACGGTATGCATTGTGTGTCTTGCGCGGAATCAAACCTGTTCCATTCACCTGACTGCGCCTACTTGCTGTTGATAACAGCCTTCAAGCTTGCATTCACTACTGTTTAGTTCTGTTACGATTCTGTTTATATGGGAGTGTCAGTTGTGTGTCGTCAGTGATAACCACCGAGATGGATAGGTTTACTGATGAACGGTTGGCCAACATACATCTTGCGTATGTGTTCACGGAATACAGGGGAAGAGAGGCCCAGCGACGCTATGTTGAGCTGTTCACGCAGTTATTGGTACATTGCAGGGCTACGTCGTCTGAGGGTTGTTGCGTTACTTTAGTGTCATACGTTGTAGTGGGTGCTACGCTAAGTTTCTCACTGCTGTGAATTTATTTTCAGAAACTCAAAGATAACTGGGGTAACAACCCTAAAAAATCATATAAGTTACTCTTCATATAAGTTACTAGCTATAGAAGACCAAGTGTCTCTCACAACAATAAACTTAGGAAATAATGCTGAACAAATTTCGGAATATATCTATACACCAATCTTTCTCGAGTTCCTTCACTGAAAGTTGAAAATTTTTTTACTTCCAACAACAAATAACAACGAATTGAGTATCGAATTTGGCCGAATATCTATCAGTGCTCTTCTCATTATTCCGTGTTTCCACATCCTCTCGTTCTTGTGTTGTAACTAGCACAAAAATGGCTCTTTGGTATCCCTTTAGATGAAAATACCTAAATTACATACTATCCGGAGTCAGAAATGTTCTTTCCAGAAGTCCGTTCGAAAATATTACGATCTCACATCGTTCATCACTGTACCAGATACAACATATTGTGGAATACTTTGTCAGACTTATAGGGTAGATACATGTCACTTCGACATACTTTTAACAAGAAAAACAGACAATTAACATCCGTCATTAACCTGCGAAACTTATTATTCATGTATTTGTTTGATTTGTATTACAAGTAAGACAATGTTTTACCTCTACAGAAATTCCCTGTAGCGTATCAGCTGCCAAAGTATGAACACCGCAGCGGAATGAATATTCATTCCAAGATGTCGGGTGATAATAATTAAAGTGCAGCTACTCACAGAGGTCCAGTGTGGGCTGTAAATAAGACAGTGAAACTCAGTAGTTATTCTAACTCGCTAATAGGAAACCAATTTCCGGTGCAAAAACTTTAGTTGTGATTTTGACCACCAAGTGAAAATCGGCCACTGTGGACGCAAGAATGACGTACAGAAATGTTTCCATGCTTACACAGTTTGTCCAGTTTGAGACCCGGAGACGTCGACGAGACGCTTTACAGGGCCAGATTTGCACCTGTTGGCTAAAATTGGAGCTATTTGTTTCTTTCAGCGTAAATCTGTTCTGCATTAACGCATTAGCATGTCTACCAAGTTTCGTTGCCATACCATAATTACAGCCCACACTGGACCTCTGTGACTAGCTGCTCTTTAATTATAGCCTCCCGGTAGATCGTGGCGATGCAGTGCTTAATGCTGGATTTTCACATACGACTTAACTGATTGCAAAGCACGCGGGATGAGTGCTCAATTTGCAATGAGTCTGTGAGCTACGTTCCCACATGTTCCAGTGAACATTGTAGTTGTACTGTCCTCACAGTGGTGTACACCAACTGTCAGCCATTGCACCCACCGTGAAGGTGCGCAAAGGACAAAATAAGGGGAACAGAAATCACAAATATTGGGTCCACATGTGAATGACGCACAGAACTAGCATATGGGTAACACTTTCATTGATCAACACTAAGAACAATTCTTGATTCTGCACCAAATCATTGAGATGTCGTGCCTTATGATAATTAATAGAAACAGAACTTCATTCATTAATTACGTCAATACGTACCCACTAATGCAAAGGGCTTCCGCACACTAAACGGTCCACCTCCGTACATAGCTACACTCCAGACACGTACCTGCACAAATGAGTTCCCCGTATTTAAATTTATTTCCGATGCCGACAAATTCCTCTTTCTCAGAAATTCTGTTCTTGACACTTGCTGCCTGTATTTTATATCGTCCCTACTTCGGCCATCAGTTATTTCCTGCTCAAGTAGCAAAACATCTATTACTTTTAGGCACTCATTTTCTAATCGAATTCCTTCTTCATTACCTCGTTTAATTCGACTATATTCCGTTTCTCTTGTTTTCCTTTTGGAAATTTCCATCTTACAGCCTTTTTTCAAAATTATCCAACCCATTGTTCTTCCAAGTCCTTAGGTATCTCTAACAATAATAGAGTCATATGGAGAAACCTTTAAGTTTTATTTCTTCTTCCTGAATTTCAAATTCTTTCTCAATCTATTCCTTGGTTTGCTTTACTGCCTGCTCGCTATACGGATTGAAGAGTAGAACGTGACCTGTGAAGTCTTTTGTCTTGACACGAGGTCGCCAAATGAAAGTTAACCGGTGAGTTATTATGCTATCGTGGATGGAAGTCGGCGAGTGAAACACTTTTGTTACGTTGTACCTATCTCTTTCCTTCTTCTTTCCTCCGTCGCGTCAGCTTCCATACCTGTTGCTTTACTGAATAGCATGAAACACTAAATAACGGCTCAGTGGAAACGGTAATCTAATTTTACGCAACGAGATGACGACTTATAAGCAAACAAATGTTTGAAACTGTCATCGTGGAGCGCATATTGCATTAGGACATGTTGCACATGATTCCATTCGGACGTGATAAATAATGAAAGGACTTACCATAGAATCTATTCTATGCTTTCTCATTATACAGGGTGTTATAAATAGGTACGGCCAAACTTTCAGGAAACATTCCTCACACACAAAGAAAGAAAAGATGTTATGTGGACATGTGTCCGGAAACGCTTAATTTACATGTTAGAGTTCATTTTAGTTTCTTCAGTATGTACTGTACTTCCTCGATTCACCGCCAGTTGGCCCAATTGAAGGAAGGTAATGTTGACTTCGGTGCATGTGTTGACATGCGACTCATTGCTCTACAGTACTAGCATCAAGCACATCAGTACGTAGCATCAACAGGTTAGTGTTCATCACGAACGTGGTTTTGCAGTCAGTGCAATGTTTACAAATGCGGAGTTGATGTATGGATTAGCACGGGGCAATAGCCGTGGCGCGGTACGTTTGTATCGAGGCAGATTTCCAGAACGAAGGTGTCCCGACAGGAAGTCGTTCGAAGCAATTGATCGGCGTCTTAGGGAGCACGGAACATTCCAGCCTATGACTCGCGACTGGGGAAGACCTAGAACGACGAGGACACCTGCAATGGACATGGCAATTCTTCGTGCTGTTGACGATAACCCTAATATCAGCGTCAGAGAAGTTGCTGCTGTACAAGGTAACGTTGACCACGTCACTGTATGGAGAGTGCTACGGGAGAACCAGTTGTTTCCGTACCATGTACAGCGTGTGCAGGCACTATCAGGAGCTGATTGGCCTCCACGGGTACACTTCTGCGAATGGTTCATCGAACAATGTGGCAATCCTCATTTCAGCGCAAAATGTTCTCTTTACGAATAAGGCTTCAATCCAACGTGATCAAATTGTAAATTTTCACCATCAACATGTGTGGGCTGACGAGAATCCGCACGCAATCGTGCAATCACGTCATCAACACAGATTTTCTGTGAACGTTCGGGCAGGCATTGTTGGTGATGTCTTGATTGGGCCCCATGTTCTTCCACCTACGCTCAATGGAGCACGTTATCATGATTTCATACGGGATACTCTACCTGTGCTGCTAGAACATGTGCCTTTACAAGTACGACACAACATGTGGTTCATGGACGATGGAGCTCGTGCACATTTCAGTCGAAGTGTTCGTACTCTTCTCAACAACAGATTCGGTAACCGATGGATTGGTAGAGGCGGACCAATTCCATGGCCTCCACGCTCTCCTGACCTCAACCCTCTTGACTTTCATTTATGGGGGCATTTGAAAGCTCTTGTCTACGCAACCCTGGTACCAAATGTAGAGACTCTTCGTGCTCGTATTGTGGACGGCTGTGATACAATACGCCATTCTGCAGGGCTGCATCAGCGCATCAGGGATTTCATGCGACGGAGGGTGGATGCATGTATCCTCGCTAACGGAGGACATTTTGAACATTCCCTGTAACAAAGTGTTTGAAGTCACGCTGGTACGTTCTGTTCCTGTGTGTTTCCGTTCCATGATTAATGTGGTTTGAAGAGAAGTAATAAAATGAGCTCTAACATGGAAAGTAAGCGTTTCCGGACACATGTCCACATAACATATTTTCTTTCTTTGTGTGTGAGGAATGTTTCCTGAAAGTTTGGCCGTACCTTTTTGTAACACCCTGTATAAGTTGTGGTGTGAAAAAAGTCACGGAGAAACTCGGGATTTTTTCACAAATAGTGAAATGGCTTCACAGTTGAATATCACAATCTTTTCTTTCTTAACACAAGGTCAAATGGTTCGACATGCACTCACCGTAGCAATCAGAAAATTTATGACCATATCTCATTAATCTGTAATCTGTTATCTGTCATCATGTGCCTTCTTTGGAACAGGAATAATTTATTACGTTACTCTTGAAGTCTGAAGGTATTTCGCGTGTCTCATATACCTCGTACATCAGATGGAATAGTTTTGTCTTCGCTAGGTCTCTCAATGGTGTCAAAAATTATGAGGAAATTTGTATTGTAGGGGCCTTTTCTAACTAGCTTCGATTATCAGGTTTTTTTTCTATGCCTTTCACTCTGTCAGTATAGCACTCTCTTCGAGTAATGACGCAGCCAGAGACTCTGCGGCCAAATACTAGGCGAAGTGGCAGAGGAGGGCACGGAGTCATGGTAGTGAATATTTTGAGCGGTGAATTTATATTCTCCGCATTTGCCTCAAAAGCAAGGGAAACCTCCCGAAAGCCTTGGTCAGAAAGGGGCATTTAAAGCTTAGTATATGCGAAGGCCTGTTTTACTGTGTGCCCACGGAGGAAAGACAGTGACCTACTCGACGTGTACCCTGTCGTTGGCTGTGACAGACACAGATACTGGTAGGTTATCACACAATATTAAATGCTCACATCTGTATGAATTGGCTGCGCAAACAATAAAATCTTCTACCAGCAGGTTTACAAGTAAAAGATAGAAAGAGAATATAGGAATCCTATTTATATTTGTTTATTCTTTGCAAACTTTCCATACTTTGCAACAAAAGTATTTCTGAAAAACTTAGTTTGTTCTGAAGATAACTGAAAGCAAAGCGTATTGCTTCAAATGGAGTCTCATTCTAATATGAATTACTGAATCATTCACAAGTCCGTCATGACAGCCAAAAATTCAAATAAATGTATCCGATATTGCGGCTTAAATTTCTATTTCCGTTTTTTTTTTTAAATATTTGTTCCTTGTGATGCAGGCATAAAAAATAAATGAAACACATTCTTTCGAAAAATTTCGACACCAGTAGGTATGGAAACCTAGGTGAATATACCTACCGTTTATGTGCAACCTGTTGGCTGTTTATTCATATGTTGAAAATTTATAATATTAAAGTTATAAAAGAGAAAAGAGGTAGGACCATTGTTTCAAATTATTTGTGTGCGTTTCAGTACATAAAAATAATATGAATGGCCATCTCTCATCACTGAATAAACATTCGGTGTTCCTCTGAGTGACGGTCGACAGCCACTGGGGAAAGAGGAGCTACGGTAGACTGTAAGCTCTCCTCATCTGATAAGCAGGATTAGGGTTGCAGGACGAATGGCATTGGCACTGTTGAAACAATTGCGATAATGGCTGATGTACAAAATCACGACAAAATACAATAAATAGAGCTGTATAGAGGTTTTACATATTCTTAAATCACTAATAAGTGACTGTAAAAACACATGTACAGCGTTCATGAAACGACATAAAATAAAAGTGAACGACACAGAAGTGGTGTTCGAGTTGTTAGTGTTAAAATCATTTTTACTGAGAGTTGTCAACCTGATAAGTTCATTGTTTCTCGAAACGCGTTGGTTAATTGACCAGGATGAAATCGGTTTGAAAACCAGCAGTTTTTATTGATAATATGTAGGAATCACTACTTCACATCCGAAAACAGAATATTATTAGAAAGAGAGTAGAAAATAACCATAAAACTGCTCTCAGGGTTTGCGTCTACCCATCCTTTTCGGAATAACGAGTCTGATCTGACTCATAGCAGCCTTCTTTTCGCATGCACCAGATACACAGATTGCATTTACACGCTCTCTACCTATGCGGCCAAAGGCAGCCTTTGGGACAGGATGCCGACAGCAAACGGCTTGCCATGGCCCTTCCGTGCAAACGGCTAAGGGTCTCGTTAGAGGTGTCTCTCCTTGATTTCTAGACGGCGTCTCCGTCTGGTGAGTCCTTTGAGCTGAGGGCACTCGCTGGGTAGGGCGTCTCACGTGGACTGCCATATTCAATTTAAGTACATTCTCCAATTTTCTCTTGCAAGTAAGCATACGTCTTTAGTTTCTCATAAATAAGCAGTAATATATAGGCCACGCGGCAGTACGTAATGGGAGCATTCAAAATAGCGTCGCTGCAGCAACGTAAGGAAAAATGGAAAGGACAAGTTTGGCGTTTCGTTAATGTGGTCCCATCAGAATAGCTATTTGATAAGCAATTCTCTGATAGAGTATGCAAGAGAGAGATGGTATCGAGAATTGCTTAGGTCAAAGAGGTCTTCAACAAGGAGACAACCCTATCAACATTCAGACCGATGTATACAGAAGGCGTAGATATTGCAAACCTTTGCTTTGAAAAGAATTAGGAAAGGCAGTTTTATTGGACACTTCGTCCACCTCTACTATTGATGCTTTTTGAGGTGAAAGTTGAAGAAAAATATGAGAAAGGAAAATCCAGAGACCAATGTATAGATGCCATGAACAAAGGACAACCACACCACCCATTCAGGAGGTAGCAACGCAGAGAAAGCATCTGAGAAGCCAACATGCAGTCAACCTGCCAGAAGGATGAAAGTGACCGAAAAGCTAGTACTGAAAGCAAGCAGTGTTGCACAATCTTTAAGGTTAAGTTAAAAACTAAACTCTGCCCGAACAAGCCTCGAAGGCTTAAAGGTACGGACTGACAGCCGTGTCGTCCTCGGCCGATAGGCTTCGCCGGATACGGATGGGGAGAGGTCAGTATAGTGCTCTCCCAGCCGTTCCCAGATTTCGTGACCGGAGCCAATACTTCTCAGTTGTCCCGCCCCCGGTAGCTGAGTTGTCAGCGCGACATAATGTCTATCCTAAGGGCCTGGGTTCGTTTACCGGCTGGACCGGAGATTTTCTCCGCTCAGGGACTGGGTGTTGTGTTATCCTAATCATCATCATCTCATCACCATCGACGCGCAAGTCACGGAAGTGGCGTCAACTAAAAATACTTGCACCCGGCGAATGGTCTACCCGCGGGAGGCCCTAGTTACACGACTTTTTTTTTTTTTTACTTCTCAGTTAAGTAGCTCCTCAATTGGCAACTCAAGGGCTGAGTGCACCTCTCGTGCCAACAGCGCTCGGCAGACTGAAATGGTCACCCATCCAAGTACTAGCCAAGTCCGACAGCGCTTAATTGCGGTGAACTGACGGGAACCGATGTTAACACTGCGGCAAGCCGCTGGAACAGTAGTTTCTTCTATGCGATTTTGATTACAGAAGCGTTGATTTTTCTGGGACCTCTTCTAACACTGTAGCATAAGTTTTCACATTTTATGTGATCGTCCCATTTGATATCGCTTCTTAGTGTGCTACTTATACGACGTGAGCTGTTCAAGAGATTCTGACTTATCTTGTAGTCAGATACAATGGAGTTGTTTGCGTTTGTTGTAGGCTTTTGTTATATTAAATTGCTTACCGCCGTCCATCAACGACTCTTACAGACAACATCGTTAGTTAGCGATGTTATCGCGCTGCTGGTTCTATGTGATAAATCGCTTATGTATACTGAGGGAACGTGTTACACTTCCTTTGGGTACATCCAGTGATATTTACTTGTCTGTGGAACATTCACCATCCACTGCAACGTACTGTGTTCTAGCAGTCAAATATTCATCTAGTCAACAGCATACGTAGGAAGATACTCCGGATGATCATGTTTTGACCGGTAGTCGAAGGTGTAGTATAGTGTCGAATGACTTTCAGAAGTCTGGGATCTAGGGAATGGAATCAGTTCTCAGTTGCATCAGTGACAGTTCGTTACTATTGACTTGGCTCTAAAAATATCAGAGAAAATTAGAGAGTTTGCCGCTTCTCGCCAGGATCCAACTTCCTGCTGCTTCTTAAGTAACAGAACACAGTTTGTTGTCCTCGACAGCGAGTATTCATCAGAGGCAAGGGTATCGACCGGAGTGCCGCAGGGAAATATGAGAGGACTGCTACTACTTCCTACATACATAAATGATCCAACGGACACGGAGGGCATCATTTTGCGGTTGTTTGCTGATGATGTTGCACGGGAAGGTGTCGAAGCTGAGTCACTGCAGGAGGATATAAGACGACTTAGACAAATTTTGTAGTTGGTATGATGTACGGTAGTTGACTCTAAAGGGCGGAGATGGTTCAGATGGCTCTAAGCACTATGGAACTTAACATCTGAGGTCATCAGTCCCCTAGACTAAGACCCACTTAAACCTAACTAACCTAAGGACACCAGACACATCCATGCCCGAGGTAGGATTCGAACCTGCGACCGTAGCAGCAGCGCTGTTACGGACTGAAGCGCCTAGAACCACTCGGTCACTAAAGGACGGAGAAATGTAAGCTAATTCCGATGAGTAGAAAAAGGAAAACCCGTAGTGTTCGAATATAGCATTACGAGTGTCCTTCTTGACACAGTCACGTCCTTTTAATATCTGGGTGTAACGATATGAAATGGAAAGAGGATGTGAATATAGGGAAGGGATGTGGTCGACTTCGGTTTATTGGGAGACTTTTGGGAAAGCGTGGTTCATCTTTGGAGAAGGTAGCGTATAGGCGCTAGGGCGAACTAGTCTTGAGTACTGATCGAATGTTTGGGATCCTCACCTGGTCGGACTAACGAGGGCGGCTCTCAAGAAAAAGCACACTATTTAAAATATAAACAAAACCCACAATTTTAAAGATACGCCAGTGAAATTTTGTACCATGCTTTCCATTTTCTGTTGTTCCTTGGATCATAAGCATTTAACTTTTTTATGGAATGCAATAATTTGATTTTCAAAAAATAATATTTTTCAGAAACTATTGAAGATATTTCTACAAAATTTCTTGTGTTTAATCTTTTTGCACTTAGTGAATCCTCTCATGAGAATTTTTGAGATGTATAGATTAGAAGGATTTTAATAATGTCTTAAAATTATAATTCTGTAGTAATACTGTAAAAATCACGAAAAATTCCAAGAACTTTGCCCCTATCTCAGCTTTTACTGAGAAATTTCAAAATTTATTCTTAAAGATAACATTTATTGGGTTTATAGTGAAAATTGTACATAGTTTCATAATTTTCGCCTTCATAGATTCTGAGCGAAAGGGTACATAAACTTTAAAACGGTAATTTTCAAAAAAATGCAATTTAAGGTTCAGCCTAATCTCACCCCTTCAGAAGACCCTATATTTGTACTCAGGGTCCAGTTTTCCATCAAAACTCTCTTCTAGTTTTTCGTTTCCTGCATTCTTTGCTTTAGCAGGTTTTCAACTGACTTTTTAGATGCAGAGAGGCGCTGCAAACGTATTTTTCTCAAGACGTCTTCAGTGAAATTTCCTATCTTACAGCCTATTCTCTCGAATATTATCATCCTCCCTACATTTCCATCATTAAACATAACTCCATCATAAGTAGCAATTCTGACAACTGCAGCAGATGGAAATGTAGTTTTAGGGCATCGTTTTCATAAGACTGAATTTAGAGATTATCTGGATTCTGTGTTTTTCCTGAATACACTGTTTTAGATGTTCAGCCTTCGAGATGTTCAAAATGACTCAAATGGCTCTGAGCACTATGGGACTTAACATCTAAGGTCATCAGTCCCCTAGAACTTAGAACTAGCCAGCCGGGGTGGCCGAGCTGTTCTAGGCGCTACAGCCTGGAACCGCGCCACCCCTACGGTCGCAGGTTCGAATCCTATCTCGGGCGTGGATGTGTGTGATGTCCTTAGATTAGTTAGGTTTAAGTAGTTCTAAGTTCTAGGGGCCTGATGACCTCAGAAGTTAAGTGCCATAGTGCTCAGAGCCATTTGAACCATTTGAACTTAGAACTACGTAAACCTAACTAACCTAAGGACATGACACACATCCATGCCCGAGGCAGGATTCGAACATGCGACCGTAGTGGTCGCGGGGTTCCAAACTGAAGCGCCTAGAACCGCTCGGCCACATCGTCCGGCTCTTCTAAAAGTATCCCGTGCAAATTTGCTTGAAAGTAATCCACGAATTCGTTGTTCTGAAAACTGACATTTACTGGCATTTCCTGAAGGCTTCCTCTTAAAGAAAGATATCGAAGCAATTCAGAGGTGGAATGCTGTATTTGTTACCGGTAGGTTCGAAGAACACGCAGTTTAGCAGAAGCTTCGGGAAGTCAAATGGGAATCGCTGGAGAGAAGGCGACGTTCTTCTCGAGGAACACTACTGAGAAAATTTAGAGAACCGACGTTTGAAGGCGACTGCTGAACGATCCTACTGCCACCAACATAGAGGATATTAGTGTTCAAAGTCCTGTCTACAACGAGGTCATTATGGATGGAGGACACCCTTTGCAACACTGTGAAAATGCCGCAGGCATCGCCTCACATTGCTCACGTTTGTTGTATCGTTTCCATGCACCTTTAGCAGGCGTCGATGGATTTCAATCGGAGCAATTTCTTCAGCAGTGAGGAACTCGGTCATACTTCACTATTTCATGCGCGCGTCCATATCAGACTCCATTTTGGAACACTCCTATACTGGCGCCAACTACCGCAGAACAACGGAATCACCTGCAAATGAAAGAGGAAGGTTCAAGCATTAGCACTACGCCATTGGCATCTGGCGCGGACATCCAAAGTCGCCACAAAAGAATAGGAGGCGTTATTTTCCGCACGACCATCGTATAAGTCCAATTATTGTTATTAATCACTTAACTACTCGCTCTAGTAGACAACACAGAACGCTTCGTTAGGCAGTTAAAGAATCACAACTATGTAGTAACTGAGGGGTGTCAACAAACTGAAACTGAAAACAGTCAACATGTAGTGTTCCGAATGGTGCCGAGTATAATGATCAGTAATTGGGGCCGGCAGCCGAGATATCGTGGCCTTACCATGCTATTGGGGGCTCATAACACATTAATTTGTGTAGGATACCAGTTAATAATCAGCTCGGTACATATAAAGCCCGAGATGACGGCCCACAATGTCACTATGGCTTTTGCGGAGATAAATAGATAAATAAATAAAATAAAAAAAATAGTGACGACCAGTGCTGTAGACGGAGTGTTCGTCACTGTGGTTCAAGCACATCGAGAAACATTTCCACACCGCCAGAGTAGCGCAACACTCCACCAAATATACTCAAGTGGTGGCGCTACCGGATGGTGCCCCTGCCAGTGACGTCACATGTTGTCTTGCCTGCATCCGCAAACTGCGAGCTCATCTGGCCGCTGTCCCTCTCTGACACGTAATGCTCAAGAGACAATTGCTTCTACAGGGAGCCGTCACAGGTCCTGCGACGCCGCCCCACCTTGGCCGAAAAGCACGCCCTGTCACACTCGTGCGGTCTATAAGGATGTCTCCGCTACCAGATATGTATCGTGCCCAGCTGTCGGTGACGCAAGACCCGAAAATGAACGAACTCTCAGAGATGGCGGGCACAGTAAGCGACGCTGGCGCCCCGCAGGTGTTTACTGCAACGGCCGTCAGAAACATGGAGGGCAACATCACATCCGTCTCCACGAGTTGATAGGGCAGGCGGTGACGCTCAGTGTATACAAACAGCGACACCGCACGCCATCGCAAAGCGTGCTCCTCGCCTTCGCCAAGCCAGAACTATGTTTCTACCAGCGACGATTTGATGATACAGCTCGTAGTTGCAGATCGCTCTGTTCCTGGGAGGGTAATATTGTTTTACGAACGCCGTTCGAGTGTCGTTTTTTCGTTGCAGATGTGACCTGCAATATCATCAAGCTGCATTTCCTGTCCTTCTGTCTCACGCTAGACCTGACGATTCTGCCATTTTGGAGCGGGTCACGTCATTGAAGATGGCATGCTGGCCCACACATTGTGTTGATATGGTCATGTGAAGTCCAGTAGAGCATGTTGTAGCAGCTTCAAAACCAATCAAGTTAATATCTGGAATGCAGTGGATGACAGTTATCTGACTCCTGATATCGAAGCATTTCCTCCGATAATTAGCAACAAAGGCACAACATTTATTAGCTTGTTTTTTATTTTATTCAGCTTGATCCGACAATTTAGCTGGAAAGTAACGTGCATTGGAAAACACATAAAGGTTGTTATTCAAAAGAGAGTTGATACCATCAACTATTATACTCTTCTAAATAAAGCGTTCCTTTTGAATTAGGCGCTATTCGTCGTGATCGTAATCCATCTGAAACTCATACGCATTAACTTCCTTCTGAAAGACAACATTTGTTTCATTACGAGAGTCACGTAGTTAATTGTCTTCGTTTAAAACGGGGAGAGGCAACAGCTTGTATTGCAATTCCGTACCACACGAATTTGATTACAGCTGCATAGTGAACGGTTCTGTTGTAAATATGTACAAACCTTCAGATTTCCGTGACAGTCTACTTTGAACGATTAAAAGTATCTATCGGGATCTTGTAGCGTTCGCATCAAAAAATTATGTTAAGAGCTGCTGAGTAGACGTAAACTGTAGCATCTCATATTAATTCCCCGCCCATGTATGGAATATTATACAGAATTCCGAATTTCTATTTGCGAAAATATCAAGTTCGTCGTTGTAAATTACTGGCAATTTTCTAATACCTTCCTCAGATCATTTCATTATTGTAATGAAACTATCATTCTGTGGTATTACAGGACTAAATGAGAGAAGTGGTAAGATGTTTAATTGTGACTTCGACATCCTTATCCCTAATTTTCAATTTTTAGGGGCAAAAAATAGGCAATCCTGAAGACAGTAGTCGATAAAGCATCGTGAATCTATCTCCACAGACAATTTTAAGCGAAGGGTAACAGCTAAAATACTTACACTTAGTTTACAAAACTTTCAAACAGTAAAATGTGGATGCTAAAATGAATAAAACTGATGATCATGACACTGAATGACTGCTTGATAATCCACTATGTATTTACTGAAGTCCTTATAGATTCGCACTACCGGTTTAGCAACGTTTATAGTTGCAACTCTATAGAAAAACTAACAATACTAATATTAAAGCGAGGAACTAGATACATAGTCGGATAATTACTTGTGAATTGAGTAGTTTAAAAAAATTATGAAACTGGAATTAGATTAACCAGAGTACTAATCTACTTAATGTTAAACGTGAAGTATTTAATGGTATTGGCTTTAAAGTGAAATTAACTAATTTTCAGATACTCTTCAAGTTAAGCTAATTTTATCACTTGTCTGTGCATTCCTACCTGTACAACGAACAGCGAAGGTAGTCACACAAGTTTCAGTTTTTGCGATTCCTGAGCATATTGCGGGTCAGTGTTAACATTATACCTTATCTATCGTAAACTACAGTAGCTACATAAAACAGTAATTTAAGAAAGTCCGCAACACTCCAGTGTGTGTTCAAAATTTGTCAAACGCCCATAACGTAAAATCTTTACATTTAACATCAAGCAAGTGGATGCTCTGGTTAATTCAGTTCCAATTTCATATGATTTTCACATTAATCAATCCATAAATAATTATTCCAAGTAGGTAATTACTTTTTCATTATAATAATGTTATTGGTAATTTTTGTACAGAGACGCATCGGAAGATGCAACTGAAAATGTTGTGAAACAGTGAGAAATTATAACGAATTCAATAAACACAGCTGTTGTTGTTGTTCTGGTCTTCAGTCCAGAGACTGCTTTGATGCAGCTCTCCTTGCTACTCTATCCTGTGCAAGCTTCTTCATCTGCCATACCTACTGCAACCTACATCCTTCTGGATCTGTTTAGTGTATTCCTCTCTTGGTCTCCCTCTAGGATTTTTACCCAACACACTGCCCTCCACTACTAAATTGGTGATCCCTTGATGCCTCAGAATATGTCCTAACAACCGATCCCTTCTTCTACTCAAGTTGTGCCACAAATTTCTCTTCTCTCCAATTCTATTCAACACCTCCTCATTAGTTATGTTATCTACCCATATAATCTTCAACATTCTTCTGTTGCATCACATTTCGAAAGTTTCTATTCTCTTCTTGTCTAAACTATTTATCGTCCACGTTTCACTTCCATACATGGCTACACTCCTTACAAATACTTTCAGAAACGACTTCCTGACACTTAGATCTATATTCGAAGTTAACAAATTTCTCTTCTTCAGAAACGCTTTCCTTGCCATTGCCAGTCTACATTTTATATTCTCTCTACTTCGACCATCATCAGTTATTTTGATCCCCAAATAGCAAAACTCATTTACTACTTTAAGCGTCTCATTTCCTAATCTAATATCCTCAGCATCACCCGATTTAGTTCAACTACATTCCATTATCGAAGATTTGCTTTTGTTGATGTTCATGATATATATCCTCCTTTCAAGACACTGTCCATTCCGTTCAGCTGCTCTTCCAGGTCCTTTGCTGTCTATGACAGAATTACAATGTCATCGGCGAACCTCAAAGTTTTTATATCTTCTCCATGGATTTTAATTCCTACTCCGAATTTTTCTTTTGTTTCCTTTACTGCTTGCTCAATATACAGATTGAATAACATCGGGAATAGGCTACAACCCTGTCTCACTCCCTTCCCAACCACTACTTCCCTTTCATGCCCCTCGACTCTTATAAATGTCATCTGGTTTCTATACAGATTGTAAATAGCCTTTCGCTCCCTGTATTATACCCCTGCCACCTTCAGAATTTGAAAGAGAGTATTCCAGTCAACATTGTCAAAAGCTTTTTGTAAGAGTATAATTGCTAGAAACGTAGGTTTACCTCTCCTTAATCTATTTTCTAAGATAAGTCATAGGGTCAGTATTGCCTCACGTCTTCTAACATTTCTACGGAATCCAAACTGATCTTCCCCGAAGTCGGCTTCTACCAGTTTTTCTATTCGTCTGTAAAGAATTCGTGTTAGTATTTTGCAGCCGTGGCTTATTAAACAGACAGTTCGGTATTTTTCACATCTGTCAACACCTGCTTTCTTTGGGATTGGAATTATTATATTATTCTTGAAGTCTGAGGGTATTTCACCTGTATCATACATCTTGCTCACCAGATGGTAGGGTTTTTTCAGGGCTGGCTCTCCCAAGGCTATCAGTAGTTCTAATGGAATATTTCATACTCCCGGGGCCTTCGACTTAGGTCTTTCAGTGCTCTGTCAAACTCTTCACGCAGTATTATATCTCCCATTTCATCTTGATCTACATCCTCTTCCATTTCCATAATATTGTCATCAAGAATATCGCCCTTGTATAGACCCCCTATATACTCCTTACACCTTCCTGCTTTCCTTTCTTTGCTTAGAACTGCGATTCCAACTGAGCTCTTGATATTCATGCAGGTGGATCTCTTTTCTCCAAAGGTCTCTTTAATTTTCCTGCAGGCAGTATCTATCTTACCCCTAGTGATATACATCTCTACATCCTTACATTTGTACTCTAACCGTCTCTGCTTAGCCATTTAGCACTTCCTGTCGATCTCATTTTTGGGACGTTTGTATTCCTTTTTGCCTGCTTCATTTACTGCATATTTGTATTTTCTCCTTTCATCAATTAAATTTAATATCTCTTCTGTTACCCAAGGATTTCTACTAGCCCTCGTCTTTTTACCTACTTGATCCTCTGCTGCCTTCACTATTTCATCTCTCAAAGCTACCCGTTCTTCTTCTACTGTATTTCTTTCCTCCATTCTTGTCAATCGTTCCCTAATGCTCTCCCTGAAACTTTCTACAACCTCTGGTTCTGTCAGTTTATCCAGGTCCTATCACCTGAAATTCCCACCTTTTTGCAGTTTCTTCAGTTTTATTCTAAAGTTCATAACCAATAGATTGTGGTCAGAGTCCACATCTACCCCTGGAAATGTCTTAGTATTTAAAACCTGGTTCCTAAATTTCTGTCTTACTATTATATAATCTATCTGAAACCTTCCAGTATCTCCAGGCTTCTTCCATGTATACAACAGTCCTTTATGATTCTTGAACCTAGTGTTAGCTATGATTAAGTTATGCTCGGTGCAAAATTCTACCAGGTGGCTTCCTCTTTCATTCCTTACCCCCAATCCATGTTCACCTACTATGTTTCCTTCTCTTCCTTTTCCTACTATCGAATTCCAGTCATCCATGACTATTAAATTGTCGTTTCCCTTCACTATCTGAATAATTTCTTTTATCTCATCATACATTTCATCAATCTCTTCGTCATCTGCGGAGCTAGTTGGCATATAACCTTCTACTACTGTGGTAGGCGTGGGTTTCGTATCTATCTTGGCCACAATAATACGTTCACTATGCTGTTTGTAGTAGCTTACCTACATCCCTAATTTTTTATTCATTATTAAAGCTACTCCTGCATTACCCCTATTTGATTTTGTATTTATAATCCTGTATTCACCTGACCAGATGTCTTGTTCCTCCTGTCACCGAACTTCGCTAATTCCAATATATCTAACTTCAACCTATCCATTTCCCTTTTTAGATTTTCTAACCTACTTGCGCGATTAAGGGATCTGACATTCCACGCTCCGACCCGTAGAACGCCAGTTTTCTTTCTCCTGATAACAACGTTCTCCTGAGTAGTCCCCGCCCGGAGATCCGAATGGGGGACTCTTTTATCTCCGGAATGTTTTACTCAAGAGGATGCCATCTTCATTTAACCATACAGTAAAGCTGCATGCCCTCGGGATAAATTACGGCTGTAGTTTCCCCTTGTTTTCAGCCGTTCTCACTACGAGCACAGCAAGGCCGTTTTGGTTATTGTTACAAGGCCAGATCAGTCAATCATCCAGACTGTTGCCCCTGCAACTACTGAAAAGGCTGCTGCGTCTCTTCAGGAACCACATGTTTGTCTGGCCGCTCAACAGATACCTCTCCGTTGTGGTTGCACCTACGGTACGGCTATCTGTATCGCTGAGACACGCAAGCCTCCCCACCAACGGGAAGGTCCATGGTTCAGGGGGGGAGGGGGGGGGAAATACAGCTATAGCGGGTTAAAGAGCTTTCAGTCAGTAGTATGTTCATCAGTGTTATTCATTGTAGCATCTGTATTTTACTACTTGAAAGTCCCGTTAAATACGAATCCGTCTGTATCACTCAGTACCACTTAAGCGTTTCATCTTATGATGGAACATATAGTCATTCAAATTATTCTGCTCTTCCAGCCATGTCGGGGAAAAGTTGATCTTATCGGCATCACTTATGAGCTTTAGTAATGTAGTGGACGATCCAATTACTGAATCTACGTTACTAGCCTGGTTCAGCTCACTCAGGTTGATGGAAGACAATACAGTGTACGTCAGTTTCGTGCTCGGCCACGGCCATTGAGAGCAATTTAAATATTTCCCATACCTTTTCCGGCCAAGTAACTTATGGAGACAACTGGACGCTACTTTCCCCTGGACTGTTATGAAGTGTTGAAGTTGTGTCAGTATGGTATGGAGGATGAGTGCTTGCACATCATCAGTTGCTGCCGCACGGACCACTCCTCTCCCAGCCAACGAGCAGCTAAAAATTATCATAGTCAATATGACGTGCACACATTACCGCATGATAGTGACACAAACTATAGCGGAAATGCCAAGAACACTAAGAACTGGACTTTCTCTCACATATATAATGCTAATCCTACAGACATTTCGAAAATGATGTATCTCCATATTTGTCCAGTACTTTATTATCTGTTTAACAAAGAGTTGAGCCAATGTTCTGATCTCCCCAAAAAGTAATAGACTTGCGGGATTTAGTATGTTGCATTTGGGATGAGTCATGCCGTTGTTTTTATCTGTCAATAGCACGCCTGTATTTGGTATTTTTTAAATTTATTTTTAGTTCAGAATGGTTCAAATGGCTGTAAGCGCTATGGGACTTAAAATCTGAGGTCATCAGTTCCCTAGACTTACAACTACATAAACCTAACTTATCTAAGGACATAACACACATCCATGACCGAGGCAGGATTCGAACCTGCGACCGTAGCAGCAGCACGGTTCCGGACTGAAGCGTCTAGAATCGCTCGGCCACAGTGGCCGGCCCTTATTTTTAGTCTACATGTCTCTAGTTTCGTTTCGTTTACCTTTATATTGCAGCTAGAAACTCATTTTTTAGAGACTGCGTGTATGTATGTATGTATGTATGTGTGTGTGTGTGTGTGTGTGTGTGTGTGTGTGTGTGTGTACATGGGTGCTTTGTGAGTGCGTGTGTGTGTGTGTTTATTTCGTTGACGTGTTCTGTGTTTGATTAATTTGAAGTATAAGTCTTTTGTCGTAATCTTTCTGGGTTGTACACGTGTTAACACCAATGATTCTGGCGTTGAGCAACTCTGGAATAATTAACCTTTTTTTCACTGTATACTGCGGACAAATTCTAATACCAAGGAACGTCGATAATTGATGGTATCATCCCATAAAGCTTTCATCCTAAATGTAAACAGTATAATTTCAGTCTCCCCTTTATTATCTGTCACACGAGTTATAAACGTGTACGACTCTCAGAGTTACAAAGCTGCACTTTTTATGTATAGTGATATTTTCATCCCCTTAATCTGTTAGTTCCAAAGATTAATCTGATACGGCAGCAGGTTGAGCATGCATGTGCGTAATCACGCGTTTGGTGTGACGCACAGCTCGGTGCATAACTCTGCAGGCTCCTTGGCCAAATAAGGATGCTCACAACCGTGCATTATACAAGTTTAATTGGGAGACATACAAATCACTGGCTCGATTCCAATTACTACAGGTCGTAACAGGATCAGGCGCAGGCTCTATAACTGCTTCATTAGCCTAGAAATATAAATTTTAGGCATTATTACTGGCGATGGCGAAATTCAGGCCTCTGGCTATGTAGACAAAGACTTCTGCATTCCAAAGTAGATTCAACATTCAAATGAATGTCTGTGAATATGGTGCCTGTCTCATGTACGAAAATAAACTGCACTATTTCTAACCATTAATACCCTTCACTTTCGACACCTATCAAAGCACCATAGAGAGTGAACCCGGACGCCACTGACAACATTTCGGAGGTTGTTCACGGATCCTTTGTGAGTGTTTTGGTAAAACGGACCCGTGGTCTCCATTGGCTATTTACGAGGTAATTGCATTTCATTTGATTTATTCTCCTTTTATCCCATTTATGTTAGTATCTACAATGCGCTATCAATTAAAGGACCACTTTCTGGAAACCCAATAATTGTCTCTCGTTGCATCCTATAAGTTTGAAATTTGGCAGAAACTGTCACATGGTCGATATTACCGAAATGTGTGTTGATTTCAGAAGATTACTAGCACGAACTCGAAGAATGTTTATGATACGAAAGTTATATATTTTCAATAGTTCTTCATAAATTAATGCCAGTCTTCTGCCAAAATGTTCTGCTTAAAGACTGTCTTAAGTACTTTTGTTCAAATCTAACTACGACGAGTTGCCGGAAGATCAACTATTCGATCCCGATTTCAGTCTATGAAGTAATTCTACGTGTCTTAAGCTCTGGCTGAGTGACATCTCCGATCAGTGACACGATGCTAATGGAACTAACCTGAGACGTAATTTAACAAACTACACTGCAATCGTTCATTCAGAACTTTGACACAACTGGAGAAGACGGCGAAAGATTGTGAGTATGGTGAAAGTGTCAACGTGATGATTTCATGTAAGGGGAACTTGAAAAGCTTGTAACACGGATTAGACGTGAAGATATTATCGAAGAGTGTAACCAATCATTTTAAAAAGGTCCGTTTCTGACTAAACACAAAGGAAAGTGATTATTTGCCATCTACTGAAGACAGCAGCACTTTTGTGTACTATCGAAGATGAGTTGATGTCGAACAAGGCTGGGGTTTACAGGATACTCTGCGAGTGAGGCAATGTATAAGTTTGAAATTTGGCAGAAAGGTGCGTGCAACCTTCCTCTTTAATGCTGCAAAAGCGTAGTGTCCTGCGACGTCACCCTCGGGCTCTATAACACTTAAAACAGCAAGCGTCGACACTTTCGAAGGAAAGGCCACAGCTCAGAAGTTCCTGTGGCGTGAAAGGTGTGTTAATGACGTCACAGTCGCAACAAATTTCAGTACTATTCTGCCCAACACCACAGCGCACGTGTCACAGTTACCAACGTTTCACCCCTTCTTTTGAGCCGGCTGCGGTGGCCGAGCAATTCTAGGTGCTTCAGTCTGGAACCGCGCGACTACTACAGTCGCAGGTTCGAATCCTGCCTCTGGAATGGATGTGTGTGAAGTCCTTAGGTTAGTTAGGTTTAAGTAGTTCTAAGTTCTAGGGGACTGATGACCTCAGATGTTAAGTCCCATAGTGCTCAGAGCCATATGAACCCTTCTTTGACTCCTCTGCGATGGGAATCAAAGCGGCGACACTGAGCTTTTAAATCATATGGTTTTCTTATGTGTGGCCGGAGAAAAGATTTCAGACACACTACCGCTCAGACTCGACTCGAAAAGGCCTCAGGGGGTAGCATCAAGGCGTCAATGCGACCATCCCCTTTCCATGGGGCGTTGATTGCGCTCATTTCGCGGTCGAAAACGACAGTTCTCAGCGCAATGAGCAATAGGGTGACGTCCGTGACAATCTCTGACGCTGCTCACACCCCAGGACTTTCCAACCCCTCTCTAAGGACATTTTGGTTCTCCATCCCCATTAAACGCGACCACGCCCCTTTCGATTGCAACGTGATCACAATTTTTCTCTCTTGTACACGCTGGAACCACTAGAGACCGTTCAAAAGCATTGGACGAAATTCGAACGTGATCCGAAGTAGCAAAGTGTTTTTATGATTTTTCAGCCCTCCTGTATCATGCCCTTCCGTGGCGTGCTCACGGTTGCTTTAGTTGCACGTTAGCAGTGGTAGGCAGCAGTATGGGTAAGTTTACTGGTGAGAAGTTGCTAACTTTCAGATGACAAAATTGGTTTGATGCGTTTGCTGTCGCTGCTGCAGGAAAAACTCCACACAATGTTGTTTTACCGCCTTTCCACTGCATTTAGTGAACCCATACATGTGTCTTATAACCACCAACGCTACATTTACCTCAACACGGAAAGCGTGTGCCGTCGCTGTGGGGGGGGGGGGGGGGGGGGGGGGAGGAGAATACAGCCAGACTACTCTTCAAAATATCATTGGTACTGGAGAAAAGGATACATGTCATATGCTTTTATTATTTAATTATTTTGGCTTTATGCTACCTCGACCAGCAATACGTATATCTATACAAGCTTAATTCCCTATGGACAGAATTATGAATCAAAAAATTCTAAATGCTACATTTGTGAGACTTGAGGGTCAAAATAAACATGTACTGACAAAAAATACATTAAGTCATGGTTATATAATATATTGTGTAGCGTTACATATTTGTTGCATTAGTCATTTAAGGATAAAGATAAATAAAATTTTGGTTTCTGAATAATGACATGTGCAAATATTTAAGAAATTGAAACTTCTGACCCTCATAGTTTTATTATCTGTGAAAGTCCAGAAACAAGTGCCGTTCCTTCTCGATACACAAATTTGCAATTTGGCATCTTGCATCTATCGCTCTTCGCAGACACAATTGGCCAATGTCCAACATTGTCCTGACGAACAAAACTTTTGAGGGACTGGCTTTGGTGCATGCCTTTTTTGCTATTTCTTTACTTTTTTAGTATCTACATTTGAGTAACGCCTTTCTCTCTTGCTAATTTTGCGCAGGGCATCATTTACTTCAGCTTAGAACTGCCAAAGTGGACTATGCTTATTATTGGATACACGAAGAGAGTGACAGTCCCTCTTCTGCAGCGGCCACGAACTTTCTACCATCACATCACGGAAGTGAAGAAAGAATCGATGGTAGTACAGCTACGACCTGATGTTCATTCTGTACAATGTAATTAATGAATCTATAAGACCTCCCCATCCCATAAACTCGTTGTAGAGAAGGATAATTGATGGACAGTCATCTTCAAGCCTTTTTTTGGCTTTTTTTTCAACTGGCTTACGTTATTTAGGGTGTCACTAAAAGAGACACTCTGCAGCAGTCATCACTCTCTCCATCAGCCCCATGAGCAACGAAACTCCTCTTCTTTCCATAAAATATTGCAAGACTCTTTATCTTCGAGAGCGATGAGATAGGCAGCCAAGAGTTGCATCCACTTCACAAGATGGTAACTCCGGCTAGTGGCAGTCTAACGAACGACTAATGATAATCTTGCTGAAGCTACCTGACGTCCGATAAACCAAATGGAACGATGGAACAATACGCCAAAGCCGGAACCGGCCACCTGCACTACGTCCCCAGAATACTGTGTTTAGAGCGCCCGGAACGAGAAAGGAACCACTACCACCAGAGTAGATAGCACTCCACTCGCTACTTTTCGCCTCGGCGACGCTAAAAGCAGCAACACGAACCCAAATCACTGGAGAATCGCGAGATGTCACAATGGTGGAGGTATCTCTACTTGGATTGAAATGCACTCATCTTAAGGCTTGCTGGATACGGCTTACGACGAGGTCGTGCACCCTCGTGACCACAGCCCTTCCATCCAGCAGTCCATGCGTGCCGCCTGTGGTCCCGGCATGTTCCGGCACTGCACGGACCCGGCTCCTCCTGAGTCCCTAACCGAACTGGCCTACTCACACGACCCGGAGAAACAACGACGTCGCCCCAATGATAGGGCAACAGTGACTACATATGGAAAACCGCCGCTGTTGCCACTAGCGGACAGCCAACGCTTGCGAAACCGAGTGGCGTCAGTCAAGACGAGAAGAAGACAAACAACCGCAACCATGCCAACTAAACGATACCGTCTGGCCTTCAACAGAGGGCGGAAACCTACAAACAGCACCAACGCGAGCCGCAGAACGGCTCGATGTAACTGTTCAAGTAGTCGAGAAATTGTCACAGGGCAGCGTTAACATCTGATACTTTTAGTATGAAGCGTTACAGATCCGCTGCTCACGGCGTCTGTGAGAAAATGCCTCTCGCTATCCAGATACAGCAACGTATTTTAAACGTCAATTTGTAGATCTCGTCCGTAGAGGGTTAAGATAAACATTGAGTTAAAGAAAGCGAACAAAATGTGATCAACATTATGGATAGTCCAATGTACTAAGGAATTTGATTATAGTCACTATGACATTACGTAAAAGTTTTTTTCTACAACGATTTCATATGGAGTCCCTTATTCAGGTTGATTTGAGTCTTCACATACAAATATAACTTCCTAGTTTACAAGAGTATACGATGGTACAGCGCATATTCCAACAACTGGACTGTCTCCATAAGATTTCTGGGAACTAGTGGACACAGTACGAAGTTTAAAAATTGAAAATCCGTGGAAAAACTTAAATCTCCTGCGAGAGGAGAGCTTCTGAGAGCTTCTGTAAAGTTTGGAAGGTAGGAGACGAGATACTGGCAGAAGTAAAGCTGTGAGTAGCAGGCGTGAGTCGTGCACCGGTAGCTCAAATGGTAGAGCACTTGCCCGCGAAAGGCAAAGGTCCCGAGTTCGAGTCTCGGTCGGGCACACAGTTTTAATCTGCCAGGAAGTTTCATATCAGCGCACACTCCGCTGCAGAGTGAAAATCTCATTCTGGAAATTGAATATTATTCGACTACACGACCGGCTAACATTCGCTGGAGTCAGTTAAAAACGTCAGGTATCTATCAGTATCGGTCCTGGAACGGGTTAAAAGACTACATAAACCTAGTCGTGAGCAATGCAGAAACCAGTCTGAGAAATTTTTTAATAATTGTAAGAAAATACAGTGACTGACACAGCACCGATTTCCTGTTTCTTGGATTTTTCCCCGCATCATCAAAGGATCGTCATGTTAATTATAGATTTGGCAATGTTAGTGGTAAAGAGTGATCGAATGACGCCATACCCCCCTCATCCCCCCCTCCAAGAGATGACATTTGTGTACCCCAGCTCTCTGCGTCTACTGCTATCCCATGTGAAAATATGCAAACGTTTTTTAAATGTTTGTGACTCGTTTAAATGAGGAATGACACACGTACCAGGCCGGTATTCACGTAGTCGGGTCAGATGGAGAAAACCGACTAAAAATCATATTCATGCTCTTCTGGACATCGACCCTCGTCTTTAATCCGCATGGCAGATTCGATGCGGGCTGGCACGGACGCAAATGGAGAAGCGTGCTGCCATCTAAAAAATATTTATTATATTAAATTGTGAGTGATAAAATATTTTCATTGTGTACGTTATTTCAATTATCACCAGTCATTCAATACTATTATTAATTAAAGAATGTTTTCAGTAACCAAATCAGCAGCTCTAAAGCAGAAATAACTATTTCATACAACGGCGAAATTGAAGGCACTGGCAGATCAGGGTTCTTCCACAGATAGTGTAAGAGAAAGATATTACCTTGTAATAGCACTAGAAAGCAAATCCAGGAACACTAGCGTACTAATATTATTTTATGCGATTAATGTCGAAGACTTAAGTTAAACAAGGTCTGATTTAATTTTTAGACGTATAGAGGCCATTAGCTCATGTAAATGCAGACCAACTGAAAAATCACCTGTCGGAGCACAAAGAAAACGAATTTGCTTTCCTTTAAAAGACGCTGACGGAGAAGTGGGAAACCAGCCGAATCAATCCTCATTGCATGTCCCTCACCAAAAAATATTGGCATGCGACAATATACGCGAACTTTTAACATAGAAAATTCCAAATTCTTTTCCCCTTGTCTCACTTTGCAGTGAAACCTTCATGCACAGCAGCTCCCTGTCATAGCCACTGTCTGTATGCCTCCCTCCCACAGTCTCCCTTTTCTCCCATTGGCACTGGCTACTGTCTGTCTGTGTCACAGTCACTGTAACTGTCTTCACCCCTTCTGACAGTTTCTATACCACTCTCACCGTATTACTGTCCCATTGCCACTATCTCTTTCTTTCTTTCTCGTTTACAGTCTGTGGTCTTTCTCTTCAGGCACCATTGTCTCCTCTCCACACATATTCTTGAGCATGGCTTGCTTGGGGTTTTGGCCCCGAGACTGGGAAACGTTTAACACATGGTTATAGAGGGTAAGAGAAACTGGGAAACTCTCTTTTTCATTTCCACTGTTACTGTCTTCACTCTCGTTTACTCCCACTGCTACTATCTCCACCCATCTCTCTTTCTGTTTTACTGCCACTGTATCTCACTGACCATCACTGCCTCATATCCCTCTCGGATCCCACTGCTAATTATTGTCATCATACATCTCTCTTTCCCTTTCACTGCCACTTTCTCTCTTCCACCGTCGCTGTCTCCTCTCTCTCCCACTGGCACTGCCCTCTCGTCTGTTCCACCCACCTGTCACTCTGTTACTATCTTCTAGCACAAAAAAGCACTAATATGTTAGATGTCAAAATGGTTGGTGAGAAAGGCGAAATGAGGACTGAGATAGCTGGTTCCCAATTTTCTGTCAGTCTTTTAAAGACGAGCATATTCCAGATAATTGTGCTCAGACAGGGGAATTTTCAGCTGGTTTCCTTTTTTCTCTATTACAGTAGGGTCTGCTGCTTGTATCAAACGACATTCGTAGATCAGTAAATTTTGACTATTTATGTATTACGACTCATTTACGTGCTTTAACACATATAAACAACAAAGTTTATTTTACACTACTTTATACAAAAATTCACAACATTTTAGGCAACACCAACAAACAGCACACAAAAAAATGCGCTTTTTGATCGGCAGGTACCAAGAAATTCGCCTGACAAAATAATTTTTGGAAGGTGCTTACGCCGCACCATCGAATAATATCAAGGTCAAAATATCCTGTGCGAGCGTGAAGTGCTTGTTATACAGAGACAGCAGGTCACAAAACTGTACTGGTGAAAAAAGACGCCTGAAAACGTAATTTTGTGACGTCACAACCCTCTCGGTAACCCCAGAACCCTTGCCATGTGTTTACTACATCAGTTAAAACTTAATTTACGCCTCAAACCTGATATTAAGTGCTCGTTTTATGTGCATAAATACAGTATCTTTGAATCTATGGACACTAGCAACATTGAGAATTTTTCAAAATTACAGTTCTAACAACATTGGTAAAAATTTTGACCATTTGATATGACCAAAATTATGGAAGTGGCCACCCAACAACTGGTACTTCTGGACCCAAAAATCGTAGTTTTGAGATGTAGCATGATATCGGAAAAGATTTTCGAAAAAGCGGAAAATATCGTTCTTAGGTAAATGACTAAAGAATGTATACATGAAAATTGAGCCATTTGCTGTGGTTAGTTCTTTATAAAATGACGGCCCTCGATACAAAAACAGCTAAAGACCGTTTTTGCTGATTTCTGCGGAAGTACGGTTACTTTGAACCATTGGATCCCACTAATGGATACTGAGAACAGAAATTCTAGCAGTGGCCAACCCCCCCCCCCCCCCTCCCTCCCCCCAAGTTGGCACTTTTGGCACCCAAATATTATGGTTCTCCGTGATTATCTCAGCAATCGCCCATGAACAATTGTTGCTTTCATAAGACGCCTAAGGCCTATTGTAGACCACATCTAATGCAAAAGAACCAACAGATTTGCTCAATTTGTCTGGGCTGGAAGAAGTGGGCAATGTTTAAATTTTGTACCTGTACGGTAGGACATCTACAGTAGGCCTCTTCTTCTGATAGGCACAGAAACGGTAGCTAGGTCAAGGGCTTCCGAAAACACTTGACCACTTACCTCTGTTTTCAATAATAATCCACTCATGTGCACCTGAAAGATCGCCTACTTCGTGCGTGATGTTTTGGCACGTATTGAACCGATTCAGATAACACCGATTATATAGGAGTTGTCTGATCATGTGATGGCTTTTTTATAAACATATGACATTCTGACTGAAGTTCTTTCAGTGCTGCATCTCGGTCATGATAGCGCCGCCCATATTGCTAGTATCAGCATCTACACTCTTTGTCTAGAGTATCCAGGCACCCCTATGTAATGCGGGGTGTCGCTAGAGGCGGAGCCTTCAAGTATAAAACGAGACGTGGAGTATTGTGTCAGTAGAAAAGCAGTAACAGCAGTATGAATCGGCTAGGAGAGGTCATTCACAGAACGTGCGCTAGTCATTACATGCCACCTGAGTAATGAGTCCATCAAGGACATTTCAACCCTTCTAACTGCCCAAGTACATCGTTGGTGATGCGATTGTGGAGGAGAAACACGGAGAAACAGCCACAGGTAAACCAAGTTCAGGTAGACATCATGTACTGACGGATAGGGACCGTCGAGCACTGCGGAGGGTATGTATGTACGTATGTTAACCGGGGACCTAGAAACGACGGAGAGGCTCCGTCCCCGCCGCAGCCGCAGTGGTCCACAACCCCACGACGACTACCGCAGTCCACCCCTCCGCCGCCCCACACCAAACCCAGGGTTATTGTGCGGTTCGGCCCCCTGTGGACCCCCCAGGGAAAGTCTCACACCAGACGAGTGTAACCCCTATGTTTGCCGGCCGTAGTGGCCAAGCGGTTCTAGGCGCTTCAGTCCGGGACCGCGCGACCGGTACGGTCGCAGGTCCGAATCCTGCCTCGGGCATGGATGTGTGTGATGTCCTTAGGTTAGTTAGGTTTAAGTAGTTCTAAGTTCTAGGGGACTGATGACCTCAGATGTTAAGTCCCATAGTGCTCAGAGCCATTTGATTTGAACGCCTATGTTTGCGTGGTAGAGTAATGGTGGTGTACGCGTACGTGGAGAACTTGTTTGCGCAGCAATCGCCGACATAGTGTAACTGAGGCGGAATAAGGGGAACCAGCCCGCATTCGCCGAGGCAGATGGAAAACCACCTAAAAATCATCCACAGACTGGCCGCTTCACCGGACCTCGTCACAAATACGCCGGGCGGATTCGTATCGGGGACCAGGCGCTCCTTCCCGCCCGGAAAGCCGTGCGTTAGACCGCACGGCCAAACGGGCGGGCACTTCGGAAGGTGGTTGCAAAAAATCGCACCAAATCAGCAGAAGGGACACCTGTAACTTGTGAGGTAAAACTGCTAACAGCAGTCCAGCTAGCAGAATCACTGTGCCTAGGAAGTGATTAAGCACGTTATATACTTTGACAATACTATGAAACGGTTTGGGTTTGTCGATTGTCTGGAGAACGTTACCTGCCGTCACGTCTAGCGCCAAAAGCGAAGTACGGAGGAGGTGGTGTTATGGCATGAGGGAGTCTTTCGAGGCTGGGATGTGACACCTTTATTGCACTTAAGATAATGCCAAAAGGGGAAAGATATGAACAAATTTTACAGCATAGTGTACTGCGCACAGTCGAGTAACAATTCGGAGACGATGATCGTTTCTTTCAACATGACATTGCACCATGTTGTAAAACAGCATCTGTGGAGCATTGATGTGTGGACAATAACAATCCTGAAATGGACTGGCTTGCACACAGTCCTATCTGAACTGAATCATACACCTTTCCGGTGACTTAGAAAGTCGACTTCGCTCCATGTCCTAGTGTCCTACAAGACTGCCTTTTCTGGTGTCAGCTCTTCAGAAAGAATGGGTTGACATTCATCGACAAACATTCAAACATCTCACTGTGAGTGTCCCCAGAAGAGCTGAACCCGTCACCGAGGCGAAGTATTTACAAACACCGTATAAAGGTTCACTAATAGGTGTCCGGATACCTTGGATCAGGATACCTTTGATCAGGTAGAGAATATGCTACACCAATCATCTAATTCCATCTTTCGAGAGCACTTCAATTGGTATTATCACGCGTTCGGCAGCCTTACATTCATTTGATGTTAACACGAACTGCTCCATCGTGCATGTCAATTATGTCCCCAAAGTCTTCACTGAATCTGTATAACCAAAGTCCTCTCATACCGAACTGTTATTACTTTCCTGTAGTGTGACTTGAGTGATTTCCATGTACAATGTATCGTTTCTTGGATTTATATTTGACTGGAGTAGGCAATTCCTTACGGAGGAAGAATGTGAATGGTTCAAATGGCTCTGAGCACTATGGGCCTTAACATCTGAGGTCGTAAGTCCCCTAGAACTTAGAATTACTTAAACCTAACTAACCTAAGGACATCACACACATCCATGCCCGAGGCAGGATTCGAACCTGCGAGCGTAGCAGTCGCGCGGCTCCGGACTGAAGCACCTAGAACAGCTCCGCCACCACGGCCGGCTGAAGAATGTGAATGCTCTATGGAATGGTACTTCTGTGTTGTTGCTGCTAACGTTTGTGTTACATTATTGTCCACGTGATAACCGGAGAATTTGAATGAAATTCGACTTAGTGCGTTCGTACTAGGTAGAAGTTCCGTTAAAGATTTGGTACATATTTTACGGTGTGTATTATTTCACAATTAAATCATGCAGCCGAAACGTCAAGTCCTACTTGCGATTTATGGTGCTGCACACACAACCGCAGTTATGTTACTCTTTCATTATCAGCGGAGAGGGCAAATCACAATTGAGACGTGTTTTCGATCCTAGTTCTTAGACTGCACGACAAAAAATATCGATCAACGACTCACGTCCTTTCTTGCAGTTGAATGAAATATGTGGATACTGAACCTGAAATTACAAATTATTGCTTCAGTCTGTAAACCATATAGTTGGGCGAATCCATTGGCCTTATGCCGCTTAATATAGTCCCCCATTATTCAAACAGCACAAAATTTGAGCAAAAACTTGAATTTCCGAAGATTTACACCAACTTCACCGGCAGGAGGTGTACATCCATCATGTCAATACATTACCATCGCAGCCCTTACAGTAAGAGATACACTGGCACCTTTCACCCAAGCAGACTACTACAACTCGAACCCCGGCGAGAATAGTGACACAAGTCATAAATGCAATACTTTAGGAAGCTCGACTTGAAGAATGAATTCTATAAAACTTTCAGATAGTGTAACTGTCCCTTAAATTTAAGTAATTACTGTTGGCAGTAAATTCTCTAATACCTCACACGTATTTTTCACTGACATAAACTGTAGATGTTTTCCTTGCCTAGGTGCGGCAAGTCTTCACACAGGTTCAACGTAAATTATATTTTTGCTAACAGATATTCAATTGTCTGCTAGTACAGCTGGAGGAAGCAGATTGCAGCGGCAGTTGTTGGCTGGTGTCAGTTTTGCGGAGCACAACTGTCGTAACAGCATATTCAAAAAATCTTAATTTGATTTTGGTACCCCCTGATATTTTTCTGTTTGTGAAATCTCCGTAATTCAATGTACACAATTTTACTTGAGTGTGGCAGTAATAAAAGGAAATCAAGGTAAAAAGAGCTTAAAAATTATAGAAGAACTTCAGAAATTGACAAAAGCAAAAATTATGCTTGAGGGTGGGAGGGGATGGGGAGGTGCGGGCGCTCAAGAATGAGGTTATCATAGAAAAAAAATTATACGACTTCTTTCTCGTTTGTTATTCAGCAAACAGCTTTCTGTAGTCTATACGTGGTTTCAGCACCTCCAGATATATTGTGGACAGTTCCTTTATCATTAAATTATTGTAAATGAAGATTTTCTATACTTATTATGAGTAAATCTAGAATATCAGTTGGAGAGATCATGCAACAGTCAACACGTGACAGTCAAGGAAACTGAATTAATCCATCCAAATGATTTATTATCTTGTTTTGTACTTTCAGGTCACTGGGAATACGCCATACCTGTCACTGGCCAAGTCGTGTTGTCTGTCTTAACTAGATGTTAGAGCAGTGGTTCCAACATTTTTACAGCCAGGGAGCACTATTGTTTCTTTGTTGTTGCCAGGGACCACAAGGTTCAAGTAAAATAAACTCTGTCAATATAAAATCAAGTATAATCCAATATTTTAACGCATTCTTTAAACTCAAAAGCAACATTAACAGTGCTATTGTAACACAAAATACAAAGATTTTGGTAAATAATTAATACAGTTTACACCTAAGTGATTTTGGAGTTTATAGATTCCGTTCAAGTTGGTAATCCTATGGCTAATATTACTGCTCACATCTACACTTATATCATCATTTACTTTCAGTCGACTCCCGGACTTGTTTTTAATTACCAGCAATGCAGAACAGCCTTCTTCTCAAAAATGTTCAAATGGCTCTGAGCACTATGGGACTCAACTGCTGAGGTCATTAGTCCCCTAGAACTTAGAACTAGTTAAACCTAACTAACCTAAGGACATCACAAACATCCATGCCCGAGGCAGGATTCGAACCTGAGACCGTAGCGGTCTAGCGGTTCCAGACTGCAGCGCCTTTAACCGCACGGCCACTTCGGCCGGCGCCTTCTTCTCGTAAAAGTGTTATGCAGAAGGGCATAAGATACCACAAGGGGATTTCTCGAATTTTAGTGTATGAAACTGCTTTTCTGCTCCATAGCTGCTCAAGTGAATCAGAGTCAAATGCTTCCTCATAGTTTCTAATAAATGGTACAAATGGCTCTGAGCACTATGAGACTTTAACTTCTGAGGTCATCAGTCCCCTAGAACTTAGAACTACTTAACCTTAACTAACCTAAGGACATCACACACACCCGGCCCGAGGCGGGATTCGAACCTGCGACCGTAGCGGTCGCGCGGTTCCAGACTGTAGCGCCTAGAACCGCTCGGCCACCCCGGCCGGCTCTAATAAATGGGAATTCGATGAGCTCTTCGTGGAATTCCTCCACAACTTCTCCAGTTTTAGTGGGGAAAGGGTTGCTGATCAATTTTTGCTCAATTTTAGCTTCTAGTTTTGTTATATTCTGGGAATGAAATTACAATTAAACCAATACCGTGAAATGAATACCCTTAGCTGCATACAGGCGTTGATATGCGTCAACGGGGACAATTGAAAATGTGTGCCCCTACCGAGACTCGAACACGGGATCTCCTGCTGACATGGCACACGCTCTGTCCGTCTGAGCCACCGAGGACACAGAGGATAATGCGACTGCAGGGACTTACCTCTGTCACGTCTCCCGTGAGACCCACATTTCCACTATATTCGTAGTGTCCCTGCCCATTACACTCATTACTCGTGGCTTTATCGATTCCCGTAAGAGCTTGAACACTGTTTGTGCATTCGCACAATGGGCGGTGGTCCATTGATAGTGACCGGGCCAAATATCTCACGAAATAAGCGTCAAACGAAAAAACTACAAAGAACGAAACTCGTCTAGCACGAAGGGGGAAACCAGATGGCGCTATTGTTGGCCCGCTAGATGGCGCTGCCATGGGTCAAAAGGATATCAACTTCGTTTTTTTAATAGGAACCCCCATTTTTATTACATATTCGTGTACGTAAAGAAATATGAATGTTTTACTTGGACCACTTTTTTCGCTTCCTGACAGATGGCGCTGTAATAGTCACAAACGTGTAAGTAAGTGGTATCACGTAACATCCCGCCAGTGCGGACGGTATTTGCTTCGTGATACATTACCCTTGTTAAAATGGACAGTTTACCAATTGCGGAAAAGGTCGATATCGTGTTGATGTGCGGCTATTGTGATTAAAATGCCCAACGGGCGTGTGCTACGGACCGTTCGCCGGACAGTTACATTACTTAAGGAAAGTGTTCAGCGACATGTGAAACGTTTCCAATACCTACAACAGATGATGATGCCCAAGTAGTTGTTTTAGCTGCTGTCGCCGCTAATCCGCACATCAGTAGCAGACAAATTGCGCGACAATCGGGAATCTCAAAAACGTCGGTGTTGAGAATGCTGCATCAACATCGATTGCACCCGTACAATATTTCTATGCACAAGGAATTGCATGGCGACGACTTTGAACGTCGTGTACAGTTCTGCCACTGGGCACAAGAGAAATTACGGGACGATGACACATTTTTTTGCACGCGTTCTATTTAGCGACGAAGCGTCATTCACCAACAGCGGTTGTAAGTAGGCTGTTTATGTTTTCTCTATGTAAGTAGGCTGTTTATGTTTTCTCTATGTAAGTAGGCTGTTTAGGTTTTTTTATGGTAACGCCACCTCTGTATGAAAATCACTGGCTGTGCTGTGTGCAGTCTGTGGCTGCTTTGCATTGTTGTAATACTCGCCATTGTAGTGTTAGGCAGCTGGCTGTGAACAGCGCGTAGCGTTGCGCAGTTGGAGGTGAGCCGCCAGCAGTGGTGGATGTGGGGAGAGAGATGGCGAAGATTTGCAATTTGTCATGAACTGCTATATTTATATATGATCATATCAAGGTAAATACATTGTTTGTTCTCTACTAATATCTTTCATTTGCTAACTATCAATATCAGTAGTTAGTGCCTTCCATAGTTTGAATCTTTTATTTAGCTGGCAGTAGTGGCGCTCGCTGTATTACAGTAGCTTGAGCAGCGAAGATTTTTGTGAGGTAAGTGATTTGTGAAAGGTATAGTTTAATGTTAGTCAGGGCCATTCTTTTGTAGGGATTTTTGAAAGTCAGATTGCGTTGCGCTAACAAAATATTGTGTGTCAGGTTAAGCACAGTCATGTATAATTGTTCAAAGGGGACGTTTCATATGTCGACCCTTAGCCTAGGATACCTCACTGGAATCTTCTGATTTTTTCTTGTAGTTTGTGTAATTAGTGTAGCTATTGTTTATTGATAGCGCGTAATTATAGAGAGAATTTCCTTTGTAGTTGTAGTTTTTCATTGTTGTACAGTAAAACAGTTGTGGCATGCATGTAGATTTGTACCAAGTATTTCGCAGCTGCGCTGGCAATTAAGTAGACATTATTTCCATTGCTATGTTATTTTATTTTGCTCTTCAAATTGCGCTTTTCTGTGTTATCGTGTGAAATACTGTGACAATAATGGCGTGTGAAAAACGTAATACTAGGCTCCAAAGTAAACTGAGAAATGACAGTGAAGACGAAAGCAGTGTGTTAGCGCCGCAGAGTAATGAATTAACTAATGTTCAAAGTAGTAATTTGGTAATTGCGCATAGGGAAATGGAGCGGGCGGCAAACAATGGTGTAGACAGTGAAACAGGTAGTGAACAGGGAAGCGTTATCGATCGATTGGTCGGCAACAGCTCGCCTCAGGAATCGGGAATGACAGAACACAATATTGCAAATACTGCAGACTCAGGTTTTGGGTTCCCACCGTTTTCTCAAATGAGTCAAGACACATTTTCCACTTGTCAAAATGTGAATGTTGCCGGTGCAACTTCACTGCCGAAAAGCACTGAGGAACATGTTTCAGACACCAGTGCATTGTTATTACAATTAATGCAACAAATGGGACAAAAGCTTGAAAAGTTAGACACAATGGAACAACATCAGAGACAAACACAGCAACAGTTAGACACAGTGGAACAAAATCAGAGACAAACACAGCAAAAGCTTCAAAAGTTAGACACAGTGGAACAAAATCTTAAAAAGTTAGACTCATTGGAACAAACACTTGAGCAAACACGTGAAGATTTAACTACTGAGTTACATAACATTGAATCGAAATGTCAAAAAGTCTGTAATGACGTAAAAACACAAATTTGTGAGCATTTTCGACCTATTTTTTCGCGGCATGAAAATGCATTACAGAATCACGAAGCAGCCATAAAAGAACTGCAAATTATTGTTCATGAAAATCATGAGACCTTGCAAGCTAAATTTGACTCAGTTGCATCTACCGATTCGGTTACGCAACTTGCAAAAACTCAGGAAAACTTTAAGGACACAGTAGATACTCTGAAACTTGGTTCAGAAAAACACACTGAAGAAATAAGGACACTATCGGAGAAAGTAGCCGAACTTTCGGATCAGGTCACTAACTTATCTACAAAGGTAGATGATGATCTGAATGACACAAGACCCGTAGCCTTCACTGACACAGAAGAGTATGAACAAATAAGAAAATTCAAACAAAATCAGAATCAAATTAATACACAACACCAAAGAGAAATCCGGGAAGTACAAGATCAGCTGACACAGGTAATACAAGAATTACGTATTTCAGAGGACACTGGCGCTCCAACACGGGAAGAGGGACTTAGAAACACGGAAAAGCCGCAAAATAATAACACAGGGCATTTCGGAAGTTATGGAAGAAATTGGCAATGTGCACCGAATTTTGAGATAGAACGGCCGACACAACCTAACAATGACCGATATGCGACTCGCCGACATGATGATTTTGACTATAAGCTGTTCATTACTACACGTAAATTCAAAACATTTAAGAATTCTGGCAACGACATTCATCCACAAGCATGGCTCCATCAATTCTCTCATTGTTTTCCTCCCAACTGGTCGTTGGAACACAGATTAGAATTTATGTGTGGCTACTTAGAGAATGAACCAGCTGTAAGAATGCGATCGGTCATTCACGATTGCCACAGTGAAGGAGAATTTTACCATGCCTTCCTCTCAGCATATTGGTCTCAAGCCACACAAGACCGAGTAAAACATAGCATCATAATGATGAAACGTTTCGAACAATCTGAATTTTCCAGTCTTAGGAAATATTTTGAAGACATGTTGCATAAGAATCAATATCTTTCATACCCATACAGCCCCTCAGAACTCATCCGCATTTGCTTAATCAAATTACCTGAACATTTACGGCATATTATTTTAGCAGGACGTTGCAAAGACGACATTGAAGCTTTTCAGGGACTGTTACAAGAACTAGAAATTGACACTGATAATCGCGGAACGCGAAAACAAGGACACAACAATTACAGGTCACATCCGTCACAATTCCGTGACGACAGAAACAATAACCGGACACGACTGGTCTATTCTTACAACGCAAATCGTGGCCAAAATAGACACCACCCGTACGACAACCGTTGGCAGAGTAATAATAGTTACAGAGAAAGATCGCATTTCCGTAATAATGACTATCACAGAGACAATCAGAGAAACAGACAATATGGGAACCAAAACAAGTATTATCAAGGGAGGCAGAATAACTTCAGATGCAACAGTTCGGCGCAGAGTTACGATTCAGGGAGAAATTCTCCACCACATGACCGACAAACAAGAAACTATGTAAACTACCGACAAAATGACAGATGTGAATTTCATCAGAACTGGCGGGATTCTAACAGAGCTGGGCCCTCTCGGCAAGGCGAATTTGTAGAAGTTAGGTCTCCTAATCCCAATAACGGCGCCCGCCAACAAAGAGACAGACAATGACTCGCACAGCAGGCAGCCGCGTGCGCCCGCTGGCTCCGAGAAAAATAACATAAGACGCTAGCCTGGAGAAAAATTTTAGCATTCTTTACCGATGTATACAACATGATAATTGCTTTGAAGTTGAAACTCTGTGCACTAGGAAGAGTAAAGGTTTACACCACATTTCACATGTAAAACCGTTTATTGAAAGATAATCTGCTTTTTAACTTTGTCTTTGCCATATAACTTTTCCCTTTACATTACTAGTATGCTGTGTCAGACTTAAGAAACTGTTAACATACAACAATGTTTGAAGTTAAATATCCAGTCTAGAACCTAGGGAACATTTTTAAACAGAAATTACGAATGCATTGTTATAGTGAACAGACGACACAGTGTTGTATTTGTACATTCTTGCTTGTTAGTTGCACGATTACATAACGACTATCAGGCTTACATACTTAGGACACATACTGGTACTGCTAATGAGATTTTAATGCAACATTTTGGTTTACTTGAAAATACATTCTGGGTTTAATGTACTTTCTGTGAGATACCAGACGACACAGTGGTTAGTTTAAGTGACAACTACACGGTTTTATCACGACGCTTCTAATGAGTGACAATTTACAATGTTGCTTTTGTAGTGTTTCTGTTTTATTTCTGCACAGTTTTTCTGTTTTATTCTGCAAAGTAAAACATGTTTTAGTAGTAACTTTTGTGGTATAGCTACAATGAGATTGCCTTTTCCGTAGCACAACAATACGTTACAGCACAGTATTTTCTTCATCATGGCAATAAGCGTAATAACTAAGACATTTATATGCAAAGCATTTCACTTTTGTGTATCATGAGGTAAGTACATTGACTTCTGCAGAACTTAGCTTTCGGAGGACGATAAGTACGACACTTCCACAGAATTATCGTACAGCAAGACGCACATTTAGCGCTACAGGACACGCATTTGAGCGATTAATTTTGTACTTAAAACATTTATTTTTAAAGATATTTGAAGTACAATGATACAAAGGTTTTCAGTGATACATTTCATTTCATTGCTGTAATCTGTAACACCTGAGGGTATAATTACATTAATCCTCAGGGGGTTACACACTTACTTTGTGTACCATGTGTGTGGCAACCACAAGGAACCCTAGCTAATATGGTATTTGCTTATACAACTTTACACATCGGTACCATATTTCTCTAACACACAAATTACACAGCTATCTGATCATTTAACTGAGAGATAAACATTTTTTTTACTACATCAGTGACACATGTTTACGCAATACACAGTTGGGTAACTTCACACTTATGAAACTGTATTTTGTCTGTACTTTGTAAACTGTTCATATTTTTTCGGAATCATTGTGATACTATGAGAGCTTTGAATGATGTATTTGGTAAGGGAGCATGATTTTAAAGTACGTTTGAGGTAGATGACACTATTGAAATGAGCAGAGAATTTTTTTTAGGTTTTGAAATTATTGCAGAAAGCTATGACGTTTTTGAGATTTGACTGAGGTGTTATGATGTTATTATTACGACGACGATGTGTACTATGCTGTTGAGATATGTTTATGATCAATAAGATGATGCTACCATATATGAGGAATAAGAAGTATGTTGGAAACCAAGAATCGTACTTTAAGAGTTATGAAATGTGCGTAAATTCGTGACTGTATCACAATGCTGACGAATATTTTATTTGGACACTTATATTTATAGGATTTTCTTTCTACAGATTTGCAATGCTAATTCTTGACCTGTGAAATATTTTTATGTGTGACTGTCACTGTAGCGGAAACTGCTGTCGTAAATATTTCCGTAAGAAAGTTAAGTGACCACCTGCACGTAATGCATCGCGGGCACCCACCTGGGCGATGGCCGCCCGAAAAAAAAAATCCATTAGCCTTTCAGAGGCGCAGGTGGAGAAAAAAAAAAAAAGGAGAGACCATTAACCTCGCTATTGACATTCCTTTGTGGAAAGCATCGCAAATAAGACACGCTCATTACTTGGAAACATATGATCATATTGTGGAGCGCCTACTTTCTGCTACTTACTGAAATGCTTATAAACTGATGGGAAATATTCTTACATCTGCAAACCTGATAATGACAAGTGTCTTTCTACGAGAGTTGAGAGCTACTGACTTATGAAATGTCACATGACTATTGAATGATATTTGTATGCTTTGGTTTGCGTAATTGCTTATTTCATTTGATACCTGTTTTCCAGCTGTGTTACAGCATTAGTTTTATAAAATAAACTTAGATGCATTTGCTAATGTGAACACTTTCTGTCAACAGATCTATTAAATGATAATTTTGTAATCCACATTCTTTAAAAAAAGGAGCACTTGGAAAGGAAAGAACAATAAGAAGGGACTAGTAACAGTAACTGGACACATAATTTTCTTTTCAAGTACATGGTAATATTTTTTTTTTACAATAAGTTGTTGTGGTGCACCACTTTAATTACTTAGACATTAAGATGTGATTATACATTTCCCTTATCTGCATTGTTATCTTTACTGTAATATTTTTTCTGCTTGAGGTATGTCATGTTTAGATATAAGCTGCTGTTTGCCAGGCATAGTGCTACTGAACTTTAATTTGTGTTACTCTGCTAAGCCAGATTTATTTTTTTGTATGCTGCGCATTGCCTCATATTAGTTGTAATGTTGAATTGCTTGGTAATTTAGATTTACTGTAGCTTGCTTTGCGATTTTCCATTTTTTTTATTGCTGTTTATATTAATTGTTTTATGTGCTGCTGCATTGCCTCGTCCCTTAGTTTAGCATCTGAGCTCAGTAGATTTAAGTTAGCTTAAGAGGGGGTAGCCTATAAGAGATAAGTTGCAATGAATTTAAAGAAATGCACTGAGAGGCTATACGAGAAAAGTACGGAAAGCAGGTATAGATAGGACTTTTGGAAATAATGAAGAACGAAGGGAGATCTCCGAGAAGTAAAGAAAGTTTTGTTTGCAAAATACTGCAGTAAAACAAACCCTGTCCTTTCCTTGTATTATTCCGCTATATATTTGTGTACCCTTGGGTATTTATGTTTTTCCTGTATTTATATGTTTATCTGATAAGACTTATATTGTAGAATTTTTCTAATACTAAGCCACATTCACTATGATGAGGAATACTGTTATCCTCAAATACAATTGGCATTAATAATGTGTTATTTACTTTGTAAAGATGTTTAGACATTATTTATTCTGTTTTGTGTTAATGCTCATGTGTGAAGTTGATGTTTCGAAAGTTATTCTGATCTTTTATGTATGTACTCATGTCATAATTCCTGTAACACTGACGTATATGTCTATTTCTATTCTTTTGTAAAGCCTGTTTTACTACAAATGTTATCTGTATTGTTATGTTCTTTAATGATGTATTTTGTACCTTAGTAATTGTATTCTCATGTTATAAAATTGTAATTGACACCAGTTCATCTTATTATTAACTTGTAAGTTACATTTCACTGCACACGTTTCTGTTGGTCATAGTATATGGACAATATGTGAGAAGTAGGGACTGTTAGTGTTTGCACGTGTGTTAATAATTCAGCAAGGGACTGGATAACAGCATTGCTGGTTCTAAGGACAATTCCAAAAACTTTGTGAGTGCACAAGTGGTGGTTTATGGACTTGCTATATTCTCCGCAAGACTCTTTGATGGTGAATGTGCACCTGCACAATCGCAACAGATGGCTGCTGGCCATCTCTACAAGGACTACAATGGGTCTGCTCTGTGATGACCTACCTACCAATATTCTTCCAAACTTCGAATGACTCTGCTGTGGGTTTGCTCTGTTGCGACCCAACACTTGTCTGCATGTCGAGAGTCAGCACTGTCTTTCCGTTGGAAGGACAACACTACTTCTTCAAGACTGCATGGAAATCCACTACTTCCGTGTGCATTTTCTTCTACTGCTCAGACTTTGAGAAAAACACTATATTTTACCGTAATGAATGATCAGGACTGTCTTTATGGACTGTGACAAAATTTTAGCTTTTGACCAACGTTGTATCAATAAGTGTGTGCATTTGATATCTTTGTTATTGTAATTATGAAAAATTTTTTCAAATCTGTATTGGGCACTGCCCAAACCAATTTGTAAAATTTTTTGTGGGGAGCATGGGGGCTATGTAAGTAGGCTGTTTATGTTTTCTCTATGTAAGTAGGCTGTTTATGTTTTCTCTATGTAAGTAGGCTGTTTATGTTTTCTCTATGTAAGTAGGCTGTTTATGTTTTCTCTATGTAAGTAGGCTGTTTAGGTTTTTTTTATGGTAACGCCACCTCTGTATGAAAATCACTGGCTGTGCTGTGTGCAGTCTGTGGCTGCTTTGCATTGTTGTAATACTCGCCATTGTAGTGTTAGGCAGCTGGCTGTGAACAGCGCGTAGCGTTGCGCAGTTGGAGGTGAGCCGCCAGCAGTGGTGGATGTGGGGAGAGAGATGGCGGAGATTTGTAATTTGTCATGAACTGCTATATTTATATATGATCATATCAAGGTAAATACATTGTTTGTTCTCTACTAATATCTTTCATTTGCTAACTATCCCTATCAGTAGTTAGTGCCTTCCATAGTTTGAATCTTTTATTTAGCTGGCAGTAGCTTGAGCAGCGAAGATTTTTGTGAGGTAAGTGATTTGTGAAAGGTATAGTTTAATGTTAGTCAGGGCCATTCTTTTGTAGGGATTTTTGAAAGTCAGATTGCGTTGCGCTAACAAAATATTGTGTGTCAGGTTAAGCACAGTCATGTATAATTGTTCAAAGGGGACGTTTCACGGTAATATAAACTGGCATAATATGCACTATTGGGAAACGGAAAATCCACGATGGCGGCGACAAGTGGAACATCAGCGCCCTTGGCGGGTTAATGTATGGTGCGGCATTATGGGAGGAAAGATAGTTGGCCCCCATTTTATCAATGGCAATCTAAATGGTGCAGTGTACGAGTATGCTGATTTCCTACGTAATGTTCTACCAATGTTACTAAAAGTTGTTTACAATGAAATGAACTGCCTCAGCTGCTTACAGGAGTTGACATACGTCAATGGGGACAGATGAAAATGTGTGCCCCGACTGGGACTCGAACCCGGGATCTCCTGTTTACATGGCAGACGCACTATCCATCTGAGCCACCGAGGACTCAGAGGATAACGCGACTGCGGGGATTTATCTCTGGCACGCCTCCCGCGAAACCCACATATTCAACATATTGTCCCGCACTACATTAGTAGTATCCCCGCCCATTATACTCATTACTTATGCCAGAGATAAATCCCTGCAGTCGCTCTATCCCCTGTGTCCTCGGTGGCTCGGATGGATAGAGCGTCTGCCATGTAAGCAGGAGATCCCGGGTTTGAGTCCCGGTCAGGCCACACATTTTCATCTGTCCCCGTTGACGTATAGAACGCCTGTAAGCAGCTAAGTGTGTTCATTTCATTGTAATTTCATTCCAACGAGCTGCATGGTCACCGATGGTATCTGTTCTTTCGGACATGTCCGAAAGAACAGATACCATCTTAGTATAAACAAGATGTTTCACTGCATGACAGAATGGCTATTTACTTCCAACATGATGGAGGTCCGGCACATAGCTTGCGTGCGGTTGAAGCGGTATCGAATAGCATATTTCATGACAGGTGGATTGGTCGTCGAAGCAGCATACCATGGCCCACACGTTCACCGGATCTGACGTCCCCTGATTTCTTGCTGTGGGGAAAGTTGAAGGATATTTGCTATCGTGATCCACCGACAATGCCTGACAACATGCGTCAGCGCATTGTCCATGCATGTGCGAACATTTCGGAAGGGGAGCTACTCGCTGTTGATAGGAATGTCGTTACATGTATTGCCAAATGCATTGATGTTGACGGATATCATTTTGAGCATTTACTGCATTAATGTGGTATTTAAGGTCATCACGCTGTAGCAGCATGCGTTCTCAGAAATGAAAAGTTCACAAAGGCACATGTATCACATTGTAACAACCGAAATAAAATGTTCAAACGTACCTACGTTCTGTATTTTAATTTAAAAAAAAACCTACCTGTTACCAACTGTTCGTCTAAAATTGTGAGCCATATGTTTGTGACTATTACAGATCCATCTATCGTAAAGCGAAAAAAGTGGTCCAACTAAAACATTCATATTTCTTTATGTACTACACGAATATGTAATAAAAAATGGGGGTTCCTATTTATGTTCGAAAGAACAGGTACCATCTTCATATATTATCTGTGAAGTTCTAACTGAATTCATTAGCTAACTTTTGCAGATGATTTCTGCTATCTCGTATGTTTGCCCTGATCGTGTCATACTTTAATCATCAGCATGTGCCTTTAATGTCGCCAATACAGAATAATTGCTTGCGCCAGTTTCACCTATGCACAATTGAAGATTGCAACTAAAGACATATAATTTGTTTTCAAAGATAAATATATATGCAACGCGTTCTAAATGTCTGTTTCCAGAAACTTGCAATAGCAAGTTCAACTCATTCAAGTGTGTGAAAATCTCCACAAGAGAAGCCAAATGCATCTGAGGTGTCATATCAGAAAACTGCTCTACTAAGTCTTCTACTTTTTTCTCATCTAGAAACAACTCAGTCTCTCCTTTAAGTTCGCATAATCTTCCCAGCACGTTACTTTTCGACAGCCAACGAACGTCTGTGAAAAACAGAAGGGTCTCATGGTGAGAGTACATACTTTTATAGCATTCGCCACATTTATGGCCAAAATCATGATATTAATAAGGCATTAAATTTAAAATAGTTGGAGTGCCATCCGTGCAGATTTCGACGTGCTTTACCCACATAATGTCATGTTTCTGAATATATTCCGTTATTATTTTTGTGTCATTTTCAGTTCCCGCGGAATCTACAATTCTTCTTTGATCATGTACTCGTTGTATAAAAGGCCGAAAACCACGAGTAATTGGCAACAGTAGAAATGCCAGTCGATTCATCACACTGCAAAGCGAAGCGTGGCGATTTTTTAACTCATGAAGCAGTTGTTCCTTGATATTATTTGATATTACTTCAGTTCGGGCTTTTAGCATGTTTTTCGAAGAGATACTTCTACGACATGTTTGGTGAAACAAGGGTTCACGAGTATTTTCCTCACTGTGCAAAACTAATGTTTTCATTGATGACACAAATCTTGCACAGCTAGGTCCGACTTTCATTTTTTTGAGATTCTGGAACTTTCCCTAAACAATTATCGTAGTCGGTCAGAGTAATTAGGGTCAAGCATTTCTAAGTGGCGTTTTAATTTTACTGACTACAAGCAAACCTCTGCGAAAACGGTTTGCTAATGTAACGCACTACGGTTTTATTTGTCCCTTACTTTCTACCCAAATAAATCTATAATTATTGTCATATTTTGTATTGCGCGCCATTTTCTGAAAATAAAACTGAAATACGATCCAAAATAAATATAACAAGCAAAAAGCGCAAAAATAATGTATTTTTCATAGCAGATATGTAAATAACATAATAATAAATAAATATACTTGTACCGAACTCTTGTGCACTATTACATACATACACAGGTATACTCATGCCTACATTCCCAGTTCTAAGCTTTGATTTGAAGAGTTTAAAATGTGCACTTCTCTCTTTTACAAAAGTCATGAATTGATAAGGATGTTGAGGGCTATCGGTCAGTTAAACAAGTCGTGACACCAAACCACTAGACAACAAACACAATCGCTGACACAGCTGAGGAAGACAAAAGAAAGCATACGATTGACAACCGTCTCATGCCACGCTGTGACGTCGACCACTTGTCACTCCCCCACCCGGCCGCCCACTTTCGCCGCTATTCACCGAGTGCGTGGCGCTGCAGTAGGGGTGGCGGTTATCACTGAATCAACTGGTTTTCGGTTTTTTCTTCTTCTCCAGTTTAACATCACCGTTAAAACCACAAAATAACCGGAAACTGAAATAACAGGTTTTCGGTTTTTAATAATTATCATTTCCATAAATAAATGTAGACATCGAACAAATTTTCTAAGACTCGCTCACACTTTTGTATCACACGTTCCAAGATACAGAGAATCTAAATGCCAAATAAATAGACACATAAAAGAAAAGTTAATCATTGCAACGTTCGCTCATTTTCTCGAAAAGTAGGCAGGGGCTGAAATCTACAAAAATATTCTCCAGTATTCTCCTGTTGATTTTTTTTTAATTCCCACTCAAAACACATATTGTAATTGAGGGTTATACTACTATTTGGTCTTTACGAACAGTCAGTGCTAAAGAGTGAAGACTGAGGTTGGAGAACACTATTTTTCGTGTCAAGTTTGGTATTTTCAAGGGTCACGAATAGACAGAGGCATATTATGTCGACACAGGCAGCAGATCAAAAGAAAGCACTCTGTCTTCAGGCCACAAGTGGTCCATCGAGACCATCCGACCGCCGTGTCATCCTTAGCTGAGGATGCGGATAGGAGGGGCGTGTGGTCAGCACACTGCTCTCCCAGTCGTTATGACGGTTTTCTTTAACTGGAGCCGCTGCTATTCAGTCGAGTAGCTCCTCAATTGTTATCAAAAGGCTGAGTGCACCCCAACAGCGCATTGCGGCTCGGATGATCACCCATCCAACTGCCAGCCACGCCCGACAGCGCTTAACTTCGGTGATCTGACGGGAGCTGGTGTACCCACGGCGGTAAGGCCGTTGCTCAATTTTTATTGTAAAGTGTGAATGAATTGCGACGTCTTTGATTTATTATTGTTGTCATAATTTCCATTCTCTTTCATTACATCATAGAAACGACAGACAAGTGATTACCTTTTGTCTAAAACCTGTAGCGTTATTTTTCGTTAGTTTTTTCAGATGAAAAATCCGTCTTCAGTCAAATATGTATGTATACTATTTAATGGGGGTTTGAATGCAACTGATTTTTTTATTGACAAAACAAAAAAGTTGCTGTGAAAAGATTCAAATCAGCACTTTAGATAGTAGACAGAATGCAGCATTCACCAGGAACAGTCAGATGACAAGAGTCAAAATTTCAATAATGACTTAGCCCACTGACCAATATTTATGGTCCAATACTAGTTCTACAATCTGTTGTTCTGTAAGTGACTCCTTTCATCAATGCTCAAATACGATGGATGTTTCAGAAACAACAGGACTTCCTACGAAACTAATTTAAAAAAAAAATTATTTACAAACCAATAATTTTAGCAACGCTGTTATGGCACATTGATATTACAAGAAAAAAATAAAAATACCTGTTATAACCGACACCAAACAAATGCTAAAAAGTACCAGTTATTTATAACTGAAATACCGGTATCGGTTTTAACTGGTCGTTTTTTTTTTCATCCCTATGCTGCACCGCCTTCACAACGAGGGATTAATAATTTAAACCGAATAAAACTTTCAAATTTTAAACCTTCCAAGGACCATAGTTTTGCTGTTACGGACCACTGGTGGTCCGCGGAGCACTGGTTAGGAACCAGTGTGTCATTGTGAGAAAGCGCCTTGTCGTAAATTTGGCTTGCAGTGTTATGACCTCAGGTAAATGTTTAACAAAATCTGCAATATGTATATCATTTATAGAGTTAGGATTTTTAGTCGAACGTTAACACGAATAGTTCAACATGTGTCAGTTATTGGCAGAAGGTCATTCATGTAAAACCAACTCGTACAACGTACTTCAGGTCGGGGGGGGGGAAATATTTTGTGGTCGGGAACAGTAGGAAGTAAGTGAGACAAACAGTGAATTTTAATATATGGTTCGGCTGTTGAGCCTGTACGTTCAGCTGTTATTTATTGAAGCACAAGAAATGGGATTCCCATGTCAAAGATTCGAGTGGAATGCCTTGCTCTGGCCCGTGAGATTAACGACGGCGGCGTTATAAAACTGCCGCTACACATGTGAGCTCCATATGGAGTGTAGAATGTAAGTCGCCGTCAGATGGCGACCTTTTCTGGAGAGGGATGTGTCGCCTTCCACAAAACGAAAATGTCGGATGCCGTCCCATTTATTTGTTTACCATTTGAGGTGAGGGCTGAGCTATCTGGCTGCGTTCGTATGCGCCACGCTCGGCGCATGCAGTTGCGACTGTCCCGGCGAGACTTATAACGGCCGGCGGACTGGTTCCTCTAGAGACACACTGCGGCTATTCGGAGCCAGCCAGCCAGCCAGGCCAGGCCCTGGAACGAGATTGCAGATTTGGCGACCCCCTTTCCTTTCCTTTGCTTTCCACACAACAGCTAAGACTCTTGATCAGAAACACATCTGAGACTTACCATGTCGAACTCAAATCTTGGGAACGAGATACGTCAACCTAACAGCAGGCCTTTGTAATACTCTGATGTTTAGATAGGATTCCGTGTAATTAGCGTAAGGACTCAAATATCGCTTATGGAAAGTAACTTTTGTAAAATATTCGAATTTCAGTACTTTATACAATGAAGGCTTTCACGACCAGAAGTCATAGTTGCTGATAAATCTTCCGTTCTGTTCGGCTGTGGACGAAGAAACTTCTCGGTTCCTGACGTTTCGTCCAGAGCTGTGCTGATCATCTTCATAGATACTCCTGACGACGGAGAACGACATGAATTATGTGTAAAGTGGGCGTTATCCATTTTAGGCGTGATCAGCAGAGATAATCTTTGTCAGAGATAAAATTTAACTATCGATTGTAGCCTGTCAAGGATAAAAACTTATCTAACGATTCTGCAGAGCCACTGTCCATACGTCTTCGAGTTTCAATAAGAACCCACGAAACTCAATGATACATGGGCGGTGGCTCTGCGGAATCGATAGACAAGTTAGTTATCCTCGGCAGGCAAGTCTTATCTTTGGCAAAGATTATCTCTGCTGATCACATGTAAACTTGATCACGCCCAATTTACACAGTATTAATGTCGTTCTTCGACGTCCTACTCGTCAGTCGGCAAGACTCAGCGTCGCCAGCAGTACCTCTGAAACTGTCCAGCGCAGCTCTGGACGGAATGTCGGGAACCGAAAATTTCGACCACAACCATGCAGCCCAGAAGATAGTGCTTTAGGTTGCAAAGTTAGCTGCTAACGCAAGTCGTGTGATTAAGCCCTGATTTGTTGAAGGTATGGCTTACTATAAACAACTTCACGACGCAACAATCAATTTTGTAACACTGTCTGACCTCGCTAATGAAGAAGGAATTTAAGAAGGCTCACACTTACAATAAATTCTGCAACTAAAGAGTGGGCAGGCATAGCATGTATATAATTAAACATCAATCAATGTGAAAATCATTCAGTAGATTCTGTCTACTTAATGCGCGTAGCTTATAGCCGACCAACGTGCAGCGGGGATCGGAAGCCCTTTTCTGTGATCCCGATACAAGAAGTTGAAAATGACTAACTGCTGGTAATACTTCTCCTCTTTATACCTACCGTATAGAATTTTCTGCCACAGCAGTTCTTCACACAGCCACTAACGTTGAAACTTACCTTCACAGCTGAAAAAACTGCATGCAGACAACGGGTTATTTATTACTGCAAATAAGGGGGAAACTATCTGAGACCTCACTAATATCTTTATCATGTTGCACATCTTGTTACGCAAAGCTGGTTTTCGCAATATGTGAATACGAAATGGCCGTAGTATGAAACAAAATACACGTAAATATTCAATAAATGCATTAGAGAAGTGGAAATTAGAAACAGTAAATGTTATTAATTCGCATGTTGATTTCAAATTAAACAGAGGGCACAAGCCACTTGGAATTCAAGATACATTTCCAACGTAAATCAGACGTTCCAGACAAAGACAAAAAAAAGTGTATGTGCGGCTGCTAGAAAAGCACAGAATGACCTAAATTGAAGACGAGAGTGACAATAGTGAATGCATAATACTACCGTTTGAATGACCTGAACACGATCATGTAACCAACTTCTAGTTTACTGAAAGCACAGACACGCGAAAATTTCGTAGTACCACACGTCTGAATATCAGCTCACCGTTGAAATTCGTAGCAACGCGAAAATAGTAGAAATGAGTGAATCGACTTCAAAACCTTGCCTCTGAGCAACCACTACGAATTACTGAATGCTTTTTCACGAATAATTGCAAGCATGCTGTGCTGCAGCTGACCTCCAACCGTCCACATCCAGTCTCCCGGAACAAGTGCGTTTCAGAGCTGTCTACGAGCACGCTCTTTCCACCGCCAGCACGCTGATTGGCTGAAAACGCCCGGAGGCGGTCAAATGCTTTCTTCGCAACATCTCAGAGAGAAACAGCTCAAACAGTTTTCACTGTCTATCTCGATACTCGTTACAGAATATCTTTCAAAGTATTGGCAAAGAGCAGTTCATGAGTTTCTGGAAATAAAGTATTGAAAAATTGACACAAAATGCAACTTTCAAGTTTTCACTTGGTAATCATTTGCATCTCAATTCTCTGACGTTACCTCAAAACAATTTTCTGTGTCAGGAACTCTGCTTTTGAACGATCTTTCTCAAAATAGAAGAGAAATTACACTCCTTTTCACTTAAGGAGACAATTTTTCATCTGCTCTCACAATAGTTTTCTTCTATGTCTTGTCTGCAACTCACTGGAGGTGGGCCTCTCCTCCTCCTCATCCTTCTCCTCCTCTTCCTCCACCTCCACCTCCACTTCTTCCTCAACTTCCTCTCCCTGCCGTATAAAGAGTCCTCTATTGAAACTTTCTCCTCGTTTTCAGCAGTTACTGTCACTGTCACTTCGACTTCCCTCGTTAAGTTAACCCTTCTGTTTATGACGGCATTAAACACCGTTTCTAAAGTGCTAAACTGATTAACATTATGCTTCGTATTCTTGTTATTTTTCACACATTCACCCAACTTTTAACCTTTTCCGTCGCACGCCATCTGTTACGAAAGCGCTTGCTACGTGTTATTTCATATTTGTTTGAGTTTCGTCATTTCATAAATATGTCGATAGTATCATACCTTATGTTCCCAAGGGAACATAGTCAAGAGATTTTCAGTGGCCTAACCTAGGTTTTCATGGTATTTGGGGTCCCTTGCTTGTTCCACCCTAGTGTTTGCCAGCCGGTTAATTGATGTTTAAGGGACCTTAAGTCACATATTTTTATTTATTTATTTTATGATTTAGTATTATAACATTACGCCCTCTAGGTACTGTATGACTATTCCGCGAGGTTTTTTGCTTACCGTTATCCACTTAGTAATTTGTCGTCCATCTTGTTTTGCCCCTAGTTGGTTATTTGATATTGTAACAACTAATTCTGATACATCACTAGCAGTGATACTACGTGTACTTCATAGGTCAGTTCGCGACATTTAGTATGAATGAGGATAGGTTTTCCAAATAACTCCGGTGATTCTTATTCATATAAGATTAGACTAGCTTTCTCTTTTGTGCATCCGATTTGGTACATTGTTTATTTTTTGTCTTTTGTAATGTTTATGATATTCTGTTATAACTCTGTTATGTCAAAATAGTTAGTTTCGCTGCTAACTAGCAAGTGTACATATTCTGCATCGTTGTGCTTTGGGTGCACAGGTGCTCTTGTTGTCACTGCATGTTGCATTTTGTAGGTTTTAAGTAGTTTTATTATTACGCTTCATTTTCCGTTATATCAATTATGTCAGCTAGTGGTGTACCTTGACGTATACTACGTGTATATTCGTTCTTTTTAACATGCAGCAGCCCGAATATAGCGTTAATGACATGCCGAAACTTCTCGTGTAAATAAAATAACAACTTCTGAAAACATTCGTCTGTTTGGTGATTTTTCTTAGATAAATAACTAATATAATTTTTATTTTCAGTGTCTGTTTTTGTCATTATTATTTTACTCTGTTATTATTTGAGTTGATAATTATAATTGTCCTCATAAGTACCAGACGTACGCAATTTAACTACGAGAAATTGATGTACTTTTTTTTAGGTAATGATTTTTCATAGGCGTAGTTCCTCGTCAGATGTAAGAGAGAGTCTTCTAAGGCTAAAAAGAGCAATAAATAAAGTAAGTAGGTGTACAGTTATCGTTTGCTATATGCATTATGAGTTGGAACATGTCGTCTGAAATATTGCTGCGCACATTATGCCTATATATTAAAAAATATGTATGGCTAGATGCTGCTCATTTACAGGTATGTAAACATTTGCCTTAACGGTGGCTTTATCGCATATGGGGAGTTGTCTATGAAAAACGAGTGTAAACTATATTTAGGAGCACTAGTACTGACTGTAAGACATTTTATCTAAAGATTATCAAATAGTTTTATAGCTGTATATTTCACTCTATTTCTATGTTATAGACTTATTAGAGGATAGATTTTTATTTTCTTCAGAGAAGAATAAAGGTTGCCTTTAGCCTCAAAGTGTCATATTAGTAATACTCCATATATTTCGAGCTATAAAGTTCCAGATCTGGGTGTTGTTTATGGTCACAGCTAAACAATTACACAAGGTTGTTCCCATTTACATGTACTTAAGAAGATGTAATTACATTTTACTTTTTTTCTACCAGTTTAAAACATACTTAAACATGTTTAAATTTACAACTGAAAGTGCATCTACTAGACTGGAAGTGCACCTACTACAGTATAGGTATTTGTAGCTACATTTTATGCCTATTTAGCTACACAACACTCAAATTATCACACGCATACAGTATTTCTGCGACGTACACTGAGATTCAGAGGCAGCATGTATCCGATATAGAAACAATTCTTGAAAAATTTCCTTCCATTTATTCCAGAGATCAAATACTTTGTTACCTACAGTAGTTACAACGAGGCTTCATTTAGAAACTTTTATCCACTTTTCTTAATGCTTCAAAATTGATTTGTATAATCGTTAATTATGTTGTGAATATTAAATAATTTGGTCGTTATCACAAAGTACTTTCGGTGGGTAAAAGTAGATACCTCTACACGTCAAAAGGCCAAAGCTATTTCCCTTGATTCCAATGTATAAAATGTGTAGGTTCTTTTTTATTTGATTTACTGAATTTACAGAGCTGTACATATTATTAGCTATTGCTTCTTTATCAAAATGGTTGGAAGGAGATATGTCCCTCTGCTCTATGAAATGTGTGTAAAGGTGCTACTGCCTGTCCGCCCCATGTGCAGTGTGCATGACAGTTTCCGTATCATAACTCAAATAGGTCACGATAAATGCTTTGCTACTGTCTGATTTTGTATTGTAAGGTTTTAGGTGCCCTAACTTAGTGTTCGTGCAAACAACAATTTGAACATTAGCATTCTTTAGCAGGTCGAGCATTTTTTGGGAACTACTTTCTAGATATAGCATACGTGCTTGATTACTGAAATGTCTACGTTCTTGACCTGCAACAACAAATCAATTTGATTGGTAAGTTTGAGAAAATAAGTTCTTTCCAAGGTATAATCTAAACTGGACTATTTAGAACAATGTAATTTTAAAACCAATGTAAGTTGAAATTGAACTCACAGGAATGTAAAAACACAGCTGACATTAAGCAGCTCAAAGGCGAAATGCGATTTAGCCTTTGGATGCAACAGACTGATTAATTTTAACCAACAGTTGTAGTTTGCTTCGATGTGTAATTGATACGAAGGAACAGTTTGTTCGAATTATTCTTACTACTTGACTGGTTACATGTACATCAGAACATCGCTCTAATAACACACCACTATCAGCAAAGATAATTCCACATCAATTAATTTATAAATATACACCGCGAACTAACGTAGTGATAGTACCTTTTAATCAGTAAATCTTGTAGAAGTAAAAGCTGTTAGAGCACAAGATAAATTATTTTTACTGTTGATAGTTTCACTGGATCAGTTATGTCCTATGTAGGCTTTAACAAGCACATTATACGTTATAAGACCATGGACTATAAAATATTTCAGGACTTTGAGGTGTAGCGCCATATAACGATCCTGCCTTGGAGGCGGTAAAGTGGGAGATGTGTTTCAGAGCTGGATAGTGACAGATGGATGTGCACGTAGTTTATGTATCAGCCGATAGAGGACAGTATTGGATACGGGACTGATTTAGTTTCGATTGTGCCCAGTAGAGTGCACTAAAGTAATAGAATGTTTTTCATAAACTGTTCTAGTATTTTCATAATCTGTTATTATGTATTTTTGTGTATGTAAAAAGTTATAAACGTGTTTTAGCAGTATGAATGATGCGTGAGTGTGGATTAATGTTAATATGAAGATAATTGTTTAACGAGTTATGTAGTAGGATTTAGGGTGGGAACATTTCGAAGAAGTATGGATATGAACAAAGGGAATTTTTGTAGAATAGATTTGTAAAGTAAGTTTATGGTAAAGGGAAAGTTAATTCAGGTATAAATAACAATAGTAAATAACTTTATGCATAAGCAAAACTTCAGCATATTAGATAATTATGTCAGTAAAAAGTGCAGTCGTTATGTTTACTATTTTGCGATTGGTTATTGATGAAAAGCGTGGATTGACGCGGGAGAATGTTGTTGTGCTATTGGCTGTTGAGTAAACTGACCAATGATAAAGCAATATTCTCCACGCGCCTCTCTCTGCTGGTAGAGAAGACTTAGAGTATTCTGGAGATGAGTCGAAGCCTAGCCATGGAAGAAATCAGACGTGTGCAGTAGTAGTTCGGATGGAAATGATAAGTTGCCGGATCTAGTGGTGTTTCATACATCAAAAGTGTTGGAAAGTGACGGCATAATTATTCCGATGTGTGTGTAGAAATTTCGGAATTTTTAAGTGAATTTTGTGACGAGATGAGACATATATTCCGCGTGGCGTATTGAGCAGGTCGGTGGCTAAAAACTGTGACTGCATTTGGTACCGACAGACTTAATATTTGGCGAGCATTCTCAATCAAAAGCAATCAGTATTTTTGTAGCTATTACGTTTTCGGGAAATGCAACACCATAAGCTTGCTAACGTGAGTGAAAGAGATTGTGAGTGAGTGTGTTAAGACTAGCACGGGCTTGGCAGTTATACTTGTTCACCTAAGTTTCAGAATATATTAATTGAGTACAAAATTTCCAAAGTTTCATTTGTGTGAAAACTTTCTCCCGAAACGTAGATTACTGACTTAAATATCAGCTAGGTTCACGTCGAAGTACAGTAAGTTTCACTCGGCTTTCCTACTGATGATCTGCTGGGACAATGTTGACAGGTAGGTGCAGGTCCGTCGTAAAAGAGACGGAAAGAACCGTGCCGCCGCAACTTAACAGGGAACATCACGTCTTAACACTATAAAAACCATGTTCTATGGTCGCCATCATTTGTTATAACGTACATCTAAACTAACGTGGAACGGAGTTGACTGTATTCCTGCACGAATACAATTTACGCGCTCTGTCCGCTGCAGCATTATCTGGTGTAATGCAATGCTGCGTTGGTCTGCTGGCGATAGTTACCAGTGCGGTGCGGAAGCTTGAAATGCAGGTGGAATCAAATGACACGCCCGGATGCCGAGATTCACGGCTTGCACGACGGAACACGAACCTGCATGGCAAGCAATGGGCTCTGTGTGGAAATCGTGCGTTTGTAGTGTATTACCCTCCGGGTAGCGCTATGATATGTTGACATTAAGCCAGCAACACGTAGACAATGCTAGGGTAAATTGTGTGCACAGACGGGGGGGCCCAGGCGGCTGTCTTACACTCCACCGTACTCAACTCCACTGTAGACAACTGAATACCGATGTTCTAATACTTGAAAAACTCAAGAGAGAATGTGGCGCAATAAGCCGTGTACATTTTATAATAAGGAAATTTCGCTGCATCTGTTAGTAAAAAACTTGAAGCAGAATACTAGTTATGACGTCCACTCTTACAGAAATAACACTGATTCTCTTCTATGCGCTTGATAGTTCCTGTATTGCTAAGAAAAGTGGATTATATTACATGGCCTTCTCTTTTTATATTGACATGAGGGCTACGATCATGGTCCGGAAACGTTGAGGACTGAAATTTCTTGCTACAAAATTAGGTTGGATATACGAGACCCCAGACAAATTTCTGCGTTCTGTTGTGGTAGGTAAAAGCAGTTGATTTTTAAGTGTCTTGTCTGGTCGTTAATAGACAACATAACGGTAACTCTGTACTCAATTTTGCATTTATTTTTTCAGAGTGTTAAAATAGGAGTAACCGCGAAATGTTCTGCCCTTTGGCATGCAGTCCGTTCGAGTTACTGTACTGATCAAAGCCATTGACGTTACGAAATGTTTAACGTAGTTGGAAAAATAGGGCATCAATCGAAACACGGAAGAAAAGCTGCAGAATTTCAGTCTACCCTACCGACATACACACCATCAGTTCTCCATCTTTGTCCGTGATGGCCTCTTTCAAGTCTAATAAACCAGATTTTGGTACATGTAATACCCTATTGGAAAAAACTGCAGCACGAACAGGGTTTACAAACATCGAAATTTTACTTATTTGTAGGTTATTTTGGGATATACAAGGTGTGATATCAAGTTCACACAGTTGCTACCTCTGGCAACCACAACGGCCTTAAAACCGTCTGGTAGTCGATTGGAAATGGGCTCGGATGACAGATATGGTTACTTATTGTAGTCTTGTTTTGAAAACCAATTTATTTACCAAGACCGCCATGTTAACACACTCTCTGTATTTCTAGAGCCAGATCTACAAAAAGAAAATATGTAGAGATTAAAGGCTTACAGTCAAAGAATCAAAAATGTAGTAGGGCATACACAACAGCTCAAATAAAGAAATTGAGCGGATATGCGTACGGGTAGGGAATTTTTGTCATTGAGCAGCTATGTATGCCCCACAACATTTATGATTCTTTGACTGTAAGCTTGAAACCTCTATTTTTTTTAGGTCTAAGTATAGCAATACATGCTGCCCAAACTAGTAATCCAGTAACTGCCAACCCAGCGACCTTGTCAAATAAATTTGTTTTTTAAAAGAATACTACAGTACAAAATTCCAGATCGCGTCCTGCATTGAATGATGATGTCGGGTAACCATAAGATATCGTTACATCGTTATATGCTTCATCACCTCTATGCCTGAGTTCTTCGATCACAGTGGCTGACGAGACGTCGTCTAGGCTATCGGAAGTGCATGACCTGATGTTTACAGTGGGTGAGACTCCTGGAGAACATACTGACCAGTATACCAGTCGAACATCCTCTATATGGAGGTAGTTCAGGACAGCTCAGGCACCATGAGGTCATGTATTAACGTGTTGAAACATAACATCACGGAGACCGCGAAAGCTGGGTACAGGCATCACTACGATGAATGGAAATTCACAACGGCCGTTTCCCTCAGTTTCCACACATTGATGTATCCATTGTGATGCTGTACACACCGCTTAGACTCGTCTGAGAAAACTGCATGTTGCCAGCGTCCATTGTATCACAGACCCACCACAGTCTGTGTGGCGCTCTCTGCTGCCGCGTCTGGTTCAAATGGTTCAAATGGCTGTGAGCACTATGGGACTCAACATCTTAGGTCATAAGTCCCCTAGAACTTAGAACTACTTAAACCTAACTAACCTAAGGACATCACACACACCCATGCCCGAGGAAGGATTCGAACCTGCGACCGTAGCAGTCCCGCGGTTCCGGACTGGAGCGCCAGAACCGCTAGACCACCGCGGCCGGCCCGCGTCTGGGGAGGCGACAAAAGTTGCTGCTGTGTTGACAGCCTGAGGTGCTCCAGGTGTCATCGTACTTGTCTTGCTGCAGACAAGCCGCCTTTCCTGACTTAAAGATGAGAAACGTCAGGGCTTCCCTTGTCTGTCTCTGCTCAATTTTTGTTCTTCTTTCTGATATGCAAGTCCGATTAATAATTCTAAAAACTATGTTCAGATCAATCGAATCTTTCTCTGTTATAGTAAGAGAGTGGCAACCGTGATTTTAAGGCCAGAGCACCTTGTCCTCTAGTTAAAAATATGGGCTTAGGTAGAGGTGGGATTTCCCTTTGCAGAAACCGGTTTAGGAGAAGCAGTGAGAGTGAAGCACAAATAGCACAGGTGTGCGGACGCCGAGGGGAGAATGTGCAGCTCTAAGGACTTTTACGTACATTAAAAGTGGAAAGGGGAAGAAAGGAAAGAAATTACTGGTGCCAGCTGCAAATGGAATTTATGTGGAATTAGCGACGACGAGTGAAAATGTGCCCCAGACTGGCATTCGAACCCGGGATCTCCTGCTTGCTGGGTAGTTGCGTTAACCGCTGCGCCATCCTCGCACATTGTTTATCGCACTTGCACTTATCCACAGCCCCGTCCATGTCGTCCAGGCTGGCTACTTTGAGATTCCCACAAGAGGTCGCACTGAAGGTGGTGGATTCATTGCCCATGTAGGCGAATCAGTTATATTAATGCGTTGTGCCCGTTCTTTAGGACATGTCCGCCACGGAGGCGTAGTTCGGTGCGCCACCTGGCGCCATAATGTATTAAGAGAAGCGTCACCGGTGGTGCGCCTAGCTGCGCCGCCTGGCGGGCTAGTGTAACAAAGGCCTAAGGCTGCGTTCACAGTGGCACCCACAACGGTCGCAGACACCGTCGCCAGAGGTCACTCAACAACATTGGACGGCAGCTTGGTTACGGTGTGTCCGATCTAATTCGTCATTTCGCTGGGTCGAGCAGGTTAGGTTAGGTTAGAATCTAGTTCATGTATGAAGTAGGTTAGATTGTAACCTCCATGGGTGGGATGGATACCACGACGCCTCTGCGCTTGGAGATGAGTGTTGCAATGGGGCGTTTGCCATTAAAAACATGCCTAATGAGCTATATGTGTCTCGGAAAGATCGTTTCGAGTTCTACACACTCCGTATGTAGCTACTCGAATACCACAGAAGTTTTAGGACATACCCATGTGTTACGAAAAAATATGTAGTTTCAATGATAGAACGCACCAAGGATCTCTTCAAAACACTTTGTTCAGAGTATGATTTATTACGGTACAGTGGCAACTTTGGTGTGTAAACGTTTTGCCAAAGAAGTTACGTGCACATAATCGATAATTGGCTTGGTGAAAGTAGATGTTTCTATTATATGATAAATGGGAAAACTTTGTATGCGAGTAAGCAAGTATTTTAATTAATGAAAAGTAGATTTGCTGTTTCACAGCAGCACAATATGTTGTGAAAACGACGTATACTAATGCAATACTGGCAGTAGCTAAATTCAGATAATCAGATCGTAGTACTAGAAACTTCACTGCCCTTTAAACACTTACCCAGTGGACTTGAGAAAGTATGTAACAAGATTTCTGGTGGCAGTATTATTTCAGACTGAGTGTAGCTTTTAGTAAGGAAAATAAGCTATATTACAGTGTCTTTTAGGGTACTTGCACGAAGCTTAGCTACAAAATTCGATATAGAATTAATTAAAAATTTTGTAGTATTTGGGATGTAAGAGTGAAAATACTAGCTATTAAATTATTATTTAGGGCATGGTAAATAACACCTAACCTCTCACACAAAAACTTTGAAACTGTGCTTTACAGGAGGCGCCAGAGGCTTAATCATTGAAAAGACGAAATCGCCAAATGTCAAATATCAAATTGTCACTTCTACACTGTCCGCCCCGGTAGCTGAACGGTCAGCGCGACAGAATGTCAATCCCAAGGGCCCGGATTCGATTCCCGGCTGGGTCTGGGATTTTCTCCGCTCAGGGACTGAGTGTTGCGTTGTCCTAATCATCATCATTTCACCCCCATCGACGCGCAAGTCGCCGAAGTGGCGTCAAATCGAAAGACTCGCACCAGGCGAACGGTCTACCCGACGTGCGCCCTAGTCACACGACATTATGATTATACTTCTACAATGAAACGCCAAAGAAACTAGTATAGCCATGTACATTCAAGCACAGAGATATGTAAACAGGCAGAATACAGCGCTGCGGTCAGCAACGCCTGCATAAAACAACAAGTGTCTGGCTGCTACAATGACTAGTTATCAATATTTCAGTGAGTTTGAATGTGGTGTTATAATCGGCGCACGAGGAATGGGACACAGCATCTCCGAGGTAGCGACGAATTGGGGATTTTCCCGTACGACCATTTCATGAGTGTACTGTGAATATCAGGAATTCGGTAAAACATCAAATCTCAGATATCGCTGCGGCCGGAAAAAGATCCTGGAAGAACGAAACCAACAACGAAGAGAATCATTGAACGTGACAGAAATGCAACCATTCGGCAAATTGCTACGTATTTCAATAATGGGCCATTGGGACACTGACAAGTTTCAACGTGTCAAACATTCAACGAAACAGTGTCGATATGGGCTTTCGGAGCCGAAGGCCCGCTCGTGTACCCTTGATGACTGCACGACACAAACCTTTACACCTCCCCTTGGCCGGTCAGCACCGACATAGGACTGTTGATGGCTGGAAATATATTGCCTGGTCACTCGAACTTCGCTTCGAATTGTATCGAGCGGATGGACATGTACGGGTATGGAGACAACCTCATAAGTCCATGGACCCTGCATGTCAGCAGGGGACTGTTCAAGCTGGTAGAGGCTCTGTGATGGTGAGGGACGTGTGCAGTTGGAGTGATATGGGACCCTTGATACGTCTAGATAAGACTCTGATAGGTGACACTTACACAGAAATACAAGTCGCTGAGGAATGAAATAAACAGGAAGTGCAGGGAAGCTAAGGCGAAATGGCTACAGGAAAAATGTGAAGACATCGAAAAAGATATGATTGTCGGAAGGACAGACTCAGCATACAAGAAAGTCAAAACAACCTTTGGTGACATTAAAAGCAACGGTGGTAACATTAAGAGTGCAACGGGAATTCCACTGTTAAATGCAGAGGAGAGAGCAGATAGGTGGAAAGAATACATTGAAAGCCTCTATGCGGGTCAAGATTTGTCTGATGTGATAGAAGAAGAAACAGGAGTCGATTTAGAAGAGATAGGGGATCCAGTATTAGAATCGGAATTTAAAAGAGCTTTGGAGGACTTACGGTCAAATAAGGCAGAAGGGATAGATAACATTCCATCAGAATTTCTAAAACCATTGGGGGAAGTGGCAACAAAACGACTATTCACGTTGGTATGTAGAATATATGAGTCTGGCGATATACCATCTGACTTTCGGAAAAGCATCATACACACAATTCCGAAGACGGCAAGAGCTGACAAGTGCGAGAATTATCGCACTATCAGCTTAACAGCTCATGCATCGAAGCTGCTTACAAGAATAATATACACAAGAATGGAAAAGAAAATTGAGAATGCGCTAGGTGACGATCAGTTTGGCTTTAGGAAAAGTAAAGGGACGAGAGAGGCAATTCTGACGTTACGGCTAATAATGGAAGCTAGGCTAAAGAAAAATCAAGACACTTTCATAGGATTTGTCGACCTGGAAAAAGCGTTCGACAATATAAAATGGTGCAAGCTGTTCGAGATTCTGAAAAAAGTAGGGGTAAGCTATAGGGAGAGACGGGTCATATACAATATGTACAAAAACCAAGAGGGAATAATAAGAGTGGACGATCAAGAACGAAGTGCTCGTATTAAGAAGGGTGTAAGACAAGGCTGTAGCCTTTCGCCCCTACTCTTCAATCTGTACATCGAGGAAGCAATGATGGAAATAAAAGAAAGGTTCAGGAGTGGAATTAAAATACAAGGTGAAAGGATATCAATGATACGATTCGCTGATGACATTGCTATCCTGAGTGAAACTGAAGAAGAATTAAATGATCTGCTGAACGGAATGAACAGTGTAATGAGTACACAGTATGGTTTGAGAGTAAATCGGAGAAAGGCAAAGGTGATGAGAAGTAGTAGAAATGAGAACAGCGAGAAACTTAATATCAGGATTGATGGTCACGAAGTCAGTGAAGTTAAGGAATTCTGCTACCTAGGCAGTAAAATAACCAATGACGGACGGAGCAAGGAGGACATAAAAAGCAAACTCGCTATGGCAAAAAAGGCATTTCTGGCCAAGAGAAGTCTACTAATATCAAATACCGGCCTTAATTTGAGGAAGAAATTTCTGAGGATGTACGTCTGGAGTACAGCATTGTATGGTAGTGAAACATGGACTGTGGGAAAACCGGAACAGAAGAGAATTGAAGCATTTGAGATGTGGTGCTATAGACGAATGTTGAAAATTAGGTTGACTGATAAGGTAAGGAATGAGGAGGTTCTACGCAGAATCGGAGAGGAAAGGAATATGTGGAAAACACTGATAAGGAGAAGGGACAGGATGATAGGACATCTGCTAAGACATGAGGGAATGACTTTCATGGTACTAGAGGGAGCTGTAGAGGGCAAAAACTGTAGAGGAAGACAGAGATTGTAATACATCAAGCAAATAATTGAGGACGTAGGTTGCAAGTGCTACTCTGAGATGAAGAGGTTAGCACAGGAAAGGAATACGTGGAGGGCCGCATCAAACCAGTCAGTAGACTGATGACCAAAAAAAGAAAAAACGTACGTAAGCATCCTGTCTGACCACCTGAATCCATTCATGTCCATTGCGCAGTCCGACGGACTTGGAGAATTCCAGCAGGACAATGCAACAACCCACATGTCCAAAATTGCTACAGAGTGGCTCCAGGAACACTCTCCTGAGTTTAAAAACTTTCGCTGGGCACCACACTGCCTAGACATGAAGACCATTGAGCATATCTGGTATGTCTTGCAACGTGCTGTTCAGAAGATATTTCCACCGCCTTGTACTCTTACGGATTGATGGACAGCCCTGCAGGATTCATGGTGTGAATTCCCTCCAGCACTACTTCAAACATTAGTTGAGTCCATGCTACGTCCTTTTGAGGCACTTCTGCGTGATCGCTGGGACCCTACTCGATATCAGACAGGTGTACCAGTTTCCTTGGCTCTTCAGTGTAGTTTTCCATGAGCCAGATCTGCATCTTTAATGTATTGGATTTTTTAATAGAGCTCAATTCACACCTGTAGTTAAGCACTTGAAATCTGTTTTGGTGAATTTGTTTGAAGTTGTGCAGACACATGTCAGTTAACCTTCAATGACTGTCATTCAGCATACCCGTGAAAGACGAAGTCTGGAATAAAATTCTCTGCACACCAAAAGCACTGTACGGTATAGTGAAAAAACATACGTGGACCACATTTACAAACCACGCGATAGAACAATATAACCAGATTACTTGCATGAAAAGGCCAGTAAGCAGTAATAATAGTTTGTAGGCAGCTAATGTCCACCAACCACAACCCAAAGAGATCCACTACAGTAGCTTTAGTCTAAGATACACCTCCATTATCACTTTAACAAATTATTTTTCGAGGTTATAATGTACACCTAATATTTCAGATAAAGATTTTGCCTACTTTTGTCTTCGAACAAACGACTTCAGTCGACAGATTCCGAGTTATAGCCCGATTACGATATTTTTTGCCTCAGGGTGCCACATACTATTTCTTTGACTAAACGTATCAGTTTAATACAGTCCATGTTTTGTGTCTGCAAATGTCTATCTTTTCCACTGCTCTGAAAAAAATAAAACATTCCAAGGAGCGTCCTGTGGGTGTTTTCGTAACACCAGATGCAGAGGTGACTGGCTAGCACCACGACAGACGGATAGAAGATTCGTTACCCACAAACAGAAAGGCCGGCCGCTGTGGCCGAGCGGTTCTAGGCCCTTCAGTCCGGAACCACGCTGCTGCTACGGTCGCAGGTTCGAATCCTGCCTCGGGCATGGATGTGAGTGATGTCCTTAGGTTAGTTACATTGCTTCAAATGGCTCTGAGCTCTTTGGGACTTGACGTCTGAGGTCATCAGTCCCCTGTAACTCAGAACTACTTAAACCTAACTAACCTAAGGACATCACACACATCCATGCTCGAGGCAGACTTCGATCCCGCGACCCTAGCGGTCGCGCGGTTCCAGACTGTAGCGCCTAGAACCGCTCGGCTACTCCGGCCGGCTTGTGTTAGTTAGGTTTAAGTAATTCTAAGTCTATGGGACTGATGACCTCAGATGTTAAGTCCCATAGTGCTTAGAGCCATTTGAACCATTTTTGAACAAACAGAAAAAAGCGTCCTACGATCTGGAAAGAAGAAGAAAAAAAAATAAAGAGACAAAGCGCCGTCAATATTTTCCCATGCGAAACGACCGGTCATTGGCTGACTAAAAGACGTGGATGTCTAAGGTCCAGAATTCTCAGTATAGAGCAGGCCGACAGGCACCAGATTGATAGCTGTGTTTCTTAGAATCCTTCGTAGGAGTAAAACTACACGCGCTATCGGCATCAGCTAGGGAAAAATATGTCATTGGCAGAAAAAGATTTTTAGCGCAAGATCCCACGTAGAACAGACGTTGGGAGTGCCTTCACTTCACTTCAGACTTAGCTTCACGTCACTTCACATGCAGGCAGCGCGGTTAGTCTCGGACGTAGAGATGGAAACAAGCAAAGGCGATATCTGCAGCTAGACTGATAGCAGTCGGAAATCTGGTGACCTCCCCCCCTACACGTTTCCAGTCAACTCGTCTGCTGATATTTACACTAAGATCGTACAGCAACTTCAGTGGATTAGATCACAGTGAAATTAGGGCTCTGCTAGAATAAAATAAATTCACGCAGAATCGCCATGACTGAATTCAGAGACATAGTGCATGTGTAGTTTTCCTTCTCTCTCTTGATCATGCAGTCACTGTGTTCATGCAACTCTATAACACTTTAATGAATCTGTTAGGAAGTGGGTTATCGTTGTCGTACTTACCGTTATTAGATTGCTTTCCCAGATCCTTAGTGTATTTTCTCTTGCAATCGATTTTATATCCACTGAATGTTCTTGAAATGTGTGCAACGAAATGTTGTAATATTTTTTATTAATTTGTGCACACACAATAACGTGTAATAAAATTACGATTTACAGGGCCACATATTTAATTTCGTAATCAGTACGTCCCTCTCATGAGATTAATCAGTATAATGATAACGTAATTGTCGATACTTGGAATTCAGTGGTAAAGTCACATTACAAAAACTACGTTAAATTTAACCCTGTTGCTTAACTTCATTAGGTACTGCGGTTTCAAACAGCGTTCTGCTTCTTATTAGGTCCAGTTTATACAGATCAGGCAAGCTCACATGGGGCACTTCGTAAGACAAGTGACGTAGCTGTAAGATGTTGCACGCCCGAGCACCGAGCAACCAGTACATCTCTCTCCTCTCGAGCGCTAGTCAATCTCATTGAGATGTGCATGGCAAAGAGCATCAACCCCCCCCTCCCCTCCCCCTACCCAGACGACGTCGACTCCATATTAAAATCACAGTCATGGGATCCAGATAAACGCAAGCAGTAATGTCGTGGCACAATAAAACTCTGCCTCGATGGGCCACAATGCCTTAACGATGGCGAACCCGGCGGTTTTAACAACCGGCTGGCCAGTCGATTGTAGTTTTGTCCCCTCGGTTTTTCAGTGGAATGAAACAACCGGATGGAGCTATTCTCTACGACCATGTCAGCTGAATGAGTATTTTCAATCTTAGAATCGAGCATTTCACTTAATGTGAGTCTACTGATTGACACAAGTTCTTTGAGATTTATGGCATTTATACGAATTTTCCACTTACTCTCTTAGTTTGAATGCCTTAATTTACATAGTTTTTCTGCTTTTCGGCTACACATGAACTATGGCTAGGTTTGCCAACTTGTTTTAGAAACAAATAACATATCTTATCTCAAGGAGAGGTCAATAATAAGTACATAATTTCAAAAGTTATGTATTTATTTTTTCGTACTTACAACATTAAATACAGCATTTATTGAAGCTCTATATCTCTCTTCACCCATCATCTCTTGCACCCATCACCGATTATTCTATTTTGGTACATGTTGAGGTTACGTGAACAGACAGCATATAAGATACAACATCGGATCGGCAGTAACAGTGACATTAGGCGATAGCAGAGTAAATTCTACAGTAATAGTTTAACAATGGAAAAACGGTCGAAAGTTTTCGCTCAGGAACGAAAGCGTTGGACTGCGTCGACTACTTTCATTCAGTTGCACTTGCAGACTCTTTTCATCCAAATGAATGAATGAATGAATGGTCCAACCGATACGTAAAGCTACAACCGACTCAGTCGATTGCTTTTATTCGGTTGCTCCCATAGACTGGTTCCACTCAGTAGATTAACAGATACGTAGCATAAAGACGATCTCTCGAAACTAATATACATTTCGAAAGTACGTAGGTGTGCGTCCTTTAAGGAAATATCACTTGCAGGTAATGCAGAGGTACGACGAGCTATTGAATGTAATGAACTCCTCCTGGATCAGACTTCGATGTGAATTTCACATGAAAACCACGTCACAGGAGATAGTAGTAGCACATTTGGGTTAATGCTTCTGACATAGTACGTTGGGGTCTTAGAGAGATGTGACAGTGAAGAAAGACAGACTGCAATTTTGTGGTGCCCTCTGTAATTTGCCTTCCTGCAACGTACCTGCCTTTCGAACTGAAATCAGTGAACACGGAAGTGGGCTGCGACAGGGGAGGAAGACCGGTTATCATTAGCGCAAGGGCAAGTAAGTTGTCGGAGGGGTAAATTACTTGATCGTCACTTCGATCCCTCAAATGCTTCAGCGGAAAGCTCTGTAGTAAAAGTATTATTGATGATGGCTCATTGCAATCAAAAATCTGTTGAGCAGCTCCACACAGCACAGCAGTACAAAATAGAACAAATTATAGCATGATGGGGGGCTCCGTCTATAGCTTCTAGAAGTAACATTAATTTTAGTGAAGTTTTCGCCAGATGAATGAGCATCTTCTCAGTAATTTACACACAAGCGCATGGGCGCGAGACCTTTAATCAGCGACTCAGGTAGCGCATTAAGTGTTCTAAGAAGGCCTGATGAAGCTTCTATATAGACCATTTTATGTTCTTATTACAGTCAATAACCTCATTTCTGATATCGAGAGTGACAAAAAACTATAGGGCTTTCAACCCTCTCAAGAACGTGAAAGTTGACGGACTTCCGGAAGTGTTGGCCGCCGCATTTATCAAGTCTCTGAATGCGGTTTCTAATTACGCTTTTCTCTTAACTCGCTGCAACGCAGAGAAAAATCTCTCTTCTCTCCTTTAGCTAAAGTATTTTACGAACGAGAATAATCACCTGATTCGTAAGTCTGCGTGACCACGCATACAGATACCTTACCTTTCCTGCGGTGGTGGTTTACGTTCAGGCCACAGCTGGACTCATCAACGTTTTGAGAAAATCTATGTACTTGAAATAGCTGAATCTGTACATAAAACCTCAAAGATGGCATTTATGTCGACTAAATATGAGTACCATACACTTTGTAATAAGTATTCCATTGTTATAACTGCCATGAGTCCCCTTTTTTGGGAGGAGGGGGGGAGGGGGGGAGGGGGAGGGGGAGGAGGACCACATACATCAATTTAATGTAAAGAAATATCTACCACTTTTCAGTGCAGTTCCTGTTTTTTTGCACTTATTTATTTTTCATACCGGTATATGCAGCAATTTCCTTTTCTGTAGAACTAGGTTCCGACTGCTCCAATACACTGATGCACTGCTGTCTGTGCTATCTGGACGTCCTCCAGCGCCTCGTAGCGTCGTCCTTGCAGTTGTTCTTTCCCAGAACCGAGAACATGGTAGTCGTAGGGTGCCAAGGAGGGCGGCAGGGGCCGAAGTACGACCAGTGCTACGCCGCGCCTTGGCGTGCTGCAGAGTAATCTGCTTCCCAGGTTAGTTACCACGGGCCTTCAGAACGATTTTCCATTCGTAGGGGACCATAAAATGTGGAATTTTTTAAAAAGAAATTTCCGCCTTATGACTGTTAATTGTTTAGTCATTTTATACAGTCGTAATTTCACTCTATAGTCATTCTCAAGTGCGTGCTGAAATGTTAAAATATGTCTGACCTTTCTGTGATATTTCATCTTCGAAAAAACATATTTCTGATCTTGTAGACCAGCTATCACATTACAGACAGTTCAGATATATTGTAAAATGCACTCACTTGAGAATGGATGCAAAGCTGAAATAATGATTGTGTAAAATAAACGAACAATTAATAGTCAAATGGCAGAAATTTGAAAAAAGGAAAAAATCCCTCAAAAGTTTCAAAATCTAGGAGGCAGCATTCAGAATTTACGGTCTGCCCAGGCTTATAAATATGGACCAAAACGTAACCTTCTGTCTTCCTGAAGACGCTGCCACAATTTTCACAGCAGATTTCCGTTTTCCCGTGGCGAAACCAAATGTCATTCATCCATACAGTAGCGTTTATCTGAGGCTCCTAATTATACAACCATCTTTCATTGCACGTCATAATACTAATCAAAAAATTGTTCTCCCTATTTCTAAACTACTGTAAAAGACTTTGGGTGACGATTCTTCTCTGAATTGTGAGTGGGACCTGAAAGAAATAAAGTCGTCGGAGGTACATGCATTCAATTACTTTCTGAACTAGTCTACGTCATATTACCAGCTTTTCTTCGATTTTACTCACAGAGAGACGTCTATTTCGTCTAACGAATTCTCGAAACTGTGGCAAAACAAGGGCTGCATCATTGTGAGGGATACAGAGAAGAGCGAGTGTGCCAGGACTTACTCCATTTCACTGCTACTAGTGCCACATCATCATAGCGCGTCTGTGTGTAGCATACAAAGTATTGCATCACAATCTAAGATTGAAATTAAAAATTAAAATAACTATCCAAGACTTTTTCAGGCAATACATTAATGCTAAAATTGTTAAATCTCAGAAAGATCAGATGAATATGTTTGCCAAATACACTGCTGGAAATTGAAATAAGAACACCGTGAATTCATTGTCCCAGGAAGGGGAAACTTTATTGACACATTCCTGGGGTCAGATACATCACATGATCACACTGACAGAACCACAGGCACAAACACAGGCAACAGAGCATGCACAATGTCGGCACTAGTACAGTGTATATCCACCTTTCGCAGCAATGCAGGCTGCTATTCTCCCATGGAGACGATCGTAGAGATGCTGGATGTAGTCCTGTGGAACGGCTTGCCATGCCATTTCCACCTGGCGCCTCAGTTGGACCAGCGTTCGTGCTGGACGTGCAGACCGCGTGAGACGACGCTTCATCCAGGCCCAAACATGCTCAATGGGGAACAGATCCGGAGATCTTGCTGGCCAGGGTAGTTGACTTACACTTTCTAGAGCACGTTGGGTGGCACGGGATACATGCGGACGTGCATTGTCCTATTGGAACAGCAAGTTCCCTTGCCGGTCTAGGAATGGTAGAACGATGGGTTCGATGACGGTTTGGATGTACCGTGCACTATTCAGTGTCCCCTCGACGATCACCAGTGGTGTACGGCCAGTGTAGGAGATCGCTCCCCACACCATGATGCCGGGTGTTGGCCCTGTGTGCCTCGGTCGTATGCAGTCCTGATTGTGGCGCTCACCTGCACGGCGCCAAACACGCATACGACCATCATTGGCACCAAGGCAGAAGCGACTCTCATCGCTGAAGACGACACGTCTCCATTCGTCCCTCCATTCACGCCTGACGCGACACCACTGGAGGCGGGCTGCACGATGTTGGGGAGTGAGCGGAAGACGGCCTAACGGTGTGCGGGACCGTAGCCCAGCTTCATGGAGACGGTTGCGAATGGTCCTCGCCGATACCCCAGGAGCAACAGTGTCCCTAATTTGCTGGGAAGTGGCGGTGCGGTCCCCTACGGCACTGCGTAGGATCCTACGGTCTTGGCGTGCATCCGTGCGTCGCTGCGGTCCGGTCCCAGGTCGACGGGCACGTGCACCTTCCGCCGACCACTGGTGACAACATCGATGTACTGTGGAGACCTCACGCCCCATGTGTTGAGCAATTCGGCGGTACGTCCACCCGGCCTCCCGCATGCCCACTATACGCCCTCGCTCAAAGTCCGTCAACTGCACATACGGTTCACGTCCACGCTGTCGCGGCATGCTACCACTGTTAAAGACTGCGATGGAGCTCCGTATGCCACGGCAAACTGGCTGACACTGACGGCGGCGGTGCACAAATGCTGCGCAACTAGCGCCATTCGACGGCCAACACCGCGGTTCCTGGTGTGTCCGCTGTGCCGTGCGTGTGATCATTGCTTGTACAGCCCTCTCGCAGTGTCCGGAGCAAGTATGGTGGGTCTGACACACCGGTGTCAATGTGTTCTTTTTTCCATTTCCAGGAGTGTATGTCATTCTAAGAAAAAGATAAGTGGTACCAAATAAAAAAATCTAGAAGGCCAGAAGTTGTTCAGAATTTGCAAATCTATGTCACAATAAAAAAGTTACATGTCTCAACGTGATCGGTGCAATATTTTAGTCAAAATCGGCGTTTTTACGAAAAATTGAAAGCGCTAACTATTAGACTCAGGAAGATGAAAATTTGTTTGTAGCCTCAGTCTGATATAAAAACCTTAACTATGTGACTTCATTAAGCTACCGCTATTACTTCTCAAATTATTCATTAAAAACTAAATTTGGAATGAAAGCGTCCCTATTCATAATAGATTAAGTATAATTTTTATTTGTTATAGAAAGTTCTAACTACGTCACTCGTTTACATTGATGAAATAATACAGCTGTACCAAGTTTCAATACTTACGTTTAAATAAAAATCATTACAAGGAATCTTAAAGAGGCAGTTAAGAACTCATGTTCTACTGTCTGTTTCGATTTAAAATCTCTAGCCTGCGAAGTTTAAATGCAGTCAAGCTATAAGTTTTTCGGTAATAAAGCAAACTTAACTTATATTGTATAAAAATTATGAAGATTGTAAATCGTTACGTCACAGAGATATTAATTAATACGTATGTGTCCAAGATAGGGGTCATGTAGGTGGTTTTATCCCTAGAGCAGCTGATAGCATATGTGCAGTTTCGCAGTCCGCTGCGCCCATATATAAATACGGCCTGAGAGTTAGTAAGGAGAGACGCTTGCTCAATATCGAGATACCAACCCGTCCGCGTCAGTCAAACACCCTGGATGACGTCACAGCCGGATAGCTGTTGTTGTTGGTGTGGTCTTCACTCATGAGACTGGTTTGATGGAGCTCTCCATGCTACCCTATCCTGTGAAACTTTCTTCATCTCCCAGTACCTACTGCAAACTACATCCTTCTGAATCTGCTTAGTGTATTCATCTCTTGGTCTCCCTCTACGATTTTTACCCTCCACGCTGCCCTCCAATGCTAAATATGTGATCCCTTCCTCTAGTCAAGTTGTACCACAAACTCCTCTTCTCCCCAATTCTATTCAGTACCTCCTCATTAGTTATGTGATCTACCCATCTAATCTTCAGCATTCTTCTGTAGCACCACATTTCGGAAGCTTCTATTCTCTTCCTGTCCAAACTATTTATCGTCCATGTTTCACTTCCATATAATGCTACACTCCATACAAATACTTTCAGAAACGACTTCATGACACTTAAATCTATACTCGATGTTAACAAATTTCTCTTCTTCAGAAACGCTTTCCTTGCCATTGCCAGTCTACATTTTATATCTTCTCTACTTCGACCATCATCAGTTATTTTGCTCCCAAAATAGCAAAACTCCTTTACTAATTTAAGTGTCTCACTACCTAATCTAATTCCCTCAGCATCACCCGACTTAATTCGACTACGTTCCATTATCCTCGTTTTGCTTTTGGTGATGTTCATCTTATATTCTCGTTTCAAGACACTGTCCATTCTGGTCAACTGCTCTTCCAAGTCCTTTGATGTCTCTGACAGAATTACAATGTCATCGGCGAACCGCAAAGTTTTTATTTCTTCTCCATGAATTTTAATACCTACTTCGAACTTTTCTTTTGTTTCCTTTACTGCTTGCTCAATATACAGATTGAATAACACTGGGGAGAGGCTACAACCCTGTCCCACTCCCTTCCCAACCACTGCTTACCTTTCATGCCCCTCGACTCTTATAACTGCCATCTGGTGTCTGTACAAATTGTAAATAGCCTTTCGCTCCCTGTATTTTACCCTTGCCACCTTTAGAATTTGAATGAGAGTATTCCAGTCAACATTGTGTAATATCTCTTTATATTCGATGAATTATTCAGACACAATTCTACCCTTGAATGACGTTTACTAATTTTCTATCTTCATACTCGCAGAATCCATGCGAAAAGTAGTTCACACAATAGCTATGCCATGAGCGCATAAGTATTCTTTGTAGTACTCTCTCTGGTGGTTGTTAGAAAAAAAGAAAGGGGGCTTCCGAGATTGTCTTCGTGCCGATTAGCCTGAGCTTGGTTTGGATGAACTGTAATCTGATTATTGAGATTTATGACAGAAGATAACTGAGACGAAGCTGTACGATTAAAAAGGAAATATATATAGATTGCTCCTTCAAATAAAAGGTGTGTATTGGAGATTTGAGAATTAATGATATTTATCGATATATTGCGTAGTTGTTAATCAGAAGGGAACTTCCGAAAGACTGGATACGAACCTGCATTTAATAATCCAAGAGCTCCATTACTTCTTCGGAAGGTTAAACTTCATCAAAGCCAAATATCCGCTTGATTTGAGGTTTCCCGACTGATTATACAACGCTCCCAAAATTACGAGGCATTTTATTTGTACAGATTAGCAGACTGCCGCAAAGCACGAGCCTGCAGAGAAGAAGAATCATCGCCTGATTTCATTCTAACAAGTAAAATTTCAGAGTCATTTTGAGTGACTGAGCTATGACTGTGTTTCCTATAATGAATGATTGATTGCTCGAACGAATTGAGAGCTAATTAAGTCTACAAATGCTAGAAACGTAGGTTTGCCTTTCCTTAATCTTTCTTCTAAGATAAGTCGTAAGGTCAGTATTGCCTCACCTGTTGCAATATTTCTACGGAATCCAAACTGATCTTCCCCGAGGTCGGCTTCTACCAGTTTCTCCATTCGTCTGTAAAGAATTCGTGTTAGTATTTTGCAGCTGTGACTTATTAAACTGATAGTTCGGTAATTTTCACATCTGTCAACACCTGGAGTTGTTATATTTTTCTTGAAGTCTGAGGGTATTTCGCCTGTCTCATACATCTTGCTCACCAGATGGTAGAGTTCTGTCAGGACTGGCTCTCCCAAGGCCGTCAGTAGTTTTAATGGAATGTTGTCTACTCCCGGGACCTTGTTTCGACACAGGTCTTTCAGTGCTCAGTCAAACTCTTCACGCAGTATCGTATCTCCCATTTCATCTTCATCTGCATTCTCTTCCATTTCCATAATATTGCTCTCAGGTACATCGCCCTTGTATAGACCCTCTATATACTCCTTCCACCTTTCTGCTTTCCCTTCTTTGGTTAAAACTGGGTTTCCATCTGAGCTCTTGATATTCATACAAGTGGTTCTCTTTTCTCCAAACGTCTCTTTAACTTTCCTTTAGGCAGTATCTATCTTACCTCTAGTGAAATAACCATCTACATCCTTACATTTGTCCTCTAGCCATCCCTGCTTAGCCATTTTGCACTTCCTGTCGATCTCATTTTTGAGACGTTTGTATTTCTTTTTGCCTGCTTCATTTACTGCATTTTTATATTTTCTCCTTTTATCATTAGCTATCAAAAGCGTTATCGGTGAAAGTAGAAAGGGAGCTGGCGAGAACTGTACACTGTCCTGGATCGCTTGGATTTCACGGAAGCAGCTGTTTGTGTGCCACACGTAATGTTCACAAAACTGCGTGGCAAGTGGCGAGACTATTTTCCACTTTTAAGGTGAACAATTAACTTTGATGATTAAAAGTCGGGGTGGCAGGCCATTTTACTTGTAACTTCTCGTATAGGTCACCTCTGAACTCTCAATAGTGCTGTTTCCGATGGAGGCTTTGTTGTTATTACTATTATTAGGGATGATATTTTATATTGTGCGTGTAGACCTTTACTGAATACATCTGTCAGTTAGAATTCAAAACTTTTATTTATAGTCATAGTTCCTGATCCCACTGAGTGAATAGCAATTAGGAACATTTTCTTTCAGTGAACACAAGAATAATATGGCCTTGCAAACTGCGAATTATGGTCAGTATGTTCTCCATCACATTTTCGCTGAGCCCAAAAATAGTATTTAGGTTCTTGTAAAAGGCGACGATTATTTAACCGCCGCGCACAAACCCTTCGCTTGTTGGGTACCGTTCGAAGACGACTGCAGCTGGTCTCACCTGGTGATCCCATTTAGAAGCGGTTTACTCATCTAACACTGAAAACCCCGATGCACAAATTTCCATATGTACACTCAGGTCAGGCACGGATTTCAGTATCAGCCTATTTTCACAAGAAATTCGTAACAGGATAGTATCAAAACGAAAGACCTATGTCGACAATTTTGTTAATACAGCCTTTAGTTAAGCGATAAAAGTTGTTGACACACTGAGTGAACACACATTATGAAGTCTACAGAATTTTACAATGTAGATGTTTTCGTTACATTACTGTAATTGCTGTAGCAACATGGGCCGTGCGGTGCACTACAATCGCTTCCAATATGTCCGTGACAGACTGATTACTCACTACTTTGCGTGCTGACAAAGTACAACGACTCCATTCTTTTTCTTACCAAATTACAAATGGATAAGATTTGCTACCTAACCAGTTCTCTTCGCCAAGGCTTACCAATGTACGCCGGCCGAAGTGGCCGTGCGGTTAAAGGGGCTGCAGTCTGGAACCGCAAGACCGCTACGGTCGCAGGTTCGAATCCTGCCTCGGGCATGTATGTTTGTGATGTCCTTAGGTTAGTTAGGTTTAACTAGTTCTAAGTTCTAGGGGACTAATGACCTCAGCAGTTGAGTCCCATAGTGCTCAGAGCCATTTGAATCATTTTACCAATGTACTGAAAAATGGCAGACAAAAATCAGGTTATTCAGCGGGTCATCCACAACAATTTGAAATCCTTCTGAATTTTGCTCTATATTATCTTCTCCGTCGTATGTATGATGTGAAGAAATTTCGTATATTTTTTGTGTACTGGGAAAAAAAGGTTGTTCAAGCGTTTCTTTACAGATTATAATCATTGTAATGATCTTGTACCGTAATAAATAATTTATTATTATTTCCAGTTATGAAAATACATCTATGTAGAATGGCAAACTAAAAATACAAAAAGCAAAAAACACTAAGAACATGGATGTTAAGCGTAAAATATCAAATTAAAACTCAAAATAAATATAAATAAAATAAATAATTAGAATCATAATGAATGCTCGGATAGTTTATCTAGGCACGTTAAAAATACTCCAGCAGCTCATTGTGTACAGCGTATTTTCTAAAAACGGTATTTCAGAAACTAGTTTTATTCCACACGAATGCATTTGACTTGAAAGCTTCTTCAAATTATGTTGTAACAAAAGTTTTCATTTTCCAAAATTAATTAAAGGTGGTGGGGTATTTTGCAGAAGTTGAAATTGTTACAAAAGCTGATTATACATTTTTCAGAAACATCCATTACATGTCAACTTTTCTATGAAAAGCATTTTTAATGTATATCATCGTTTTGAAGATATTCCCTCCAAACCTAATACGCCAAATTACCTATAGGTGTGTTTTACCACTTAAAAGGGAAACTGAGCACCAACAGAAAAAGTATGTATTGCATTGCTTTCGTTCCTCTAATACGCACCCGCCAAGTTTCACCAGTATCGTTTATTTACACTTTGGAAGATTCTCTTGTACGTTGGGTGGTTTATATTTCCTTCATCTCGCATTAAATGTTCCATGTAGGGGCAACAATCAAACGCTGGCACAGTGGAAGCACAATTTTGCTGCACAAAAGAATCCGGTCATATTTATGTTTTAATTGATGTTGCCTGACGTGGACTGTTGGAGGACAGAAGAGAATACATTCCTAAAATCTCTCAAGTTCTTATCACAATTAAATGGTTTACGGTTATTTACTTGAACCAAGAAGTGAGTATAAATTCCCATAATTATGACAAAGAGGACTGCTTACTTGCCCCCTCCTCCCCCCCAAAAAGTTACTTATGTCAAAATGAGTATAATAAATAGAACTCACGTTGATGTACCCAAAAATATTATAAGTAAATTTATTGTGAACAACTGCTAAGCACATCAAACAAAATGGAAGATTGCTACAGAATCGCGATTGGCTTTCCAAGTTTGTGCAGCTCGTTAACGAAAGTTAAAAACGGTTCGAAGATCCTAAGAAGTGAATTTACTGATGAAACAGACGTATGATGCGAAATAGACGTTGCAAATTGTGAGCTGTGCAGAGCAATGGCAGCGCTAACGCTAAACGTGATATTTACTCAGAAAAATACGCCGGGTTGCGGCCGGACGTCTCTCTCTCGAGATGACCTATCAGACATGCGTCTCTACACCGTCTCCCCCGTCTTCTCTGCCTATCTCTACCTGTCTCTCCGCTTGGAGGGGAGGATCCACAACTTTCGCCAAAGAAATAAGAAAGAATTTCCCTGTACGCACCTAAACGCAAGGTAAGCCTGCTAAAACTTCTTCCCCATCATCTACTGTATGTAAATTAACTGACCAAAGTTGGTACACTGCATTTGCTGTGTCCCGCTCATTGGCTCAGACTTTCGCATCAGTGCCGATGTTGCTGATCCCTCTGATGGCTGACAACATCCAGAATATGAGATTCAGACTTTTCCCACACCAGCGACGGCAAAATAGTGGTTTCGCGTGTATGCATCAACCTAGAGGATGCACAGATTCACCAAGCTAGTAATGCTCAGGGAATCCGCAGTCACTATGCTCTAATTTCAAAGGCTCGTGCCGACTCGCGGACAACGGGACGAGGCCGGCTGTGGGCCGATTAATTCTGTGAACCCACGGCCCAACAGGTAGTTGTAAACCGACCTGTATTCAAAGCGCCAAGCTTCTTGCAACACATCCGCTCGCCTGCCTCACAGAAGAGAAAACTAAGAATCTTATTCCAAAGACCACTAGCTATGAATTCCCCTCCAGCAAAGTTAAGAAAATACAGCTACGAAATTACATTTAGCATCACAAAACCTTACTGTCACATGATGCTGATGTTTTTTGTGTGTTTGTAAGAGGCAAACCATCAGTCACTGGAGCATACTATAGACATTTGATGAGGTCACGGAAAGCTGTTAAGACATCGAGGGAAGGTGTCCAAGGCGTGTTTGTGCTCCGTGCTAACGAACTCCATGTCATTCTCCGGAGGAGACACTCAAACATGCTATATATTCGGGCTATCCATCCAATGACTTCTTCCTCTCTCCTTAGATGATGAAGCAGTACCATGGCGTGGCAGGCATTTCCCCAATTTGAAAGCCAAAATCTAGGGTCAACCACACATAACTGAAACTAACTAATTTAACGCATTTCGAAGCTGCACGCATTCCTCATAAGAAATACACTATGTGATCAAAAGTATCCGTACACCCACAAAAAAACACGTTTCTCATATTAGCTGCATTGTGCTGCCACCTACTGCCAGGTACTCCACATCAGCGACCTCAGTACCCATTAGACACCGTGACAGAGCAGAATGGGGCGCTCCACAGAACTCACGGACTTCGAGCGTGGTCGGGTGATTGGTTGTCGCTTGTATCATACGTCTGTACGCGAGATTTTACGCTCCTGAACATCCCTAGGTCCACTGTTTCCGATGTGATAGTGAAGTGGGAACGTGAAGAGACATGTACAGCACAAAAGCGTACAGACCGACCTCGTCGGTTGACTAACAGAGACCGCCGACAGTTGGAGAGGGTTGCTGAAGAGGGTCGTAATGTGTAGTAGGCAGACATCTATCCAGACAGTCACACAGGAATTCCGGACTGCATCAGGATACACTACAAGCACTATGACAGATAGGGGAGATGTGAGAAAACTTGGATTTCATGGTCGAGCGGTAGCTCATAACCCCCAAATCATGCCGCTAAATGCCAAACAACGCCTCGCTTGGTGTAAGGAGCGTAAACATTGGGAGATTGTACAGTGGAAAAACGTTGTGTGGAGTGACGAATAACGGTACATAATGCGGCAATCCGATGGCATGGTGCAGGGTGTGGGTATGGCGAATGCCCGGTGAACGTCATTCGCCAGCGTGTGTAGTGCCAACAGTAAAATTCGGAGGCGGTGGCGTTATGGTGTGGTCGCGTTTTTCATCGAGGGGGCTTGCATCCGTTGTTTTGCGTGCACTATCACAGCACAGGCCTACATTGATCTTTTAAGCATCTTCTTGCTTACCACTGTTGAAGAGCTCTTCGGGGATGGCGATTGCATCTTTCAACACGGTCGAGCACCTGTTCATAACGCACGGCCTGTGATGGAGTGGTTACACGACAATAACATCCCTGTAATGGAATGTCCTGCACAGAGTGTTGACCTGAATCCTATAACACCTTCGGGATGTTTTTGAACGCCGAATTCGTGCCAGGCCTCACCGACCGGCATCGACACCTGTCCTCAGTGCAGCACTCTGTGAAGAATGGGCTGCCGTTCCCTAAGAAACCTTCCAGCACCTAATTGAACGTATGCCTGCGAGAGTGGAAATTGTCATTACTGCTAAGGGTGAGTCAACAGCATATTGAATTCCAGCATTACCAATGGAGGTTGCCACGAACTTGTACGTCATTTTCAGCGAGGTGTCCGGATACTTTTGACAACATAGTGTACATACACTCAAGAACCTTTGTTCGATGGAATGCATTTACAATCGTTCATCCACGCAAAGTACTAAGAATACTGTCATTATTGTGTAAATCCGTGAGACTACTGTGAGTACGTGGAAGAACGTCAGTATATGTATTCCATGCAGTCATGATTCTAATGCGTAGACGTTTCTGATGATACCTTCGAAACGTGTGAAATTAGTGTTGTTGCACTGTGTGACGGAGTCTACATTTCAGTCTTCAGGTTGAGTTCAGCCACTGCCTCTCATAAGGGAATGGCAAAATTCAGAAAATTCACATAGTGACGAAGAGGTGATTCTGAGGTGGGAGTTCATTGAACAGACTAATCGCCGGCATGGACTACCATAGTCTCCATCGTTGCGTGAAAAGATATGTCACGTTGAAGGGATGAATAGAGAGAAGGATTCAGACCATCAACGAGACTCGTGGCAGCAGCCTGAATTTTTCGAGATGACGTAACTTCTAGATTACTCGTTGTATATCGGCCTTCAACGGTCTCTTGATGAGGGGTTGTTAATTTCTTATCTTCCTTGTTTTCTATTGCGGACGTAGACCGCATTATGCGTTTCGTATATTGAATACACAGTAGCAACAATAATTCCACTGTAGTATGCAAGCAGCCGACCCAAAAGTCAAGAGGAAATTAAAATTAGCATAAAATTATATGTCATGCCCGGAAGGTGCAGCTATATGCATTTTTTATTTATTTTTCGTGGAAAGAAAACGAACCAGCACAAAGTTTGCAAAAAGTAGCTTCACCATGTAAACCAGAAGGCCGGATTCCGGCAGATACTACGCAGGTTGAATAAAATTCCATTCATTGTACACAATCACGAACTTCAGCTAGACACAAACAAGCATATAGCTGCCGAAAATCAGACTGAAACAAACGTTATTAATAAATTCTATCATAAACCATAAACAAAGATATAGAGGAGAATGAGCACGAGAAAACAAATAGATGATCACGAACAGACAAAGATAAGCACAGATAGCACGAACACGAATGAATGTATGAATAACAAGCATTCATAAAAAGAAATAAATGCTACATACATATTGTTGTAGAACAGTAAATCGCCTATACGACTGGCAATACGCTGGAAAATCGGACCGAAAATGATCTACATAACCGAAAACGCAATAAAGGAGGTGTTAAGCGTAGAAAACGCAATAAATGAGGCGTTAATCGAGTCACGTGTAATCACTGCATGTCAGAATGTAATGAGTGGACATTCACAGCTTAACATCAGAGCCGGCCGGAGCGGCCGTGCGGTACTAGGCGCTGCAGTCTGGAACCGAGCGACCGCTACGGTCGCAGATTCGAATCCTGCCTCGGACATGGATGTGTGTGATGTCCTTAGGTTATTTAGGTTTAAGTAGTTCTAAGTTCTAGGCGACTGATGACCTCAGAAGTTAAGTCGCATGGTGCTCAGAGCCATTTGAACCATTTTTAACATCAGATATAAAGAACTCAAAATGGCGTAGGATGCTGACAGTTCGGATGTACACTGCTGTGCAAAACCTAAGGACGAGCTAGATGAAGTAACATAACACATTAACAAACCCGTAGAAATGAATGAAACTGCAGGTGCCTTTTGCCAGAGGTCTGCCAGTCATGTGCAGAAAGCTGGAAGTAAGTGGCGTGAGGCTGGAATGACTATAACGACAAATGGGAAATTGGAAGAAGGACAAAGTACGTCGAGTGTAGCTCAGGGGTTTGCTATTGCTCGCGGGTTTGTTTCAGGCGCAAATGGAGCCTTTCAAAACACAAGCATTTCTCGAAAGAGAGGAGCAGGTGAGTGCTACACTGTGCTGCTGGCAAGAAGGGGCCCACGTCAGACAGCGAGTGCAATTACAGCCACATTTAACAGGACTCTAAGCAACGCAGTCTCACGTTCCGAAGTGGCACGACATCTGCGTGGAGGTGGTCTCTTTGCCTGGCGGCCAGTACTTTGCGTTCCTGCACATCGGCGACACCGTTAGCGATGGTGCCAAGAGACTAGGCGTAAAACCAACAAGGAGTGTGGCCGCGTGCTCTTCTCGGATGAGAACAAATTCGGATTTGAGTAATGAGTTTCGACATACGGTCATAACGCGGGAATGGGAAGATTTAATGCAGAGAGTAACATTGTCGATCGTTATAGTTTTTGTGTTCCCAGTGCTACGGTGTGGGGAGACAATGTTGCACGAACGTACTGCCCTTCAAATAGTTGAAGACGCTCCACTCACCGGTGAACGTTACTCTGACACTGTACTCCTTCCCCATATGTGTCTTTCTATAGGTGCATTTTTATCGATGAGAATGTGCAATCGCATCGAACAGTGCAGGAGGAGAAGCTCTTGGAATGAGAGGATATTCGGCGAATGGATGAGACTACCCTTTTCCCTGGGTTCAGTCCTGTGGACTACGTGTGGGATGTGTTGAGGAGACGTACTGCATCACATGCATATTCGCCAATGACAATGCAGCAGTTGTCCACGGAGCTGGTGGAGGAATGGATCGCCCTACTAGAAGAACTCCTTACCAATCTTGTGGCCAGCGAGGGAGCACGTTGCAGTGTCTGCATTGCCGTCTCTATTAAGAACCATGTCCCGCTTTTGTAATATCCAGGGTCCACAACGCATTGCGCTGATTTCATTGTAATTACTGTATTTGTCTAAAAGTATCATTCCTATTCTCACCATTGCGCATTTGCTTTTGGTATCTTCTGCACTCTAATGTACTGTGGCAGTTCTATGTATATATGATTCAAGTTTCGTGGAGCCGTGTTCATAAGTGTTGACACCAATCTAAGAATTCTTAAATGCAGGAATATTGTTTTACACAGATTAATAATCGAAGTAAGGCAACATTCCACAGTCGAGCACGACACGGGCCAATCGGGCCCCATCAACCGCCTTGTCATCCTCGGCCAGTGGATGCGGTATGGAGGGGCGTGTGTTCAGCCCACCACTCTGCCGATCGTTGTCGTGTTTCTTGATCTCGGAATCTCTACTAGTCTTCGTATATCCGTAATTGAAACGGACGATTTGGGACGTCAGCTAGTATAATATATGTTAAAAAATGACGAAATTCCTCCAGCTGTATTAAGGTATTGGTTTTATTGGCGACTAGTTTCGATGTTGTTGCAACATCGAAACTAGTCTCTACTAATCGGCTGAGTAGCTCGTGACGCTGCTGTTCGATGATTTAGCGGTACGTTTTGCCAACGAAAAGTGTCTACGCTCGTGATATCTGGTGAAACCAATTACATATGTGTTTAGTTGATATGTCATTGCCAGGAGATCCTATGGATAGTCTGGCTGCCTGTAATCGCTGTTGCTCAATTAGTACCACCCAGGAGGCACGTGTAGGGTACTTTAAGGTTAAACCTACGGACGTGAGCAATGAGAGAATTCCACAAGATTTCCAGGAATTCTGACCTACCCGCGCATAGCGATCTGCCACTTTTAAATCGTAAGAGACTGAAATCACGCCATCCAACTCTGTGCGATGCTGCTGACATGTTTGTTAAGGATTTCAAACATCTTGAAGAATGGAAAGGTCGGTGGGAAGCAGTGACAGATGTGCGTCTGCGTAACATCTTCTCAGGTCCTAAACTTCCAAGTGGATTCGACCTACCACGCAAGACCTGGTCTACTCTCAATATAATCAGTACCGGCCATGGCCGATGCAGGGATGCTCTCTTTGAGTGGAAGAAGCTGCCTAATCCAGCCTGCGACTGCGGGGCTCCACAGTTCCGAGGAGGACTTCCTGCTAGCAACTCCAGATGCAGTGCGCTGGATTGATGGACTGGATATTCAGTTGTAAATACAGACTTTAGTTTCTTCTGTGTCAATACGTACATGTGTACCGATATATGCAATTTAATTTTATGATACGTCTGTAGTAGCCATACGCTAAATAAAAAAATTACATATGTCTCTCTCACTATCAATGTTCGCACTGATAATTGTCCAGTACATGTTACTTGTCCTATAAACGACCCGACGCCACTGATTGTTGTTCTCGCGACATGACACAGGGTGTCGGGATTAGCATGCTCAAATAAACCATCGGTACTGAACAATTAACACAGATGTGAAATACATAACATCCTTGGCAGGAATCTTAGCTACTTCGGCAAACTTATCGTAGATTGCTTTCTGTAGCCACGGCATCGACACCGCATGATACACGCACCACGGAGGCTAAGCCAGGACTTTTGTACAGTCGCGCTGTAAGCTCGCAAGAGAAGACTGTCGACATCCGCATGCGGGATAGCAGCAGTACTACAGTATGCTTACAAGCTGGCCTCACGAGGCTGTGTGTACCCCGTACCAGTACTCCCACCAAGGAAATTTCCTTGGCAGTACCGGGAATCGAACCTGTGTCTTCCGTATGTCAGTCAGCTGAGCTGAGCACTCAGCCACAGAGGCAGAATGATAATTGAACTATCATATTTAAAAGCTATAGTGTATGGGAAGGAAATGACGGGAGTACACTTCTCCCTAACACACTTCTCTTTGCAACTGTTTTCTCAGATCTGAAATACGTCAAGAAATAGAAAATCAAGATATAAACGAAACCTCAATTTACTTCATCGGTCCAACACAACTAAAATTACGTTCTTAAAATATATTTAGAAATATGTATATATGAATATATGGAAACAAATGAAAAGTTAGTACTAACGAAATGTGAAAACAGAAGAAAGCGTTGTTACTGTAACAGCATGGCTTAACTAATAATTAAATAACATAACAGGCGGTATGAGAAAAATAGCACAAATTGTAGTAATTTCAGTACTACACTTTTCTCAGAACGCGTGCCGAAGAAGTGAATCAGTTTCAGTTGCTGTTTGTACAATTCTATTATCATATTAATCGAGGCGGACAGCAAGTTAGTAACCCTATTTGCTAACGTTCGTTGTGGATCCGAAAGGTACCGAAATATGAATTTTACGATCAGCAATACGATGAAATACGACCATACATCCTTCTTGAACCTATGTTATTAGTGTCTGTGAGTTTAGTTCGGAAGTTTGTTGTTGGTGAGAATATTATCACTGTCAAGTTTCCGTGAGTTTGCGATTTGGCAACGGTTGACCTGAAAGAGCATCGTGCATGTGCAAAATATTGTCTTAACCCCCCACCTTCCCCACAAAATGCTCAAACAAGCTTTAGCGGTCTGTGCTTTGTGTACACATGGACACTTACGACTGATAAAAACGTTTCAAAAACAGGCGAAAAAGACTTATAATGAAGGCGGCTATGGTCCGCCGTCAACAGGCATCACAACAGGAATTGTTCAGAACGTGAGGGATCTGATTTGACGAGATCGTACTCAGTCCATCCTAGGCCTCTGTAACACTTTGTAAATAAATAATGGTGAATGTATTCTCAACTGAACATCTAAAGGATTGCCGCAAAGTTTTTACTGGTTGTGCTTCAAGACGGTCATCGCTTTAGGCAACTTAAACAACTTCTTGAAGACGATGCAAACTTTTTTTCAAAGGCTGTCACTAGTGACGAATGTTGGGTTTATACCTAAGAACATGAAACTAAGCAGCATTCGTCGCAGTGAAAGAGTCCTTCAAGTCTGCCAAAAACACTCGATAAGAATAACGTTAAGTCCTTACTGATTTCTTTTTTTTTTTTTTTTTTTTTTCTACTTACGAGATTGTTCGTAAAGGGTTCGTTCTTCCTGGTCAGATGTTCTAACATCTGTAACATCTCAAGAGGAAACCTTTGAGTGCAAGGTCGCAAGTTCAATTTTTAGTGAGGCTCATTTGAAAACGTTGCGTTAACAATTACAACAAGAAAAATACTAGCTACTAATGACTTACTATGTGCATCCGAGGAGGGCGACAGAAAATGTGTCTCCGGAAGGTACAGAGATGTATGTATTACACTTCACAAAGCGCCCATCGTCGATATTCAAGAAATGTTGAAAATAAACCATTAACTTACACCATGAACACCGATCGAAAAACGGCACGCTACAGTGATCACAAAGGTTCGCACCATCAAGATCGAAGGCGAACGCCTTGGGAGTTAAAAACCGTGTAGGACGTTCAACTAGGTATCCACTGACGTTCAGCTCGGTATCCACTCTTAAAGACTGCGTATAGAATCTTACTGATGTAACGAGATGAGGAGAACTGACGGAATGTGATGGCAAGCAGCCGAATGCGAAACAGTCTGTCATGAAGCTTATCGTGAAACTGGCTATCTATCAAGGCGTAGCTGCAGTTAGTGCAATAATACTTTGTAGACACGCTGAATTTGTCCAGTGGTTCCAGGTGGTATAAGTTGCAATGTCACACACTTTTCACGAAGAATAGTTTGCTCTGAAAGAGTACGATTATTATACGCAGACCAGGAATCTAGCAACACCAAGTTATTTTGACCAGCTACTGGCCAAAATCAGTGTTAATACCTTATTTGTAGTTCTCGTACGCCCATTTCCTCACTCTTGATTGCAGTGACGTAAATATTCCCTCCAGCCCTTACACGATGACGCACACGAGAAGGAATCGTAGGGGCAGAGCAATCCCAACATCTCTTGGCTCAATAAATAACTTTACAGCAATTTTACCATCTAAATTAACAGTCGGTATTATTGTATACGAATGCGTTAAGGCATTGATGTTAGTTGTCTTGATACACTCTCTTGGTACCTTTAATTTCCAGGGTTCCTTTCATATTCATTTCTTCTTCAAATCCCGATTCGTCGGAGTTGAAAACAAATTCCATAGTGAACGATTGGGAAAGTGTGTTTATCTAATTTACAAGTTTTCGGGCCGATTTCGCAATTTGCTTTGCATCGTCGAGTTCACACTTTGTTTGAAATTTCGTTATCTTACGTATTCCAGTTCTTAGCACTGTTTGAAGTTAGGCTACCATATACTACTTCCCCTGAGATCATTGCAATCTACGTTGCGCGCAGTTTAAAGTACGTAATGTAGTAGGCCACTATCATGCACAACCTGTAAATTGTACTGAGCAACCTTGAAACTCGCAAACTCCAGTTTTTGTGAAAAGTGCGCCTTGTCCTCCATTGAATATCCGTAGTTTTTCTTATGCACTGCACTGGCATGTTGCTGCGGACTTATTCGAAATTTGTTCATAATTTTTTTTTACTATCCTGTGGATGATCTTCCATGTACGTAATTATGTTTAGTACGCACTCCTGGGACGATTGTCCTCCACCACATTTTACTAGAAACAGAATTTGGGGCTCCCTGTCCGACAAGGATAATAAATTACGTGGCATGACACCTGTTTCAGTATCATTTTCACTTGTTAATCACGTATCGCCACCATTCTCTTCCTCATGTACATTGTCAATACAGTCGAGCGTATACGAGACCAAACATTCCACTAACTCATCTTGCAGAAACGCTAATACTTCATTTGCCACTTCTTTCTCATTCTGCGAAAGTCCTTGTATTCCTTTCTGACAAAATGTCAACTTCGGTAACTGTTGTACATGTAATGCAATTGTTTGCGTTGTTTATTGCTGTCATTGCTCTCCTTTGTAGCAACATCAGTAGCAGTGTAGCAGTGTTGCGAGCTACACGTCGACTAAGCAGTTCAACTATGCTCTTTAGCCACATTCTGTGCTCGCCATTGGATATCTCCAGTCCCCCCCCCCTCACCCCACCCACACTGTTGCCATTAGCAGCCAATTTTCGATTGTATTCGAACGTTGTAAACATCATTGGCCTTTTGCGACCTAGCACTCAAGGGGTTCCTTGTCAGACTGGATTTTATGCACACAAAAATTTTGCATCTGCTTCACTGCAGCATGGTGTTCGCGAAACTCTTCTGAAAATTGCGACACTTTACAGTACTCCGTGCTACGTCACTTTATAAAGCACGTTTCCGCTTCACGCCGGAATTTACGTGCGTATTTCAAGTGTAAAAGTAGAGTAACTTTGAATTTCTGTATCTCTGGAACGGACAAAGATATCTAGAAAAATTTTAAGGATGTTCGAGGTTGGGAGCTTGGGTAAGTACCATAAAAATGTAAGTCACTTTCTGTGCATAGCTGCCGGCCGCTGTGGCAGAGCGGTTCTAGGTGCTTCAGTCCCGTACCGCGCTGCTGCTACGGTCGCAGTTTCGAATCCTGCCTCGGGCGTAGATGTGTGTGATGTCCTTAGGTTAGTTGGGTTTAAGTAGTTCTAAGTCTAGGAGACTGATGACCTCAGATGTTACGTCCAATAGTGGTTAGAGCCGTGTGAACCATCTGTGCATAGCCGTCTACGAATCTGCTGCTCCGTTTTGGTTTCGAAAAACAAGGTTTTTGAGGTATTTTTCGATAACTGATAAATATTTTTGAAAACGGAATATTGGAACTTCTAGATAAATGCTTATAGAATATACTATAAAAATTTGGGCAATTTGGTGCACTTATTTATTATTTAGGTTTCGTCTCACACCGGATTTTACATGCGTATTTTACCTGTACAAGGAGAAGAAGTTTGAATCTCTGTACCTCGGAAACAGACAAAGGTATCTATTAAATTTTAAAGTTTGTTCGAGATCTGGATGTTAGGAAATTATAGTAAAAATCTCAATCATTTGCTGTTCATAGACATTTTGTAAAAAGTCCGCGGTTCTGTTTTGGTAGGCAAAACCATGATTTTCTTGGAACCGCCCGTGAACTAAATGGGGTGTCCATAAGTCCCTTAAAAAGCATTACACATCACATACAACCCACATCTCGATTTTCCTAAGCTGGAGGATGTGCATAATATTCAAACTTTTAGGGTACTGTGGGGCGAACACAGTGAGACAATCCTTCTGTTGGGTAAACAAATGGTTCGTGGCCCAAGGGCTAGCAGAAACACTTGACTCTACCTTCTTGTCACCGATAGACCTTGAGGTATGATCCCTTCAAAAGTTCATTGTATATGCGCGGTCTTTTTGGAGCGTATTAGGTAGCCCATGCTGTCGCATGCACACCAATAGGAAGTACTCGAAATAAAATTTTTGTTCCTCTATGAGCCGTGACATGGGTAACCTGCAACTATTGGAGGGCACCGTGCCCAGAGTCAGCCGTTTAGTAATATACACTGTCCAGTCACATTAATGTGACCACCTGTCTAAACCCTGAATAAACTTTTGTAGTGTGAACCGCTGCGAGACGTGCAGAAAGAAGGACAATGAGGTCCGGGAGACACGGCCATCTGCGCTAAATTTGTCGTTTGAGAATCCGTACGCTAATAGCCCGATCGAGGAAGTCACAGATTCTCGATTGAGTTTAAATGTAAAATGGTCCTGGTGCTCTTCGTACCAGGCTCGTAAGCATTGTCCTGCTGGTAGATGGCATGGTGCGTAGAAAAACAACATGTGGGGGTGGACGTGGTTCCCAAGGATAGATGCGTAATTGTGTTGAGACGTTGTGCCTTCCAGAACGACGAATCTTCCTGGAAATGGCACGAAAACAATTCCCCAGACCATAACACTCTCTCCTCCTGCCTTAACCTTAGCACGATTGTTGCAGATGGTTTTCTTTCAGACGTTTCACGTAATACGTGCCAGCAACCGTGTGTCCGATGGAACAAACAACGTGAGTCATCCGAGGCTACCTGTCAGAACACAGTGGATCTGCAGTTACGGTACTAGAGTGCAAATATACAACTACAAATACATCTACAACCATACTCCTCAAGCCACCTGACGATGTGTGGCGGAGGGTACCTTGAGTACCTGTATCAGTTCTCCCTTCTTTCCGAGCTTCCGTCGCCGATGAACAGCAATCAGCATAGATGCATGAACCAGGCTGCTGTTGCAGAGGCACATACGGAGCAACGTCCACTGAATGGTCCTTGAGAGGACACTGTGTGTAGCCCCTTGGCTCTGGCATTCTCCACAGCCGTCTTTCACACATGCTATGTATGGCCGGCGGTGCACCACAGTAGCCTCGGCGCCGGTCTGGGACA